>NC_064629.1:98436324-99055329 GCF_023864275.1 Schistocerca cancellata | reverse complement strand
CAGGAGCCGAAAGATTTTGTTGGTATACTAATTATAATAGGATTCCATTCTCTTCCGAGCATTCACCCGTATTGGTCAACTGACCCCAACTTTCAAGAACCAAGAATTGCAAATACACTCCTGGAAATTGAAATAAGAACACCGTGAATTCATTGTCCCAGGAAGGGGAAACTTTATTGACACATTCCTGGGGTCAGATACATCACATGATCACACTGACAGAACCACAGGCACATAGACACAGGCAACAGAGCATGCACAATGTCGGCACTAGTACAGTGTATATCCACCTTTCGCAGCAATGCAGGCTGCTATTCTCCCATGGAGACGATCGTAGAGATGCTGGATGTAGTCCTGTGGAACGGCTTGCCATGCCATTTCCACCTGGCGCCTCAGTTGGACCAGCGTTCGTGCTGGACGTGCAGACGACGCTTCACCCAGTCCCAAACATGCTCAATGGGGGACAGATCCGGAGATCTTGCTGGCCAGGGTAGTTGACTTACACCTTCTAGAGCACGTTGGGTGGCACGAGATACATGCGGACGTGCATTGTCCTGTTGGAACAGCAAGTTCCCTTGCCGGTCTAGGAATGGTAGAACGATGGGTTCGATGACGGTTTGGATGTACCGTGCACTATTCAGTGTCCCCTCGACGATCACCAGTGGTGTACGGCCAGTGTAGGAGATCGCTCCCCACACCATGATGCCGGGTGTTGGCCCTGTGTGCCTCGGTCGTATGCAGTCCTGATTGTGGCGCTCACCTGCACGGCGCCAAACACGCATACGACCATCATTGGCACCAAGGCAGAAGCGACTCTCATCGCTGAAGACGACACGTCTCCATTCGTCCCTCCATTCACGCCTGTCGCGACACCACTGCAGGCGGGCTGCACGATGTTGGGGCGTGAGCGGAAGACGGCCTAACGGTGTGCGGGACCGTAGCCCAGCTTCATGGAGACGGTTGCGAATGGTCCTCGCCGATACCCCAGGAGCAACAGTGTCCCTAATTTGCTGGGAAGTGGCGGTGCGGTCCCCTACGGCACTGCGTAGGATCCTACGGTCTTGGCGTGCATCCGTGCGTCGCTGCGGTCCGGTCCCAGGTCGACGGGCACGTGCACCTTCCGCCGACCACTGGCGACAACATCGATGTACTGTGGAGACCTCACGCCCCACGTGTTGAGCAATTCGGCGGTACGTCCACCCGGCCTCCCGCATGCCCACTATACACCCTCGCTCAAAGTCCGTTAACTGCACATACGGTTCACGTCCACGCTGTCGCGGCATGCTACCAGTGTTAAAGACTGCGATGGAGCTCCGTATGCCACGGCAAACTGGCTGACACTGACGGCGGCGGTGCACAAATGCTGCGCAGCTAGCGCCATTCGACGGCCAACACCGCGGTTCCTGGTGTGTCCGCTGTGCCGTGCGTGTGATCATTGCTTGTACAGCCCTCTCGCAGTGTCCGGAGCAAGTATGGTGGGTCTGACACATCGGTGTCAATGTGTTCTTTTTTCCATTTCCAGGAGTGTATATTGTCACTCAAACGATTTCTAAAAATTGTTCGTTATTTGCATCTGAATGACAGTGAAAAGATGCCCAGTAAAGGCGCTCCAGGCTATGACAAACTTTATAAAGTAAAACCACTCTTGAATCATGTGAATGAAGTTTTCAGCGCATCATTCCGTCCAAGTGGATTCCCTACAGTAGATGAAAGTATGATAGCATTCAAAGGCAGGACCTCTCTCAAGCAGTGCATGCCACTCAAACCAATAAAGTGTGGCTACCAAGTTTTTGCTATATGCTGCTCTGTAACAGGATACATGTTGAAGTTTCAGATTTATGAAGGAAAGACTGATGAACGTAATGCATCCCTGGGAGAGAAAGTTGTATTGTCACTCTCACCGTCGTTCCAACATCTGGGACACTGTTTTACGATCGCTTTTTCTCCACCTTCCCTCTCCTGTCTAAATTGGGGCAGAAAGGTATTTTCGGATATGGGACGATTTTATCTTCGAGGAGGTATTTCCCAAAGGGAATTATTTCAACCGATGAAGAACTTAGTATTGGGGACTCTGACTTCGCTATGTCGGGAGATGTTTCTGTAACAAAATGGAAAGACAGGGGTACTAAGCCAGTCATTGTTGCAAGCAGTATGCACAATCCTACAGAGAAAACATTTGCTACACATCATGACAGGAAGGGGCGGAAGCAAATGATCCCTTGTCCTCAAGGCATTGCTGATTACAACCGCTTTATGCATGGTGTAGACTGATTTGACCAGCATCATGCATCCTACAATGTAGCATGGAAGTCTAGGCGTTGCTGGATGAAAATTTTTATTACTTTATGTATGCAGCAATAGTGAATGCCTATGTTCTGTACAAAGAAACTAGCAAACTAGCCATGCACAGCAAACAGCAGTCACATTTAACATTTCGGAGCATAATGGCAAGTGATCTAATAGGTAGTTTTAGTTCTAAATCAAGAACGCCAACTATACCACACCCAAAAGTCCTTATTAGTAAGAATAAAACGCACACCACTTCCAAAGTCAGCTTGTTTCCTACTATTGCAGCACACATGCCTGTGAAAGGTACTTCAAGGAGGTGTGCAATGTGCAGTCCCCGAACAAAGCCGAAAAGTTCTGTTAATTGTAATTCGTGCAAGATAGCACTTTGCAAGCAATGCTTTACACCACTTCACGGTATGAAATGGTTGAGTATTATTGCTTGCACTTTGCTTGGTTATCAAAGTAATTTTGAAAGATGGATTTGCTTACACAATTTGGTTAGAAAGCTAAAATTTTTATTTTCAGTAGAAAAATTGTTTTGAAAATGTGAATTTTGTTCAAAAGTATTTGTTTTAATGTTAAACCCAGGAATAAAATTGTTTACCTCCTTCAAGAGGTGAACTTTTCTTAATGTATGAGTTAAATATGTTAGTCTAAAGACTGTGGTCGAAACATCAACCAAAGAACATTCACGTGATGTATGTGACTTAAATGGATTGTGGTCGATTATTGCCAAGCAAAAGAATCTGTAAAAATACAATTTTTGTTTGTCAGTGTAAAAATCCATATTTTCCTGTTTCTATGTGTAAATATAAACTTAGTAATGTTCGTGTCTGCTGCTTTAAAGGAAAAAAATTGCTGTGCCCTATAAAGGGTTAAGTGTTATCATCAATCATTGTCATTATAAGTGTCACGTCTGTGGTAAGGAGTCCTGTACAGTGTCCGTTATTTGCAGATGATTTTGATGTTTTCTATTCCTCTTCCAGAGTTGCTTCTGCGAGCTGTCAGTTGCAGCTTACTGTGCAGAGGTTAGAGGAGAGGGCTGCAAAAACAGGCTTTTAGTTTTCTGCAGGTAATTTTATGTGTGTTTAATTTAATCGTACTCGTCGTATTTGTAATACATCTATCTTGCATACCAGGGACACCATTCTACATTATAAGACTCAGTGAGGATTCTGGAACTCATTTTCGTCTCCAAACTACTGTTGTTACCACACCTGAGAGACCTGGAAGCCACAACTCTGAGGGCACTGAATATCTTAAAGTGCCTTACCTACAGGTCTTGGGGAGCCGACAGGGTGTGTCTGCTCAAATTTTATAGGCCTTTTGTGCGTTTACAAGGATATGGATGCACAGTGTGTGAGTCAGTGATGAGGCCTTCTTATCTGAAGCTTATTGACGCTATTCACTTTGAGTGGATTAGGCTGACCATAAGTGCTTGCAGGACCAGCTCTGTACTGAGGCTGGGGAAACACCAGTCACCATTTGGCGGCACCTCCTCGTGGTGCATCAGGCATGTAAGTTTCTCACAGCTGCAAGTTCATGTGCATAGCGTATTGTTGCTCACTTGCCCCAGGAACGCCTTGTCTCCCATTATCCACGAGCAATATTGGCATTTGGGATCTGTGTCCAGTGAGCGCTGGAGTCACTGGATGTGGAGCACGTCAAAGGTTTTAACCCCTCTCACCATGGTTTCTACAGAGGCCGATAGTACGAGGTGCATTGAAGTTCTAAGGCCTCCGATTTTTTTCTCCGGACTGGAAAGAGATAGAAACAAGCGCATTGTTTTAAAATGAGGCCGCGTTCATTGTCAATACGTCCCAGAGATGGCAGCACCGTACGGCAGATGGAATTTTACCGCCAGCGGCGAGAATGAGAACTGTTTTAAATACTTATAATGGCGACGTTTTCCTTACTTGAACAGCGTGCAATCATTCGTTTTCTGAATTTGCGTGGTGTGAAACCAATTGAAATTCATCGACAGTTGAAGGAGACATGTGGTGATGGAGTTATGGATGTGTCGAAAGTGCGTTCGTGAGTGCGACAGTTTAATGAAGGCAGAACATCGTGTGACAACAAACCGAAACAACCTCGGGCTCGCAGAAGCTGGTCTGAGGACATGATCGAGAAAGTGGAGCGAATTGTTTTGGGGGATCGCCGAATGACTGTTGAACAGATCGCCTCCATAGTTGGCATTTCTGTGCATTCTGTGCACACAATCCCGCATGACGACCTGAAAATGCGAAAAGTGTCATCCAGGTGGATGCCACGAATGCTGACGGACGACCACATGGCTGCCCGTGTTGCCAAGCAATGTTGACGCACAACGACAGCACGAATGGGACTTTCTTTTCGTCGGTTGTGACACTGGATGAGACGAGGATGCCATTTTTAAATCCAAAAACAAAGCGCCAGTCAGCTCAATGGAAGCACACAGATTCACCGCCACCAAAAAAATTTCGGGTAACCGCCAGTGCTGAAAAAATGATGGTGTCCATGTTCTGGGACAGCGAGGGCGTAATCCTTACCCATTGCGTTCCAAAGGGCACTACGGTAACAGGTGCATCCCACGAAAATGTTTTGAAGAACAAATTCCATCCTGCACTGCAACAAAAACGTCCGGGAAGGGCTGCGCGTGTGCTGTTTCACCAAGACAACGCACCCGCACATCGAGCTAACGTTACGCAACAGTTTCTTCGTGATAACAACTTTGAAGTGATTCCTCATGCTCCCTACTCACCTGACCTGGCTCCTAGTGACTTTTGGCTTTTTCCAACAATGAAAGACACTCTCCGTGGCCGCACATTCACCAGCCGTGCTGCTATTGCCTCAGCGATTTTCCAGTGGTCAAAACAGACTCCTAAAGAAGCCTTCGCCGCTGCCATGGAATCATGGCGTCAGCGTTGTGAAAAATGTGTACGTCTGCAGGGCGATTACGTCGAGAAGTAACGCCAGTTTCATCGATTTCGGGTGAGTAGTTAATTAGAAAAAAAATCGGAGGCCTTAGAACTTGAATACACCTCGTAATTATAGATTTCGTGCAGTACAGGAGAGATTTGCACTACTGCATTTGTTTTTAATGCGATTTTTTCTGACATTTTAATTGAGCGCCACAACTCTGTAGTTGTATTTACACTATTGGTCGAAACAGGGGGACTTCGTTGGTTGCTCTGCTGTTTTCCTGTATTGTGTACTCAAGATTCGGTTCCCTCGGTAGTTCACTGTATTGGATCTTGAGGGCGCGGGAGCTGATGAGATATGTCATGCCTGCAAAATTCTTCAGCTGTTCCGTCCTCCTGAGCGCCCTTCGGGCACTGCAATGCTGATAGAGTATACCAGTATAAAGTATACCAGGATATCCAGGACGCCCTACTCCGGCTACAAAGTTTCGGGAAGGAGGTGTCCTCCTGTTCGGTGCCAGGGCACATGGGTATTATGGGGAACCAAACGGCGGACGTAGGAACTGAAGAAGTGTGTCGAGTACCTTGGTTAGGTAAGTATACCAACATCCTGCATGCTGTCGTCTCGCTGTTGACGTACAGGCTCATGCATCGATGTGAACATGAGTGGCCGGAAGTGACAGACAAAAAGTTCTATCTCATAAAGCCAACAACGCGGCTCTGGTCTACCTCATTCCAGCCATGCAGACAGGATAAGGTTCTCCTTAACCCTTCCACAATAGGCCACAGCCTTCTTGCTTCAGTGAGAGGGCCCTTCACTGTGGGATGCTTGTGGCGTACAGATCACTGTGTGCTACATTTTATTAGACTCTGTTTTATCTCTAACCAGAGGACAGAGACAGATTCGACGAGAGATCTGCCCTCTATTTTAAGTAACACTCAAGATAATGTGGTGTGAGTTTTAAGGTTTTGCAATTTGTCCCACTTGTTTCCTCAGATATTAGAGATATGTTCTTAATGTGTTAACAGGTTGGCTGGCTGAACTATGTTTTCTGTAAGTGGTTAGCCAGTCACACTTCCTTATGCTTTTCGTTTATTTCCTGTGTCGTTTTACTTCTATTTTAATCCGAGATATAAAACTTTTTACATTTTCTCCGTTGTCTTAAGGCGTGTGAGGTGGGGTGTGTGTCAACGCGAGTGAGGTGGGAGTCAGTGCATGAGAGTCATTTTACAGGTTTCCTCTAAACTGTCTGTCAACAATTTTAGTAATTTTGTCCAGATTCGTTTCCTTTAATGTGTGAAAGTATCCTGATAACCTCGCTGTTAAAAGCCCAGAAGCTCCAGACACACACACACACACACTATATCTCACCAACACAACTGAAGATCGCCGCACCAAGTACACTGAAACCTCTTCACATCGACGCCGGCCATGTGGGAACAAGCAGTGGGCCTTCCGTAACATTGTGTGCCATCCTACAGCATTGGTTGGGCACGAGAAGTAGCCGGAGTAGGGAATCACTGTCGCATGCATAAGGTGCCAGTAACAACCACAACATTAATGGCTGCACTTAGAGTGATGCTTTGACTGGAAATTATGGACTGCTGATGAATGCCTCCACACTGAGTACAGTGATGAATCGTGTTTCTTGAGTACCCCGGCTGACCAACGGCGGTGAATATACCGCTGACCTGGTGAGAGGTCCCATTCTTCCACAGTTTGGGAGCAGTACGTCAGTACTACTCCTGGCATCTTGGTATGGTGAACTATTAGGTCGGTATTCTTTCACTCCACAGCCGGTAGCGATTGAGAGAACTCCGATGGCAAAACTGTATGTCACAGACACACCTCATCCTCGTATGTTACCTCTAATGTGATAGTATCATGGTGTCATTTTCGGACAGGACAATGGTCATCCACACATGGCACATGATGTGTGAACGCCTATTGATGCTGAGGTACTACACTCCTGGAAATTGAAATAAGAACACCGTGAATTCATTGTCCCAGGAAGGGGAAACTTTATTGACACATTCCTGGGGTCAGATACATCACATGATCACACTGACAGAACCACAGGCACATCGACACAGGCAACAGAGCATGCACAATGTCGGCACTAGTACAGTGTATATCCACCTTTCGCAGCAATGCAGGCTGCTATTCTCCCATGGAGACGATCGTAGAGATGCTGGATGTAGTCCTGTGGAACGGCTTGCCATGCCATTTCCACCTGGCGCCTCAGTTGGACCAGCGTTCGTGCTGGACGTGCAGACCGCGTGAGACGACGCTTCATCCAGTCCCAAACATGCTCAATGGGGGACAGATCCGGAGATCTTGCTGGCCAGGGTAGTTGACTTACACCTTCTAGAGCACGTTGGGTGGCACGGGATACATGCGGACGTGCATTGTCCTGTTGGAACAGCAAGTTCCCTTGCCGGTCTAGGAATGGTAGAACGATGGGTTCGATGACGGTTTGGATGTACCGTGCACTATTCAGTGTCCCCTCGACGATCACCAGTGGTGTACGGCCAGTGTAGGAGATCGCTCCCCACACCATGATGCTGGGTGTTGGCCCTGTGTGCCTCGGTCGTATGCAGTCCTGATTGTGGCGCTCACCTGCACGGCGCCAAACACGCATACGACCATCATTGGCACCAAGGCAGAAGCGACTCTCATCGCTGAAGACGACACGTCTCCATTCGTCCCTCCCATTCACGCCTGTCGCGACACCACTGGAGGCGGGCTGCACGATGTTGGGGCGTGAGCGGAAGACGGCCTAACGGTGTGCGGGACCGTAGCCCAGCTTCATGGAGACGGTTGCGAATGGTCCTCGCCGATACCCCAGGAGCAACAGTGTCCCTAATTTGCTGGGAAGTGGCGGTGCGGTCCCCTACGGCACTGCGTAGGATCCTACGGTCTTGGCGTGCATCCGTGCGTCGCTGCGGTCCGGTCCCAGGTCGACGGGCACGTGCACCTTCCGCCGACCACTGGCGACAACATCGATGTACTGTGGAGACCTCACGCCCCACGTGTTGAGCAATTCGGCGGTACGTCCACCCGGCCTCCCGCATGCCCACTATACGCCCTCGCTCAAAGTCCGTCAACTGCACATACGGTTCACGTCCACGCTGTCGCGGCATGCTACCAGTGTTAAAGACTGCGATGGAGCTCCGTATGCCACGGCAAACTGGCTGACACTGACGGTGGCGGTGCACAAATGCTGCGCAGCTAGCGCCATTCGACGGCCAACACCGCGGTTCCTGGTGTGTCCGCTGTGCCGTGCGTGTGATCATTGCTTGTACAGCCCTCTCGCAGTGTCCGGAGCAAGTATGGTGGGTCTGACACACCGGTGTCAATGTGTTCTTTTTTCCATTTCCAGGAGTGTATTTTGCCCAGCAAGATCGCGTGATCTGTCCCCGATAGAGCGTGTGGCGGCCAACTCGCGAATCAACTCTGGCCACCGACAATATCGATGATATCAAAGACCAGTTACAATAGTTGTGAGAAAGCTTCTCTCAAGAGAGGATACATCGCATTTATGACAACCTCCAACCATATTAGTGCATGCGTCTAGGCCAGAGCAGGTGAAACATCATAGAGATGTATACTGTTGAGTTCTTCGTAAGTTTGACTCGGTTTTGTAATCAATGAAATAGTATCAGATATCCTCACAGCCCATGAAGTTTCCTCCTTCCTTTCTGGTACTTCACTGTTTCTTCTGAGGCAGATAATTTCACTCTGCAGCGGAGTGTTCGCTGATATGAAACTTTCTGGCAGATTAAAACTGTGTGCCGGACCGAGACTCAAACTCGGGACCTTTGCCTTTTGCGGGCAAGTTCGAGTCTCGGTCCGGCACACAGTTTTAATCTGTCAGGAATATTCATATGAGCGCACACTCCACTGCAGAGTGAAAATCTCATTCTGGAAACATCCCCTAGGCTGTGGCTAAGCCATGTCTAAGCATTATTCTTTCTTCCAGGAGTGCTAGTTCTGCAAGGTTCGCAGGAGAGCTTCTGTGAAGTCTGGAAGGTAGGAGACGAGGTACTGGCGGAATTAAAGCTGTGAGAACGGAGCGTGAGTCGTGCTTGGGTAGCTCAGTTGGTAGAGCACATACCCGCGAAAGGCAAGGGTCCCGAGTTCGAGTCTCGGTCGGGTACACAGTTTTAATCTGTCAGGAAGTTTCATACATATGTGATGTCTGTTCTTTCGGACATGTCCAAAAGAACAGACACCAGTTTGATCCTGCAGCCACTATAAACCCATACGCATTGAAATTAAAGACATTAGCTTCCAGTGGGCACTGATCTATATCAATGGGGAAAGATGACAATTCTCGCTGGACCAGTATTCGAACCTGGATCTCCTGTTTACTATTTCTATCTGGGCACAGTGGTCAACATAACTACATGGATTACCCCGGCATGCCTCCCAACAAATCTAAATTCTCAACGTACACACAAACTACTGGTGTAGTGATACTTTCCCATTATCCTCATTAGTGGGGCCATTTTGCTGATTTCCGTAGGCGTTCAAACTTCGTGGGGCATCTTCACTGAAGCTGTCATTGGCAGACATCACCTTTATTATATATCTGTGCTGTCTGTCCTTTTGCGCAACGGCCTTGCCGGAGTGGCTACACCGGTTCCCGTGAGATCACCGAAGTTAAGCGCTGTCGGGCGTGGTCGGCACTTGGATGGGTGACCATCCAGGCCGCCATGCACTGTTGCCATTTTTCGGGGATCACTCAGCCTCGTGATGCCAATTGAGGTGCTACTCGGCCGAATAGTAGCGGCATCGGTCAAGAATACCATCTTCCGACCGGGAGAGCGGTGTGCTGACCTCACGCCCCTCCTATCCGCATCCTCCACTGGGGATGACACGGCGGTCGGAGGGTTACGGTAGGCCACTCGTGGCCTGAAGACGGAGTACTAGTGTCTGTTCTTTTGACATGTTCGAAAGAACAGATACCACATGTAATATAATTCATGTCACCCCTAATGGCTTGTGGCTTACGAAGTTCTAGGCACGTACGATATGGTGATGCAAGTTCACTACATGTGCTGTATTTCCACAGCGTATTTGTGGGCTCAGTCTCGATTGAGATACACACAAACACGCAATCTGACAATGAATTCAGGAAATGAATAGGACATTAGCCTTATACGGTTTGGCGAAACACAAAAAACCTAAGTGGTCAGAGGAGACTGCAAAATCACTCCTGTAGAAGGCGAAAATAGGTACTTAGCCATCGCGCGCGTCCAGTTTCAAAGAGAACTGTAGAGAAGTAGTACTTTGAATTAAAATGAGGACGACTACTTGTATAACTGACTCACATTAGTACTGTGATGCAAGAAGTAAAACACATGTGTCAAAGATATCTATTTTTTTTCTGCAGAGACACTGTAAGTCAGGTTTTAGTTGAGGGAATCAGGAACAGATTAATCTAATTTGTCCTCTTTTGAAGGATTAAATTTCTTACATTTATAAGTTAACGTAATAAATGACATACCGAATGTTGAAATGTATTTGTAATGATAAATGGGATATTGTTAAAAATGAAAGATCACCCCAGGTGTCGATTAAACTATGGTTATTTGATCAGCCAAACATCAGCAGTTATATTGGCTGAGGGAGATCATTTTCGTAAACGGCTTCGCTCTGTAAATCGGAGAGGATCCATCACTAGTCACATGATGCACCAAAAATTGAGATGCCTCCTCTTCCGATTGAAAATGAGTCATTTTCATTCTGTCATCAAATAAGAGGGACAAGCCGGAACAATTATTGTGTTCCATTAATTTGAGTGTACTGTGAAGTACTCCTGTGTTCCAGCGGAATGGAAATTAATATTATGGAATAGCTTTTTGAGATCAACCTTTGTAGCATCCGTATGATATTTGACAAGATAACGGAAGGAATTTTGAAAATATTTAAATAAGAGTGGTAATCAAGAAAATAATAGTCTCATACATCTTTTTTCCCTAATGTGCACAAAACAAATGGTTCAAATGGTTCTGAGCACTATGGGACTTAACTGCTGAGGTCATCAGTCCCCTAGAACTTAGAACTAATTAAACCTAACTAACCTAAGGACATCACACACATCCATGCCCAAGGCAGGATTCGAACCTGTGACCGTAGTGGTCGCGCGGTTCCGGACTGAAGCGCCTAGAACCGCTCGGCCACTCCGGCCGGCCCGCACAAAACACATCACAATGTTGTTGTGTAGTAAAGAGACCTGTTTTTTGTTTTGTTTTAGACTTCTAAAATAAATTTGAAAGGAAAATGTACCTGTAGCAACTGCCGGGAAGAAGTACGAGC
The DNA here is from genome assembly GCF_023864275.1 of Schistocerca cancellata. Taxonomy (NCBI): domain Eukaryota; kingdom Metazoa; phylum Arthropoda; class Insecta; order Orthoptera; family Acrididae; genus Schistocerca; species Schistocerca cancellata. Next base: position 99,043,815 of record NC_064629.1, on the reverse strand, counting down.
GAAATCGTTGATTACTAGCTATCATTTGCCCTTCGCTGTCAAATAAGTATCCAAGTTCTTATACATTCACAGGCTGTGACGCCACGGAAACTAAAATGATGGATGTTGTGAGATTATGTTCTGTCAGTCTTTGTAGTCTGAGATAATGCAGCAGTGTGAATAGGCTCGTGAAATAAAAAGCAAGGAGTAAACCATATTGTTTTTAAGTTATCTCTTTGTTGACAATGAGGTCACAAGAGGTCTCCAGCAGTTTACGTCGCCGTTACCATGCAGAGCAGCTTTCATCTAAGTGCGCAGTGGAAACGATTACAGTGAAATGGAATCGAATCTTGCTGCCTGCACATACTAGGTTATGTGCATCATTTTTCAAAATACTATATTTAAAGATAGAACGTGTTTGACGAAGATTAGAATGTACTGTCTTGTCGACAAGGAGGTAATTAGTGACGGAGCAGAAATTCGGATTATGGAAGAATGGGAAAGAAAATCAGCGGTGCCGTTTTCAAATGAACCGTACCGGCGTTTGCCTCAAGCGATTTAGGGAAATCACGTAACAACCTAAATCTGGATGGCGGACCGGGGATTTAGTCCGTCATCTTCCCACATGCGAGCACAGTACAGCAACTACTGTGTCATCTCGTACTGTTCTAAAGATAAAAGTACATTGCTATGACGCATCATAACACTGATGCACATGATGCAGTCACAGTAGAAGAATACTGATAAAACAAGCAGTGAATGTAGTGCTGTAATACAGAACATTACGAGGTGTATGGGAGTAGTCACTGTCATATCATTTTCCAGTCGTATTTTGGTATCCATGTTACCATCACGTTCAGAGTATGTGAAACATGAAAACCCTTGCACCAGTTTCCTCTTTGTGAGACATGAGATCTACATCTACTCTACATCTACATCCATACTCCGCAATCCAGCTGACGGTGTGTGGTGGAGGGTACCTTGAGTACCTCTATCGGTTCTCCCTTCTATTCCAGTCTCGTATTGTTCGTGGAAAGAAGGATTGTCGGTATGCCTCTGTGTGGGCTATAATCTCTCTGATTTCATCCTCATGATCTCTTCGCGAGATATACGTAGGAGGGAGAAATATACTGCTTGACTCCTCGGTGGAGGTATATTCTCGAAACTTCAACAAAAGCCCGTACCGAGCTACTGAGCGTCTCTCTTGCAGAGTCTTCCACTGGAGTTTATCTATCATCTCCGTAACGCTTTCGTGATTACTAAATGATGCTGTAACGAAACGCGCTGCTCTCCGTTGGATCTTCTCTATCTCTTCTATCAACACTATCTGGTACGGATCCCACACTGCTGAGCAGTATTCAAGCAGTGGTCGAACAAGCGTACTGTAACCTACTTCCTTTGTTTTCAGATTGCATTTCCTTAGGATTCTTCCAATGAATCTCAGTCTGGCATCTGCTTAACCGAAGATCAACTTTATATGTCTATTCCATTTTAAATCACTCCTAATGCCTACTCCCAGATAATTTATGGAATTAACTGCTTCCGGTAGGTGACCTGCTACATTGTAGCTAGATGATAAGAGATCTTTCTTTCTATGTATTCGCAGCACATTACACTTGTCTACATTGAAATTCAATTCCGTGCACCATGCGTCAATTCGCTGCAGATCCTCCTGCATTTCAGTACAATTTTCCATTGTTACAACCTCTCGATATACCACAGCATCATCCGCAAAAAGCCTCAGTGAACTTCCGCTGTTATCCACAATGTCATTTTTGTACATTGTGAATAGCAACGGTCCTACGACACTCATCTGCGGCACACCTAAAATCACTCTTACTTCGGAAGACTTCTCTACATTGAGAATGACATGCTGCGTTCTGTTATCTAGGAACTCTTCAATCCAATCACACAATTGGTCTGAGAGTCCATATGCTCTTACTTTGTTCATTAAATGACTGTGGGGAACTGTATCGAACGCCTTGCGTAAGTCAAGAAACACAGCATCTACCTGGGAACCCGTGTCTATGGCCCTCTGAGTCTCGTGGACGAATAGCGCGAGCACGGTTTCACACGAGATGACATTTTGTCACTGACAGCTGCCCAGTCGGTGGAATGTTACGTGATAAAAAAAGAAAATTTTCTTCCTCACCGAACGAGTAATCTGCTGGAATTACTCCTGCATGTAAGCCACTGCAGATGCATGCTTTCCTTAACCATTATCATATAGCTTAAGACCTTCCATCGTATTAAATACGCAGTGTACAGAAAACGTAAGCTTGTAGCATCCAATGTGGTATATTCCCAGGCTTGACACAGACGCTTTCTTCCTGAATGGGTTCTGACGTTACAACGGCTCAAATGGGCTGTCGTTGTGGCGGATGGGATAATTGATGTTACCTGCCGCACAATAATACATCAAGTGCCTTACTGCACAGCCCTGCGCAGGGCTGTGGCATTGTGATGGCCCTCCCCCTGCACCTGTTGGAGGGATCCGTCCCTACAGCCGTCGCGCACCTGCACTTACAGCCCCCCGGCCAAACATCCCAACACCCATGTGGCTCTGCACCTCGCTTCGCTGCCGAATCAAATGTCACCTGCACCTGAGACGCACTGGCATACCCTGCTAGGCCTTTCTCTAGAAGAGACTCGGATGAGATTCTTCACGTGAAATGTGTTTTAGGGAAATATAAAAAGACAAGCTCAGTGGCGAGCCTCACATAGCTGGGAATCTGGTTGAAACGCCAGGAAACAAATCTAAAACAGAATTTCAAAGTACTGATATAAGACAGTGTCGTTTAAGGGCTCCGACTTTCTGTGGGTGCGTATCAATGGTGCAATGTAGTATATTTATCCTCGAGAGTATCGATATTTTTTAAACGATTACCTTTCGTTTATAGTCTTTTACGAACACTAAATGTTATGAAGATCTGTGCAGTGATAAAGTAAAATATATCGGTACTATAAGCATACTTGAGAGTGCCCTAGCTCAGTCGGTAGCACAGCTGACTTGGAAGCAACTGAAATAAAACTCGGGTCAGATGTACTTAGACGAAACCAAACACCCAGAGGCGTAACGCACGCCATATGGGCCCGCCTGCAAAAATAAAAGTCCTGACTCCCTAACATGAAATGTATAACTTTTCATTAACTAACGTAACGTTCAATACAGCAGGTTCAAGTAGATATTTAATGGAATGCGTCGTAAAATCATATGTAATATAAACAAAGATATCATTCATTTACTGTATTCAGAGAGTTAAACACATTGTAGTGATATATAGGAAACTGTTCAAGTCGAAAGTACGGAAGCAATAATCAGTATTGTGTTTCAGCTTTCCACACGCGTCCAGTAATCGCGCAACGTTTGAAAATTGCGAACATTTTTGCCTGGCGAAGAGCTTTTGCTCCACGCATCCCGTCAGGAGATCCTCTTCTTTGTACTAGGTATTAAAGCAGTAACACCCAGTCAGTCTACAATATAATCCCCCGCGCCCTTCAAAGCCATTTCCTCAACAAACAAAACGATAATAGAATGAAATTTTCACTCTGCAGCGGAGTGTGCGCTGATATGAAACTTCCTGGCAGATTAAAACTGTGTGCCCGACCGAGACTCGAACTCGGGACCTTTGCCTTTCGCGGGCTTCTGTAAAGTTTGGAAGGTAGGAGACGAGATACTGACAGAAGTAAGGCTGTGAGAGCGGGCGTGAGTCGTGCTTCGGTAGCTCAGATGGTAGAGCACTTGCCCACGAAAGGCAAAGGTCCCGAGTTCGAGTCTCGGTCGGGCACACAGTTTTAATCTGCCAGGAAGTTTCATATCAGCGCACACTCCGCTGCAGAGTGAAAATCTCATTCTGGAAATATCCCCCAGGCTGTGGCTAAGCCATGTCTCCGCAGTATCCTTTCTTTCAGGAGTGCTAGTTCTGCAAGGTTCGCAGGAGAGCTTCTGTAAAGTTTGGAAGGTAGGAGACGAGATACTGGCAGAAGTAAGGCTGTGAGACCGGGCGTGAGTCGTGCTTCGGTAGCTCAGATGGTAGAGCACTTGCCCACGAAAGGCAAAAGTCTCGAGTTCGAGTCTCGGTCCGGCACACAGTTTTAATCTGCCAGGAAGTTTCAAAACGATTATAATCCAGATCACGTGAAAATAATTTCACTGAAATCTTAAACCTCACTGATATTACGACAAAAAGAAAAAATAGCTATTGAGGCAGTCTTTAACAATCGGGTTCCTTCTATCTCGTATTATTCTTTATTATTGCTCAATATTGGCAAGCAGATATTTTATAAAACAATTGTTGACGAATGGAGTGGGTGTACTGTACCGTGTCGCTTGTAAGGAAACATGAAAGCAAGACGAAAACACAGGATTCCTTTCACAGTATAGTGCTACTGTTATTCTGGGGAGTCCTTTTGCCTTGACCAGAGAAAGGCAAGGAATGGGGGACGGGAGTGTGTTGCAGTTAGCCTTTCCACAAAGACATCTGAAACAAACACAGGTGTTTTAGAAGTCAAAAATTTATCTTATTTTAACATCCGTATCAGTGTTTTAATAGTTCATTACTTTTTGATTAGGGCTACTGAGAAATATTTATTTCGTTTTGTTTCCATCAAACTAAAAATTTTACAGGATCGGAGTGCTCGAGCACCGGCTCACCCACGTAGTCGGCGGGCAACGTGTCGTTCAGTTCTTCTCCTGAAACTGATTGTTTTTCGTCTGGAAGCTTGTTCGTATGTTACCTTGCCTTGATACCCTCATAAAAAAGCTGAGGCGCCTGCTAGTTGAACAAATATGTTAAAAAAGAACGCTGCACTCAGAAGCCTCTCACATAATCGGAATCAGATCAAAACCTTCTAAGACACAAGTCTATGCATTCCACCTGCAGAATGGAGAAGCATGTCTTGAGTAATATTTGAGTTAGGTATCCGATTAAAGCACTGTCGCTGGCCAGAGCGGCCTAGCGGTTCTAGGCGCTACAGTCTGGAGCCGCGCGACCGCTACGGTCGCAGGTTCGAATCCTGCCTCGGGCATAGATGTGTGTGTTGTCCTTCGGTTAGTTATGTTTAAGTAGTTCTAAGTTCTAGGGGACTGATGACCTCAGCAGTTAAGTCCCATAGTGGGTGACATTCCTTGAGAAAAACTGAAAGCTGAGTGATCCCAGGAAGGTATTGTTGATGTGTATAACATAATGGAAAGGGTGGATGGCAATTTAGTGTTATCTGATTAATTTAAACTGATTTTCAACAACATGAATCTTCCAGAGCATGTCAATGCAATATTTCTTCGTCTAAGTTTGCGAACTTATTTCCCTAATCTACTGTACTGTCTTAAATATCTTTTAGTCGTAACACGATGTCCTGTGGCTGTACGAAAAGCATTGCTGAACATGGTGGCGTTGCTGTCAGTGTTCCTCCGAGCCATAATCCGTAGGTAGCGGCCATCCACTCAGTAGTAGACAGACCGAGGCATGTCATCGACAGTTTCTGTCTCACTGTACCTCCTCCATGTCTGAACAACGTAACTTTGGTTCACTCCGAGACACGTGGACACTTCCCTTGTTGAGAGCCTTTCCTGGCACAATGTAACAATGCAGACGTGATCGAGCCATGGTATTGATCGTCTAGGCATGGTTGAACTATAGACAACACGAGGTGTGTACCTCCTTCCTGGTGGAATAACTGGAATTGATCGGCTGTCAGACCCTCTCCGTCTAATAGGCACTGCTCATGCATGGTTGTTTACATCTTTGGATGGGTTTGGCTCTGAGCACTATGGGACTTAACATCTATGGTCATCAGTCCCCTAGAACTTAAAACTACCTAAACGTAACTAACCTAAGGACAGCACACAACACCCAGTCATCACGAGGCAGAGAAAATCCCTGACCCCGCCGGGAATCGAACCCGGGAACCCGGGCGTCGGAAGCGAGAACGCTACCGCACGACCACGAGCTGCGGACTTGGATGGGCTTAGTGACATCTCTGAACAGTCAAAGAGATTGTGTCTGTGATACAATATCCACAGTCAACGTCTATATTCAGGAGTTCTGGGAACCAGGGTGATGCAAAACTTTTTTTGATGTTTGTATATGATCTTGAGTGCTCTGGATAAGATGTGGTTCGCTCCTGTAACCAAATTCCTCATATGCACCGACTTACTAAGTGCCCTTCAGGCTACCGATAACATGTATTTAGCCAAAAAGTGCCTCCAGTTGGTTTATGATACTCTTTTCCATTTACCGTGGCACGGAAAGGATGTGTCATACCGCTGGGTACCAGTGGACATTGGCATTCAGTGTAATGAAGCAGCAGATTCAACAGATACAATAGCTAAGGATGACGCTTGGAAGCTGCAATTTCTGAATGTGCTGCCACTGTCCACGCTGTTACGCCGCTACTGAGGCGCAGCATCATGCGTCTGTGAGAGGAGGAGTGGTTAGTGTTGGAGAACAAGTAGCTGTGGTCCATGAAACCAGCGACACGACCGTGACGCTCCTCCTTCCGACCATTGCAGCGGGAGCAAGTACATTTAACGTGCTTCCAGAAAGGACATTGTCCTCCGATTCATTTAATCTTCCTTTGGCAGGAAGACCCACCAGTATGCCGTGTCTGTGCTGTATAAGTTTTTGAACGCCTCATTTTAACTACATGCGTTTTATATCAAGCCATGAGGTCCGTAACACACTTACCAGTTGACCTGAACTCAGTCTACATGATGATAGATCAAATATCTTTCATCTTTTAAGGTTCTGCATGACGTCTGGTCTTCTCAATAGTGTCTCACGTAAAAGGTTTTAATGTGTTTCTAGGGTGTTTGCTTTATCATTTATTTTAAAATTGATCTTATAGGCACAGTTCCTTGTTCCACTCTTTTAGATATTGTGTGGCTATTGTCTACATATTTTACTCACACACTACCTTGAGGCATGTGTCTTTTGCTGTTTTGTGTGACGGTGTGAATGAGAGAGTCCTAAGATGACTGTAGAGTCCATTTACTAATTTACATTTTGTTGCATGCTTCTAACAACTCATAATCACACTTGTTCGGTTCTAGATGAGTATGGGTGCTGATGACCTCGCCGTTGGGCACCCTATGCATACGACGACCACCACCATCAATAATTATCGTAACCATAGTTACTAAAATGACATCACGATCACTAAACCTCCTCTTTATATTGACACTGCTGATAAGGTCCAGCCTGTTTGTATCTACAAGGTCCAAGATATTCCCAATTTATGTAGGCTGCCCAAATTGCTGCTCAAGACAGTTTCCAGAAGATGAGTTCAAAATTCTGCTTCTGTGTACCCCTCGCAATGAATCCACAATGTCCAAGTCCATACTTGGTAAGTAAAAGTCACCTCCAATTAGTGTTGCATGACCTTGGTATTTACATGCTACTGACTGTAGACTTTCTTTTAATGACTCTAGAACTGTCAGAGCGGAATTGGGTGGCCGTAAAAGTACCAAACAAATAACTTTTTATGATATAGACCTGTTATATGTGACCAGTTAACTCCACTGTCACATTCAGCCTCGACTTCAGTACAGACAATATTACTGTCATCTGCAATGAACACTCCCCTCTTATGGCATCTAATCTGTCTTTCAGATATACGTTCCACGACTGGCTAAATATCTCAAAGTTTCCTACTTCAGGTCTCAACCAGCTTTTGGTCGCAAAAATAGTTTAAGTGTGAGAACTTTCCTGGATGACAGTAAATTTGGTGCACTTAGGGGCTCATCATTCGTTTTCTGGGTATGGGCTTGATGACCCCAGGACTCCTGGGCTGAGGGCTGCTAAGTGCTGCCAGTTAGTCATCTGCCAGCTTAAGCTCTAAACATGATTCATCAAACCCTTGCCATGCAGTAGTGGAACATTGTGTGTCATGGGGAAAGGGGATCTTGGTTTGACCACCCAGATCGCGAAGATGGTAAAAACCTCTATAAGAAACCATTCAGTCTCAAGGTGTGCTACATGTTGATAAGGTGCGTGGCTGTTCAGCTGGAACAATTGTTAGTGGGCAACCTCTGGGGATCCTGCCACACCTCAGTTGTACAATGCTTACCTAGGCATGTGATACTCTGTCTAGGTGGACTTTAATTTCCCTAGACGCTCGTGGGATCGAGATGGAATCCTCGAAATTGTCTCCTTCTCCTCACAGTGGAAGTGTGGGCTGCTGGATGGTGCCAACAGCCAGTCAAGTAAGAGGGCTCATGTAGCCAGTCCTCCTGACTCAAGAGATAATTCTATGACGCTTGGGTCTACTAATAGAACACATGTTTGTAATCAGAATGTGTTTTTAGTGTTGAAAAGCAATAAGGGCAATTTAGAGAATGTTTCGCTTTTCTGTATTCGAAAAGTGTTGGAAGGTGCTCAGTCAAGCAATTGCATAATGGGACACTCTTGGTAGGAACTTCTTGTTTCCAACAAGATGAGAACCTCAGAAAGTGCAATGCCTTGGGGAATATACCATCGAAACTATGCTTCACACCACCTTGAATTACAGGAAAGTGTGGTGACATGCAGAGGTCTGGTGGACTTTCACATGGAGGAAATGAAAGATGAGTCAGCTCCATAAGGTATAGTCGACATACAAAAGATCGTGAAGAGTGTGGATTGGAATCTTGGAAAATCTGATTCGTTTATCCTGACGTTCAGTAGCACAGAATTTCCTGAGAACGTTTCCTTCGCCTAAGTGTGCGGCCTTATGTACCCAATCCAATGCGCTGATTCAAATGCCAGCGCTTTGGGCATATTACTGTTTGGTGTAAGGGAAAATCTGGTAAAGCTGCCCATGAAGGATTCGCCTATTCTTCACCTCTGAAGTGTGTGAATTCCTCTGGGGCTCATTCTGTCTGGAGTCGGGATTGCAGAGTGTATGTTGAAGAATGGAAAATACAAGAGCTTAAGACTACGAAGTGCATCCCATATTGTGAAACCAAAAAGATGTATAAAGCTGTGCTTGCCCCCAGAGTTCGGTACCTCCTTTGCTTCAGTTCCTAAACATCCAGTGCAGAAAGCTGATGCTGCAACACAAAAGGAGGTTGCTAGTGTCAGCATTAGCATTTCTTACATTTGTCGATGCACTTGTACTGCGGCAGTTATTTCGCCGCCTTTACCTCTCCCCAGAACTTTAGAAAAGGCTGTGATTTCCAATGTTGCAGAACTTCCTGCACTTCCAACCATTCAGTCTGATATGCTGTCCAGTGCTCCCAAACCATAGTCATGACCCTGGCTCCAAAGCCTAATCAGGGTAAATAATCAAAAATCAAGCGTCCACAACTGTTGGAGTCGGAAAGTAAACAGTTCGACGAAGTCGTCGTCATCCTCTCTGATGTCTCTTATGCTTTTTCTGTAGAGCTAATGGACTTTGAATTGAGACTGGGGAAATCATCTCGCCCCAAGTCTCACCCCCACCCACTAAGGGCTAACATCCCCAGTGGGAAAACCGGAAGAAAGTGCTATCCCCATGATAGATGTCTCCATGATAGATATGGTCAGAACACATGTGGAGGAACTGAAACTCCAAGCACAGGAACGCTCCTTGTGCTTGTGTTTGCAGGAATCGTTTCTTTGAAAGCAGCTGATACTCCTGCACTATGAAGCTACATAAATTATTGGAAGGGTGACCTGATTCAGGAAAGGGTCAAGAGAGGAGCAGCTGTGTTTGTCAATAATGCACAGGACTCCTCTGCTCTTTCCCTGGTTACTGACCTGTAGGCAGTTACAACTGAATCTCACACATGTCAGAGGATCACTGTTTGCTCGCTTTATTTACCTATGCAAGATGTAATAAACTCTGAGGCTCTCACAGATCTTATGGAACGACTCTGTCGACCATATCTCCTGCTGGTAAACTTCAGTGCCCATCATGTCTTGTGAGGCTCGACCTTCACTTGTCCTCAGGGTCGAGTTTTGGAAGGCCCAATGACATCTCACAGTCTGTGTTTCTTCAGCACAGGTACTCCGACTCATTTCTGTGCTGCAATTGGGTCACTATCAGCCATTCACCTATATTTGTGCTCTCCAGCTCTCATGGACTTTGTTCTGTGGGAAGGTATTGACGATCTTCATTCCAGTGACCGCATCCCACTCCGTAATTTCCTACTGCATGGAGCATTATCTTATCAGAAGCCACGAAAATGGATGGTCAGCATGGCTATCTGGACGCCGTTCAGCCAAATCCTGAGTTAGAAACTGCGCCAGTGCCCAGGAATGTGTGGACCACATCACACAAGTGACCCATCATGCCAATGATGTATATGAGGCAGTCTGTACCTTGGAGTACTGATGAGTGCTTTTCAGCATTTCAGGACAAGCATGAGCCTCTTTGACGGTTTCAATGCTGTTCAACAGGAGACAACTTCACAGCTTTTAGAGTCATGAGAGCCAAGACCCGGGGTATAACTGAGGACAGCAAGAAGAGGTAATGGGTAGCACTTCTGCACTCCATTAGAGAAATTAGAGAGATTCGAGCGCGCACGGAGGCTTTCTGGCAGTCGTTCCTCCCGCGAACCAGACGCGACTGGAACAGGAAACGGAGGCAATGACAGTGGCACGTAAAGTTCCCTCCGCCACACACCGTTGGGTGGCTTGTGGAGTATAAATGTAGATGTAGAACCATTCTATAAAAGTATGGGAAGCCATCAAGAGGTTTTCTGGTAAACATAGTGACTTACGAATAGCAGCAGTGCTGAAACAGAGGCGGCACTCAGAGACATTGCTCACACGGTGGCAGAGCATTTTGCAACTACTACAGCCAATGCCAGCCAAGATCCGGCATTATGCCGCCACCATGTGACTGTAGAGAAAGGCAAGTTGAACATCGGAACCAACAATTCTGAGACTGACGACTGCCCTTTCCCCATGTAGGGGACACAGTGACGACCAAATCCGATGCTGCATGGTTCGACGTTTTTCAGTATCGTCAAAGGAAATCCTCCTCGAATGTTTTAATTTTTTATGCAGACAGACAACCATCCCAGCTCGTGGAGAGAGGAAATTGTGATACCTCTCTTCAAATCAGGAAAGGACCGCACATGTCCCAATAGTCACCGCCTTAGCGAGCTGTGTAGGAAAGACTATGGAGGGAATGGTTAACCATCTGGTTGTCAGAGACCAGGCAACTCCTTAGGCGCTGGCAGTGTGGATTCTGGATATTTCGGTCCACTGTCGACATCCTGACCATACTAGAAGTGGCTTTTCAGCAGGCTTTCCCACTAAAACATCAATGTCTCGGTGTATGCTTCGATGTCTGTAAGGCATAAGACACTACTTGGAGACGCAATGTTCTTATGCAACTACATCAATGGGAATTTCGTGGCAACCTCCTCATTTTCATAAAGTCGTTCCTGTCCAAGCGCTTTCTTAGGTTTCGAGTTGGTGTCGCACTGTTGGATCGTTTTGAACAGGAGAGTAATGTTCCTCAGGCCAGTATTTTAAGTGCTACCCTCATTGCCACAGCCATAAACGGTAGCATATCTATGGTAAGGGTGTCCTTTACAATGCACCTAATTTGTGGACTATTTCACTTTTTTCTGTTCCTCCTCCAGTGTTGCAACAGCAGTACATCAGTATCATCTTGCAATGCGGAGGTTGAAGGTGTAGACTGCAAAGGTGGGTTTTCAGTGTTCTGAAAATAATGGTGGGCGTATGTTCGTTTTATCATTCTCATTGTATTTTTAATTTCCCTGGCTTGCATATAAGGTTCACCATTCTAAATCAAATGGCTCAGAGCGCTATGGGACTTAAGATCTGTGGTCATCAGTCCCCTAGAACTTGGAACTACTTAAACCTAACTAACCTAAGGACATAACACACATCCATGCCCGAGGCAGGATTCGAACCTGCGACCGTAACAGTCGCGCGGTTCCGGACTGCGCGCCTAGAACCGCTAGACCACCACGGCCGGCTTCACCATTCTACGTCTTAAAGACTCATTGAGGTTTCTGCAACTCAGTTTGACTCCAAACTGCCATGGTTACCATACCTGAGAGACCTGTAAGCCAGAAACCATAAGTCACTGAATATTATAAAATGTCTTTCTTGGGGAGCATGAGGGCGAGTGTGCTCCATTTTCATAGGGCTTTTGTACGTCCACAGCTAGACCATGGATGCAGAATGTGCGGGTCAGCGGAGGCTTCTTACCTAATGGTTATTGACACTGTTCACCATGAGGGGATCAGGCTGGCCGTAGGTGCTTATAGGACCAGCTCTGTACCCAGTCTCTGTGCTGAAGGCTTGGGAACTGCCACTCACTATCTTGCAGCAGCTGCTCATAATGCTTCAAACATGTATCTTCCTAACAGCTCTGAATCCACCTGCATACCATGCTGTTGCTCGTCTGCCTCTGGAACGCCTTTTCTTCCATTGTCCACAAGCAACAACGTCGTTTGGTATACACTAACATCTAACCCAAATCGAGAGTTTTAACCTCATGCCTCCGTGCTTACTGCTGAGGCCAAGAGTACTTATAGATTTACTGTACAGGAAAGGCAGCATTCCTACATGTGTTTTTAATGCTTTATTTTATGACATATTATCTGAGCTACATAACTCTACAATCGTGTTCACGATGAGTCGAAACAGAGGTACTACATCATTTGCTCTGTTGTTTTCCCTGATCATGTTCACTATCATTTCACTACTCTTAGCCTCGCTACACGAAAGGCACATTATAAAATGTTATTTTAGCATATTTTTGGCAGGTTGGCAAAGACAGAAACTACAGTGTACACAACTTTATTAATTTTTAGATATACTTTTACACACAGAAAGCATTCTTTGTTTTATGTTTTGTTGTTGAAGTTTTAGTAACATCTAGCTAAATTTTAAACCATAATTTAAATTTACATCCAAATCATCTAATTCTTTCTCCAACCTGTAATTACACAAACACAAAGCGAATTCTAACACATATCTAATGGCTGTCTGTGTGCCTCTATCTTATTTTTAGATTTGCTATACCAGACATACAAAGTTGGTGGCTGGAGCTTATAACACTTCCCATTGCTTCATTTACATGTACATAATTTAATTACTGGTCAGTAAACCTAATACCAGAAAGAGTACATTTATATTCTGCTTCACAGAGCAGAAACCCCTGATGCTTAGCGTAACAAGTACTCCAGCAGCGAGGATGCTGGGCTACATTTAGACGTCCCCAGCACACTATATGATCTACACTATGTGTATACTGTATTACCTTCCCTACCGGTGGACGTTGATATAGTATTTGTCTACCGCTCAACATAAGTATCATATTTAGGCCTAGTGTAAAAAAGTACTTTCAGCGCTCTAAGCTATCGGAAGTTTCTGTAATGTTAGATATGGGATATAAATATTATTGCGACTTGGCGTGTTCAGGGCCACCACACTTGAGGAAGCGTGAGAGACATGCTGTCGGTGAGGCTAATTTGAATCTTAGTGCACAGTGAAACGGTGGTAGCATTAAGAAGCATTTATTTACAGTAGCAATTTATAGGGTGGCAGCCATCCTCGAGGCTGGCCAGCATGTCCACCAGCCAGCTAAATATTCCCTTGCTTACTATTGGTCAGCATGTTGTGCCAACACTGGCAGATTGATGCCTAGCAGCAAGGACCCAGTCACCCACCAGGAGTCGGCCAGGGCAGTGGCCGATGATGTCTAGAAGGCTAGAAGGCTGAGAGGGCATGACTCCGCCAGTTGGATTACAGATAGCGTGCAGTCCATTGGCCAAAGTCTCCCAGGGGGTGGAGGCAGGTCACACACCAGTTTCTCGCAATGTTCAGCAGCTGTTATGCCACAGGTGTGGGCTGGAACTCGACAAGTTGGTAAGCAGGCAGGCAGCCAGCTAATCTTCAGTGCCCAGGTGTTAGTCGCACTTTTTCTGAAATTCAACAGACCATCATTCTTTATGGTTCCAAATGCGGACAGAGTGAAGTTACGACCAATTACATTGAGCCTCTAGGCTCGATTATTTCTACACTCATTGCAACGCTTCTGATGTGGTCGATGTGGGGATTCACATTACTCCTCTTGTCAGGTTTTCTTGGCTCGGTCAGTGGCTTCACACTGAACATGAGTGGCTTCGTTCTGTCATATTTAGAACATGGGAATTTTTGGCAGCATGCATGTACTCCGAGTTACAAGATGTTACTTCACCCTTGGTCGCCCTATGTTAGCTGTTCTACATGCTTTGCCCATGACCAATATCGCAAACATGAAGCCTAAATGCTTACGGATATAATCTTGATCTGGCGATTTTCTTGAAAATTTGATACGTTACATCTGCTCCACAGAAATTTCCCTTTCTGTGATCTGATAAATTTGTCTCATGAGTAGATAAATTCAAGGTTGAGGGCGGCATTCAAAAATTGGGAAATTTGTGGTAAGGTCTTATGGGACAAAAACTGCTGAGGTCATTGGTCCCTAAGCTTAAGCACTACTTAATCTAACTTAAACTAACTTACGCTAATGACAACACACACACACACCTCCGACGGGAGGAGCCGCGCGAACCGTGCAGGATGCCTTAACCCTAGCGGCGGTGGCATTAAAATAAGTTAAGTTAGGAGTGGATAGTACACTTACTGACCCTTCTGGTCAATACTACGAATTCTGCATTAATGACGTGACAGTAGTATCAGCGAGAGTAGCTGGAAAGCGGAAATCCGTACCGACTCTCTCAGAAGCCGTACCACTAATGAGAACTCTAATTTTCCCATCCTTTCATGTTTCCCTTTTTTAGAGCAATTTGTCATCACAGTTTGTGGTTTGAAGTTCGAATACAGCCAAGAGATAGATAAAGTAACATAACATGTTGCCGGCCAGAATAGCCGAGCGGTTCTAGGCGCTTCAGTCTGGAACCGCGCGACCGCTACGGCCGCAGATTCGAATCCTGCCTCGGGCATGGATGTATGTGATGTCCTTAGGTTAGTTAGGTTTAAGTAGTTCTAAGTTCAAGGGGACTGATGACCTCAGATGCTAAGTCCCATAGTGCTCAGAGCACTGGACGGAAATGAAAGAATGTGGAGTAGTATGTTACCAGAAATCTCCCAGTCATGCACAGGAAGCTGGACGTAGCATGGCGTGAGGTGAGCGTGACTATAGCACCAAATGTGGCTGGTCCAGCAACACGAGGTAGTTGAAGGAACGGGAAAATATAGTGTGTGAATCAGCAAGCAGCTACGTACCACTGTGGTGGTGCTCTTCATTACAGCTTTTCATGGAGACAACATCTGGATGACTCCAAATGGGGAAGAATTTTCTGGAACTGGAAGGAAGCGACCGTAGCGGTCGCGCGGTTCCAGACTGTAGCGGCTAGAACCGCTCGGCCACTCCGACCGGCGAAGTGGCCGAGTGTGGCTCAGGAGTTTGGTATTGCTCACGGCATTGTTTACACACATGGAAAGCGTTCCAAACCACAGCACTACTGCCCGAAGGAGAAGAGATGGTCAACCATGGTCAACTACAGCACCAGATGACCGCTACATTGAGCAACAGCATGAAGAGACCCACCTAAAATAGCGGATGCAATTGGAGCCACATTTAACAAGACTGCAAGGCACGCCATCTCACGTTCCATAGTGGCACAGCGACCGAATAGGGGAGGCTCCTTGCCTGATGACTAGTACGTTGTGTTCCGTTGACACCCTCACATCGGCGGCACCGTTTGCAATGGTGTCAAGAGTATAGGGGCAGGAGAAATAAAAAGTGTGATGTTGTCGGATGACAACAGATCCAGTCTGGGTAGTGATTATCGATGTCTCCTTATATGGCGCATCGAACGGTACAGATGGAGGAGCTTTTCAAACGAGAGGATACTCGACGAATGGAGTGGACTGTCCATTCCACTGTCAGAACTATCCTCGAGCACATGTGGTATGTGTTAGTGAGACATATTGTAGCATTTCCACATGCAGCAGTAGCCAACTGCGCAAGTGTAGGAATGGTGCGCCCTACCATAAGAACACTTTACAACCTTGTGGCCATCATGGGAGCACGTTGCAGAGCATACGTTGTTATCAGTCGTAATCACAAACCCTATTAAGAACCGTGTCCCGCCTTCTGAAGCGTCCGGGGGCTATCATAAATTTCAGTGAATTCAGTGTAATTGTTGCCTTTGAATAAAAGTGTCTGTTTTGTTCCTCTCATTGCGTTCTTCTTTTAGATACCTTCTGTAGTGTACTGTAGCAGTTATTCCTACATGTGGTCCCAAGTTTCATCGAGCTATGTTACTTGGCAGTGTCACATCACGCAGAAACTACTTTCGTCCATTTTTGCGCACCTTCGAACTTTGTACTCGCGGACCGAGTCTGCAGGCAAGCGTCAGTTATTCTGCTTCTTGTGTGCATCTGTGCAGCTTATCTACATCCGCAGTTAAGACATGTCTTACTGGTATTCACTCTGAGAAGGCTTTTTCTCACAATCAGTTTTACACTGTGACTATTCTTTAGTATATATTCGAGGTTTAAAAGTAACCAGCTTGATATTATTACACTACTGTCCATTAAAATTGCTCCACCAAGAAGAAATGCAGATGATAAACAGGTATTCATTAGACAAATATATTATACTAGAACTGATATGTGATTACATTTTCACGCAGTTTGGGTGCATAGATCCTGAGAAATCAGTACCCAGAGCAACCACCTCTCGCCGTAATAACGGCCTTAATACGCCTGGGCATTGGGTCAAACAGAGCTTGGATGGCGTGTACAGGTACAGCTGCCCATGCAGCTTCAACACGATACCACAGTTCATCAAGAGTAGTGATTGGCGTATTGTGACGAGCCAGTTGCTCGGCCACCATTGACCAGACGTTTTCAATTGGTGAGAGATCTGGAGAATGTGCTGGCCAGGGCAGCAGTCGAACATTTTCTGTATCCAGAAAGGCCCGTACAGGACCTGCAACATGCGGTCGTGAATTATCCTGCTGAAATGTAGGGTTTCGCAGGGATCGAATGAAGGGTAGAGCCTCGGACGTAACACATCTGAAATGTAACGTTCACTGTTCAAAGTGCCGTTAATGCGAACAAGAGGTGACCGAGAGGTGTAACAAATGGCACCCCATACCATCACGCCGGGTGATACGCCAGTATGGCGATGACGAATACACGCTTCCAATGTGCGTTCACCGCGATGTCGCCAAACACGGATGCGACCATCATGATGCTCTAAACAGAACGTGGATTCATCCGACAAAATGACGTTTTGGCATTCGTACACCCAGGTTCGTCGTCGAGGTATCGAATATATTCCTTCCCGCTACTTATATCTCCCGAGGAGATCACGAATGTAAAATTAGAGAGATTCGGGCTCGCACGGAGGCTTTCCGGCAGTCGTTCTTCCCGCGAACCATACGCGACTGGAACAGGAAAGGGAGGTAATGATAACGCACGTAAAGTGCCCTCCGCCAGACACCGATGGGTGGCTTGCGGAGTATAAATGTAGATGTAGATGTAGATCGCAGGCGCTCCTGTCTGTGATGCAGCGTCAAGGGTAACCGCAGCCATGGTCTCCGAGCTGATAGTCCATGCTGCTGCAAACGTCGTCAAACTGTTCGTGCAGATGGTTGTTGTCTTGCAAACGTCCCCATCTGTTGACTTAGGATCGAGACGTGGCTGCACGATCCGTTACAGCCATGCGGACAAGATGCCTGTCATCTCGAGTGCTAGTGATACGACGCCGTTGGGATCCAGCACGGCGTTCCGTATTACCCTCCTGAACCCACCGATTCCATATTCTGCTAACAGTCACTGGATCTCGAACAACGCGAGCAGCAATGTCGCTATACGATAAACCGCAATCGCGATAGGCTACAATACGACCTTTATCAAAGTCGGAAACGTGATGGTACGCATTTCTCCTCCTTACACGAGGCATCACAACAACGTTTCACCAGGCAACGCCGGTCAACTGCTGTTTGTGTATGAGAAAACGGGTGGAAACTTTCCTCATGTGAGCACTTTGTAGGTGTCGCCACCGGCGCCAACCTTGTGTGAATGCTCTGAAAAACTCATCATTTGCATATCACAGCATCTTTTTTCTGTCGGTTAAATTTCGCGTCTGTAGCACGTCATATTCGTGGTGTAGCAATTTTAATGGCTGCTAGTGTATGTATCAACAGCAACCATCAGCTCCAACTATCCGAGCGCACGTATATTTACGTTGTGTTGTTAAGTATAGAATATGATGATTTGTGAATTAGTTTTCTAGTTTTTCAGTAGCTCCATGTTTTGTTATTGTTCAAACAAACATCTGACAATAACTTCGTAATAAGTCAAGAAGTTACGTGACTGTGAGAGCATCCCACCAATGTTTTTACACAGAATAGGCATACTACGTTAGTGAAACACAATAACGAAGCAAAAGGGAACATACCGCGTACAGTACAAAGAGGTGCAGTCTTTAGGTCAGTGGCTGCATCAGCTACAACCCCTTGGTCTTCGTCTCCAGACACCTGTTATGACGTCACACCTGCAGTAGAAACTCTGGAGTAATGGGCGCCGCAGCCACCACCAGTAATGACCCAGGAACTTAATGGCACACCTGTTTAATTACATTCTCCAAAGGAAAAAAAAAAAACTCAGCACGTAAAAGTAACTTATGAATGCTCCTTTTAGAGGCAACCACAGTGGGCAGCTGAGCTTTTATTCCATTAGCCGCAAGGTGTTGTGGCTGTCTGGCCGCAGCCCGTGCTGGTGCGGGCCGTGCCGCGAATGCCGAGCGCTGGGCGCGGGGGACGTGACTGCCAGCCTAATAGCTGCGATTGACTCTCGTCTGCCCTGGGGTCATGTTACGAACAAAGCAGACGAGCTTCCTCTGCTTGCGGGCCATGCTTCACTGAGTCTATAAACACGTGCTAAAAGCGCGACACTGAAAACCATTTGACCCGATCAAAGGCGTGATAAAAACTCGTAGCACGATCGCACGAAGTCGTACTGGATGTAAAGAAGAAAAGTTCCAAGACCAGCAACGTGCAAGAAAGTAAATTATTACAATATCAGATTCGATATTTCTATAGAAAACGAAGAAGGTTTCTTCAGCAAGTACACTACTGGCCATTAAAATTGCTAGATCACGAAGATGACGTGCTACATACGCGAAATTTAACCGACACGAAGAAGACGCTGTGATATGCAAATGATTAGCTTTTCAGAGCATTCACACAAGGTTGGCGCTGGTGGCGACACCTACAACGTGCTCACATGAGGAAAGTTTCCAACCGATTTCTCATACACAAACAGCAGTTGACCGGCATTGCCTGGTGAAACGTTGTGGTGATGCCTCGTGTAAGGAGGAGAAATGCGTACCATCACGTTTCCGACTTTGACAAAGATCGGATTGTAGCGTATCGCGACTGCGGTTTATTGTATTGTGACATTGCTGCTAGCGTTGGTCGAGATCAAATAACTGTTAGCAGAATATGGAATCGGTGGGTTCAGGAGGGTAATACGGAACGCTTTGCTGGATCCCAACGGCCTCGTATAACTAGCAGTCGAGATGACAGGCATCTTATCCGCATGGCTGTAACGGATCGTGCAGCCACGCCTCGATCCCTGAGTTAACAGATGGCAACGTTTGCAAGTCAACAACCATCTGCACGAACAGTTTGACGACGTTTGCAGCAGCATGGACTATCAGCTCGGCGACTATAGCTGCGGTTACCCTTGACGCTGCATCACAGACAGGAGCGTCTGCGATGGTGTACTCAACGACGAACCTGGGTGCACGAATGGCAAAACGTCATTTTTTCGGATGAATCTAGGTTCTGTTTACAGCATCAAGATGGTCGCATCCGTGTTTGGCGACATCGCGGTGAACGCACATTGGAAGTGTGTATTCGTCATCGCCATACTGGCGTATCACCCGGCGTGATGGTATGGGGTGCCACAGGTTACACGTCTCGGTCACCTCGTGTTCTCATTGACGGCACTTTGAACAGCGGACGTTACATTTCGGATGTGTTACAACCCGTGGCTCTACCCTTCATTCGATTCCTGCGAAACCCTACATTTCAGCATGATAATTCACGACCGCATGTTGCAGGTCCTGTACGGGCCTTTCTGGATACAGAAAATGTTCGACTACTGCCCTGGCCAGCACATTCTCTAGAGCTCTCACCAATTGAAAACGTCTGGTCAATGGTGGCCGAGCAACTGGCTCGTCACAATTCGCCAGTCACTACTCTTGATGAACTGTGGTATCGTGTTGAAGCTCCATGGGCAGCTGTACCGGTACACGCCATCCAAGCTTTGTTTGTCTAAATGCCCAGGCGTATCAAGGCCGTTATTACATCCAGAGGTGGTTGTTCTGGGTACTGATTTCTCAGGATCTATGCACCCAAATTGCGTGAAAATGTAATCACATGTCACTTCCAGTATAATATATTTGTCCAATGAATACCCGTTTATCATCTGCATTTGTTCTTGGTGTAGCAATTTTAATGGCCAGTAGTGTATGTTCATCTTTCTCTGACGCAATATTACACTCAACGTCTTCCATTTACTTTCCCACGCAGCTATTCTTACACTGTTCTGCAAGTTGCTTTATTCGTTAGAACTTCGTTCAAGGTTGTCTAAGAAGCTGACGCACTCCACACAGGATTGATTGCTTCTGTCGTCTAGTGAAGTCCACCTTACTTCCAATCCCTCCATTCTTCGCAAAACGGAGCGAGGAGGCGCAGTGGGTAGCACACGGGACTCGCATTTGGGAGGACGACTGTTCAAATCCGAGTCAAGCCATCCAGATTCAGGTTTTCCGTGATTACCGATAAATCACTCCAGGCAAATGCCGGGATGGTTAATTTTAAAGGGCACGGCTGACTTCCTTCCCCATCCCTGATATAATCCGAGCTTCTGCTCCATCTCTAATGACCTAGATTTCGACGGGACGTTAAATCCAATCTTCTTTCCTTCCTTCTTTACTAATACAAAGGGATGCTCAGAGGTAGGTGGTTTGTTGTCAATGTGGGAAGACTGATATGAGGCAGAGTCATAAATGTTTAATTATTACCTCAAAAACATAAAGTAACGTAATTAATTTTTCGATTCTTCGAGTTACGTGTTTCGAGACCTGGTACAAACCGGTACCGTAGCATGCTGCTAGACGAGCAAAAGCGACAAGGAGGATCCTATACATAAAATCGAATATCGTGCGGCTATTCGTTTTCGGCATCAGCGAAAATGATTCAGTTGCGTCAGGCCCGACCTGCCTGACACCGCTGCTAGATTATCACTGCGGCAGAAACAGAGTTACCAGATGGTACTCTACTTTATCAGCGAACTGTACCATTTTGTTATGGTTCCTCTTGCAGCGCGCAACGGTACTGTGCCGCGGGTTTCACTGGCCATGTACCTCCCAAACGGACAACAAATTAACTACATAACTTTATATTTTCGACGTGCAGTTAAACTTCTGTGAGACTACTTCTATAAAATTATCTGCTGTTTTACTGGTTTTCGTGTGACCTGAACTGCGGCCATGCGATCGAAGTACTGAGGTATGTGCTGGAATCTTGAGTGTAAAATGTCTCAATTCTCGTGTACAGCTTCATGCAACAGTTAGCATTTCGACGGCAGAAGCAAATAATTCATACACGTCAAAGTATTTTCCATATTACTATCTCCCCAAGAAAACCGCCCTACACAACGGTAAATAGCCGAAATATTTATCTCATAATTTCGTTCAAAATGGTTCAAATAGCTCTAAGCACTATGGGACTCAACATCTGAGGTCATCAGTCCCCTAGACTTAAAACTACTTAAACCTAACTAACCTAAGGACATCACACACATCCATGCCCGAGGCTGGATCCGAACCTGAGACCGTAGCACCAGCGAGGTTCCGGACTGAAGCACGTAGAACCGCTCGGCCACATAATTTCGTAAAAGACATAAAATAAAGGATCAGAAGTGAACCTGTGGGTTCTGTACCAGCGACGACTCTATTTTTGATAAAAATGGGAAGCTCCTGGAGGTGGTTTCTGTGTAATTTGACCAACCAGATCGTTGTGATCATTCAGCTGACGGTGTGGTGTATAAATTCTGTATGCGTGGTATCTTCATGCCGTCGTTGTACGGTTTGCGCAACTTGTGTTTCGTCGCTGGACGTCTATGGCAACGTGTACATCGAATTTAAGCTAGAGCTCCGCCACTAGTGATCTTACATTGCCAGCATCGAGCTACACTGTGTGATCAAAAGTATCCGGACACCCCCAAAAACATACGTTATTCATATTAGGTGCTCTGTGCTGCCACCTACTGCCAGGTAATCCATATCAGCGACCTCAGTAGTCATCAGACATCGTGAGAGAGCAGAATGGAGCGGTCCACGGAACTCACGAACTTCGAACGTCGTAAGGTGACTGGGTGTCACTTGTGTCATACGTCTGTATGCGAGATTTCCACACTCCTAAACAACCATAGGCCCACTGTTTCAGATGTGATAGTGAGGTGGAAACGTGAAGGGACAAGTGCAGCACAAAAGCATACGGGCTGTAATGGTCGCCTGGTCGTAGATATTGCTAATTGCTATAATCGCACTATTTCACTCCCATTTACGGAGCTTGTTAGCACTTGATGTTAGGTTGGCGCCATTAAAATGCATTGTGTTGTAGTAATCGCTGCTACTTGCTGGATCGCTGCTGTCTCTCGATGCTGATGCTGGCTCTACATCTGGTTGTCTAGGGTTAAAAACGTGAGGTCCCGTGTTTATTATGTGCTTTTGATGATAAAGAACGAGCGAAACCAACAAATATGTAAACTTCAAATATTTATTACTCTGGTGGCCATCTTAATTTCACTGTCGACCAAAGACCATGACTCAACACAAAGTAGTACTTCCGTTACATGTTCTTTGCATTGTTTATCCACCTCAAACAATAACACACAAACACACTTTACCAAAGTGACATTCCGACTGCCTCTCGACCGTTCTTGCTGCTTGTATTTGTAACATTGTCAAAGAACTACTAAAAAGAGATATAGTTTACAAGTCACATGGACATCTGTTATCATAATTTGTGCAGAAAAGTTATTAATTTGCATCGAGTGACCTAATTTAACATGTTATTAAAATGACAGACAGATTTGTTGACTTGACAGAATAATTCTTTGTTACAAAAAGTCCGTTTTTTAGAAGTTTGTCAATTGACTTCTCTAATTTGCATAAATAAGTAATTAACATGAATTATTAAGAATTACATTGGTTTTCATCTAAAACAGGATTGATTTCGTGAATACTGAGTGAAAACGCTCCTAGTGAACAAATAGGTTTCACTGGGTGATTTTTATTTAAGGAGATCCAAAATACCTAAGTTGGCCACTATTTTTCGTACTTCATATTAATTATTTAAGATGAACTCAGTGTTTTTACATGATGACATTTGCTGTATCAGTGATCAAGTGATATTAACTTTTGTGTGGGTCAGTTATTCAGTATAATTTAATGGGTTGACTGTTTATGGAGACATGTTATGCAATCATTGTTAACATACACAATACCCTTGCTATAATCATAAATACTCATTAAACTGGTTGAATTTGGAGGGTATTGCATACTTCGGTACAGTAAAGCCTTTAATATGTTCCGTTACAATACCCCCCTCGGGTAATATCATTTACAGAATGTTAATGATATTAGCCGACTAGGACAAATGTGTCAAATGGTTAAAATTTGGAAAAGTACTACTTTAATAATTTTTTTTGTTTTACTATGCATAATGTGTATGTATGCAATGACCGTTACGCCGTTTCAAAATTACTTTTTCCTGCAAATATTTTAGTTGTGTTGTTTCAAATGCACTTTGTGTTATGTCATTCAGTATGACAGCATAATAAAAATATTTAGTAATATATGAAAGTAAAAAAAATGTTAATCTTTGCTCCCAGTGAGCCACATGGAAAATGATCAAAAACAGACACAAATATCTCACATGCGATTTTAAGATATATAAAAAATATATGTAAATTATTTCAAAGTCAGTTCTCATTGAGTCACAGATTAATCAAGATAATAGAAGGAACATAAATATATTACATAGATGGACAGGTCATATGTCCATAGGAAAATACTGCAACTGTCTGTTCTTTTTGAGCCACACAAAAGAAATGAAAACAAAGAACATAATTATAAGTATGGACATGATATATAAACACAAACACTTGAGAAGTCACATGTATGAATATAATATGCATAAAAAAAGGAATTATTTAAAAACTTGTCTCCCATTGAGACGCATAGTCAAGACAGTACAAGAACATATTAATACTAAAATTGGACACTTAAATTGGTCACAACATAACACAAACATCAAACTTGGTGAACATCTGATTAGCTGTAGAAAATTGTACACAAATCTTATGCCTAAGAACACAATAGTAACAAAGTGATGGGTCTTGCACAACAATTTTTTCATTGTCTTTTATTTGGTGCAAGTATGTCCCATATTCAACAATACAAAAGGAAAGTAATAAATGTTTGTCACCTTCTTGCCCGTTGCAAGTAAAGAAGATGTCTCAAAATTTAATATTCAATAGTGACAATATAAATATAAAGACATTCTCTCAGAGATCTGGAACTTCTCCAGGGTCTGTAGGATGAGTGGTAGTTGCTATTTGACACACCCAGTAAAAATCTTTGCTGATAACATGCTTAATGGAAAATGGGTAAGTAACTGTATTCAAACAGGGAAATGTGCTTAATCATGTTTATATGGTTTCAATTCAGTGATGTTTCTTAATCCAAATAACCTTCTTGATCTGGGAAAGATAAGTTTATACGCATTAGGATGTGGGCTTTCTTTTATTTCAAATGGACAAATGTCAATGTTTACTTTAACATATGGACAACCTAGCTCAACATCTTTGTCTATTCCAGTATTTTCAAACAATAGATCATTTTTAATTTCTTTAGTTCCTAAGTCTAATGTCTCTTTCCTACACTTAGACACACCCCTCTCTGTTTGCAAAGCATTGAGAATTAAACATAAACCTTTGTTTTCACCTGTTCCTTTTAACACTGTGTTGTCACTTAACAAACTACTGTTTTCACCCCCTTTTTTATAAAGTCCACCACGGATTCTTGTCCACCATGTAGGATACAGGGTTGCACTTACCTTTACTAATTCTTTCCAAAAGGCACCTTTGTTTATACAGTTTTCATAGTTGCTCCACAAAACTTCTAAAAACTTTCCCCCTTTTTGTTGAAAACACACATTTACATTCCATCCCTTCATATTTTCTTTAATATTATTATTATTACCATTCTCATAGATTAGTGTTTCATAGTTCCCAATAGGCAATAGCTTGTCCTCAGATACACATTCCCTAGTCTGCATTTCACTTAAATTAACCTCATTATTACCCATGTTTGTCACATCACTTACCTTTACCTCATCATCACTTTTCAATTCTACAAATACTTTTATTTCTTCCTCCACACTCTCATCAATAACATCACTTGATTTAGGATCATTATTTAAATGTCCCTCTATTCCTTCTTCCTCCTCCTCCACAACAACCCCATCTTCAGTTTCCCCCCTATGTATCTGAATCTCAGCAATTGAGTCTTTGGCTCCATTAAACACTTCGTCATTCCCCTTCTTATCAAATAAACCCCCCAAAATAGATTCTATTTGTGGTGTGTCTGACTTGTTATTAACACCAGTATCTTTTTCAGCCCAACTATGGAACTCTGCAATACCTTCAACTTCTGCATTTTCACTAACTACCTGTGCTTGAACACTGTTTTTATTAACTGTATCACTTTTACTCATAGTATCCCAAAACCTTTTATTAAATTCTAATTTATTCATTCTAACAACATCAGTATTTTCATGGTACTTACTCTTTACATTGTATCTCCTCCTTCTCCAGTTTCGGTTATGTGTTGTCCTGTCATAATATTGTCTAGCCCCAAAACTACGGACATCTAGTGGGACTGTCCACCGTTTCCCGGCTGGTTTCCTCGGTCTGTCCATTTGTAGTTGTCGTTTTGTTCACTAGTTTCAACAAACCCCCTTCTATCTTGTTCTCTTCCCCAATACCTATTTCTATCATTCCTGTTATCTCTCCTCCATCCTCCCTCCTGTGTATAGTTTCTGAACTCATTTTCATATCTCCTATCTCCCCTATTTGGAGCATTATTTCCAGAATTTTCAAAGTCTCTCCTCCCATAATAATCTCTATTTACATTCCTGTTCCACCCCCATACTGGTTGTTGCCAGAGCCAAAACTTTGGTTATTTTCTCTTTCCAAGGCCCTATCTAATCTATCTACAAATTTCAGGAACTCTTCCATTGAATCGTCTGGTCCATGGACCAATTCCCACTGCAGTCTCTCTGGTAACCTTCTTTTTAAAACATCAATTTGTGTCATAATATCAAAAGAGTTATTCAAGTGAGCAAGTTTTCTCAATTGATCTCTGCAAAATTTTTGCATTCCCCCTACCTTCCCTCTATACACTGGTCCATTTAGAAATTCTGACTTTAATCTGGCTTGTATAGATTGTGACCAAAATTTGCAAATAAACTTAGTTTAAAACTCTTCAAAAGTATTCCAAGAATCATTATTCTCATTTGCTCAGGATAGGGTCTCCCCTTCTAGAAAACGTTTTACTAACTTAATTTTTATGTAATCTGACATTCCTACAACAAACATATCCTTACATTGGTGAATAAAGTCAATAGGGTGCAGATTTTCACCAGGAAAGCATTTCACTTGGATGTGCCCATACATTGTATTTTGATTGTAAATCGTTTGTTTGGACATCAATGCGTCCTCCAATTGTGTACATTTAGTGTGTATATTTTCTACTTTTGTATCTACATTAGTGGTATACAGGTTGTATTCTTGTTTAAGGTTTTCTGAAGTTTTGTCTATTCTCTGATCTAATCTTTCAACTTCAGTATCTACTCTGTTGTAGATGACAGCAATGCTGTCTGTGTTAGCTTGTATGTTTTCATTTAAACTTTCAACTTTAACTTGAAATTCTTTTCTGAAGTGTATGAACTGTTCTCTAGTGTCCTTACTGAGGGTAGTTTTAATTTCCTCACACTTCTCATTGAGATGACTACTTAATAGATCAAAATCCAAACTTAACTTATCCAGTCTATCTGTGAGTTTCAGACTTACTTGTTCACTTGATTGCTTAACATCCAAATGTACTTGTTCAATTGACTGTTTAAGTTGCGAGCTTATTTGAGTTGCAAACCCTGCTAGCCACTCTGTTAAGTTTAATTGTTCACCATCCCCTGGTTCAATTTTTACATTTCCTACGATCTCATCACTCTCAGGTAGAGTCATGTTAACTAATAATTATTTTAAATGACAACAACAACAAAATATCTTGTTATATGTGGCTATGCTATGATGTCGTGATCGGTGTTCCTGTTGGCTTTCTTCACTTCTATTCGGTTTTATCGAAGCTGAAGTCTTGATTGATGAATTCCATTGACATAATCCAGACGTTAATCTTCCGAGCGGCGTGATGATGGTTTTTGGTAGTCGCACAAACACACTTTATTTATTTATTTATTTATTTTGGACATATTTTCACTGTTGCCACACTGCACAAATAAACTTTTTTGGAATGATAAGCACTTACGAAATTTATCGCTGCACTATTATCATCGATGCACTTAAAGATCCCGGACGAGCCCCCACTTTTGTATTGGTCGCCTGGTCGTAGATATTGCTAATTGCTATAATCGCACTATTTCACTCCCATTTACGGA
Organism: Schistocerca cancellata; assembly: GCF_023864275.1. Lineage (NCBI taxonomy): Eukaryota > Metazoa > Arthropoda > Insecta > Orthoptera > Acrididae > Schistocerca > Schistocerca cancellata. The sequence goes on along the minus strand of NC_064629.1, from coordinate 99,016,115 downwards.
GCTTGTTAGCACTTGATGTTAGGTTGGCGCCATTAAAATGCATTGTGTTGTAGTAATCGCTGCTACTTGCTGGATCGCTGCTGTCTCTCGATGCTGATGCTGGCTCTACATCTGGTTGTCTAGGGTTAAAAACATGAGGTCCCGTGTTTATTATGTGCTTTTGATGATAAAGAACGAGCGAAACCAACAAATATGTAAACTTCAAATATTTATTACTCTGGTGGCCATCTTAATTCCACTGTCGACCAAAGACCATGACTCAACACAAAGTAGTACTTCCGTTACATGTTCTTTGCATTGTTTATCCACCTCAAACAATAACACACAAACACACTTTACCAAAGTGACATTCCGACTGCCTCTCGACCGTTCTTGCTGCTTGTATTTATAACATTGTCAAAGAACTACTAAAAAGAGATATAGTTTACAAGTCACATGTACATCTGTTATCATAATTTGTGCAGAAAAGTTATTAATTTGCATCGAGTGACCTAATTTAACATGTTATTAAAATGACAGACAGATTTGTTGACTTGACAGAATAATTCTTTGTTACAAAAAGTCCGTTTTTTAGAAGTTTGTCAATTGACTTCTCTAATTTGCATAAATAAGTAATTAACATGAATTATTAAGAATTACATTGGTTTTCGTCTAAAACAGGATTGATTTCGTGAATACTGAGTGAAAACGCCCCTAGTGAACAAATAGGTTTCACTGGGTGATTTTTATTTAAGGAGATCCAAAATACCTAAGTTGGCCACTATTTTTCGTACTTCATATTAATTATTTAAGATGAACTCAGTGTTTTTACATGATGACATTTGCTGTATCAGTGATCAAGTGATATTAACTTTTGTGTGGGTCAGTTATTCAGTATAATTTAATGGGTTGACTGTTTATGGAGACATGTTATGCAATCATTGTTAACATACACAATACCCTTGCTATAATCATAAATACTCATTAAACTGGTTGAATTTGGAGGGTATCGCATACTTCGGTACAGTAAAGCCTTTAATATGTTCCGTTACAGGGCCTACCTCGTCTGACTGACAGAGACCGCCGACAGTTGAAGAGGATCGCAATGTGTAATAGGCGGACATCTATCCAGGCAAAATATGGAATCTGTGGGCTCAGGAGGGTAATACGGAACTCCGTGCTGGATCCCAACGGCCTCGTATCACGAGCAGTCGAGATGACAGGCATCTTATCCGCATGGCTGTATCGGATCGTGTAGCCACATCTCGATCCCTAAGTCAACAGATGGGGACGTTTGCAACACAATAACCATCTGCACGAACGTTTGCGGCAGCATGGAGTATCAGCTCGGAGACCATGGCTGCGGTTACCCTTGACGCTGTATCACAGACAGGAGCGCCTGCGATGGTGTACTCAACGACGAACCTGGGTGCACGAATTGACAAAACGTCATTTTTTCGGATGAATCCAGGTTCTTTTTACAGCATCATGATGGCCGCATCCGTGTTTGACGGCATCGCGGTGAACGCACATTGGAAGCGTGTATTCGTCATCGCCATACTGGCGTATCACCCGGCGTGATGGTATGGCGTGCCATTGGTTACACGTCTCGGCCACCTCTTGTTCTCATTGACGACACTTTGAACAGTGGACGTTACGTTTCAGATGTGTTACGACACGTGGCTCTACCCTTCATTCGATCCTTGTGAAAACTTACATTTCAGCAGGATAATGCACGACCGCATGTTGTAGGTCCTTTACGGGCCTTTCTGGATACAGAAAATGTTCCACTGCTGCCCTGGCCAGCACATTCTCCAGATCTCTCACCAATTGAAAACGTCTGGTCAATGGTGGCCGAGCAACTGGCTCGTCACAATACGCCAGTTACTACTCTTGATGAACTGTGGTATGGTGTTGAAGCTGCATGGGCAGCTGTACCTGTACACGCCATCCAAGCTCTGCATGACTCAATGCCCAGGCATATCAAGGCCGTTATTACGGCCAGAGGTGGTTGTTCTGGGTACTGATTTCTCAGGATCTATGCACCCAAATTGCGTGGAAATGTAATCACATGTCAGTTCTAGTATAATATATTTGTCCAATGAATACCCGTTTATCATCTGCATTTGTTCTTGGTGTAGCAATTTTAATGGCCAGTAGTGTATATGCAGAATGCGAGCAATAACGCCGAAAACACTGAAGAACTCGCCTTAACTGACTCTGCTAGATCAACTCCACTGTATACACAGTCCCATCAGTGGCCAACATCTAAGAACTGGCGTCTATGGAATACTATCAATATAACACAAAAAAAACAATGAATACCAGAAGGTACAATTCAAATGACCATCATTAGTGAAAATCCCACAAGTAATTGTAAAAGAGATGTTTTGTCTGCAACCATCAACTAATAACTGACAGGAGAAATATTGAAAATAGAGCGTCCAAAGACTCATTCAGCGAATACTCAAAGAAGCCGGTCAAAAGCAAAGGTAAAAGTACAAGTGTATAAGAACTGTCAATGTTAGTACTCGAAATAATCATGTGCACAAGGAATAGCGTAACTGAAGTGTGTTAGATAAGAAAATCGTTATATTCATATTACTAGAAGTATAGTGATAAAACGACACTGAGGCTACAAGCAGGAATGGAACACTTCCATATCACAGAGAGCGTCTTACGTTTTCAGAGTAGCAAAGTACCACAAGGGGTGCACACAAGCTGTACAGAGGTTGGCGTAACCGGTTGTCTTACAGCGTTACACCTTTTTGTGACACCACCCGGTAGAGTATGTTTGTTCTATACAGGTATTGCATGTTTTTTCATTTATGGCAGAAGTATTATCTGCACATATCTAGGTCATATTCGACGGTATTCGATACAGGATGTATGGATAAGTCGTTGTTGACTGCCTTGTCTGGATAGGACCATTTAGTGGATTACATACACATTATTAGGCACAATGTCTGCCCCGAGAGTTGAGTGGTCAGCACGACGGACTGCCGTGCAAAGGGGCCCGGGTTCGATTCTCGGCTGGGTCGCAGATTTTCTCCGCTCAGGTACTGGGTGTTGTGTTGTCATCATCTCATCCTCATCGACGTGCAAGTCGCTGAAGTGGCGTCAACTCAAAAGACTTACACCAGGCGACCGGTCTATCTGACTCAACATTTCATTTATAGAAGGCACAATACGAATTTTCATCTGTATCTAATTCTTCAGTAAAATGAAATTTTTTCACCTTTGATATTATTGGTAACTTATGATATGATCTACAGGTATTACATGTTACATAGATGTATTTTGTTCAAAATGGTTCAAATGGCTCTGAGCACTATGGGACTCAACTGCTGTGGTCATAAGTCCCCTAGAACTTAGAACTACTTAAACCTAACTAACCTAAGGACAGCACACAACACCCAGCTATCACGAGGCAGAGAAAATCCCTGACCCCGCCGGGAATCGAACCCGGGAACCCGGGCGTGGGAAACGAGAACGGTACCGCACGACCACGAGATGCGGGCAGATGTATTTTGTTAGTTTCTGACGCTTAAACAAGTAAGATGGTAGTTTTCGTTTGATATTTGTTTTATGTCAGTATGTGATATAAGGATCCATTCCTTCATAAATATTATTAATTATCTTGTGGGAGTTTCTCGTATACCTCGATGTTATGAAGTACACTCACGCTCATAAATTAAGGATAATGCTGATACATGGCGAAACAACGCTCTGGTGCGTGGTTTGCGGGTTCAAATCACCTCGCGGTCGTCGCACGCTGCCGCTGGCAGCAGTCCACATACCCTGAGGTGTGTTGGTGCATGTCAGAGTACGGTGCAGCGAGTAAGTGTGCACATGTTTTCAGACGTGCTAATGGTGACTGTGTGTTGAAAATGGCTTAAAGAACACATATTGATGACGTTATGAAGGGTAGAATACTAGGGCGACTGGAGGCTGGTCAAACACAGAAGGTCGTAGCACGGACCCTCCGAGTGCTACAAAGTGTGATCTCAAGGTTATGGCAACGATTCCAGCAGACAGGAAACGTGTCCAGACGCTACAGTACGGGACATCCACAGTGTACAACACCACAAGACAACCAATATCTCACCATCAGTGCCCGCGGACGGCCACGGAGTACTGCAGGTAACCTTCCTCGGCACCTTACCACAGCCTCTGGAACTGTTGTCTCCAGACACACAATCTACAGACGACTGAACAGACATGGTTTATTCGCCCGGAGACCTGCAAGGTTTATTCCACTGACCGCTGGTCACAGGAAAGCCCGTAAAGCCTGGTATCAAGAACACATTACATGGCCATTAGAACAGTGGTCCCAGGTTATGTTCACGGACGAGTGCAGGTATAGTCTGAACAGTGAATCTCGCCGGGTTTTCATCTGGCGTGAACCAGGAACCAGATACCAACCGCTTAATGTCCTTGAAAGGGACCTGTATGGAGGTCGTGGTTTGATGGTGTGGGTGGGATTATGATTGGTGCACGTACACCTCTGCATGTCTTTGACAGAGGAACTGTAACAGGTCAGGTGTATCGCGACGTCATTTTGCACCAGTACGTCCGCCTTTTCAGGGGTGCAGTGGGTCCAGCCTTCCTCCAGATGGATGATAACGCACGGCCCCACCGAGCTGCAATCGTGGATGAGTACCTTGAAACAGAACATATCAGGCGAATGGAGTGGCATGCCTGTTCTCCAGATCTAAACCCCATCGAGCACGTATGGGATGCTCTCGGTCGACGTATCGCTGCATGTCTTCAAACCCCTAGGATACTTCTGGTGCAAGAAAGGGAGACTCTATCCCAGCAGCTGCTCGACCACCTGATCCATAGTATGCCAACACGTTGCGCAGCATGTGTACATGTGCATGGTAATCATATCCCTTATTGATGTCGCCGGCCGGAGTGGCCGAGCTGTTCTAGGCGCTGCAGTCGGGAACCGCGCGATCGCTACGGTCGCAGGTTCAAATCCTGCCTCGGGCATGGATGTGTGTGATGTCCTTAGGTTAGTTAGGTTTAAGTAGTTCTAAGTTCTAGGGGACTGATGACCAAAGAAGTTAAGTCCCATAGTGCACAGAGCCATTTTTTGAACCTTATTGATGTCGGGATACATGCGCAGGAAACGTGGCGTTTTGTAGTGCATGTGTTTCGGGACGGTTTTCTCAACTTATCACCAATAACGAGGACTTATAGATCTGTGTCATGTGTGTTCCCTATGTGCCTATGGTGTTAGCGCCAGTTTTGTGTAGTGCCACGTTGTGTTGCACCATATTCTGCAATTGTCGTTAATTTATGAGCATGAGTGAAGTTGGTTTTCCACATTTGGTCTTTTGGCACTTTTCGACATTCAGTTTTGGCATGTGACATTCACATGCCTGTGTATGAGTTTCACCTCAGCATTTTCTTACTTTCATGTGACATATAGATTTTTTTGATGCTCACATTTTGCGAGTGCTACTTGCGTACAGATGTATGTATGTTGTTCATCTTTAACATTTTCTTGGGCTGGTGTATTCTGTGTATGGTATGACACGTGATTTTCTACATTTGGTATTTTGACACGTCCTCGGAAACTCATTTTCTGCCTATGACATAAATGTGTCCATATATGCTTTTCACCTCAGCATTTTACAACTTCAACATGACATATAGATACATTTAGATTGTCATTTTGATACCGTTACCTATATTGACACTTGATGTTGTTGATGCTGTCCTTGCAATGACTACGTGCACATAGGCGCGTATTTTTTTCGTTTCCTTATTGTTGATGATGTTGTTGGTTCTTTCACTTTGTTGTTGTGGTCTTCAGTCCGAAGATTGGTTTGTTGCAGTTCTCCATGCTACTGTATACTGTGTGAGCCACTTCATCTCCGAGTAACTACTGAAACCTACATCCATCTCAATCTGCTTACTGTATTCATCTCTTGGCCTCCCTCTACGATTTTTATACCTCCCCATCCCCTACCCCTTCTCTCCCCTCCCCCGCACACGCGGCCCTTCAGTACTAAATTGGTGATTCCTTAGTGTCTCAGAATGTGTCACATCAACTGATTCCTTCTTTTGGTCAGGTTATGCCACAAATGTCGTATCTCCCCAATTCTATTCAGCACGTCCTCGTTAGTTACATGATCGACCCATGTAATCTTTAACATTCTTCTGCAGAACCACATTTCGAAAGCCTCTATTATCTTTTTATCTAAACTGTTTGTCGTTCATGTTTCACTTCCATTCATGGCTACACTCCAAACAAATATCTTCGGAAAATACTTCTTAACACTTAATCTATATTCGATGGTTACAAATTTCTCTTCTTTGGAAAATTTATTCTTACCATTGACAGTCTTCTTTTTACGTCCTCTCAACTTTGGCCATCATCAGTAATATTGTTGCCCACATTGCAAAACTCGTCTATTACTTTAAGTGTCTCGTTTCCTAATATAAATCCCTTTGCATCACCTGATTTAATTCGATTCCATTCCATTATCCTTGTTTCCCTCTTGTGGGTATTTATCGCATATCCTTCTTTCAACACACTATCCATTGCGTTCAGCTGCTCTTCCAAGTCATTTGCCACCTCCAACAGAATTACGTCATCGGGTTCTTTCATACATCTATCGTTTTTTACAGTTATTCTTGTAGTTTAGTGGGTTACGTCAAGATTTTCAAATGGTTCGAATGGCTCTGAGCGCTGTGGGACTTAACTTCTGAGGCCATGAGTCCACTAGAACTTAGAACTACTTAAACCTAACTAACCTAAGAACATCACACACATCCATGCCCGAGGCAGGATTCTAACCTGCGACCGTAGCGGTCGCGCGGTTCCAGACTGAAGCGCCTAGAACCGCTCAGCCACTTCGGCCGGCAGGATTTTCAGTTTAGTGTATCAAGTAACTGACCAGTTTGTAATCATGATCTATTTAATTAATGATTTTATTAATAAATAATACACTTGTACTATTTGTTAATAAAATGATTAATTAAATACACTCCTGGAAATTGAAATAAGAACACCGTGAATTCATTGTCCCAGGAAGGGGAAACTTTATTGACACATTCCTGGGGTCAGATACATCACATGATCACACTGACAGAACCACAGGCACATAGACACAGGCAACAGAGCATGCACAATGTCGGCACTAGTACAGTGTATATCCACCTTTCGCAGCAATGCAGGCTGCTATTCTCCCGTGGAGACGATCGTAGAGATGCTGGATGTAGTCCTGTGGAACGGCTTGCCATGCCATTTCCACCTGGCGCCTCAGTTGGACCAGCGTTCGTGCTGGACGTGCAGACCGCGTGAGACGACGCTTCATCCAGTCCCAAACATGCTCAATGGGGGACAGATCCGGAGATCTTGCTGGCCAGGGTAGTTGACTTACACCTTCTAGAGCACGTTGGGTGGCACGGGATACATGCGGACGTGCATTGTCCTGTTGGAACAGCAAGTTCCCTTGCCGGTCTAGGAATGGTAGAACGATGGGTTCGATGACGGTTTGGATGTACCGTGCACTATTCAGTGTCCCCTCGACGATCACCAGTGGTGTACGGCCAGTGTAGGAGATCGCTCCCCACACCATGATGCCGGGTGTTGGCCCTGTGTGCCTCGGTCGTATGCAGTCCTGATTGTGGCGCTCACCTGCACGGCGCCAAACACGCATACGACCATCATTGGCACCAAGGCAGAAGCGACTCTCATCGCTGAAGACGACACGTCTCCATTCGTCCCTCCATTCACGCCTGTCGCGACACCACTGCAGGCGGGCTGCACGATGTTGGGGCGTGAGCGGAAGACGGCCTAACGGTGTGCGGGACCGTAGCCCAGCTTCATGGAGACGGTTGCGAATGGTCCTCGCCGATACCCCAGGAGCAACAGTGTCCCTAATTTGCTGGGAAGTGGCGGTGCGGTCCCCTACGGCACTGCGTAGGATCCTACGGTCTTGGCGTGCATCCGTGCGTCGCTGCGGTCCGGTCCCAGGTCGACGGGCACGTGCACCTTCCGCCGACCACTGGCGACAACATCGATGTACTGTGGAGACCTCACGCCCCACGTGTTGAGCAATTCGGCGGTACGTCCACCCGGCCTCCCGCATGCCCACTATACGCCCTCGCTCAAAGTCCGTCAACTGCACATACGGTTCACGTCCACGCTGTCGCGGCATGCTACCAGTGTTAAAGACTGCGATGGAGCTCCGTATGCCACGGCAAACTGGCTGACACTGACGGCGGCGGTGCACAAATGCTGCGCAGCTAGCGCCATTCGACGGCCAACACCGCGGTTCCTGGTGTGTCCGCTGTGCCGTGCGTGTGATCATTGCTTGTACAGCCCTCTCGCAGTGTCCGGAGCAAGTATGGTGGGTCTGACACACCGGTGTCAATGTGTTCTTTTTTCCATTTCCAGGAGTGTAGTTCACGATTCAAAACTGGTCAGTTATGTGTCACACTAAACTGAAAATCCTGACGTAACCTACTAAACTACAAAAATAACTAGAAAGCAATAAATAGTACACTTGTCCCGTGTGGGGTTGTTGGTACCTCCCCAAGTGGCGGATAGGAAAAAGCTTTCCTGGGGAAATGAAATACGCAGGGCGGACCAAAAACCAACAAAAAGCACAATCCCAATTGTGTCAGTTCAGCAACTAGCGGCCAGTGGTCAGTGTCTAATCCTCTAGTAGAGGCGGCTGATCTGAAACCTTCTCGAACTCAAAAATCGAGTGGTATGCCTGTTGTCTCAACAGAGATCACCACGTAAACCAAAATTCAACTTGAACGACTGATGGAAAGACGACCACAGAGTAACTACCCCAGGAACCAGTCGATAGACTGGATTCACCTGATCATCGGATTCTGGGGGATCAGGGACATCATGTGGAGAAGAGTCGGAATTTCTCAAAGACTTCTCACACTCTCAAAACGAAACGTAAAAAAAGCAATTCACCAATGCAATGGGTAAATTTTACCTGAATATCACTGCACTGTAAGAGACAAGATTCATGGATGAAGGACTCTTTAACACAAAAAATTACAGGATCTACAAGGACAAACCTGCCATAAAAGTAAAAGACGAACTACCACTTTTCGGTACTGGATTCGCCGTACACACTTCCGTACTCGACTCAGTTATCGAATTGACGTCTCCCAATGAAAGAGTCTCGCTGCTTTCAGTAAAATCGGCTAATAAAGCATACACTATTATCAATGTGCACGCTCCCACAAATCACCACAGTAAAATCGACCCTGAACCAGTGGACAATTTCTGGGAAACACTAGACGAAATAACAAATAAAATACCAAGGCACCACGTGAAAATCTTATTAGGCGATTTTAACGTAGAATGCTACAAAGTCCACCAAGAAGTTCCAAACCAGATCCGGAATATCTGAAACTCAACGAAGAAAAAATGATCATACAAATCAGTCAGGAAAAATCAACAGACTGGAAGAAACTAACAGAGAAAATTCAGGAAGCCATCAAATTAGGACAACCCCCTTGCACCAGGAAACATCGCTGGTGGAACGCAACCTGCGATCAGGCAGTCGACAACCGAATAACTGCGTGGAAAAAATTTGGCAGTCACAAAACTGAAGTAAACTGGGAGAACTTTTTTAAAACCCAAAAACAAACTTAAAAAATAATTAGAAAACAAAAACGGGGATATGACAACAACAGACTCTGCGACATCCAGCAAGATTTCATCAAAAATAATACACCTAATTTCTTTCAGAGAAAACTTACAGGAATACCAAGCGCCTAGTTTGTGCTTTAAGAAGCCCGGTATTTCTTTGGAAACTAATACGAAAAATAACTGCAAAAACGTAACCCAATATTTAAGTTCCCTCCTCAACTGCGAACCACCCCAAGAAAAACTTCTTTTCTCCAGTATTCACACACCCACACTCACATGCCCCAAATCTCGAGGAAATTATGGAGATAGTCAAACAGTTGAAAAATAACAATGCACCAGGAGAAGGTGGGATCATTGCTGAATTCTGGAAACTAAACGATCCTATACTTATGCAGAAACTACATCATATAATATCAAACATATGGATGACGGAACAAATACCAGGGGACTGGAAATGCGCTCTAATTCACCCGCTACACAATGGGTGACAAGATAGACATCAACAATTACACAGGAATATCCCTGCTCCCAGTCGCTTACAAAATCCTTTCCAAAGCACTTTTAAACAGGATAAAATCCCAAGAAGATCCGCTAATTGGTGAATATCAGGCCTGATTCAGAAAAAGATGATCATGTGCGGAACAGATCTGGTGCTTAAAGACGATATTACAAATAAGGAAATGCAGAAACACGGTAATTACATTCATCGACTTCAGGAAAGCATATGATTCAGTTGACCGTGAAACCCTGTTTAAAATCATGGAAGAATTTGGGATCGACCAAAAGACACGAAAAATCACAGAACAGACACTTACAGGAACAACATCCAAAGTGAAATTCATGGACGAAATATCAGAATCCTCCGATATCAAAACTGGAGTCCGACAGGGGGACGGACTATCCCCAATGCTTTTCAATATTGCTCTAGAAAAGATCATGAGGGAATGGGAATCTCATACAAAGGGCATCCAAATTGGTATAAAAAAAGACAACCGTATTAAAGCCACAGGGCCTTGCTTCCGCAGACGATATTGCAATTATCACCAATAACAGAACAGAAGCGATTCACGCAGTGGAAAAACTACATGAAATTTAGCAAACAGCTCGACTACCGATATCTTATGAAAAAAAAACCAAATATATGGAAGGACAGCCAGAAAATAAATCCCCTTTAATCACAAAACATGGTAAAATTGCACAAGTCTGCCATTTTAAATACCTCGGAAAAACAATACAGTCCTCAGGATTAAAGCGAATCGCCAATGAACAAAGAATCACAAAGCTCCAGAAGGTGTACAAGCTAACATGAACGCATTACAACAAGAAGTGCATTTAGACAGATGCAAAATTAAGGCACCATAGAACAGTGATTCTTCCAGAAGAATTCTACGCAGCTGAAACAATGATGATTGATTGTCACTCAAAAATTAGGGAAATAGTAAAGGAAGAAAGAAAAAGTCTCAAGAAGATTTACGGGGCAATCAACAAAAACCGCATTTGGATGAAGAGACCCCAAAACGAGATCTATATAAAGACGAACACAGTAACAGACGAAATCAGAAAACGCCGAGCCAAATTTTATACACGAATCTACAGGATGGAAGACTCCAGAACAAAAGGAAAATTTACAATATCGTAACAAAGAGTAAATGCGGCACACAATGGCTGAAAGAAGTTCAGAAGGATCTGCAGCGGATCAACATAAAAAATCTCGAAGACCGCATTGAGTGCCGGAATAAAATCAGAAGAGTGAAGAACGAGGAAAGAACATCGCTCCAGTCTGGTAAAAAATGGACAGAAGAGTGGAAGAAAGAGCATTCTGAAAGGATGAAGAGTTTTTGGGAAGCCAATTCGTCGACCCTCTGCATGTCTTCCTGCATTTCACTACAGTCGTCTGCGTTGTAACCTTCCTACAGATAACAGCATCGTGTATGGGTTACATCGTGGTAATTTCGACGTCGTCCACTAGTCATTTACAAATAAGCCCTGTAAAATTTTGGCAAGCTGAGATAACGATCATGGAAGTGGGTGGTAAACATATACCTTTAACTCCAAAGTAGAACACAAATGCTCAATAATATTGAGTTTTGGTGACAATGGCGGCCAGAGAGATGCTACACGGCTGATCCCGGCAGAGGTTCGAGTCCTCCCTCGGGCATGGATGTGTGTGTTTGTTCTTAGGATAATTTAGGTTAAGTAGTGTGTAAGCTTAGGGACTGATGACCTTAGCAGTTAAGTCCCATAAGATTTCACACACATTTGAACATTTTTTTTAGAGATGCTACAGTTCATCCTCGTGCCGTTCATGGTCAGATACAGCAGCATAACCTACACGCTTCGCTAGCATCTGCATTTACATTTAAACATGAATTTCTCCCGTTGTTTCCGTATTTCTGGCCAGTCCTTATGTTTTAAACTGTACGGCCCTGTAACTGTCGCTTGTGGTACTCCAGAAATAGCCGTTTATCGGTAGTTTCCGTTCCTTTAAGAAGGACGAATAGGGTTCTATCGACAAATAAGCCCTGAATCCACTCAAACATTTTGTGTGATATACTTGGTAACGCATACAATAAAAGGGCAAAGCGCAACTCCGTTGAGTGGCTTCCCGACGTGAAGGAACATATTATCAACCTGGGTGCCGTTGACAAATACCTATCTGATCATCACGAATTATGCTCGACGTGACGTCTCTAAAACTCGGAGACAGTTCTGTTCCATAAAAATAAAGAAATCAGTATTACTAGTACATAGCCGATTCCTTCCTTACAATCCATCACAATATCGACAGAATGCTAAACAATTACCTACTTCCTTGTACGAATAAGTGCTGATGTTTTTTTAATCAGACAAAAAATAAGTAGCAGCTCTTTCCAGGAAAACAGCGGTGTGCACATATTTATCGCGAGGAAACGATGGAGAAGAAATTACTATGTTTGCTTCAGTGGCAGGGCGATCATTTAGACTGCTGTGTACGTTCCGGAAGGAGCTTTTCTGAAGGAAGCGGTGACATACAGAAGATCGATGAGGTAGCTTATTTTAGACACATACCTCAGACGTTTCGGTTCCTCCCATTAAGCGGTAGGAAAATACTTGGCGTCAAGCGGTTTAAGAACCTCGACTGTTGACATGGAAGAAAAGTTGTTGCGTTCCTGTCTAGCAGAGAATTAAGTAAGCAATGATCTGTTCAGTTTCAGGTGACGTACCTGCTCCTCTTTCACAAACTTTGAAGTTCTATGTTTTGTTTAGTCCTCATTATTTAGTGGGACCACACACTGTGAAAGCAATCTACTGTCATCTCTGACAAGCGAGGGGCTTAAAAAATCCAATGAAACGGTAATTTAGGGAACTGCGCCTCTTTCTCATCTATACCTGCGAACCGGTGGACGCAAAGTTATTTACTCAGAGTCAGTGACTTGAATAAATTTAATGTCACGTGTATAGAATAACGACAGTTTATTTTTTATTGCTATGCTTTTTCTCTCATAGCAAGTGACTAATGTACGAATCCTTCATACTCGCAGTTTTCCTTCTTTCTTTTCTGTTATATTTCATGGTCCTGCCGGTATCGTTCTCGTTTTCTCCATTTCAAAAACAATGAGGCAACATATAGGCCCTTAATACATACAGCAGTCTTCTGGATATTCATGTGATTTCGAGTTCAGTATCCTACTAATATCGTATTTTCTTCGTTTTGACCAGAATGAGGTAATAAATGGATTTTTGAATTCTAGATCAATTCTTTTTGGAATTATTGTGATCTGATTCAGAGAAAACACGAAAAACTAGCTGGGTTATCTGACAGATGTCTGAATTCTGCTCTTCTGAAACATTAATTTAGTGTTTTGAGCACAAACACCATTCTCCATTTTTACCTTAAAATGTATCCTGTTTCTATTCTTGAAATTTGACATCTCAGCAACAATGTTATCATCACATATACAGAAGAAGCATCGTTCTGACGAGTGTGTTGAAAGTTGTGACTATATTGTGGTCAGAATGGTATCTGGAATGCAATCACGAAACCACAGAAAATATATGCATGGATTATAATGTTGAGAATTCGTCCGGCCCTTTTCGAACATATGTCCAATACTTTCTTCCTGCTCTGCATGACGAATATGGAGAAACACCATTATGTAAAAGATTAAAGAATCCTCAGGCTGTACTTTATTGATCCCCTCGGGGGCTCGGGATTCGTTTGCTGGACGTGGACTTGGTGATCCCAGGATTCGTCAGCTGGGGACTGGTAAGAGCCACCAGTCCTCTCGTCACCGTAAGCCCTAGGCGTGCTTCAGTGACCACCATGTGGCGTGGCTGTTGAACATTGTGTGACAAAAGGAACGGGGATCTATAACATATGCCCCAGTCTCAAGGTGTGCTGCTCACCGATGAGATGCATGGCACTTCAGGTAGAACAGTCGTTAGTAGGCAACGTCTGGGTAACCTGCCGCACCTCAGTTGTATAAGGCGTATCTAGGCACATGGGGCTCTGTCTACATGGACTTCTCTCCCTCGCTGCTAGTGGAACTGAGATGGATCCCTCGGAATTCTGTTCTTCTCCTTCCAGCGGAAAGGTGGGCCACTGGTAGGTACCAACATGCAGTTAAACAAGAGGGCTCGTGTAGCCAGCCCACCAGACTCAGGGATTACCAAAAGTTTTTGAGAGTATATTAACAGCAAGCATGCTGTAGATCAGAATGCGTTTTAAATTGTTAAAAGAAAAGATGGCCCTTTGAGAAGGTATCACCTTTGTATATTCAAAACGGCTTAGACAGCATCGCAGGTGTGTTGAAAACTTTCGTTTCCAGGCAACCTATGGGATACCTGCCACATCTCAGCTGTATAAACCTTTCTCGGGCATAGAGGGTTACGATATTTCCTGGCAGGTTAAAACTGTGTGTCGGACCGAGACTCGAACTCGGGACATTTGTCTTCCGTGGGTAAGTGCTCTAGCGACTGAGCTACCCAAACACGACGCCCCCTCACAGCTTCAATTCTGCCAGTACCTCGTCTCCCACCTTCCAAACTTCACAGAAGCTCTTCTGTGGATCTTGCAGTACTAGCACTCCTAGAAGAAAGAATATCACGGAGACTTGGCTTAGCCACAGCTCAGGGGATGTTTCCAGAATGAGATTTTCACTATGGAGCGGAGTGTATGCTGATATGAAACTTCCTGGCAGATTAAAATTGTGTGCCAGTCTGATACACGAATTCGAATATCCTGTCTACCACGAGCGCCAGTTCTGCAAGATTCGCAGAAGAGCTACTGTGAAGTTTGGAAGGTAGGTACTGGCAGAATTGAAGTTGTGAGGACGGGTCGTGAGTCGTGCTTGGGCAACTCCGTCGTTAGAGCACTTGCCGGCGAAAGGGAAAGGTCCTGAGTTCGAGTCTCGGTCCGGCACACAGCTTTAATCTGCCAGGAAGTTTCATATCAGCGCACACTCCGCTGAAAAGTGAAAATCTCATTCTGGATACAGGGTTCTCTCTGAGTGAACCCTTATTTTTCTAGCTACTCCTTGGACTGAGACAAAATCCTTAAATCTTCTTCTCCTTCCAGCATGATAAGTGTACAGCCTGGGAGAAATCACACCCACCCATCCTAACGAATGAAGACCGCTGGTCCTTCTAATAATCAACTTATCTTTAGTAATATGGCGCAAGGAATCATGAACCAGAATGTTTTTGTGGTGATCAATGAGATGGATATAGAGAGTGTCCCTTTCTATACCCATAAAGGGTTAGAAGAGCTTGGTGGTACTTTAAAGTATATCAGGCAGTTGCGATATCGTTCCGTACTGGTCGAAACCAACAGGAAAAAGCAAATTGGGTGATTATGACAAAATTCTTGAGTTTCCTTATTCCTTTAATGGCAGCAAGGGTATAATTACATGTCATGATGTTATGCACATCGACATTGCAGAACTTAAATGAGAATCGGCGTCACAGGGAACAGCGGACGTGGAGCTGAGGACACGTAGTAGGAATAATGGAGAAACTGAGAAGACTGACACATGTATTGTGGCCTTCAATTCTCCAACGCAGCCTGAACACATCACGGCAAGTTTCTTTTGACTTAGGTTAAAGCCTTATGTACCTAGCTCTGAGCGGTGCTACAAATGGCTGCATTTTGGCCATACAACCCTGAGCTGCAGAGGCAGAGCAACTTGTGTGGAAAGGCAGCCCATGAAGTTGGGACTGACTGTCCATCTCCAGAATTCTCCATTAACTGCTCTGGGAGCCACCCAGTCTGGAGCCAAGATTCCCCTGTTTTTGCTGACGATTGCAAAATGCAGGAAATGAAAGCGACCACGCGGATACCCTATGCGGAAGTCAAAAAGAAATCTAAGGCGACGAAATCCCAGGTCTTTGCCACTTCTTATGCTTCCATGTTGCAGAAACCTGTTCCCAAGGTCGATGCTTCGACGCAAACAACGTCCAGCGTACCACTCTCGACCCCCAGCACCTGTACTTACACCTGCACATGGCAAATCAAAGGTAGTAAAGACATAACGATCCAGGCAGCTACGACAGAAGACACCAGCAATGCTTTCACAGTGAGTATCACGAAGGCACTCCAAAAGCAGAGTGCTTCTCAAAGCCAACTTCTCTCAAAAAAGAGCCTCTCACCTCCCCCTTTCACCTTCACCCTTACTAGGAAAGGGAGCAGGGAAAGGGTCTCAGCATTCCAGTTGAAAACTGGCCCAGACGCGATCAGACGTCATTCTGACACGTCTAACTGATGATGAGGGCACCATGAATTTTGACACCTCATCACTAGGTCCAGGTAAACCCTCCACACCCTCTTGCTCTACAGGTGCCTAACGACCCCGGCGCAAAGACAATATAAATCAAGACCACACCAATGAAATGGCTCTCATACTCCAG
The DNA here is from genome assembly GCF_023864275.1 of Schistocerca cancellata. Taxonomy (NCBI): domain Eukaryota; kingdom Metazoa; phylum Arthropoda; class Insecta; order Orthoptera; family Acrididae; genus Schistocerca; species Schistocerca cancellata. The sequence goes on along the minus strand of NC_064629.1, from coordinate 98,999,611 downwards.
TGGAATATGAATGGATACAGGACTCATCTGGAGGAACTGAGACTCCCTTTAAGGAGACTGATGCACCTGTACTCAGAGGCTATCACCTCTACAAAGGGACGACGTTGCTGGTGAGAGGGAGAACAGTGGGGCAGCAGTGTCCATCAAGGCCACTTTCTACCCTTCGCCCGTGCCCTTAACTACAACACTAAAGCTGCTGCTGTTTGAATAGTGTCCCATGTTGCTCTCACGGTGTGCTCTGTATACATACCGCCCTATGACGCTGTTGACAGTGTGAGCTTCACACATGTTCATAATGAACTACCACATCCCTTTCTCCTTTTAGGGGACTTCCGTGCACACAGTGTGCTGTAGGGCTCTAACACCACATATCCCAAGGTCGAATATTTGAGAATCTGAATGAATATGGATCAAGTCACACGTTTCAGCCCGCTAAAGATTAGTCTACTGCCATAGACCTCCCCATCTGGTAGCCTGCGTTATAGACAATGCTCAGTGGGGAGTGGACGACGACTTTCATGGTAGCAATCACAACACTACCTGGATCCATCTGCCCAATGGAACAGATCCCGAAAGGAAGCCGCCAGGATAGTTGTTCAGCAAGGCTAACGCGATGCTTTGCAGACAATTTCGAGCATCGTGACGACGTCGAGAACTGAGTGGATCACATTACAGCTGTGATTCAACATGCTCCTTATGCGTCCATCCCAAAGTCGATGGGAACACCTAGGACGCTATATGTCCCTTGGTGGACTGCTGAGTATCGTTGTGCAGTCAGGGACAGGGGTGCAGCTATGCGCCGATTCAATCCTTGCCATACAGATGCAAAAACTACAATCTTTCGAAAGGCACGTGCAAAGACCAATGAGTAATCCGGGAGAGTAAGCAGATGTGTTGGCAAGGGTTCCTGATCTCGATAAATAGGTCCAATAGGTCCACATCTGCAAGTAGAGTATGGAAACTTATCAGGAGCATCACAAGGTACATCTCACGACCATCACTAGCAGCTGTACGAATACAGGGGTCTCCCCTAATATCACCGAGAGACATAGCTCAGACAATGGCTGAATCAGAAAAGTCCTTTACGGTGAACCCCCTCCAGGATCCAGCTTTCTGTTGATATCGGGAGACTCAGGGGAGGCGTGATTTTGATTTCTGTTTCGTCAACATGGAGGAATACTACCAGCCCAGCTCTCTGTGAGAGTTGAGTTCTGCGTTGTCCATAGCTTGTGATACGACGCCCAGAAACAGCATGATAATGTACAGCATGTTGAACCAATTGGACACGTGGTCAAAGGAGGTCCTCCTATATGGAAAGAATCTATTTTAATCCCAGTTTCAAAATTAGGGAGAGATCGAACGAACCCCAGTAGTTATCATAGCATTAGCCTGACAAGCTGCGTAGGAAATACACTAGAGCTTGTCGTCAACCGTCACCTAGTGTGGATTCTTGACGTCAGGTCCCTACTAAGTCACTCCCATTGTGGGTTCAGGAGGTATCACTCCACACTCAAAGACCTGACCCTGCTCGAAGCAGCAATTCAACAATTTTTCCTTCGTAAGCAACACCTTATCGGTGTTTTCTCTTAGAAAAGGCGTACAGCACTACCTGGAGGCATAATATTTTGTTGCAGCTCTATCAGCGGGGCTCTGTGGACGTCTACCCAACTTTCCATGCTCCTAGCTCTTGGACAGATATTTTAGTTAGAAGGTTGAGAATTCCCTGTCTGACCATTTTACGCAGAAGAATAGTTCAGTCAAGGGAGTCTTTTGAGTGTCACAGCGTTCACCATTGCAATAAACAGTATTACGTCCAAAGTACGTCACGTAATGTGTTCCTTGTTTGTGGGCGAATCTCCATCTTCTGTTCAACCTCGCACTTCATAACGGCAACTCGGAAATTGCAACTGACGATTAGGCAGTTGGAGAAATGGTCCTACACCGCACTTTTTAAATTCTCTTTGGACAGAACTGTTTGTGTTGATTGTAGGCGCTCCCAATTTCTTTTAATTAACTCTTTTTAAAACTGGGGGTATCACTCTCACATTGAAGGGGGAGGTGAAATATCTGGGCCTTGCTTTTGATGAGAAGCTAACATGGCTGCCAGATCTTAGAAAATATCAGCCAATCACTCTCCCCTGTAACTTTCTACCCACGTGTACCACCTTTCACCCTTTCTCCATTAGAGTGATTGTTTGGGTCGCCACGAGTGAGGTGGGAGTGACTGAGTGTCATTTTTTACGTTTCCTCCTTACTGTGTGACAACACATTTAGTCATTTTATCTACAGTCATTTCTTTTAATACGTGTAAGGGCGCTGATAGCCTCGCCGTTGAGCGCATGTCAACTCCAAACATGTACACACACGTTAAAAATCTGAAATTCAAGGCCGTAAATATCCTTAAATGTCATAGGTCATAGGTCTGCGGGAACTGGCGGGGTACGCCTGCTCCAATTTTATAAGATCGTTATGCGATCCTAACTCTAAGACGAATTCCCGGTTTTTGGGTCAGTAAAGCCTTCATGCCTAAAAATACAGGTTGCTATTCACCATGAGGGTATTAGGCTGTCAACAGGAGTCTATTGCACAAGTCCTGTTGTTACTTTCAGTGCAGAGGCTGGTGACCACAGCTGTCTATTCGACGTCATATTCACATGTTATGCCAAGCATTTAGGGCTTTGTCCAGTCCCACATAGCCAGCATCCAGTTATGTTACGCAACCGCGACTACAACAGCCGTTCAATCATCGGCCACTGACAGCGAGACTTTCTGAGATACGTAAAAGGAAGTCTTCAGTTATTACGAGTGGGAGACATTAAGATCCAAAGTCTGGGGTGGAATAGGGGATCCCCCTGGTTACAAACGAGCCCCAAATTAGTTTTAGGTCTGTCTACTTACATGAAGCATTGTACCGCAGACTATATATCTACATTTACATTTAACGAGCTTTTTCTTCGCCACCTACATTGTATTACCGTTTACACGGATAGGTCTAAGCAGGGAGATTTTATCAGATGTTTTGTCGTGTTCTCCGACGTTGTCCTCAGGATATGACTTCCAGATTGGTTTTCAGTTTAATAAGTGGAATTCTTTGTTATCCTGATGGCAGTGGAGATGGTATCATGACAAAAAATTCCTCATTTATTTACTTTTTTATTTGTTTATTTACACATCTAGTTCCATAGGACCAAATTGAGGAGCAAATCTCCAAGGTTATGAAATTACAACATAATATAATAACAGAAAAAATAAAATGTTTATGAACCCATAAAAAGTCAAGCCATAAGTTTAAGTAAACGTAGTCAACAATATAAAATAGGCATCAGCTTAATTTTTCAAGGAACTCCTCGCCGGTATAGAAGGGGTGACCTATGGGGAAACTCTTCAGTTTCGATTTACAACCTCGTGGATTACTGCTAAGATTTTTGAACTTCCTGCACAGGAGTTAAGGAAGTACGATGCAAATGCAGACTGGATTTCTGCCTAGTATTAACTGAGTGGAAGCTGCTAATTCTTGGGAATAAGCACATATTGTTAACAAGAAACGACAGTAAAGACTATGTACATTGAGAGGCCAATGTCAGAATACCCAGACTAGCGAACAGTGGTCGACAAGAGGTTCGCGAACTTAACACCAGTTATTGCCCAAACTGCCCGTTTCTGAACTAAAAATGTCCTTTGAGAATGGTAAGAGTTACCTGAAAATATAACGTCATATGATACATGCGAATGAAAATAAGCAAAGTAGACTCATTTTCGTGTCGAACGATCACTTACTTCAGATACCGTTCGGAGAGTAAAAATGCCAGTATTAAATCTTTGAACAAGATCCTGAACGTGGGATTTCCATGACAGTTTACTATCCATCTGAACACCTAGAAGTTTGAACTGTTCAGTTTCACCAATCATACGCCCATTTTGCGAAATTAAAACGGCAGGTTTTGTTGAATTGTGTGCTAGAAATTGTAAAATTTGTGTCTTACTGTGATTTAGCAGTAATTTGTTTTCTACAAGCCAAGAACCTATGTCAAGAATTGCACTATTTGAAACAGAGCCAGTGTTACACACAACATCTTTTACTACCAAGCTAGTGTCATCAGCAAACAGAAATATTTTAGAATTACTTGTAATATTAGAGCGCATATGATTTATATAAATAAGGAACAGGAATTGTCCCAACACTGATCCCTGAGGCACCCCCGATTTGGCCGTGCCCCACTCAGACTCCACATCACAGCCATTCTCAGCACTGTGATTAATGACCTTTTGCTGCCTGTTGTTAAAGTAAGAGATGAACCAATTGTGAGTACTCTCTGTATTCCATAATGGTCCAACATTTGAAGCAATATTTAGTGATCAACACAATCAAATACCTTAGTTAAATCAAAACAGATGCCTAGCGTTCGAAAACTTTTGTTTAATCCATCCAGTACCTCACAGACAAAAGAGACTATACCATTTTGAATTGTTAAACCAGTACTAAAGCCGAGCTGCACGTTTGATAGCAAATTATATGATATAAAATGATCAATTATCCTTATATACACAACCTTTTCAATAACTTTAACAAACACTGACGGCATAGGCATAAGTATAAAATTGTCTACATTATCCCTTTCTTCCATTTTATGAAGCGGCTTTACTACTGAGCACTTTAATCGTTCAGGAAACTGACCATTCAAACCCACGATTGCTCACGTGTCGGGCATTTCGCTCACACTCAATAAGCAGTCTGAAGTGTACCTAAATTGTGTAAATTAATATGTTTTTTGTCATTTTTATAATAAAACAGTCATATTTTAGTATTTAATACATTTATTTGCAGTATACAATAATGAGTTTTTCTATATTGTTGGTAATAATCTTACGACAATTCCAATTGCCAGTCTACTGAGGCACTTATAAAAAAAAATTGAAAAAACAGGGAGAACAAGTATTTCTTATTATTCAACTTTTGTGACTTAACCTTTGTCATATATCTCAGTTTTGCACGTATCACATAATATTACAGCATGTTCATAATACAAAAAATTTTGACAACGGATAGAAGCCTTTTTTGTCTTCCGATTTTTGCGTCTTGGACAGACTTCACATATACGACTGGATTTTTCAGCGTCTGAAACTTCATTTTCATTGGTAAATCGTTTTATAACTTGCTGTAGAGGATGAGACAGGTTTTGCATTTACTCCTACGCACAATTTGTGGTCGTGTCAACTCTAGAGCCAGCGTTTTCAAGTACTGTCTCCTAGTAATAATCGCATTTTTGTTCTCTTTATATATTATTTGACTGTTTATGCCAGTAACATTTAAAAGCGAAAAAATAATCTCAGTGGCAACCTGCATGCTACTCGAGCCACGGAATATACTTCTTTCGTTCGATTCGCCACATCGACACCTACTTTTGTCCGATTATAATGGGTGATGATTTCGGCTTCTACGTGTTCCCCAGTTGTTGGATCAATCTGATCATTGTCATGAAGCGTACTTATAATAAGCACAATTATTTTTTCTTTGGTGTATAGGAAACCAGAACTTTTTTCTCATGAAAACCAAAGATATTGGTGGGTGTTGGTCTTATTTTAGTGTCTAGGAACAAAGGAGGGATTTATTTTTCCTTCTGTACCAACTGAAGATTTCGTTTGTTCATCAATTTCTCAGCCAGTGGAATCGAGGTGAAATAATTATAAGTCGTTATATTTCTACCAGTGTATAATACATCTTGTGATAAACGATTCACGACAGCAGATGCAGTGTTATCGAATTTCTATGGGCCATTTGGTTGGTTGCATGGGTAAATTTCTACATTACTTGTGTAAAAAGAATTTGAGTCACATAACGATACACCCTGATTCCGTACTTGGCCGGTTTATTTGCTGTGCAAATACGGAATTTACAGCGGCCTCGAAATTCTTCTAACATTTCAACAACTGTTACATTTTCTTCTATCTGATAATTCGATCGACACTTTGTGACAAGTAAATCAAATAATTCACGAATTGGGGCGAGATTGTCATCCTTAGATTGAGCGGGTCTGAATATCTCAAACCTTACAGTTGTCATCAGTACTGCTCATAACGGCTCGAAACATATCAGGAACTGTGCCGTCTTTGTCCCACATTTCCTGCACATTCAAATGACGCTTTTTTTGTACCAGACATGTATAAAATGCCAACAAACGCTTTCAGTTCTATAATATCAATCTCTTTGCCTTCCCTCTTTCTTAAAAATCGAGTCTTGATTTTTCTAATACGAATATTCGTATACATTACTATGTCAGTCAACATTTCTTCTCTTACAAAAAGAAGAAAACAGTTACAATATCTTTGGTGTCTTTTGCCACAGCTCATATCTCTCGTCTACCAATGACAGTATTGTGAGATCTTGTCCTCACATTCGAACGTCCTGGATTGTAACTCCACTTCGTTCGTCTGCCTTGGCCTAAGTAAAATAACTGACTGCTTGCCTGAATGGAAGACATCTGATGACTGTTCCGTTTCGCTACGGTAGTCGCTGTGTTCACTGCCAAGGTCAATTTCGGTATTATCGGCTCTGACAGATGCTACTGCAACATTTTCTAGGTCGTCATCTTCCAGTCACGCCAAAATTCTTTCTTCTAGTCTATCCATCTATAAAAATACAAAATAATGTTAGTTGGGCATTACATCGATACTTAGCTCTCGTAAATAATTAAAAAAACACAATAAACCGAGAGCAATGCACATAAAATGACATTTTAAGTAATATGAATAACAAAATACTCTCCTGGAAATTGAAATAAGAAAACCGTGAATTCATTGTCCCAGGAAGGGGAAACTTTATTGACACATTCCTGGGGTCAGATACATCACATGATCACACTGACAGAAACACAGGCACATAGACACAGGCAACAGAGCATGCACAATGTCGGCACTAGTACGGTGTATATCCACCTTTCGCAGCAATGCAGGCTGCTATTCTCCCATGGAGACGATCGTAGAGATGCTGGATGTAGTCCTGTGGAACGGCTTGCCATGCCATTTCCACCTGGCGCCTCAGTTGGACCAGCGTTCGTGCTGGACGTGCAGACCGCGTGAGACGACGCTTCATCCAGTCCCAAACATGCTCAATGGGGGACAGATCCGGAGATCTTGCTGGCCAGGGTAGTTGACTTACACCTTCTAGAGCACGTTGGGTGGCACGGGATACATGCGGACGTGCATTGTCCTGTTGGAACAGCAAGTTCCCTTGCCGGTCTAGGAATGGTAGAACGATGGGTTCGATGACGGTTTGGATGTACCGTGCACTATTCAGTGTCCCCTCGACGATCACCAGTGGTGTACGGCCAGTGTAGGAGATCGCTCCCCACACCATGATGCCGGGTGTTGGCCCTGTGTGCCTCGGTCGTATGCAGTCCTGATTGTGGCGCTCACCTGCACGGCGCCAAACACGCATACGACCATCATTGGCACCAAGGCAGAAGCGACTCTCATCGCTGAAGACGACACGTCTCCATTCGTCCCTCCATTCACGCCTGTCGCGACACCACTGGAGGCGGGCTGCACGATGTTGGGGCGTGAGCGGAAGATGGCCTAACGGTGTGCGGGACCGTAGCCCAGCTTCATGGAGACGGTTGCGAATGGTCCTCGCCGATACCCCAGGAGCAACAGTGTCCCTAATTTGCTGGGAAGTGGCGGTGCGGTCCCCTACGGCACTGCGTAGGATCCTACGGTCTTGGCGTGCATCCGTGCGTCGCTGCGGTCCGGTCCCAGGTCGACGGGCACGTGCACCTTCCGCCGACCACTGGCGACAACATCGATGTACTGTGGAGACCTCACGCCCCACGTGTTGAGCAATTCGGCGGTACGTCCACCCGGCCTCCCGCAAGCCCACTATACGCCCTCGCTCGAAGTCCGTCAACTGCACGTACGGTTCACGTCCACGCTGTCGCGGCATGCTACCAGTGTTAAAGACTGCGATGGAGCTCCGTATGCCACGGCAAACTGGCTGACACTGACGGCGGCGGTGCACAAATGCTGTGCAGCTAGCGCCATTCGACGGCCAACACCGCGGTTCCTGGTGTGTCCGCTGTGTCGTGCGTGTGATCATTGCTTGTACAGCCGTCTCGCAGTGTCCGGAGTGTCCGCAGTGTCCGGAGACCGACAGCGCCGACTTCATCTTTCAATAGGATGGTGCTCCACCGCACTTCTATCATGATGTTCAGCATTTCTTAAACAGGAGATTGGAATACCGATTGATCGGTCGTGGTGGAGATCATGTTCAGCAATTCATGTCATGGCCTCCACGCTCTCCCGACAACCCCATGCGGTTTCTTTCTGTGGGGTTATGTGAAAGATTCAGTGTTTAAACCTCCTCTACGAAGAAACGTGCCAGAACTGCGAGCTCGCATCAACGATGCTTTCGAACTCATTGATGGGGACATGCCGCGCCGAGTGTGGGAGGAACTTGATTATCGGCTTGATGTCTGCCGTAACACTAAAGGGGCACATATCGAACATTTGTGAATGCCTAAAAAAACTTTTTGAGTTTTTGTATGTGTGTGCAAAGCATTGTGAAAATATCTCAAATAATAAAGTTATTGTAGAGCTGTGAAATCGCTTCAATCATTTGTAATAACCCTGTACTTAATTCGTCACTCATACAATGATAAAAATGCCGCATGGCAATGATAGGCCCAACCAAATGATATTTGCGAGCGACACCCGCGTATTGGCGCAATGACAACAGTTTGCGCGGTTCGGGGGACACACAAAACCCAGTGAACAAGAACGCTGAAGGCACTGTTGACAAACTGTCGATTGTTTTAAAATTTGTGTAACCTAAATGGTCATAGCTCGAGCGCTCGCGGGCTAAGGCAAAATTACAAATATGGCTAAGTACAGGGCTAACATGAGCAGCACAGTACTTTTTTTTATTCTGTTAATCACTCCATCGTATCCATGAGAGTTCTTAGTCTTCAGTGATGTAATTATTGACTCAATCTCCCCCTTGTCAGTATCACAGAGGAGCATTTTAGACATCAATCTCCGAAAGGCATTTTCAAAGAGACTTGTATGATTCCCTCAGAAACTAATCTTTTATATAATTCAGCAGCAATGCTCAGAAAATGAAAGTTAAATACTGTACTTATATATCTGACTTATCAGTTACAGAAATATTTTTACTATGAACTGACTTTATACCGTCGACCTTGTGCTGCTGACCATAGACTTCCTTCACAAATGACCATATGGTTTTAATTTTATCCCGTGATTTACCTACACTATTTGCGTACCACATATTCTTTGCCTTTCTAATAACATTTTTAAGCACCTTACAGTAATGTTTGTAATGGGCTACTGTAGCTTGATTGTGACTACTTCTAACATTTTGATGTAATTCCCGCTTTATTTCGCATGATGTCCTTATCCCACTAGTTAGTCACCCAGGCAGCCTTTTACTGCTAGTACCCTGCTTAGAACGTTATAATGGAAAGCAGCTCTCAGAGAGCATGATAAATGTGTTAAGGAAAGCATTATATTTGTCACCTATGTTATCGGCACTATAAACATCCTGCCACTGTTGTTCCTAAACGAGGTTTAAAAAACTGTCTATTGCCGTTGGATTAGCTTTCCTGCATAGTTTGTAGTTATATGTTACATTTGTTGGGTACACTAGCCCATCTAGTAACGAACAATGAATAAAAATATTGTCTATGTTTGTGTTACTGTTCCCCTGCACCCTGTTTGAAAAAAAAAAGCACAATCTGCATCAGATCATATGAGTTTAGGAGATCTACCAACATTCTTTTTCTTGCACAATCATACACAAAATTAATACTGAAATCACCACATATAACTAATTTTTGGTACTTCCAATAAATTAAACGAAGAACACTCTCTAGCTTGAGCAGAAATGCTCTGAAGTCAGAGTTAGGGGACGTATGAACAACAACAGGAGTTTAGTTTCACTAAACTCAACTGCCCCTGCACAACACTCAGATACCTGTTCAGTGCACTGCCGTGATACATCTACGGAGTAAAATGCAATACTGTTTTTAACGTACATGGCCACTCCCCCACTCCGCAAAGAAGTCCTTGAAAAACAGATTCACAAATCGCCGTTCTGACTACTGCTCAGATGTACCCAGCAGATCAGATGGTGCCAGAAGAGCTGGTCGCCTTTCTTCTCTTGCAAAGGCGAGCGGGACAGTCATTTTCTGCTGGGTCCCATAGCACAGGGATTCGGGGAAACGAGCTCGCTGATACGGCTGCCAACGAGACTTGCTCCCTTCCTCCCACTGCTCGCTGTTCAGTCCTCCTGTAGGCTGTAATTTCATTTATGACCAGGCAGGTCATGTGTTGGCCGGAGGCTCAGTGGCTGGAAGTGAGAAATAATAAACCACTTTCAATAAAACCTTCAGTCATCTGTCCCCTTTTTAACTGTGTCTTCACAGGTATTTTATCCATGATTTTATATAGCTATTCTGCTGTGTCTCGTTGGGATTTGATTATGGGCTTTCTTGAAGCTCACCTTATTAGCATTAACTTTGAATTCTTGTGGGGGAACAAAATGAGGTTTCTCGCTTTATTCTTTTCTTAATAGATTTTCACCGTGTTTGTTGATACATAATTAATGCAGGGACGCTGATGACCTCGCTGTTTAATGCCCTCAGCCCCAAATCACAATCATCATCACAATTTCAGGAACGGCTGTGGTTGCCGATGTTGCTGAGCTTACTGCCGCTCCAAAGATTGAAAGATTAAGTCTGGTACACCATCCAGTGCACCCACTATCACAGCAGTGGCTATTGCTCTGAAGCCTACCCAAGTTAAAAAGTCAATGGGAAACTGTTCACCACTGACGGAGTTTTGAAGTAAACAGTACGACGATGTCGACATAATCTTCTCTGGTGTCTCTCATGACTCTTGTGCACAGCCAATGGACCTTTATTTCGGACTGTGGCGATCACCTAGCCCCAAAGCTGAGCCTCCACTCTTGGCTGACTCCAGTGGAAAGACAGGATAAAATTGCTGCAACCTTGATAGAGGGCTCCCATACTACAGTTGGTTCAGGACACATGTAGATGAACTGAAACTCCTGACACAGGCACATCCCCAGATCTAGTGTTTACAAGAGACACATTTTAAAGCTATTGATGCCTGTTTGCTACAGGGCTATACCGTCCATCAAAAGGATGACCTGAATAGGGAAGAATCAATGGAAGGGTTGCTGTGTTTTTCAACAACACACAATACTCCTCTGCTCTCTCCTTGGTTACAGTCCTTCGCAGTTCATGTGGGTCAGAAGATCACTTTCTCTGTATTTACCTTCAGAGGATGTAATAGACTCTGAGACTCTCACAGACATTATTGCACAACTACCCCGCCCATTTCTTCTACTGGGTGGTATCATAATGAAATATGGGACTCGCACTGTACTTGTAATAGGAGCCGAGTCCTTGAGACCTCATGATGTTGCAGGAGCTGTGCATCATCAATTCCGACAGTCCTACCCATTTCTCAGTTGCTACTGGGTCATCCACAGCCTTCAACCATTCTTTCTGCTCTCCCTCTAGTTCATATGTCACTCAGTGGGAAGCACATGGTGACCATCATTCCAGTCCCCACTTCCCACCGTGGATTCACCTACGGGATGCAATATTACCTGAACAGAAACCACCAAAATGAATTGTGAGCAGGGCTAACTGGACACTGTACAGCCACCTGGCTGTGTTGCAACACACCGACAGTGTCCAGGAATGGGTTGACTACATTACTTAAGTGATCCATCATGCAGCTCTCTTACCCATCCCAAGACTTCAGGTCATCTTCTGAGGCGACCTGTGCTGTGGTGGATTGATGAGTGATGCTCAGTGATCAGGGACAGCTGTGCAGCTCTTCGACAGTTTAAATGCCACCCAACTGCAGAAGAATTCACAGCTTCTGAAGTTGCGAGAGCCAAAGCTCTACATGAAGTAAACCAGAGTAAGTAAAGTTCATGGCACGCGTTTCTCGACTCCATCAACTGTTCCACTTGTTCTACAAAAGTATGGGAAGCCATATGGGGGATTTCTTGTAAGTGTGGTCGTTTACGATTAACAGCAGTGCTGAAACGAAGTGTGTCCAAGTAACGCTTGGGCTTTCTCCACTAACCTACCCCCTCCCCCACAAAATGGCGGAAAGTTCAAATTCCATCAGGATAATGCATCACACCACGGTTATCTCCATAACCTAAGAAAAACGGCGGTAAAATAGGTCAATTTGGCTACCTCCACTAATCTAAGTAATCCCAACATCACCTCTTCCAAAGAATTTGCGGGTAGTTTTAATTTTGGCGGGAGGATAGGTCAATTGGGGTATCTCTACTAATCTAAGAACTTTTCAGAATTTCTTCCAGGAGTGCTAGTACTGCAAGGTTCACAGGAGAGCTTCTGTGAAGTTTGGAAAGTAGCAGACGAGGTACTGGTGGAAGTAAAGCTGTGAGGATGGGGTGTGAGTCGAGCATGGGTAGCTCAGATGGTAGAGCACTTGCCTGCAAATGGCAATGGTCCCAAATTCGAGTCTCGGTCCAGTACACAGTTTTAATATGTCAGGAAGTTTCATATCAGCGCACACTTCGCTCCAAAGTTAAAATCTCATTCTGCAAGTCATTAATGATTACATCAACTACTCAATCATATTTCTGGCACTGTCATGTCTTGAAATGAGTCACCTCTCTCAAGCCTGCGTGCTACAGTAAAATTCCAACCTGGTTTTAGTCAGCCCCTATGTATCTTCCAACTGCTCCCATTTCTATATCTTTGCGCCTGTGATCATTGCAATCTAAGTTGGTATTGAGCAGAAGTCAGAGAATGACATATCCGCTACCTTGTGAAACCCATGTAGAAACAGAACGACCTGAGTTAGTGCAACAGGACCATATTCGGTTCGAGATCGGTCTCATGCTCTAATATTCAAGTTCCTGTCCTCAGTGGGAGAGCAGTGACATTGAGTAAGAGTGTTTCTGTATTTGATGACACATAGGAGCACTTTGCAGTGTTTAATTGCAATATAGCGATCTGTGTAAATTAGCTTTTTTCCCGCTGAAAGTCTCGTCTGCAGAAAGGAAGAAAAGGCACATGGCACTTACAGTCCGAAGTAGATCCATGTCTATTCACATTTATCAGCCCAACATGCTAGCATCATTATTCTGTACCATCCATCAGAGAAAAATTATGGACTATAAAAGTCCACTAACTTCATCTGATATAGAACTCACCTAGACACCATTGCTGGCATGATGATGCATAGATGCGGTGTGGGTCCGGTGTGGAGAGAGATGTCGCAATGCTTACCAGAATAGCATAGGACGCAGTCCTTCTAGCATTCCTAACAGAACAGCCTGTCCATCACTGAATTCACCCATCAAACTACTGCTTCCGCTACCTGTGTGTGGCGATCGAATTAAATATGCAGGTATTGTTCCAATGCAGAGGTCAGTTTAAAATTTCATCACCTTATCACCTTTAATGTAGGAGGATGATTGTGTCCAGTGAGCTATACCGCAAATTGCCAGAGTCGCCCCCTGTGGCCACGTCTCATTGTTTGAAAAATTATTTTTTTCGGCTGTAGCATGCTTTTTACACCGCAATACATTTTGTATTTCTGCCACAACTTTGAGGTCTATGTCAGATTCTAAACTGACATTAAGATGTTCTGATCAATGGCCTCTCTCAGTAAACTAGATGTTGCACAGTGTAAATCATATTGTTACTATGGGTCCCATAACACACCACACACACTGGATGATTTTAAATAAAATACAGTTACAACATAATGAAACCTGGAGAGTTTAGTTGCATTGTGGAGAGTTTCCAAACTACATTCTGAAGGTGATTCACTAGCCCTACATTTAAACTCATATGTCATAGTCATTGAATAGCTGATGACCCTGCATTCCATTTCGACTGATTCATCATATTGCAGTCATGTATGTGATCACTGATTCATTGCTATCCATCCAAGAAGGTTTTGTCGATACACCAAAACTCTTTCTCCAGCTCAAACAAGCGATATCAGTAAATCATTATGTGGCAACCAACAGTGTGCTAGTGGACAGATGGGATGGAAAAGACACCATTGATGTTCTCTAATAATAAGCATCACAGTTGATAGTGTGAACAGTTTTTACAATTTTAAAGTAATTACAACACCAACCAATGATGCGGCAACATGTTTCCCACTTTCAGTATGATAGCTAAACCACTCCTTCTCCACTTTGCGAGTATCATTGCGAACATGGATAGATGACTGTGCAGTATGTCCATTCATTGTTAATTCTCGAACACATACACCATCAAAGTATATCAGACAGTGCTCTACATATTTCTAACACCTAGAGTATAGTGCTTAATTTATGATCTATCTCTCTGCGTATCACTGAGCATTTTCGCTGTCTTAGGGTAAAATTAGAGAGTGAAAGATCCTCCACACACTGCCACTCACCAAACCACCCTGCAGCACCATTATCGATCTAATCTGCAACCGACAAAAAAGTAGACCGCTACACTCCACATCTCGTGAATGAATTTAGCTTTCTGATTCCTCACTCATCCAAGTGCACAAGATTTCTCGAGATACACCCATGTCGAGAAGGTTAGCACTCCTTATCTATGTATAGTAACAAATTTCAGAGTGTCGTGACGTAATAGCAGATGGTTAAGAAGAACAAGGAACGAATGATTTTTATGTGTGATGGAGCTCCAGACAGACGGAGTTTGATACATTTTTATGTAAATCAATCAAGCTATCAACTTAAAAGTATTGTTCTAGAGTCTAGGATCAGTACCTCAAAGGTATTGGTAAGAAAGAACATAAACACACGCACTCCTAATGCTACAACGTTCTGCACTTAAAACGGCGGTCTATAATGCTAGATCACTTACGCTTTCGACCTATCAGTTGTATGGAATGTAGTGCTGTTAATACTGTATTTCAGTGTAAGAAATATACTTGAAGCAGATGACATACATCATTCTTTTCGGTTCCTCTACGATAAACTATGTTATCGAACTGTAAAACGAAAGTGCTAATGTCCTCGACATGGGTGCATCTCGAGAAGTCTTGTGCACTTGGATGGGTGAGGACTCGGAAAGCTCTATTATTCACAAGACGTGGAATGTAGTGGTCTATTTCTGGTCGGTAATGCTGCTGCAGGGTGGGTTGGTCAATGGCAGTGTGAAGAGCGTCTTTCACTCTCTAATTTTACCCCAAGGCAGCAAGAATGTTCAGTGACCCCCATACTCAGAGAGATAGATCGTAAATTAAGCACTATGCTCTAGGTGTTAGAAATATGTAGAGCACTGTCTGATATTCTTTGATGGTGTGTGTATTCGAGAATTAACAATGAATGGACATACTGCTAAGTTATCTATCCATGTTCGAAATGATACTTGGAAAGTGGAGAAGGAGTGGTTTAGCTATGATGCTGAAATTAGGAAACATGCTGTTACATGCTGGACAGTGTTGAAATTCTTGTAAAATTTCTAAAATTGTTTGCACTATCAACTGTGATGCTTATTATTAGAGTAAATCAATGGTGTCTTTTCCATCCCATCCATCCACTGGCAGACTGTTGGTTACCACTACTGACATCGCTTGTTTGAATTGGAGAAAGAGTTTTGGTGGATGGACAACACCTTCTGGGGTGGATAGTACCGAAACACTGATCACATACATGACTCCAATATGATAAATCAATCGAAATGGAACATAGAGGCATCAGCTATTCCAGGACTATGACGTAACTTTAAATGTAGGGCTAGTGAATCACCTTCAGACTGTAGTTTGAAAACTCACCACAACGCAAACAAACTCTTCCAGATTCATTATGCTGTAACTGTCTGTTATTTAGAATCATCCAGTGTGTGTGTGGTGTGTTATGGTACCCGCAGTAACACTGTGACATCTAGTTTTCTGCAAGAGGTCATGAATCAGAATGTCTTAATGTCAGTTTAGAAAGTGACATAGACCTCAAAGTCATGGCAGAAATACAAAATGTATGGCGGTGTACAAAGTGTGCTACAACAGAAAAAATAATGTTTCAAACAACAACACATGGCCAGAGAGGGCGTCTCTTGCGATTTAGCATATAGTTCATGGGATATGATCATCCTCCTACACTACATGTGATGAAGCTTTAAACTGGCCTCTGCATTGGTTCAATACCTGTATATTTTTAATAGGATCGCCCCACACAGGTAGCGGCAGCAACAGTTTGACAGGTGAATTCAGTGATGGATAGGCTGTTCTGTTAGGAATGCTAGGAGGAATGCTTCCTATGCTATTCTGGTGAGAATTGCGGCATCTCCCTCTCCGTGCTGGACCCCCACTGCATCTATGTATTGTCGTGGCAGCACTGTTGCGTTGGTGAGTTCTATATTGGATGAAGTTAGTGGACTTTTATAGTGTGTAATTTTTCTCGATGAATGGTACAGAATAACAATGATAGCATGTTGGGCTGATGATTGTGAATGGATGCGGATCTGCTTCAGACTGTCATGTCTGCATCTGGTTTGGAGGGGCACCACAATGCACCCATTTCCACCAAGTGGTCAAAACACAGTCCTGTTGCACTGACTCAGGTCGTTCTGTTTCTGCATGGGTTTCAGAAGGTGGTGGATATGGCTTTCTCTGATTTCTGCTCAGTTCCAACTTAAATTGGGACGATCATATGCGCAAATCTGTAGAAATGGGAGCAGTTCCATGATGCGTAGAAGCTGACTACAACCAGGTTGGAATTTTACGCTAACAGACAGGTTTGAGAATGGTGACTCGTTTCGAGATATGAGAGTGCCAGAAATATGACTGAGCAGTGGTTGTAATCATTAAGGGACTTGTCAATAGTATCCAACACAGGACTCAAAACATGGATCTGTTCCACTTACTCAGGTTGTTCTGCTTCTACATGAGTTGCAGAAGGTGGTGGATATGGACTTCTCCGAGTTCTGCTCAGTTCCGACTTAAATTGGAATGCTCACATGTGCAAAGCTGTAGAAATGGGAGCAGTTGCAAGATGCGTAGGGGCTGACTGAAATCAGGTTGGAATTTTCTTTAGCAAACAGTAGCATTTGATGGTAAGTATAGAGATGAAAAATATTGTGGCCGATTTTGTAGGGCGATTCCGTGTATGCGTAACCTATGGAGAGAATGATTCGCATTTCCAGCTAACAACAGAGGCTGTCTGAATGGAGAGGGCTATTGGAGTGTAGGAATGTAGATGACTTAACCGTGTCATCCTCTAGACGACCAAATAGTGAACTAATAGTTAGTATGTGTTGGGCAGCTTTCGTGATTGCGTGGAAATTTGACAAGAGTGAATATGGACATGTTTTTGCACTGGACATTATTCCCTTCCATGCAGATAGCTCGGTTGACTGCTTCTGTACATTTAGCGCCTTGATTTAGTTTGTGTGGTGTGTGCATCTAGCAGGTGTAAATCACGTTTGCAGGGGTCTCTAGAAATGAGGAACACATTAGTTGACATTGTAAATTGTAGGGATGATTGGGAATGTCTTACATCACGGACATAGGTATTTGTGAGTGGATATATGAGCTTCCTCTATTTGTTTCGGCTTCTCACATAAAGGTCTTCACAGACGGGACAAGTTTCTAGTTGTGGTCTAGGGCACACTCCACCTTGCTTAAGTTTTGGGTTTGTAGAGAAATAATTTCCAGTGTATATCTTGGGAATTATGTTGTGCGAGCAATTGGTAGGATGCAGCTATGTGCTTGATATCGAGAAGCACCTCGAAAATGGTAAAATATTATGGGAAAACGTGCAAAAATACATGTGTTCTTGTAATCCCCGAGTCTGGAGATGGGTGTAGAAAAGTGAGCATGCAAGCAGGTCCAGACCAGAAAAAGTAATGCGTTTGTGTCAAAGGGAAGCGAGCCCGAATTTGTGGAACAGTTCTGAGAGTACATCACTCCACTGAGAGCACTCTGGTCTCCCGTTGGGGGTGGAAGACTGCTGACCTCGTAGGGAAATATCTGGTGCTGTGAGGGGTATATACGATGCTGTCTCTCTTTGCGGTATATGTATGAATCATGTAAAAGGGACCATTTTGTATGACACAGGATGTAAATTGTACGTTGACTACATCGACACGGTACACGGTGACATATTGCCAGGTTGGAGATCGGTTTCTTGCTCTAATATTCCAACTCCTGTCCTCAGTGGGAGAGCAGTGTAATTGAGTAAGAGACATTCTATGTATGATGATATGCAGGGGCACTTTGCAGGATTTAACTGTCTGGGGAGTATGGCGCTCTGTGTGAAATAGTTTTTTGCCACTGAAAGTCCCATCTGCAGAAAGAAAGAAAAGAGCAAATGATGCTTCCACACTGGCGGCATCAATAATTTGGAGGGGAAATTCGGTAAGAGGCAATCATAATGCTCGATTCATTCACACGACTTCTTTCATGCTGGAATATGGGAGTCTCTACATAGCGGTGAGAAGATTTGCGTATGTTGAAAGCAAGAAGGGTAACACGTGATGGACAGGGTGCTACATTAGGACTGCGAGGGAGAATGCATTTTCGTAAATAAGTTCTGTTAGCGCATGAATTTCCATGCATATAAGCTGAGACATCAAGTAAGCGAGTGTTAACTATTTCAGGAACATTATACAATTTTCGGCTTCATGGCGTTGCGTCAGTCATGCTGGGCAGTTAAGTACATTTAGACACGTCTCGCATGTCGCGCTAGGAACATTGCACCCTGTGCTATTCGGTGACATCAGTATACCCAGGCATCACATGAGCAATGGTAAAACCCACTTGCTGCTCAGAGATGTCTTGTATATAATACCAGCATGGGTGTGCGTTGGAGTTCAGTGATGTCAGTATAACACTCGAAGAACTCTAACTGTATACCCAAAAATACAAGCAACTTTCACTTGCTGGTTGAAGGGTGCATCAGGGTGAGAGTGATGGCTTGCACTGGCTTGCATACGGTGGTGGCTCACGCTGGCTTGTGTAAGGTGGTGGCTTGTGGCAGCATCGGCGTGCTGTGCAGATAGGTCTTTGCTCCCGCCTGGTCGCGTCACTAATGGTGCCTAGATGATTATGAATTTCGAGAGGAATTTCACAGACGTCAAGTTTGAAAGCGATGTCGCAGCCTCATTCTTGTGGGACTTGTGCGTGGTTTGACAGCTGACGTCCACGTCACTCCATAGGGGCTGCCGGTAGCCTCCTGTGTGGTCCAATGGATAGTGGGTGGCAGGCGGTGTCTGCATACAATGATTGTGTGACTGTTGCATTATTTTGCTAGTAGGTCTCTAGGCTGTGCTATGCATTATTTGGACAGTTTACGAGTTGATTTTGTGCCTGTACATCAGTGTACTGCATTATTTAGTAGCAGTTGGCAGGTCTGTACTGAAGTTATTTGGGTAACTTAGGAGTTGTTTGTGTGTCTCAGAGCGTTGTTTAGGAGGAGTTTACATGTCTGTATGCTGTGCTATGCGTTATTTGGACAGTTTATGAGTTGAATTCGTGTCTACGCATCAGTGTACTGCATTATTTATGAGTAGTTTGCAGGTCTGCAGACAGTATTGTGTTCCCAATCACAGCAGGGTGAGTGTTTTGTGTCAGTGTGACAAATATACTATCTCTCGAAATCTGTCCCTAAATAAATTGTTCCAAGAAAAATAAAGTACACTCCTTCCTTACTCTCTCCAGCCCAGTGCAGGTTGAGTCATTCTCCCCTTCAGACAGTCATCTTGGGTTATGTCATGGATGAGAGCACTCTCTGGTGGCAGTAGTGTGTACTAGGTCAGTTGGATTCAAGGTTTCATGGTGGAGACACCGCCTGCAAAATAAAAACTTATGACCAGCACAAGCAGAGTCCCTTTCCCGCCATTTTGCCCCATCATTTTGGGTTACTTGATGGAACGGACGACAGCTCTCTCTGGTGATGTTACTGTGTACTAGGCCACTTGGACCTTGTGGCGAACATGCTGTTTCCCACCATATTAGTTAATGGCACTTATGTCATCGGCTGACATCATGGCAGCCATCTTGGATTATGTCATGGATGAGAGCACCCTTTGGCAGTGGTACTGTGTAATTGGTCAGTTAGAGTCTGGACCCCATGGCGACCACACTGTTTCCCGCCATTTCCCCCCACCATCTTGGATTATGTCACAGGAGAGATGAAGGCACCCTCTGATGGTGGTACTGTGTACTAGGTCAGTTGGAGTCCGGACCTCGTGGTGAACACACTGGATGGCTGTACTGCATCAGATTGTTTAAATAAAGACTGGTGTATGCAAAATAATAAAGACTTATGTCCCACATAGCTCAAGTCCTCCCCCATGCCATTTCCTAGGAGGAGTTGGAGGTCCCTTCCTTCCCGCCATTTTCATAGGTTAGTAGAGATACCCCAATTGACTTATCCTCTTGCCAAAATACAAACTTTCCACCAATCCCTAGGAAGAGATGGTGGTCGGATGACTTAGGTTAGTGGAGGTTCATCTACATCTACATCTACATCTACATTTATACTCCGCAAGC
This sequence comes from Schistocerca cancellata, assembly GCF_023864275.1. Lineage (NCBI taxonomy): Eukaryota > Metazoa > Arthropoda > Insecta > Orthoptera > Acrididae > Schistocerca > Schistocerca cancellata. Next base: position 98,979,076 of record NC_064629.1, on the reverse strand, counting down.
CACCCAACGGTGTGTGGCGGAGGGCACTTTACGTGCCACTGTCATTACCTCCCTTTCCTGTTCCAGTCGCGTATGGTTCGCGGGAAGAACGACTGTCTGAAAGCCTCTGTGCGCGCTCTAATCTCTCTAATTTTACATTCGTGATCTCCTCGGGAGGTATAAGTAGGGGGAAGCAATATATTCGATACCTCATCCAGAAACGCACCCTCTCGAAACCTGGCGAGCAAGCTACACCGCGAAGCAGAGCGCCTCTCTTGCAGAGTCCGCCACTTGAGTTTGTTAAACATCTGCGTAACGCTATCACGGTTACCAAATAACCCTGTGACGAAACGCGCCGCTCTTCTTTGAATCTTCTCTATCTCCTCCGTCAACCCGATCTGGTACGGATCCCACACTGATGAGCAATACTCAAGTATAGGTCGAACGAGTGTTTTGTAAGCCACCTCCTTTGTTGATGGACTACATTTTCTAAGGACTCTCCCAATGAATCTCAACCTGGTACCCGCCTTACCAACAATTAATTTTATATGATCATTCCACTTCAAATCGTTCCGCACGCATACTCCCAGATATTTTACAGAAGTAACTGCTACCAGTGTTTGTTCCGCTATCATATAATCATACAATAAAGGATCCTTCTTTCTATGTATTCGCAATACATTACATTTGTCTATGTTAAGGGTCAGTTGCCACTCCCTGCACCAAGTGCCTATCCGCTGCAGATCTTCCTGCATTTCGCTACAATTTTCTAATGCTGCAACTTCTCTGTATACTACAGCATCATCCGCGAAAAGCCGCATGGAACTTCCGACACTATCTACTAGGTCATTTATATATATTGTGAAAAGCAATGGTCCCATAACACTCCCCTGTGGCACACCAGAGGTTACTTTAACGTCTGTAGACGTCTCTCCGTTGATAACAACATGCTGCGTTCTGTTTGCTAAAAACTCTTCAATCCAGCCACACAGCTGGTCTGATATTCCGTAGGCTCTTACTTTGTTTATCAGGCGACAGTGCGGAACTGTATCGAACGCCTTCCGGAAGTCAAGAAAAATAGCATCTACCTGGGAGCCTGTATCTAATATTTTCTGGGTCTCATGAACAAATAAAGCGAGTTGGGTCTCACACGATCGCTGTTTCCGGAATCCATGTTGATTCCTACATAGTAGATTCTGAGTTTCCAAAAACGACATGATATTCGAGCAAAAAACATGTTCTAAAATTCTACAACAGATCGACGTCAGAGATATAGGTCTATAGTTTTGCGCATCTGCTCGACGACCCTTCTTGAAGACTGGGACTACCTGTGCTCTTTTCCAATCATTTGGAACCTTCCGTTCCTCTAGAGACTTGCGGTACACGGCTGTTAGAAGGGGGGCAAGTTCTTTCGCGTACTCTGTGTAGAATCGAATTGGTATCCCGTCAGGTCCAGTGGACTTTCCTCTGTTGAGTGATTCCAGTTGCTTTTCTATTCCTTGGACATTTATTTCGATGTCAGCCATTTTTTCGTTTGTGCGAGGATTTAGAGAAGGAACTGCAGTGCGGTCTTCCTCTGTGAAACAGCTTTGGAAAAAGGTGTTTAGTATTTCAGCTTTACGCTTGTCATCCTCTGTTTCAATGCCATCATCATCCCGGAGTGTCTGGATATGCTGTTTCGAGCCACTTACTGATTTAACGTAAGACCAGAACTTCCTAGGATTTTCTGTCAAGTCGGTACATTTGACCTATTTTCCAGCCATTTTTCTTAGTTTAGTAGAGATAACCATGGTTTGATGCATTATCCTGATGGAATTTGAACTTCCTGCCATTTTCTGGGGGAGGGGTCAGGTTAGTGGAGGTAGCCCAACTGACTTATCTTCCTGCCAAAATTCAAACTTCCAGCCAAAATGAGCCATCTTGGATAATGTCATCTTGAATAATGTCATGTGCTGTTGCCAAGTCTACACATCACCATCTTGGATGTCTTCATCGCCGCCATCTTGGATACACTTGGCAACACTGGAGAGTGGATTCATACTACCCTTGTATCTGTGTGTGTGTGTGTGTGTGTGTGTGTGTAGTAATAGGAGCAGTCTTAAAATAAATACATTATGTGAACATCAGTTTCATAGCACAAGGCCAAATAATTTGACATTCACATTTAGATTCCATTGTGCGTAAATTATACAGGAGTTTACCTGGGGATGTTCATCAGAGGTACCCACATACTTGCCAACCAAGAGTTTTGTACTGATTATAAACTGATGGACTACATTGTCCTTCTGTACTGTTCAAGTTGCACAATTGCCCAGGTCTTGTCTATGAATCTTGTGGTTATCAAACATATTAATTAATTACACGAAACGGTCCACTTCTTTCACAGTTGTATCGCTGATCTACATTTTGTAATCTGACAGGATTATTGGTGTCTTGGACCTGTGAGCGTTGATGGTGCCCCCAATTCGGTTATATGAACACTTTTCTGTCTTACAATTCTTCTGATGTGAGACTGGTGGTTATGGAGTCGTCTGTCCACTTCATTTATTTTTGTAACTGTGGTTAGCTTTGCGAAGACAAGAGCGACTGAGATGTGAAGTGCTCCAGGGATATGTGCGTACTGAAGTGATTGCTGAGCTTCCTCGTACATGAACATCAAGTTGGAAATTACTTCTTCTCCTAGCACGGCATGTATAGGGTGAGAGAACTACTGCGCATGTGTTGTTGCTGTGCTGTTCAGTCTGAAGGCTGGTCTGATGTGTTACTTCACACTATCCTATGCTGTGCAACCTCTTCATCTCTGCATAACCATTACAACACACATCCACTTAAATCTGCTTACTGTAATCAAGTCTTGATTTCCTTCTACAATATTTACCCCATCCCCATTCTTTGCTCCGTTACCAAGCTGATGATTCCTTGTTGCTTCCGAACGTGGCATATCAACCGATCCGTTCACTCAGTGGAGCAGTGCAATAATTTTCTTTTTCGCGATTGGATTTGATACCTCCTCATTAGTTACGCAATCTATGCATCTAATATTCAGATACATGTATCTCCATTTCAGTCCCAAAACAATGGCGTTACGGAAATATGAAGGGAAGGGGTGACGATATTTTAGTTTGGTTTCCCAGCTATCATGGAAGCGGAAGGGAACGTGTTACATGAACTGACTTACCTGAATCATCTCATTAATAGCCTTGAGGTTGAGGCAGTTAACTGAAATTCTGGTGCACGTTCCTGCATGTCCCAATCACATGCCTTCGCTTGTTGTACAAACCGTATGTTCAGATAAGAGCGAAATTGAGGATTTGGCCATGTCTAGCTGTGAAACAGTAGATTAACAGTGTCTGAAATTAAGCCACCTGATAGTATTTTCTGTTTTAATACAACATCATGTCAATTACCTCTATCTAGTCCCATTATAGTTGTCGGGGCAGCAAAATTATGAGGAAATAAATGGGAAACGATGAAACAAAAAGTTTACTTTGTGTTGTCCATCACAGACTCAAATTCGTCATTTTATTTACAGATAAAAACGGCCCTTATGCGAATTATGTGGCACATGTGTGATAATGAAACAATTATACAATGTAGGAATATTGACAGAAGCAGCACTGGCAACTGTAATTTGTACGGTAGCAGCAGAGATAATGGCCACGCCGATGGCTGTGTTAAGGGCACGAGCGACTGATCGCTCCAATACGATCTCTATCCTCCGGTGATTTATCCTCGGCATCACAATGTCGTCTTAGCTAATTCGAAAACGAACCGCTAGCTTCATTAAAAGCGGGCCTGTACTAATCACTGGCACGTAGTTTTGCTTTTCCGGCGCGACCGTGTCTTTGGCAGAGATAATTAGTGGATGTGAGGCTAGCGCGCCCTCTGGAGGTTAATACTCGAGTCACGGCCGGCCCGCCCGCCTGCGGACAAAAATAGCCCTGCCTCGCGCTTCCCGCCTCCCGCCTGCAGCGGGACCGGCCGACTGCCTCGGCTATCGTCGGCTGTCCTCGGCCCGCTTCGCCTCGCTATTCCTCCGCTTCCTCTCACACGTCCTTCCTCAGTCGCTCGTAACTCCGACACACGTCCCAGCGACATTCAGCTGTTCGCGAACAACTGTCAGTCACGAAACCTTTACTCTTACGCCCCTACAAATCAAACTAATTCGTAGGAGGCTGCGTTCTTCACGACAGCTTTCTACCATTGTATCTACATGCACATTCTAATCACTGCCAGAGGATACTTCACTGTGCAGTACAATTACATGTTCCTTTCGTTCGATTCGTAGATGGAGTGCGTGAAAATTACTGCTTATATGTCGCTGTGCGACCTGTAATTAACTTTTTGCTCAAGATCCCTACATCAGAGGTACGAAAGAATTCAGAGAAAGAAAAAAAAAGCGAGTTAAGCGAACACAGTACGTTGGACTCCCATTACCCTCTGATTAGTACTACAGTTTATTTTTTCAATTAATTGCTCAACGCTCTGTCTAGTGTAGCAGCCGAATTCAGCCCTTCTGCAAATTACTGATAGCAACGCTTTCTCTACTGGCGCAGATCCATTAAACAACATAGTAACGGCTGCAATAAATGAGGGACAAATCACAATGCTGTAGCGGCTCCGGAAAGCACGAAGCAGTTGACAGGAAAGTTACTTACACTGTTAGCACATTAATTTCACAGTTGTTCCACACACATTTTCGGTACAAGAAATATGACAACATAGGCAGCTACGAGCGGACGTACGTAATCCACGATTGAACGCATTAAAATTTTCTGAGCTACCATGTAATGTTGTGATGAAGTTTGTTGGAAATACCAGTCGATGGTAACACGAGTTACTAGCTGTTATAGCTTTAATACGTTTCTGGCTGTGAAAATTTGCATTTTACTGGTAATTCACCATTGATTGTTCACTAAGATAATACGTTTTAATGTTACAGTTTAACGCTAGTGAGAATTTCGAACATGTGTGTGTGTTTCTGTTAGCATGAGACAGTATTGGTGTAGCCACGCCTAGTTGCTACAGTATTGTGTAATACTGCAAAAATACCTTCCGGAACTAAAAATATTGGCTGCTCAACGTGACACGATATCCAGAAAAGACGGGACGCTTTGGGGATCTCTTGCCCAGTGCAACGTTCCCAGTGTCTGGAAAAGAGCGCAGGTGACTCTTATATGTCAGAAGGGGAGAAGAACGGACCCGCAAAATTATCCTTAACACCGGTTTGCTGCAGAATTCTTCAGCATATTTTCAGTTAGAACATAATAAATTTCCTTGAGACGGGAAAGTTTCTGTCCACGAATCAGTACGGGTTTAGAAAGCCTCGCTCTTGCAAAAGTCCTCTTCTTACCTGATATCCTCCGAACTATGGATGAAGGGCAATAGGCTGGTTCCATACTCCTAGATTTCCGAAATTCATTTGACACAGTGCCCCCTACACACTATTAACGAGGGTTCGAGCATGCGGAGTAGATTCACAGATATGTGAGTGGCTCGATGAGTTTTCAAGTAACAGAACTCAGTACGTTGTCCTCGACGGCGAGTGTCCATCAGAGACAAGGATATCGTCAGGAGTGGGTCAGGGAAGTGTGATAGGACCGGTCTTATTCTCTATGTACAGATAAATGATCTGGCTAGTTGGGTGAGCAGCAATCTGTGGTTTCTTGCTGATGATGTTGTGGTGTACGGGAACTGTGTCATCGTTAAGCGATTGCAGGAGGATACAAGATGGCTTAGAAAGAAAAAAAATTCTAGTTGGTGCGATGAATGGCAGCTAGCTTTAAAAGTAGAAAAATGTGAGTTAATGCAGATGGGTAGGGAAAACAAACTCGTAATGTGCGAATACGTCATTAGTAGGTGCTGCTTAAGACAGTCAGACCGATTAAATATCTAGGCGTAACGTTGCAAAGCGATGTGAAAAGGAACATGAGTGTAACGACGATAGTAGGGAAGGCGAATGGTCCACTTCGGTTTAGTGGGTGAATTTGTAGGAAAGTATGGTTCATCGGCAAACGGAGACTGTATATAGCACACTAGGGTGACCAATTTTAGGTACCGCTCGATTGGCTGGGATCCGCACCATGTCGTATTGAAGGAATATTTTGGAGCAGTTCATTTGTCACCGGCAGGTACGATCAGCACGGAACTATTACGGAGATTCTTCCTGAACTCAACTGAGAGTCCCTAGAGTGAAGGCGACGTTCTTTCCGAGAAACAGTTAGAGAAACAACATTTGAAGCTAACTGCAGAACTATTCTTCTGCCACCAACGTACATTTTGCGTAAGGACCGCGCAAGTAAGATAAGAGAAATAAGGATTCTCACGGAGGCATACAGACAGTCGTTTTCCCTCACGCTATTCGCGAGTGGAACAGGAAAGGAAATGACAAGTGGTAGTACAGGTACCCTCCGCCACGCACCGTACGGTGGCTTGCGGAGTACGTATGTAGATGTAGACCCGACCACTCAAACGCCGTACGTTACTCCATAGATTCAGTGAGCTCCTCTACTCGTGCATTTTTGTTCATAACATGCCAGATGTTTTCTTTGCGACTTCGGTGAGATTGGTTACTGGGATCGTACAAGTACCCTTACATAAGTCACCGGTTCGTCTATCCACTTTGACACATTACTGTAATGAGGGTTCGCACATTGTTTTGGTTGGTTTTGAGTGCTGGAGAGTAAGAAACTGATCTATCAGGATATCCCAGTTTCGATTGCTTATGAGAAAGGTGACCTAAATAGTTCTCTTACGCTCTAGGCACCACTGGTTTTTTTGTTTCCTACCTAATTTTCGACAGAAATCCATCGAGTTTTGCTCGTTTCGACTCACTCGTACCAATTTCGCGGTATCTGCTAACAGTACAGCTAAGAATCAAACATCAAACGGTGATTTAAATGCTTTTTCAGACTCTTGTTTGCGTCCTGTACGATGCACTTTGCTAATGTTATTTCTCTCTAGCAATTAACTGGCGCCGGCCCAAGTGGCCGAGCGGTTCTAGGCGCTATAGTCTGAAACCGAGCGACCGCTACGGTCGCAGGTTCGAATCCTGCCTCGAGCATGGATGTGTGTGATGACCGTAGGTTAGTTAGGTTTAAGTAGTTCTAAGTTCTAGGGGACTGATGACCTCAGAAGTTAAGTCCCATAGTGCTCAGAGCCATCTGAACCATTTGAACCAATTAACTGGCTAACGAGACACTCCCTGACGGCTCGTTCTTTTGCTGTTACATTCTGATCTAATATATAAGGAAAATGTTGTTATCAGTCTTACTGTACAGTAGGATGACCTCAAGTCATTTACTATGCTGTCAATGAGACGATGGTCGTTAGTTTATTATTATTTGAGGTACCCGACGGGTGGAGGGAACAAATATGGGTCTACTTTGAAACTAACACAATAAGGAGAGTCTAGATGTGTCCGAAATGAGAAAACTCGTGAGCAGAGTTCAGAATGAGGACGTATGGAAACTTCGAATCAACACAGAAGTCTAGCTGAAGAAGGAGAATGACGTTTGCTGAGTCCCACATTTCAGAAAGCAGTACATTCAGCTGCAGAGCACGAAATCTTGAAGAGTCTCAAGCTGACGGAAGAGTTCGAAAAGGAAGACTTTGAAGGGAAGAACACAGGACGTAGGGCAGTAAGTGCGTGAATGAGTGCTGGAAACAGCATAAACAAAGAAAAAATTGAAATATAGAGTAATGTTGGGATGAATTAGCAAGTAAACAGAAATATCAAGTAAGATTACGAACATTATGGTTACTGATGGTTTAAACTTTCAGACTGGGTATTATTACCTGACCTACACAGATGATCAGGCCTTAGAAGTGCAAGAGCCCGCATCTCGTGGTCGTGCGGTAGCGTTCTCGCTTCCCACGCACGGGTTTCCGGGTTCGATTCCCGGCGGGGTCAGGGATTTTCTCTGCCTCGTGATGGCTGTGTGTTGTGTGCTGTCCTTAGGTTAGTTAGGTTTAAGTAGTTCTAAGTTCTAGGGGACTGATGACCATAGATGTTAAGTCCCATAGTGCTCAGAGCCATTAGAACCATTTTTTTTTTTAGAAGTGCAAGAAAAGGGCATGGAAGATGTCGAAGATAACCTCAGCACTAAATGATCTTTCTCCAAATACTACAACAATTACTATTAATTAATCCGTTAAAAGGCCAAAGATGAAGTTTTCATCTGTAGGCTAGAAAGGCCAACATTGTGAACTAGGATTCAGTTGTAACATAATGATTCACCTTAACACCTCGGAACTAACTAAAAATAGCACTTGTTTTTAAAAAGCATTGTGGTAGCACCAAAAAATTTTCTATGTGGTCTACATGGTTCGGAATTTTGCTCAAGTACTTGTATCGTCGGCATAAGCGTCCTGGAACTATGCATCTCAACTGGTCTGGTGCCGTATTGCTCATATGAAGGAAGTGGACCTGTTAGTAAATTAAACATGAGGCATGCTCGCTGTATGCTTCAGACCTCTACTTTCTATGTGGGGTGTTGCTGTTACAGAAATCCACAAATTCTCTAATAATGTTGAACATTCAGTGCACTGCGTCAACACCTAACGGTGACACAGAGGTTCAGAAGCAACCTTCTAGAAACAACTATCGGTATAAAAAAAGTGTCCAAGCAGTTATGATAACAATATTACTCTGAAAACGCAGTCGCCTTAACATAATGAAAGCTGTAGTCAACACGAAACTCTGAATCGTCCTCTATCTACATCTAAATCTATGTTATTTCTCTGCTATTCACAATAAAGTGCCTGGCAGAGGGTTCAATAAACCACCTTGAAGCTGTCTCTCTACCGTTCCACTCTCGAACGGCACGCCGCAAAAACGAGCACTTAAATTTTTCTGTGCGAGCCCTGATTTCTCTTATTTTATCGTGATGATCATTTCTCCGTATGTAGGTGGGTACCAACAGAATGTTTTCTGAATCGGAGGGGAAAACTGGTGACTGAAATTTCATGAGAAGATCCCCTCACAACGAAAAACGCCTTTGTTTTAATGATTACCACTCCAATTCACGTATCATGTCTGTGACACTATCTCCCCTATTTCGCGATTATACATGTCCGGAACGAGATTGCCCATATGAAGGAAGTGGACGTGTTAGTAAATTAAACATGAGGCATAGTCGCTGTATGATTCAGACCTCTACATTCTATACATCTATGTGGGGTGTTGGTGTTACAGAAATCCACAAATTTTCTAATAATGTACAACATCCACTGCACAGCGATCAACACCTAACGGTGACACAAAGATTCAGGAGCAACCTTCTAGAAACTACTATCGGTGAGGATTTTTCACAGGGAAACGGTAGTTGCGTATGGATGAAGAACCGATTCTTCAGCACTTTACAAACTGTACGGAATGCACTTACTCAGTTATAGGATAAGAATAAGTAATCACAGTAAGAAAATTCATGGTAGACACAATTGCAGAGTGTAGCAAACCTTCTGGGTGCGCTGCTGTATTTGACCAGAAACGGAACCAGTGCAATATCCTCGGTACGTGCAAGTGTCAGTCGTAGTCAGAAGAGTGTTCTGTGTCATTATGAGAGCACTGCGTCGGAGCTAAGTGAATCTAAACGTGGGCAAATCGTTGGCGCTCGTGTGGTGAGTACTTCCGTAACCGAAGTAGCCGAAGTTTTTATGTTTCGAGAACCACACTATCGAAGATTTATACCGCACGCAGGGAAAGAGGAAAAACATCATTCGCTGAGTCACAAAGCGGAAGAAAACGCGTCTTGAGTTATCGTGGCATTGAAGAGGATTGTAACGAAAAATTAGGAGGCGACAGCTGCAAAAATGGCTGCAGAGCTAAATTTTTCACTAACGACCCCAGTCAACACCAGAACATCGCAAAGGAAGCTCGGTCACTCATCAATAACAGAAATGCCCATAACAGGGAAACGTGGTGCCGAAGCCATGAAACCTGGGCTGTGGAGCAATGGAAGTAAATTCCTTGGTCGGATGTGTCTCGTTTCACTGTTTCCATCCTCTGGCCGAGTATACGTCCCAAGAGTGAAACATGGCGAGGATTCGTTGGTGATTTGGCCAGATATATTGTAGTATTGCATGAGCTCCGTGGTTACTCTGCAAGGTCGCATTGCTGTCGAGAATTACGTGACCATCCATGTTTGTCCAATCATAAATATTCGTCCTCAAATGGTCATTGTGTGTTCCAACACACGATGTATACGTCGTTGGCGCTGCAGGTCGGCGACTGACCGCCGTTTCAAAAACGTCATTACTTTTATAGTAATGTGCAAACTGGGTGACGTAAACGATGCATGAGACTGATAACTACACTACTGGCCATTAAAGTTGCTACACCACGAAGATGACGTGCTACAGTCTCGAAATTTAACCGAATGGAAGAAGATGCTGTGATATGCAAATGATTAGCTTTTCAGAGCATTCACATAGGGTTGGCGGCGCTGGTGACACCTACAACGTGCTGACGTGAGGAAGGTTTCCAACCGATTTCTCATACTCAAACAGTAGTTGACCGGCGTTGCCTGGTGAAACGTTGTAGTGACGCCTCGTGTAAGGAGGAGAAATGCGTACCATCACGTTTCCGACTTTGATAAAGGTCGGATTGTAGCCTATCGGGATTGCGGTTCATCGTATCGCAACGTTGCTGTTTGCGTTTGTCGAGATCCAATGACTCTTAGCAGAATATGGAGTCGGTGGGTTCAGGAGGGTAATACGGAATGCCGTGCTCGATTCCAACGGCCTCGTATCATTAGCAGTCGACATGACAGGCATCTTATCCGCATGACTGTAATGGATCGTGCAACCTGAGTCAACAGATGGGGACGTTTGCAAGACAAAAACTATCTGCACGAACAGTTGGACGACATTTGCAGCAGCATGGACCATCAGCTCGGAGACCACGGCTGCGGTTACCCTTGACGCTGCAGCACAGACAGGAGCTCCTGCGATGGCGTACTCAACGACGAACCTGGGTGCACGAATGGCAAAACGTCATTTTTTCGGATGAATCCAGGTTCTGTTTACAGCATCATGATGGTCGCACCCGTGTTTGGCGACATCGCGGTGAATGCACATTGGAACCGTGTATTCGTCGTCGTCATACTGGCGTATCACCCGGCGTGATGGTATGGGGTGCTACTGGTTAGACGTCTCTATCACCTCTTGTTCGCATTGATGGCACTTTGAACAGTGGACGCTACAATTCACATGTGTTACGACCCGCGGCTCTACCCTTCATTCGATCCCTGCGAAACCCCAAGTTTCAGCAGTATAATGCACGCTCGCAGTTGCAGGTCCTGCACAGGCCTTTCTGGATACAGAAAATGTTCGACTGCTGCCCTGGCCAGCACATTCTCCAGATGTCTCACCAATTGAAAACGTCTGGTCAATGGTGGCCGAGCAACTGGCTCGTCACAAGACGCCAGTCACTACTCTTGATGAACTGTGGTATCGTGTTGAAGCTGCATGGGCAGCTGTATCTGTACACGCCATGTATGCTCTGTTCGACTCAATGCCCAGGCGTATCATGGCCGTTCTTACGGCCAGAGGTGGTTGTTCTTGGTACTGATTTCTCAGTATCTATGCACCCAAATTGCGTGAAAATGTAATCACATGTCAGTTCTAGTATAATGTATCTGTCCAATGAATTACCGTTTATCATCTGCATTTCTTCTTGGTGTAGCAATTTTAATAGCAAGTAGTGTATGTACGTCCGGTCGATAGCGCGGCTGCGTGTAAAAGGCTGTTCTAGACGACATGCTGCGCCACGGCGGTCAGCGGCTAAGTCAAAGGTCGCATCGTTTATGACTGGTTTTTATGAGTACAAGGAGGAATTGTCGCATCCCCCTGGCTACCATAGTCACCAGATCTCACTGTCTTGTAGTCTACTTGGAAGGGAAAGGTGCACCATCCCTCTCCACCTCCATCGTCGTTACCTGAGCTTGACACTATTAGGCAGGAGAAATGGCACAAGATTCCCCTGATGGCCATGCAGCACCTGTATCTATCCATTCCGGTACGACTGGAAGCTGTTTTCCTACAGTGTATTAGGCATGGTAATGTGTTGTGTGCTTGTTGTTTCCATTTTCTGTCCATCACCTGTTCATGTACATGTAAAGGAAAGTGTACTAGATGCAGCTAAATTTTGATCTGGCGCTTTATCATTTTGGTTCTCTTATTGTAATTTTAAGGCCTCGGGCGTAGACAGCATTCCATTAGAACTACTGATAGCCTTGGGTGAGCCAGCCCTGACAAAACTCTACCATCTGGTGAGCAAGATGTGAAAGACAGGCGAAATGCGCCCAAAATTCAAAAAGAATTTAATAATTCCAATCCCAAAGAAAGCAGGTGTTGATAGATGTTTAATAAGCCGCGGCTGCAAAATACTAACAAGAAATCTTTATAGACGAATGAAAAATGTGGTAGAGGCCGACCTCGGTGAAGATCAGTTTGGATTCCGTAGAAATGTTGGAATACGTGAGGCAATACTGACCCTACGACTTACCTTAGAAAATAGATTAAGGAAAGGCAAACCTACGTTTCTAGCATTTGTAGACTTAGAGAAAGCTTTTGACAATGTTGACTTGAATACTCTCTTTCAAATTCTGAAGGTGGCAGGGGTAAAATACAGGGAGCGAAAGGCTATTGACAATTTGTACAGAAACCAGATGGCAGTTATAAGACTCGAGGGGCATGAAATGGAAGCAGTGGCTGGGAAGGAAGTGAGACAGGGTTGTAGCCGATCCCTGATGTTATTCAATCTGTATATTGAGCAAGCAGTATAGGAAACAAAAGAAAAATTCGGAGTAGGAATTAAAATCCATGAAGAAGAAATTAAAACTTTGAGGTTCGCCGATGACATTGTAATTCTGTCAGAGACAGCAAAGGACCTGGAAGAGCAGCTGAACGGAATGGACAGTGTCTTGAAAGGAGGATATAAGATGAACATCAATAAAAGCAAAACGAGGATAATTGAATGTAGTCAAATTAAGTCGGGTGATGCTGAGGAAATTAGATTAGGAAATGAGACAGTAAAGGAGTTTTGCTATTTGGGGAGCAAAATAACTGATGGTGGTGGAATTAGAGAGGATATAAAATGTAGACTGGCAATGGCAAGTAAAGCGTTTCTGAAGAAGAGAAATTTGTTAACATCGAGTATAGATTTAAGTGGCAGGAAGTGGTTTCTGAAAGTATTTTTATGGAGTGTAGCCATGTATGGAAGTGAAAGGTGGACAATAAACAGTTTAGACAACAAGAGAATAGAAGCTGTTGAAATGTGGTCCTACAGAAGATTGCTGAAGGTTAGATTGGTAGATTACATAACTAATGAGGAAGTATTGAATAGGATCGGGGAGAAGAGAAATTTGTGGCACAACTTGACTAGAAGAAGGGATCGCTTTGTAGGACATGTCCTGAGGCATCAAGGGATCACCAATTTATTATTGGAGGGCAGCTCGGAGGGTAAAAATCGTAGAGGGAGACCAAGAGATGAATAAACTAAACAGATTCAGAACGTTGTAGGTTGCAGTAGGTACTGGGATATGAAGAAGCTTGCACAGGATAGAGTAGCATGGAGAGCTGCATCAAACCAGTCTCTAGACTGAACCACAACAGCAACAAGTGTTCGTTGTTTTGAATGTCGTACATAATATAATTGGTTGGTAATTTGATATAAATAAATGGAAGCACTAATGATTCACTGGGTTTACTCAGAATAAAGTGGGACAAGGCAATGACTATGCAGAGCGCACTACTTGGTGCTCGACTACCAATGGACTTGTTTTGAGATTATCGGGGTCCTGATACCGATTCGTCCATACAAATTTAGTTTTCCTGTGAGTTATCTGTATCCATTGAGGCAATTGGCGGAATGATTCTTTTTTTAAAAAAAAGAGCGAGGATGACGCATTTATCCTCTACCTTTCCCAATTCCAGATTGTACTCTGGCTCTAATGATTCAGTCGTCGACAAGACGTTAGAAAAAAATCTACGTTATTTCTTGTCTAACTTATTTCTCGCCCTTGCGCAGTATGATTTCATCTCCAAAACTTTATCCGTACAATCATCATCAGCACTTGCTATCATTCGGAAAGCCTGTTATATGAATTGAATATCTATATCAGGATCTCATTGTCTCGGTAGTCTGAGCAGTTTCGTGGTCTCAGAAATTGGAGACCACTGTCAAGTTTGACAAATGTAAAACTATTCTGTTGATGTGCTACAGCTGCTTATTCTACAGGAAAAATCAACAAAGAGAAAACATAATGGTTCGCGATAATTTACGGAGAAAGAAAGGATAATCATGAAAATCACCTGTAATAGTTCTTTCAGTTTCAACCAAGAGTAAATAATTTTCACTGTAATAATATGCGCCATTTAATACGTGCTTGTATGAGCCAGACAGCTAAGTGATTTTGTATGAAGAGCAACAACTTGTGACACGTAGTAGAGCAACCTGTGGAATCTCCATCCTTCAAACATCTGAAACAAGAGACTATTCGAGGTAGTAAATGGGAAACTTATACGCAGCAAATAATCGAGAAGACTGATACAGAGAATCATACGAGATGTAATTAACTGAAACCTTCGATACCGCTTCGCTAACTCACAGTTAATATCTTTCGACCTAACCTAGGTATCGTGATACAATACAAATCAATGTGTAACCATAACTAAGATTTCGTGTTCACACGAAATATTTTCAGTGTTCTGCTCTCATCATATTTGTGCAAATCTGACGTCACACTCTAGAACATCATTACGTTGTGGAACATCCAATATCTTTAGGTGCAGTTAACACAAAGGCACAATAAAAGTATTTCACAAGTATTTGTACATAATGAAAATCACCCTGCAGGTGCCACCATTTTAAATGACATGGAATATGGAGGTCTCCGTTTTTCAGTGTAATGTTGTCCCCTCAGAAACATAAGGTGTTACACAACTGAAGCCTTCACCTCTTCGAATTCTTCAAGGTGGTTAAACTGTTGACTCAAAGTACTTACACGTAACTCGTACTTTGGGAGGTAGGAAATGGAGATATTCAGTTCTATGCATCGAAGTGTTTCCAACTCAGCCAGTGGGATATATCTACAGGTTGCGTACTTTACGGTTCACCTCCTATATTGCAAATAACTAAAGAATATCTCGTCTGTTCCATCTTTCCCTTCTTCATCACCAAGCAGGCAAAGCGTGTTTTCAGTAATGGAAAGACCCACAGATTCTGCAGGTACTGACTTAACAATGTTTTCATGAACGTGACAGATATTATTCTCTAGCATAAGAAGTAATCTAAACAGCGAAGTAGCACAGCCATTCCAAGTGGGAAATGAATCACATCTCTACCAGTTCTTTAACCAGATGTCATTTGCATTCGTAAATGTTATTCCTAGCGTTGTTCAACGATAGTGATGTTATGAGTCAGAGAGATTTCTTTCTAACGCAAAACATAGGTTAGTCGCCTAAGGAACCATTTTGAAATTTCCATTGTGTGATAATAGTGGTCGCAGAAAACGTCTGGGCGTTACTCGCTGAGAGTAAACCTAGGTGACATATTCAGTCATGTTTGCACCCTAAAAACAGAAGCTTTTGGTTTTGTTTTCGTCTTCTAAAACAAAGCTGTCTTCCACTGACCTTCTGGCGTCACTTCTCTTGTTCTGCTCTTCATCTGTGACTTTCACTGTTTCAGATTTCTCATTTAAATTTATTTGTTTTCATATTACTGTGTTGTTCATTTTTATGTATGCTCGTCGATCTTTAGAAGCGAAATTAACTCTTTCACAGTCTGTCTTCAACAAAACAATATACTTTTGCTTCTCGTTTTAAAATTTTGGTTTTCGGGTAACAGGATTCTGTGTATCTACATCCCCTTTTTTTATTGATACCCTTCATTTCCCCGTTAATTATTTTAGCTCTAAAATATCTGCTACACCAAGCTACTGAAATAGAGAATTTCAGGTAGCAGTAAACGAGTACGTGCATTCATTTCGAACGCTGACAGCTGTCAGTCACAAGTGCGTGTACTGATGTCTAGAAACAAAACCCGTCGCTCGACGTGAATGTTGTGGGCCTTTCTAAAGGCGGCATTTATGTTGCTGTACATCGAACAGATAGAGCAGCGGCAGCCAGCACGATGATTAAAGAGGCCAGGTCAGGAACTAAATGAAAGGCATCAGCTGGGCTGGCGTAACTAACGCATCGTGCTGTCATGTTTTCTATTCAGCTCTTGATTCGGTGGCTGTAATCAAAGGGATAACTTTTTGTGCTTACGTCCCTTACCACCGGAACAACATAAGCTATGTGCTCCGTCTAGCACTCTCATTACACGTTTCTCTTTCTCTGTTACGGACTAAGTGATGCCAGAACGTCGACCACCACATGGCTCTTTTCCAACTCGCATTGACCTCGGAGTAATTAGCTACAGACAACGACAAATCACTGGATAACATTATATAACCGTCACGGGTGCCAGATAAATATTGTTACATACTTCTAGCGCACCATTTAGTATTATTTAACTCCCCTTCAACGTGAAAATCTGCCAGTTAATACGTAAGTGGCAAATTTTTCCTAGTGTTATTTGCAGTATATTGAATGAATTAGTGAATGAGATGGCGCACTGGTGAGGTACTGGCTAGTATTCGGGAGGAAGGTGGTTCAAATTCCGGTCCGGCCATCAAGATGACGTTTTCTACTGTTGCTGCAGTAGATTAACGCAAATGCCCCTATGGTTCCTTTGAAAAGAACGCAGCCGATTTCATTTCCTATCCTTTCCCAATCCGTGCTTGTTCATCGTCTGTAATCACTTTGTCGTTGACGGAACGTTAAACCTTAATCTTTTTAACATCTTCCGAATGAGTAATTAATTTTAGTAGTGAATTGACACGAAAGATAAACAGATAATCGATAACGCTTATACGTTTTAAAGAATTGTGTTACCAGTTCCTCTTTTATGTGATCAAACACATACACGTACATTTGGACACCCGTCTCATTCTAAATTAATTCTGAATCGCCTTGTGTTCAAGTGGATGGAGAGCCTCCAAATCAAGAATATTATAGGTTAATGGCCTGTGGCGATATTATAACAACTAAAACATTATACATGTATTTTATCTGAATAACACAGCTGATTCTATAGGTCCTAGTAAGCTAAATTATATATCGACGTTTAAGATGTAAATACCTTTGCATCTGTTATGCTGATTAACTGATCGCTTTCTTTATAGACATCTAGATAATAAGATCATAGTTCATATTCAGAATATTATCGAACAACTGCAGCTGGCCTCCTGGCAGTAACGAGTGATTTACTGGGTTCTAAGGTGTACATAAAATAAATGTTATAGATATTCTTATTGAAATGTCAAAAACTATGAGTATATTCTTGATATTTTTACTCACTTTAAATTAAAGGCAGAATTGGTCAGTTAACGACATACTGGAATCGTCACGTTCGTTGCCAAATCTACTGCAATGTTTTCCTGCCAATGTCTTCTTAGTTCAATACTGGAATGGTTCCTCCAATATGTCCACGTCATATTCCTCATACCATCCTTCTCCACTTCCTCCTCTGACGACCTTGACGGGAATAGAAAAAAAAATTGTAGTTTTCCTCGTTTCCAGCGCAGTCGCTTACGATGAAACATCACACGTAACCAGGTAGTTACATACTACACACACACACACACACACACACACACACACACACACAGGAGGCAGAGAGAGAGACAGAGACAGAGACAGAGATTCAAACGGAATGAGTACGTAAGGAAAAAGGAAACTCAGTTTTATATTAAACACTGGTATCAAAATACCTGCTCTGCATAAAATCTACCGTGAGAGAATACTAAGATGAGCTTACTCGTATGTCTCGTGATATATTTCATATTTCACTCATTTCAAGAAGATGATGGCAATGGTCAACATAGCTATCAGGAAGAATTTTCATTCGATAAGAAAGTGCAAGTGGGAGTTTGGAAGAAGAATTAAATTTGAACAGTTCATTCAAAAGAGGCTTAAATACTATAGGTCCACCGAAATATATACACATTCTGTATCACGTTTGAATTGGGCACTTGATAAAATCTGAAACTGCTGGCACCTGCAAAATCTGTTGGTACGCAGTTCCTGTTCCTAGTTTCGGAGATGCAGACAATTCATTGGATGTGTAGTCATTCGACGAAACCGAGCTCATAGGTAGCTATTGCGTGATTCACCAGGCTGCATCTAAAATTAACTGCCAATGGGCGTAAGCGATGCAACAACAGCTCTGTTGATGCCAATGTTAATGGGCGAGTTCCACAACTATAACTAGTTCTTGGTAAGAGATTCATGTTTCTGATAATCCCTCCGTTCGTTCGTCTTAAAAACGTCAGTGGGTTTTACTCTACTATTAATTTAATACAGCTATAATTTCAGTTCCTAGTGAACTCTGAAATGTTAATAGTTCGTCGTATATAATTCTATTTATATAATTCTATTTACTGATGGCCCTTCATAACCTTGAAATACTGGGCGTACATTTCATCACCGACGACCGCCTGTATGCTGACCAAGAGAGTGAACAACAAATTCTCTAACCCCTTAAATGAATTCCGCACTTCGGCCTTCAGGTGTGTGAATGCGTACATATTTCTGGCCTGGCGAACACTTGAGAGAATGATAAAAGCGTGCTAGAGTTTCCTCTCTTGTTTTAACTCTTTATTTGATACATGTTCAACCTGACATTTACATTCTTGTGAGAGATTTGTGAAGACAGATAGACTCTTACAATTGATTAAATAGTGTCGTCTCTGGGTTTGTTCCAAAAACTGACAAGAAAAGCCAAAGATAATGAGTATTCTTGCAGAACAAAATTGTGCAATGACGAAACGGGTAGACTACACTTACTGAAGAGTTTTTCGTGCAAAGCTTAAATGTTATCGTCAAATTAATCATATGTTCTGGATAAAAGTACTTGGAATTGAAGGTCGGTGTAATATCCTTTCTTTCCCTTAAACGCATTTTCGTCACCCTTCTGCCAGTTCGTAAATTTTCCCAAATATTGTAACAAATATGCAGAAGTACTGTTTAGCTTAATATTGTTGTCTTACGGTAGAGCTTACTGACGTGTTGCGTAGAATGGCCAAGAGAAAACCACAGAACTGCTCCTAGTTGCAGAAAAAATGGTTCAAATGGCTCTGAGCGCTATGGGACTTAATATCTGTGGTCATCAGTCCCCTAGAACTTAGAACTACTTGAACCTAACTAACCTAAGGGCATCACACACATCCATGCCCGAGGCAGGATTCGAACCTGCGACCGTGACGGTCTCGCGGTTCCAGACTGAAGCGCCTAGAATCGCACGGCCACACCGGCCGGCCTAGTTTCAGAGTTTGGGTTCTGGCGATAAGGGCAGTTTTGTGCCAATTGCGAGTTGGATGTTGAACAGGTACAAGTTGCGCAGTTGGCGTGATCTGTACAAAATGGGTCTGAACCATGCTGCCAACATAAAAATATTCCTGACCAGTATACGTTTAGTGGTTTGACCTACGAACATACGAGACGATCAAATAGTCATTTACAAAAAGGATTCTTGAACATTCTCTCTCGTACTTGCGTGAAGAAATATCGCTAATAATGGCTATAGTATGAACAGACCTTGGCACTCTTTGCATGCTATGTTAGGATAAACCTTGACGTACAGTTTGCACAACAATGGACTGGTCATGACGGTAGCGTTTCACAACCAGGTTGCTCGAAAAACGTAATACTGAAGGGCATTTTCTTCTGAATTCTGAGCTTATCTGAAGCGACTAGTTAAGGGACTTCATGTAACAACTAACTGCTCTTAGTTGCTAGATTGTTATTACCGATGAAGTCGTACGCCAAACTACTTTGAAGATGCAGTATGGTCTGTCGTCATTAGGATGGTCAGCATTTTTAACAGCTCTTGTAAAGAAACAGGGTTGCACTGTAAGCGAAATCGAGTGTATATTCAAAAAGTGAAATAAAGAAGGCTTCGGTTTCTTTTATAATCTTGGATAACATGAAGTATTATGAAGGCAGAAATCAGTCGTCCGTAGTAGACATAAGATTCTCTCCATCACCACTACAAAAATGTGCCTAACAACAGGAAACTGTGAGTATTTAATCACCGCTGTAAAAGACGCGTATAGACGCTTGAACACGTATTTTCTGACATCCACGGTTTTGCGATATAGAAAAATTCTCAAGACAATCAGGCGAGAAACTTAAGTCAATGTGGTTACTGTTGTGACAAAAGAAACGAAACTGAAAGTGCTAGAAGGAGCTGAAGTCGTATATACACTAAAGAGCGAAATAAACTGGTACACCTGCCTAATATGGCGTAGGGTTCCAGCGAGCACGCAGAAGTGCCGCAACACGACGTGGCATGGACTGGACTAACGTCTGAAGTAGTGCTGGAGGGAAATGACACTTTGAATCCTGCATGGCTGTCCATAAATCTGTAAGAGTAAGAGAGGGTGGAGATATCATCTGAACAACAAGTTGCAAGGCATCCCAGATATGCTCAATAATGTTCATGTCTGGGTAGTTTGGTAGCCAGTGGATGAGTCTAAACTCAGCAGAGCGTTCCTGGAGACACTCTGTAGCAGTTCTGGACGTGTGAGGTGTCGCATTGTCCTGCTGGAATTGCCCAAGTCCGTCAGAATGCACAATCGACATGAATGGATGCAGGTGATCAGACAGGCTGCTTACGCAAGTTTCACTTGTCAGAGTCGTATGTAGACATATCAGCGGTCCAAATCACTCCAACTGCACACGCCCCACACCATTACAGAGCCTCCGCCAGCTTGAATATTCCTCCGCTGACATGCAGTTTCTATGGATTCATGTGGTTATCTCCATACCCGTACACGGCTGCACGAGTGGACCTTCGGCTCCGAAAACCCATGTCGATGATATTTCGTTGAATGATTCCCACTCTGACACTTGTTGATTGCCCAGCACTGAAATCTGCCTCAGTTTGCGGAAAGGTTGCACTTCTGTCACATTGAACGATTCTCTTCAGTCGTCGTTGGTCCCGTTCTTGCAAGATCTTTTTCCGGCCGCAGCGATATCGGAGATTTGATGTTTTACCGGATCCCTGATATTCATATAGAACTATCCATATAAGTATTCTAGAAATATTCTCGTAAGATAAGGATAGATGTTTATAAACTAATATCCACGAAGAAAATGGGAGACGGTCTATGTTACATTAATCTTGAGTTTTAATCGTAAGGATCACGTCTTAATTTACTTCTCCTCGATGAACACCAGATCCTCGACAAATATGATAAACGTTATAGTTTCTGCAAGGCTATTGTTTAAATTAGCGGTTTATTAGGCACTTTCGTCGTTGCAAACTGCATATACAGCCTGATTTTTCTATGTAGGTACAAGCTGCAAGACATCATCTCTGAGAGTATAAGTAACAAAAAATGTCACACAGACATATAGGCAGAAATATGCTCAGAGGGAGGTAAACCCACTTGAAGGTGGAGATAATAGATCTTTGACAGCGTAGGTTTCAACGATTGAAAGCAAAAATGAGACAACACCAGGCACATGGGAATGATCTGTCTGTACTAATGTCGCTAATAAGCTCCCTGCCCCCTCACCCCCCCCCAACCCCCACCGCCAACACGTTGGGGCTGAACCGTAGCCTCAACTGCGAAAAGGATGGTTAACAGAAATTCCAGCAGCGACTGTGATAGGCTGTACGACAAACCAGCGACATGAACGTCGAGCGCGGAGGCATCTTTTGTCTTCATCTTGAACTGGGTGTACCTCTCTTGGATTGCATTTACAGCCGTATGTCCGTTTGATCTGTTTTGCTCCTTTATCCATCTTTATCCTCTCAGGGGTGGTTTCCTGCAGTTGATCCCCATTTAGAAAAATCACCGTGTATAAACACAATAATACACTAGAATTCTTTGGAAGCGAAAATGTAAAAAGACTCTTGAACTACAATGGATTTTTTGTTTTCTCCAAAACAGTATTATTACTTATAATACACGTGCCTGCATCATCCTCGCAAATTGTATAAAAAGGTCATTGACCAACAAATAGTTTACTGTCAGAAGATCGCATGGTAATGTCCATACGCAGTTCAAATGTACATCTTTCGTCATACATTCATAGCTACATGTAAATGGTGGGAACCTATCATACTAATATTTATAAAACAGTGTCAAATATAAGCACCAGTACAGCTATTATTTACAAATGTCAGAGCATAAACTATAATCGTGATATGAAAATGTTTTGATAATGTATTAGTCATAATTATAATGTTAGCGTCGCACACACAGTCATGCCCTGAAACTGGGAACAAAGGTAATTAATTAATGGTGAGGTATAGATGAATCACTACATATATCTCAGGCATGAACCAAAAGATCTTTTCACTCTGTATCATCTGACAGACAGGTCAAAATTTTCGCACGTACCCTTGTACTCTTGGAGCCGAACTGTGAACAGAAGTTTTTCTTCCCGTTGTCTGTGGTTACGTGTGGTCTTTCCATTGTTAATTATCACTATTATGTCCGCTCCTACTATTACTTCATGCATATGCATAGGTCGTGTAAGTTGACTGCCATGCTATACATGAACTGTGCATGACATGTGACATGTTTTGTTTCATACACATTACTTTAATGATGTATCCACACATATTGCAATTAATAACATAGTTTGAAAAATCGAGTGCCGTTGTAGAGTGTTTTATATTTTGACAACCATTTAATTTTGGTGTGTTATTACGTTCGTAGACGCACTTGAGAATGAGCCAAGCTCTAAACTACCTAGTAGTGCAAAATAAAGTAGTGTTTTAGAACACGAGCATTATGGAAACGATGGCATTCTTCAGTATTATGGGTTCCGCATACTTTAAGTATTTGTAGACGACAACAAAAACAGTTAAATATGTTAATCGATAAAGTTTAACTCTGCAACGCAATTACGTAATATTCAGTGCTGGATAATCAGTTGGGGACTATCTAGCTCGCATACAGCAAAATTAAGCGTGTTGACAGTGGGGAAGCCAATATCAGGGTTGGCGGAGTCTTACAAAGTACCACGTCACGCGGTGTAAAACCAAAAAACGAACAGGTGCCAGAGACAGCCGCAGTAGGGCGCGGGCGCCGGCGGCGGCAGCCTGTACCGTGTAAGATGCAGAACCAGTAGCAGAGATGCCAACAGCTCTGAGCTGGCGAGAGGGGAAACAAGAACAAGACCGCGAACGAAAAAGACGAATGCAACAGAAAAAAGAGGAGAAAAAGACGTCGACAACAAACGATCAGCTGGAACCGGTTGTTGCTTTCCTTTTCGTGCGCTGCGCCCGTGGCCCGTAGTATTACTACAACTGCTGCTACTACGTAGTAGGCGCCGGACTCGCTCGACTGCCGGAGGAGGAGGAGGAGGAGGGAGAGGCAATGTCCTGCCGTCACAGGCGGACGCTGTTGCCAAGTGAGCCAGCAACCTCGCCTCTTGTCTGTGCCCCTCGGCGCTGGCGCTCACTTCCTTTTGCTTTATTGCACAGTGTGCTTCTCCCGCCGCCTGCTCATGTACGGACACCGCGTTAATGCTTTCACTTAAGATATTGTTCTATAATGTAAGTGGCGTTTATGAACTGAGATTGCCCATGCTGCATAGCTTGACAGCTCGGGCTCATTTAATTAAGCCTGCCAGTAAAGAAATTCAACGGTCATTGCGGTCCAGTCTGTTGCCTTCTCTTACGGTCAAGAGCCTATTACAATGATTTCTTGGGTTTCTTTGACTATGTGATTAACCGATACCGTTTCTACACATTGATCGCAACGTGTTATTATCGAAACAGCTGTTACACATGCCATTTCTTAAGCCATTTTCATTACATCACGTAATGTCACCATACATAATGCTGTAGTCGACAAAAAATCAAATAGCCTAGATGTAAATGTAAAAAGTGTTTAGAAAAAAGTGAATTTCGCTAAATCGTTTCATGTTTAACAACACTGATTGCTGTGACGTTTTGTTACTACTAGAAAATTTTGTCGTATATTCTGGCTGTTTTCTGTTTTATTAACTCGAGCGATACGTCACAATCGTTAACACGATGTACTGGTATTTGAGAGGATGGGGTGTCAGATTCCGTCCGTTCATTAGAATGCACGTATGTGGTTTCCGATCGTGACTTGGGCAAAAACGGTCACACTTCAGTTCAGCCGCTATTCATATCCAGTGATTCGCTCTTAAAGACCTCAACGTCGTCGCAGCGTTAAGGTCTGACCTTTCCCCCTGTGTAAAAACGGCATGAACAATGAATCTGGAATTTCTTACGCTACGTCAAATCATAGCTGCTGAATGTTTCGATACTAATACTTACAAGTTCTTATGAAAAATGTCAATGTTCCTCACTATAGTTGGCCGCGTTTGGCAGAAAGACTGGCTGCTGAGCTTGAAATTAATGTAATGGGCGTAAGTAAACTAGGAGACTCGATATCGTTGGACAATATGATCGCCGATCAGTCATTGGATTCCGTCAACTACGGGGGGATATACACTACTGACCATTAAAATTGCTACACCAAGAAGAAATGCAGATGATAAACGGGTATTCATTGGACAAATATATTACACTAGAACTGATATGTGATTACAAAAATGGCTCTGAGCACTATGAGACTCAACTGCTGTGGTCATAAGTCCCCTAGAACTTAGAACTACTTAAACCTAACTAACCTAAGGACAGCCATCACGAGGCAGAGAAAATCCCTGACCCCGCCGGGAATCGAACCCGGGAACCCGGGCGTGGGAAGCGAGAACGCTACCGCACGACCACGAGATGCGGGCGATAAGTGATTACATTTTCACGCAATTTGGGTGCATAGATCCTGAGAAATCAGTACCCAGAACAACCACCTCTGGCCGTAATAAAGGCCTTGATACGTCTGGGCATAGAGTCAAACATAGCTTGGATGGCGTGTGCAGGTACAGCTGCCCATCCATCTTCAACACGATACCACAGTTCATCAAGAGTAGTGACTGACGTATTGTGACGAGCCACCATTGACCAGACGTTTTCAATTGCTGAGAGATCTGGAGAATGTGCTGGCCAGGGCAGCTGTGGAACATTTTTTGTATCCAGAAAGGCCCGGACAGGACCTGCAACATGCGGTCATGCATTATCCTGCTGAAATGTAGGGTTTCGCAGGGATCGAATGAAGGGTAGAGCCACGAGTCGTAACACATCTGAAATGTAACGTCCACTATTCAAAGTGCCATCAATGCGAACAAGAGGTGACCGAGACGTGTAACCAATGGCACCCCATACCATCACGCCGGGTGATACGCCAGTTTGGCGAAGACGAATACACGTTTCCAATGTGCGTTCACCGCGATGTCGCCAAACACGGAAGCGACCATAATGCCGCTGTAAACAGAATCTAGATTCATCAGAAAAAATGATGTTTTGCCATTCGTGCACCCAGATTCGTCGTTGAGTACGCCATCGCAGGCGCTCCTGTCTGTGATGCAGCGTCAAGGGTAACCGCAGTGATTGTCTCCGGGATGATAGTCGATGCTGCTGCGAACGTCGTAGAACTGTTAGTGCAGATGGTTGTTGTATTACAAACGTCCCCATCTGTTGACTCAGGTATCGAGACGTGGCTGCACGATCCGTTACAGCCATGCCGGCAAGATGCCTGTCATCTAGGCTGCTAGTTATACGAGGCCGTTGGCATCCAGCACTGCGTTCCGTATTACCCCCCTGAACCCACTGATTCCATATGCTGCTAACAGTCATTGGATCTCGACCAACGCGAGCAGCATTGTCGCGATACGATAAACTGCAATCGTGATAGGCTACAATCCGACCTTTATCAAAGTCGGAAACGTGATGGTACGCATTTCTCCTCCTTACACGAGGCATCACAACAACGTTTCACCAGGCAACGCCGGTCAACTGCTGTTTGTGTATGAGAAATCGGTTGGAAACTTTCCTCATATCAGCACGTTGTAGGTGTCGCCACCGGCGCCAACCTCGTGTGAATGCTCTGAAAAGCTAATCATCTGAATATCACAGTATCTTCTTCCTGTCGGTTAAATTTCGTGTCTGTAGCACGTCATCTTCGTGGTGTCGCAATTTTAATGGCCACTAGTGTAAGTCTGCAAGCGCACCATTCGTTCGATATCAGCCAGTGACAGTACAGGAACAAGTACCTGCGCCACATCGCTTTAAATCGAGTCACATTTGCCGCGCGGGGTAGCCGCGTGGTCTCAGGCATCTTGCTCGGTCCGTGCGGCTCCCCCCGTCGGAGGTTCGAGTCCTCCCTCCGGCATGGGTGTGGGTGTTGTCCATAGCGTACGTTAGTTAAGTTAGATTGAGTAGTGTTAAGGGATAGGGACCGATGACCTCAACAGTTTGGTCCCATGAGACCTTAGCACAAATTTTTCCGAGTCACGTCATTCACGCACCATACCTCATTGTCAACAGGCTGTTCGTGTGTGTGTTTGTGTGTGTGTGTTTGTGTGTGTGTGTGAATTCCTAAGGAGCCGAACTGCTGAGGTCATCGGCCCCTAGACTTACACACTACTAAAACTAACTTCATCTTATGCTAAGAAAAACACACACACCCATGCCCGAGGGAGGACTCGAACCTCCGGCGGGAGCGGCCGCGCAGTCCGTGACAAGACGCTTCTAACCGCGCGACCAGGCTACTCGTGAGCGCGTCGTTGCTCCTTTGGATTGGGGAATTTGACGGTGTCGGAGGCCAGGATACGGTATGGTATTCATGATCGCATTGTACAACGAAGGGAAAAACGTGATCGTAGAAATCAGTACGCGTGCTGGAATTGTACGTTGGCGTGTTACAACAACTGTATCGGAAAGTTGTCAACACATCACGGCAAGACGCTTTTTAAATGAGATGATGTTGGAACATAACACTGTGTTCCTCAGGTCGCGGAGACGGCTTGGCGCCGGCTTTTTTTTTTAATCTCATTTTGTTCGTCTTCGTTCTTTGTATCTGCTCGGGGCGGACGTCGCAAGACACCCGTTTTAGTTCGTCGTTGATCCACTAACTCAGTTTTTTTATTACAGAGGGCAGCTAACCCTCTGACCGAACACGCTGAGATACCGTGCCGGCTTCTTCGGCAGGCCGGACTACTTATCAGACGTCTGCCGTCTGCGTGATGATCGTCGACTATACCGAATAGTGTCTGCCGAGGACAATGTCGTTTGTGAATGGCGAAGCATGATATTTTCCGACGAATCAGTATTGGCCTCAGTGAATGACGTTCCAGTACGAGTATAAATTCCGCAATGTGCCCGTGTCGATCCCAAAAACGTAGCCTACATGAGTGCCGGCGTCATAGAGCTATCAATGCATACGCTACAGCTACCGACATTAACATAGTTCTCTCCACATCACGAAATGAATAGGTTTTACTAGGTGCTCTGTGCTACGAGTAATGCAGAGCAGTTTTCTTACCTGTTTAGACGGTGTGACCTTACGATAAGTGTCACAAAGGTGTTAATTCTTCTACTACACGCACAATTACAAGTGCTTCTTACGTTTATTATCAGATCTGTACACACCGTAGTCTTATCGTTCCAGCGTAACGTGGAGGCTAACTCGAAATTGGGTCACGGCCACATTTGTCCAGTCAGGTGTATGTAGGGGCATCAAAAAGTGGGTTACACATGTCGTCACACGCTAAAACCATTGCGCACGGTCAAAAGAGCGAACATGTTCCGCGTTTCCAGCAGAGACAGCTCTGTTGCATTACGGATAAAAGGTACACCACTGTATGGGGTACATTTACAGTTGCCACGCCATTTCACACGCAAAGATCAAGTAAGCGGGACTGTACCATTCTTGTTGTAAAAGCTCCTAAATTGCACACAAATTCATCGTGAAATGCTAGCGGTATATGGACCAAATGCAATGTCGCATCCAGACGTAATGAAATGGTACCAACAGTTTGAAGATGATCTGGAAGGAAGGCCATCAACATCGACCACAGACGGCAACCGTGCAGGCGCTCAAGGAACTCATTGGCAGCAACCACAGACTGACTATCGCAGACACAGCTCAGTAAATGTCGATCTCAGTACATAGTAGTAATTTCTTCCCCGACCTCATCTACACTATCCGAAATTCTCCTCACACTGGGTTCCGCAATCACTGTTAGCTGCACATGAAAGCGCAGAGGTATTCTGGACTTCCTTGGGCGTCACACCGTTGCAGGTAATGGTTTCCTAAGCTGCATGGTTACGAGTGATGATTTCTCACCCGAACAGATAGGGCGTCTATAGAATGGATACACACCTCCTCGCTTCCGCGAAGGAATAAAGATTTGTATCATCAGCAGGGAAGACCATTTTCCTCGTTTCCTTCGACTGTGAAATAATTGCTTACACAGAGCTTATGACAAAAGCGACAACCATCAATTCCTGTTCGTACTGTGCAACACTGTCATTGCTGCGCAAACGCCATAAACAACAAGAAGCTAGGAAAAGCAGGCAAAGGCATCGTTCTGATCCACGACAATGCTACACCCTGCATGGAGCGGAAGCACAAGCCTTGCTTCAACGTTTCTGATGTCGTGGGAAGGGGTGGAGGGTGACGATTTCACATCCTCCATACAGTTCAGGTATTTCACCATGCGATTCACATATTTCGGGAAGCTTAAGGAACTACTGGGATAAAGAGATTTTCCAACGAAGTGGGCGTTCGCACGATGGTTCTCGAATGGCTCTGTGACCAGGAATCGGTTTTCTATCACAACGCAACTGAATGCTTAGTAGTACATTCCGACCGTTGGTTGTGAGAGGTGGTGACTAAACTGAAAACTAGTTTGATCTATCTGTGTCACTTTGAAGTGTATTGCAGCAATTAATAGGAGTTACTTGACATAACGTAATAATCTGTAACTTACTTTCCGAAGTCTCCTCGTATATAGATGTATATGTGCATGTAGGTAGACGTAAGTGTCGATGTAGATCTCAGAGTATCTGCCTGCCTGGAGCGGCTTAAGATGGAGCTAACACGTAAACCTGTCGGCAGGTAAGGATACTACCAGATTTTGTTTATCGGAAGAATACTAAAGATGGTTAACTCAGCCAGGTATGAAGTCGGTTACAAAATCCTTTTTGTGTCACTTCTTAAGTATTGTTAATCGGCCTGGGACTCTTACGATTAGAATTAACGTAAGAGGTAGAGATAGTTTAAAGGGAGGCTGCGCACTTAGTCAGTGGTTTGCTTAGTCAGCCAAGAACGGTACTGATAAGCTCTACGAATTACAATGGATAGAGGTCGACGCGGACGTGTATATCCACTGTAATAGTTGTTCTGTGGGTAAAAGTTTGCGGGACTTCTGGTATCCCTAAGTATATCTGCCCTACACCTGAGTCATTTCTTTTGAAATACCGTAAATTACCGAAAGCTGCCATGAGGTGGTTGCATAAGCTATTCTAGGATAAGTCGTTCCACGGAATCTTCGCTTCATATTGTGTTCCCTGTTAGTGTTATGACATACAACACTATTAATTCGGTGAATCTCTGAACGTTTAACTTAAGCATACTTGACAGTACGCAGTGCGATACTTGTTACAGTTAGAAGCGTAGCACAATTACTCTTACGATAAATTAACGTATAAATGATCACATACAACACATAAACCTTGTACCACTTCATTTGACTTATCAGCCTCGCGGAAATGTTCTGCAGTAAATTTCACAAAATCCGTTTGAGTAACTACGAAACAACTTCATAATTTGAGCAACGCACCGTGAACATGACAAGTTATGTTACAGTAAAATATGATCTTGATCGGCCTCTACCTTCTCATTCTTCAGTGTGTAACTTACTAGTATCGTGCATAAAACGTTGAAATAACATTTGCTGGGTACGGAACTGGTTGTCAGCATAACGTCCTGAACATAAGTATGGATGAAAATATTATGTGCCACTGTTAGATGCAGAAAGAGATGAATGTAAATGTGACATCACTGATACCGATGTATGCTCAACATTTAACTGGCAATAAAGCTTCGAAGCTAGGGGGGACGTTCTACAGATGAGAATTCAGGCGTCGCGTAAGTCTACTGTCAGAGCTGTGTCGTACCAAAAGGGTTGAAGGGTTTTACAAAACTTTTAATATCGGCGGTTACGGATGCGGATAAGGGACGTGTGGATGCGGACATAATTTCTATTATACGCACAGACCTCCACCAATGCCAGACACTACAAGAATGGCGTTGTGAATCACATGGAGTTTTAGTCTTGAAATTCCAGAAATTAAGTTCCAGTAAGAGTAAAGGAACGTATTACGTATTTCAACTTGCATCTTGCGTAGTTATAAAGCTTCAGGTACTACAGGACAATGCCGAAGATTTCTCTTCCCGAATAACCCGTGTGAATAAAAGAGAAAGAGGGGACGGGGGATATGTGTATACACGCACCCTCCACCAAGCACTGCACTGTGGTTTGTGGAGTACAGACGTAGATGTAGTTATTAGTATCTGAATATTCGGTGTAAGAATAGATGTCGTTAAGTTTTGACGTCAAGTGTTCTTCTACGTACAAAATTCTGTTAGTGCACTGCCGAAGCTTTACCATGACCTCAAGATGACTGGTAGTAGTAACAGCATTCTTCCTGTGAATAAAAACCTTATCAACGTGTATTTCTTTATCGCGGGATAATTTCATGCTTCACAAAAAAAACAAGTACTCCGTAGTCGATGATTCCTTATCGCCTCCATGAAGAATGCCTGCTAGCAGTATCTGACCATAAGACATTTGTGTCATTCGACGATTTTTTTTATTTCCGCTGTGTAACAGCAATTGACAGTGTCTGCATTAGTGTCGGATTGAGCCGAATGTTGTTCTTGATTAACAGCGGTCTTATGACGAACATAACGCAGAAAATATAAGTATCGTTGAAGCCGTTAGAGTGGCTGCAAGCATCTCGAGTTGCACAACATTTTAAAAATATACACACCTCACTGGTGACTTATGTGTACGGCAGGCCCATTATACACTCACAAAACACACAAACTGTAGGGCTCAGGACATACAAATGTTGATGCAGAAGCAGTAAATCTTTCTAGCTATTACCATTTGTATTTTACACGTCTACAAACGAAGTAGGGCAAATGATGTTTCGAAGGCAAACTTGAGAAGTTATACGAGGTTAACGACGACATTTTTAACAGTCGCCACTGCTTAGCTGTTATCAGAAGTGAAATTGTTAAGTCTGTTATGAAGTCATCAAAAGTATCTAGAGAAAAACACATATGTAAAAAAGTGGCTGTTTAGTCATACATTCCTGTCATTATTTTGTGAGTTATACTGTGACTTTGCTAGGTAACACCAAGAGAATTTCGCAAATAGCTTTAAATAAATGAGCATGGCATATTCGTTTTCCAGCAATTGCAAAAATCTAACCTAGTATTACTCCTGCGGCTATTGAGAAGTATGCTCACTAAATTATCAAACGTTTTCGTACTCTTTCCCTTTTTAATTGAATGATTTGTCGATAGCAGTTGTTCAGAGGAACCTCCTGACAAATCTAGATTTAACTATAAGTGGAAGAAAGTTGATTCTGGTGCAGTTTTAATTAAAATGCTCTAAATCCCCGGCCCTATATGCTGAAGTCCTATAGGAACGGAATTGGAGAATGAAACCTATTTGCAAGTCGCAAGGCACAAGTCGCATTCCTAGCCAACAGAAACATGGGAAATACATCGTACGACTTTTTCATGAGTTTAGTGCTCATTATCTTAGTACAACACGGCATCCCAAGACGAAAAAACTGGACAGTCGTCTCCGGTCTAGTCCAATACTATCTACATAGTGTGTTGTGTACTTGAAGAGCCTATTGGCCAGACCATTTATTTATACCTGAAGGTCACGAAAGGCCAAGCCGCGGCTTCCAGTGACCATGCCTGCCACCACTGTCGTCCTCGCCCAGACGAGATGCTGCAAGGGCTGGCTGCCTGTATTGCACTTCCTGGAGAAACAGTGTAACCACCTCGAATTTCTCACCAAGATCTTAACTCCTCCTGACCTGTGTTGAAGAATCGCGATTTTCCAGTGCTGAAGCATGGAACTGACATACAGTAAAACCGGACTGTCGATGTATACGTCTTTCATGGGATTAAAAAACGTCATTTCATTCCCAGCAAAATACTGTCATTAACATCTGTACTATAAAGTTCCACATCATCCGGTAACAAGTGCTTTGTGACATGTAAACTCCACGAAGCTAGTAGTGACTAGATTCCGTATTGGGGTGTATTTCAGGGAGAAAAAGAAAATATGAGTGGTGCCTACAGCCGTGTGACACATTTTTTTAGTGTAAAGCATCACATAGCAGATGAAATTGGGACTGGCTGTTCCAGGTACTTCATTTCTTAATGCATGCACTTTCTCTTTCCATATATATAGATATTGGCTGGAGGGTTGATGTCATATATCAGTACTTTAATAGCGAAAAGTGTGTGCACTTTACAGACATTGTATCATATTCCATAGTCAGGAGCATGGTGAGTGTAAAGTGAAATTGATATGGAGGCAGTGGGAATATAAAAAATCCGTCTAAGGCCGATCGGGTTGACGTTGAAATGGACCATCAGCGTCTACTATTGCCATGACCTTCTTCATATGACAACTAGTTTATGGATTCAGATAAAACGCCAGATTTTTTTTTTATCAGAATGGATATGTCCTACTACACAACGTCTCGGAGAAACATTTACATCCTTTTCTGCTGAAAAGAACCTGTTTTCAAGCTCTGATATATAACTATGGAAATGGACTGTTCGAGTTTGATCCTGTCTAAATGTCAGCGATACAAAAGGACATTTCTAAAATCAGTATGGGATGCATACTATGTGATCAAAAGTATGT
Organism: Schistocerca cancellata; assembly: GCF_023864275.1. NCBI lineage: Eukaryota > Metazoa > Arthropoda > Insecta > Orthoptera > Acrididae > Schistocerca > Schistocerca cancellata. Next base: position 98,946,190 of record NC_064629.1, on the reverse strand, counting down.
GGACACCCCTAAAAACATACTTTTTCATATCAGATGCATTGTGCTTATCAGATGCATTGTGTTGCCACCTACTGCCAAGTACTCCATATCAGCGATCTAAGTAGTTATTAGACATAATGAGAGAGCAGAATGGGGCACTTCGCAGAACTCACGGACTTCGAACGTGGTCAGGTGACGGGGTGTCACTTGTGTCATACGCCTGTACGCAAGATTTCCACACTCCTAAGCATCCCTAGGTCCACTGTTTCCAATGTGATAGTGAAGTGGAAACTTGAAGGGTCACACACAGCACAGAAGCGTACAGGGCCACCTCGTCTGTTGACTGACAGAGACCGCTGACAGCTGAAGAGAGTCGTAGTGTGTAATAGGCAGACATCTATCCAGACCATCACACAGGAATTCCAAACTGCATCTGGATCCACTGCAAGTAGTATGGCAGTTCGGTGGGGGGCGAGAAAAATTGGATTTCATGGTCGAGCGGCTGCCCATAAGCCACATATCACGCCGGTGTACGCCAAACGACGCCTGGCTTGGTGTAAGGAGCGTAAAGATTGGACGATTGAACAGCGGAAAAATTCTGGGTGGAGTGACGAATCACGGTACACGATGTGGCAATCAGGTGACAAGGAGTGGGTATGGCGAATACTCATAGAACATCTGCCAGAGTGTGTAGTACCAACAGTAAAATTCGCAGGCTGTGGTGTTATGGTGTGGTCGTGTTTTTCATGGAGAGCGGTTGCACCCCTTGTTGTTTTGCGTAGCACTATCACAGCACAGGGCTAAATTGATGTTTCAAGCACCTTCTTGCTTCCCACTGTAGAAGAGCAATTCGGCGATGGCGATTGCATCTTACAACACGATCCACCTATTCATAATGCACGGCCTGTGGCGCAGTGGTTACACGACAATAACGTCCCTTAAATGGACTGGCCTGCACAGAGTCCTCAGCGACCGACATCGCTACCTCCCCTCAGTGCAGCACTCCGTGAAGAATGGGCTGACATTCCCCAAGAAACATTTCAACACGTGTTTGAACGTATGCCTGCGAGAGTAGAAGCTGTCATCAAGTCTGAGGGTGGGCCAACACCATATTGAAGTCCAGCATTACCGATGGAGGGCGCCACGAGTAATTTTCAGCCAGGTGTCCGGATACTTTTGATCGCATAGTGTATATGGTGTGGAAGACTGCGGTTTTATGGATTATTCGGTAATGGCAGGATGTAGTATGTTGATACTCTACTTTAAAAGACAATCAGGAAGTACCATGGTTTATTAAACAGTCTGCTTTATATGTGGTATTGTATGCTGCACATCGAGATGACTGTCTGTTCGTCGTAAGCAAATCAGTTCGGAAAATTCTAGTGGGAGTAATTCTGAGACTGCAAAGAACAACTACGCATCTGAGCTGGAGAGTATGGTTGGTTGCGATATAGTATAAATTATGCCTTCCTGATATGTACTGAAGGCACTGTTTGTCGAGCAGACCTATTAAAATTACCAAATATGTATACCTAAGTGAAATTTTTCTTGTGGAAATGAGTAATACTAGCTCCGATAGCATTGATTGTGTGATCTTTTCTGATTATGGCTCCTAAATTTTGAAACCATCTTATGTTTTTGGCTGGATGAGTATATGTTGTGGAAAACTGTAGTTTCAATGACTTATTTGGTATTGGTAGGATGCAATACCTTGATATTCCACTTAAAAAAGACAATCAGGACTTATAATGGTTTTATAAAGATATAGTGTATGCTTATAGTTTTAACAAGGACATCAATTACACAACTCATGCATACTGGTAGCTGAACTAATGGAACCATAAGGAGCTACTCAGCTGAATGACTGAAATCACCTCATCTACCTATGTTACTTTCTATAGATTCAAGACTGGGAGAGTAACTTGCTTTCTCAGTTATTGGTTATAGAAACATCGTCTTTCCTGTTGTCTCACGGTTCTACTACTCAGTGGTGATGTCAGTATAGTGGTAGGTACGATAGGTCATCAAATCAATAATTATTTGTCACATTCGTAATATGTTTAGGACTACTGCCCTGTGTTACGACAAAATATTAAATTTCGTTAACAGTCTGAGACGCTTACCAAGTTGGTTTAATGGCTGTAGGCTACAATTATCCCAAGAGATACTTCCACAGAAGTCAGATTTTTGCCTACAGTCCAGTGCTTAAATATGTCTAATTTCGAAGAAATACTAGACGTAGGACAAGTCATCCGCGTGGTAAGGAGTGTGTTACAGTGACAACGAGTCACTGCTTCGAAGCTGGTTAGCAAATTTCTAAACCACATTGGTAGATCATAGCTCTTTTTTCTTCTTCGTAGGAAACAGTATATGAGTGATACATTTATTGTAACATATCACTGCGTACGTTGCCAGAACGCTTCTTTTTCTTTAAGGTCTCCCATGATGATGACAAACACGAGCCAGATTACTGCATATTTGTCTCAGAATGTTTTTCTCCTAGTACAATGTACTTTATAAAATATCATTGAGCAGATAGGTCGTCAAGTATCGCCCCTACCCATTGCAGCATCTCCGCTTTGGACTTAGCATGGAGCAACCGGTCCATCTCCCCGCAATCACCTATGACAACACTTCCATTTAAAAATAAATACAGCACTACGAATAAAAAAATAACGAAAGGAATATGTACCTATATGGCAGTTACAATGGGTTCACTGGCCGTGGTGTAGCATCGCCCTTAGATTACGAGAAAAAATATAACTTACATGACTGTGCTCCACAATCTCAGACTAGGCGGCTTGCATGCGTACAGTCTCCAGCAACCAATCGAGATCGACTAGTATGCTGTAACACCACGAGGAAGATTTGTTGTATACTATTAACATTTTTCAGTGTATTCAGTACTACGAAATTTGAACAAGACATTATTTTTTTAATGAGAGTATGCTCTTTCATCGTTGATGTGTTAACCGTATTGCCGCTGGAGGCTGCACCACGGTCTCAGACTTGTTGACCTTCCTCCCTACAGACTGCGATGTATTTCAGGAATAAATTATAACAACTGCAACATGGAGAAATCGTAACACACGAAATTTTTCTAACTAACAAACTAATTGGGATATCTTCAGCTATCTGATGATCTTTACAGACACGGAAAGAATTCCCCTTCACCTTCCTGGCAATCCTAGCCAACCTCTGTAGTGTAATCCTACACATGGGTTTCTACCCTGAGCGATGGGAAACCTCTTCAATCCTCCTCTTCCTCAAACCTAATAAAGCTACCAGTGACACCTCATCCTACCATCCCATCAACCTCATCTCCATGTTTAGTGAGGTCTTTGAGTCCATCCTAATCTGATGTATCCATAAACATCTACAACAACACCCACCAATTCCTGTCCATCAGTACGGCTTCTTGCCAATTTTTTGCTATGATGTTCAATACATGTACCTTACTCATCTCCTATCGCACCAAATCAACAACTCCATATTCACTATGTTTTTGTCCCTAGATGTTGAGAAAGCTTATGAACGTATATGGCATTCTGGGTTCCTCTTAAAGCTCCAGACCCGTACACTTCCCATAAATTATGTCTGTTTCATCACTTCCTTTCACTCTAACCACCCACCTTATGTGACCATCAACAGCACTAACCCATATATCTTCCATTCCACTGCAAGTGGGCCCCAAGGTTCGGTCCCCACACCTTTCCTGTATGTCCTCTACACTGTCAATATGCCAAAGCCCCTCCTCTTGTTTACCTCCTCCAGTATGCCCATGATACCACCTTCCTCACCCTCTACTCTCCCCTCCAGGAATCCCAACAATCCCTTCAGCTCCATCTCAATCAGTTCGCCTCCTGGTGCAGCCAGTGGCTCCTCAAACTCAACCATACCAAAATGCAGGCAGTAATTATAGGCAAGCTTCTGTCCCCATGACTTTTATTTTACTATTTACAACCGTCATATCCAGTTAACTAACACACTAAAATACCTCAGACTAACACTTGATCACCAACTAACATCGAACCCCCACTATTAAACATTCAACAGAAAGCCCACAATAGTCTAAAATTAGTGAACTACTAACTCTCTGAACATGGGGATCACACACTTCACACAATCCTCCACACCCACAAATCCCTAATCCAACCCAGCCTCTACTATGCCACTATGGCTTCTACTCCTCACTTCTCTTATCATGCCCTACTGATCCTTGAACACCATGCACTCTGCTAGGCTGCTGGGTCTGCTTACCCTCCCCTATCAGGATCCTCTATCAAATTATAAAATTCTCCAGCCTACTCTTTTACCATGAACACCTATGAATATCCTACATCACTCATAAACTCGACACCAGCTATGCCCTATTTTCCCCCTTGCTCACTGATCCTGGTATGCTGCTGCACCTCTACCACCGCACTCCCTCAACGCTACATTTCCACATCCTCCACATCCTATCCCAAAAAAACATTAATCTCTTTCTCTTACAAGATCATCAGATCCACCAGAATACATACCCATCCTACCAGATCTAGAAGATCCCTACCATCAAGCACTTATCAGGGCTCCCTTCCCCTCCAATCTTCTCCACTCACTTCCTAACTCTTGGTTTGGAATTGCATCCATCTCCACTCTTCCCCACCCTCCTCCAAACATCTGCTCACACAACCCCTCCCCCCTCCCCATCACATGGAGTGGCAGCGCAGTTTGAGGCACCATGTCACGGATTGCAAAGCCCCTCCTGCCAGAGATTCAAGTCCTCACTCAGACGTGAGTTTGTGTGTTGTTCTTAGCATAAGTCAGTTCAAGTAGCGTGTAAGTCTAGGGACAGATGCCCTCAGCAGTTTGGTCCCTTAGGAATTCACACAAATTTTTTAATACCCCACCCATGCACTACCTATAAGTTCTATGTTCCCATGACATCCTTCTCCATGGCGGTCTACATCCACTCGTTTTAAGTCCTCTAAGTATCACATTTAAATAGTCACACATCTCCCTTTCCGTTTTACTTAATACAACTGTTTAACTGTTCTATATCTTCATGTATGACACTCATTTTCCAATCATCTGTGTCTCTACTTTCATTAATCACTGAATCAACCTTTTATATTGTAGCTTATACAACTGAAGATCTGTACAGTACAAAACGTTTCCTTTGTCAATCGCCATGTCCAGCTTTTATATTATGCTTCTCAAAATTTTCCTCTCTTGTGGGTGAAGAGCGGCAAATTGTGTCCGCCGAAAGTCCACCCCCTGCCCATATAGTGGGAGAAGGGGGATGAAACAACAATAAAGAAAAATAAATAGCAGCACTGTGGCAGTGGGTCGCTATTCAAATATTATTACCCATCCTTATGCCTCTCCCAGCAGTTACTCACTTGTAGACTGGCAGTAGGCTACTCCCCTGCATTTCAGTGATAGTTTGCTGTCTCATTATTATTGCCCATGCTTCCCACATAGGACTACCAGCTAGACAGGCTGGAGGATCTCTCTAGTGCTAGTTTAATAGTAAAAATATTCTTCCTGAATCTAACAGTCATTGACAAGACTGACTAAAGATAATCTCTAGTGCTCAATCAATCGCAACTACCCCTCCCAAAACTCATATGCTTCATAACCAGAAGAAAAATTTTGGATTTCACCACTGACTTTCAATTTCCAACCAATTTTTGAATTTCTGACCAACAGGAGGAGAGAAGTTAAGGCTGTATTGGATTGTGACATCATAGTTAGACTCCACCAGTGCTCCAAATATGACAAAATAAAAAGAATACCCTCCATCCTTCCCGACCAGCTATAGGCAAACTCAGTTTTTATAAATAAAGAATATATTATTATTAACTATTGTTATTATTATGTGCACTGCATTGCAATACATTATAATTAGCAGATGAATTTATGGCCAAAATTCGAATTTAACTCGAAAATTTAAATTTCCTACCGATTTTTGAATTGCCTGCCAGTAGGGGGGAGAGCTGGGGATTTCCCAGAGGGTGAGGGGGAGGGACGCTCCGACAGGATGGAGGTTTTCCTTAGGGGGCGAGGGTAATTAACTGAGAAAATTGCTTAATTAATCAATTAATTTGCCATCAAAATTGCACCAGAATCAGTGACAATGAGGGGGGGGGGCAGAGGGTTAGGGATGACTGGGAATTTCCTAGAAAGACCCATTGATGGACTGAGGTTTTGCCAGAGGGGAAGGGTGAGGGATGGGGACGCTCCTCCATCTTGAATAAATTAAAACTGGACCAGATTCTGCTTTACTGTACTACTATAACTGCATCTGAAAAAGACAATGAATGTTACTGGAGTACATTTCTTTAAGTGTTGGTATGTCTAACCTGTTAGGGTTGTTGTGCAGTTGAGAACACATCTGAAGAGCTGCATCTACTCTCAGCAGCTATCAGTTAAAGCTAGAGAATGACACAGCTGTACACTTGTACTAGGACATGAGTAGGTAATATGTTGGAAATTGTAGTAATGTCGTTGTTCCCATCCTATGAAGAAAACTGTAAAATGTCTTGTGATTACTTTTACTGTGTTTAGCTGTTATTGAACCATCCATCTTGTGGTGTTCTAGCAGCAACAAGTCTCCTTATTTTCTTCAGGCATTAACGTTATTTTGCTCAGATTGTGAGAATGGTAAAAACCTGTATAAAAAAAGGTGTGCTGCTCGATGATGAGATGCATGGCTGTTGAGAGGGAATAGTCATTAATGGGCAACCTCAAGGAAACCTGCCGCACCTCAGCTGTATAAGGCTTACCTAGGATGTGGAAAGGGTGGGCCAATGGAAGGTATCAACAGTCAAACAAACAAGAGGGCTTGGGTAGCAAGTCCATCACTTAACAGTAACAGAATATATGCTGGTTGTCAGAATTTGTGTGACTGTCATACAGAAAGAGGGTATCTTCGATAAAATTTCATCATACTACATAAAGGTTTAGAGGGCATTGCTTGAACCTTGTGAAATGTGGCCCTGTTGGTCGAAACATCTAGTTTCCAAGAAGTAAGGAACCTCCACAAAACTCAGTGGATCGGGCAGTATACAGATAAAACCGAACTGCACAACATCTTGAACCATAGCAAAGGTGTTGTGACTTGCAGGGATCTGGTGGACATTCCCTGAGAAGAACTGAAAGCTGAGTGGTCGTGGGAATACATCGTTTATGTGTAAAACACTGTGAAAAGGGGGGATGGCGATCTTGTCAGATCAGATTCTTTTATTCCTACGGTTAACAGCTGCAAACGTCAAGAGAATGTTAAGGGAGGTATCATTCCTGAGCCCAATGCGCTCTTTTAAATGCCAGCACTTTGGGCACACTACTCTTGTTTGTAAGGAGAGAGTCATTTGTGGCAAATGTGGTAAAGACACCCACGACAGAGATGATTATTGTTCTCCTCCAAAGGGTGTCTACTGGTCTGGGTATCACCCTGTTTGGAGTAGGGACTGCTGTGTTTTCCCTGAAGAACAGAAGATCCAGGAGATAAAAATGACAAAGTGCATCCCGTATGTTGAAGCTGAACAGAGATACAAGTCCGTGCAGCCACCCATATTTGCTGCCTCCTTTGCTTCCTTTCTCAAACAGCCAGTCCAGAAAACTGATGCTGCTACAAAAATGGGGGTTGCTGGTGTCACCATTAGTACCTGCATTTGTCAATGCACTTGTGCTGATGCAGTTACTTCAAAACCTGCCCCTGCCACAAAAACTTCAGAAAAGGGTGTGGTTGCTGAAATTGTGACACTCCCTGCCCCTCCAAAGATAACGTCTTGTCCACCTTCCGGTGCTGCCACTACCACTTCGTCAGTTGTAGCTCTGAAGCATCCTTAGACAACAAAATTAAAGGCAAAGGCGAAGTATCGTCTGCTCACAGAGATGGGCAGTACACAGTCAGACGATGTGGACAGCATCCTCTCTCACATTCTCTTCAGAGGCGATGGATCTTGACGTGAGAGTGGTTCAATCATCTCACTCCAAAGCTGAGCCTCCAGCCATTGGGGGCTCTCTTCCATAGCAGAAAGTCAGGATGAAAGTGCTGACCCCATGACAGATGGTTCCCATCCTACAATGCAACATTAATTACTTCAGAACACATATGGAGAAATTGAAACTCCTAGCACAGGGATGTCCCCTGTTCCTTGCAGGAAAGTTATTTTAAAGCATTTGATGTCTCTGTACTATGGGGTTATATGCTCTATCGCAAGGATGTCCTGAATGGGGAAAGGGCTAAGAGAGGGGTCGCTGTGTTTGTCAATAATGTGCACCACCCAGCAGGGCTAACTGGACACTGTTCAGCCAGCTGGCTGTGTTTGAACATCAGGCAGTGTCCCAGAATGGGTATACCACATTACATGAGTGATCCATCAAGCCATTAACTTAATCATCCCAAAGTCCTCAGGCCATCTCCCCCTGACTACTGACCTGTAAGTAGTGGCCGTTGAAAGTCAAATGTGTCGCAGGATCAGTGTTTGCTCACTGAACCTATTTCTGCAAGATGCAATAGACTCTGAGGCTCCACTGATCTTATTGAACTTCCTCGACCATTACCCTAATGGGAGACTTCAATGCCCATCATGTTTTGTGGGGCTCCACCTCTGCTTGCCCTTGGGGTAAGGTTTTTAAGAGCCTCATGATATTTCACGAGCTGTGCAGTCTCAAAATAGCTCCTTCCACTAAATTCTGTGCTGCTGCTGGGTCATTCTCAGCCATCAACCTTTCTTCCTCCTCTGCAGCACTTGACGACTTTGTTCAGTGGGAAGTCATTAACAATCATAATTCCAGTGACCATTTCCCACTCCACATTCACCTACTGAATGTAGCATTATCTGAAGAGAATCTACCAATATGAATGGCCAGCAGGGCTAACTGGACACTGTTCAGCCAGCTGGCTGTGTTTGAACATCAGGCAGTGTCCCAGAATGGGTATACCACATTACATGAGTGATCCATCAAGCCATTAACTTAATCATCCCAAAGTCCTCAGGCCATCTTAGGAAGCAACCTGTACCTAGAAAAACTGATGAGTGCCACTCAGCCATCTGAAACAGGCATGCGACTCTTTGACCTTTTGCGTGCAGCCTGACAGCAGAGAACTTCACAGCATTTCATTCAGTGCCTAACCAAGAAGAGTACGAAAAGGTCATAGCAAGCGTTCCAGGACTCTATCAACAGTTCCACTTGTTCTACAAAACTACAGGAAGCCATCACGAGGAAATGTGCTATACATAGTCATTAACCAAGAGCAGCAGTGCAGAAATGTCTTGAAACAACACCTAGAGACATCAATCAGACGATGGTAGAGCATTTTGTATAATCTACGTTTCGCCGCTACTGTGCAACTGTAGAGAGGTTCAAGCTGGATTTCAGCTTCAACAATTCTGAGTCTCACATCTACCTTTTCTCCACGTGGGAACTGGAGTCGGCACTGTTTGAGACTCGTGATACTGCACCCTGTAATGACGAAATCTAGTACTGCATGCTTCAACATTTACCAGCAGTGTCAATGGATATCCTTCTCCATTCTTTTAATGTGGTATGGCAGACAGGTCGCTTCCAAATTCTTATAGAAAGGCAATTTTGATAGCTCTTCTCAAACCAGGAGGGGCAGAACATGTTTCAGTAGTTATTGGAGTATTGCCTTGACGAGCTGTGTCGGAAAGACCCTAGAGTGGATGGTTAACTGTCAGCTGGTCTGGTTGATAGAGACCAGGCAACTCCTTAGCCTCTCTCAGTGTGGATTTCAGAGACTTTGGTCCTCTCTCATCAACCTAACCCTGGTAGAGGCGGATATTGAGCATACTTTTTTATTTAAAAATCACTGTCTCAGCATATTCTTTGATATCAGCAAAGTGTACAGTCCCACTTGGAGACATAATGTTTTCGCGCAACTACATCAACGGGGCTCTTTCCTATTTCAACGGTTTTTTAGGTCCCGAATTGATGACACTCTGTCTTTGCCATAGTTATAAACAGAATCACATGTACGGCGAGGAGTCCTGATACCAGAGACCAAGAGTGTAGGAGAATGACCATTGCTTTTTGCACCTGCAACTGCATCTGAGATGGCTAATGCTTAAGGCTAACAGTTCTACAGCCCAGAACTTGTTCTGACTGCCACTTCACAGTTTTCAGCCACTGTCCACGTGCGTACATGTTTCTCCCATAGCGGCAGCATACTTGATAAGACTAACAGTCCATTAGTTAGCCATGTGGCTTGCGGTTGCTGGGTATGGGCTTGGTGACAGCAGGATTCCCCACCTGGGGACTGGAATGTGCCGCCTGTCCTCTAACACTGTAAGCTCTAGGCATGCTTCAACGACCATCTTTCGGCGCGGTGGTGGAATATGACATCGAACTTGAGATACACACCTCCTTGAATTACAGCGAAGGTGTTGTGATGTATTGGGATCTGATGGATATTCTTAAGGAGGAATTGAAAGATAAATGCACTCCAGAAGGTATGGTCGATGTCCAAAACATAATGAAGAGGATGGATGGTGATCTTATAAAATCCGACTCCTTTATCTCGACATTCATTAGTCCGAATCTTCTTGAGCACGTTATGGCAAGTTTCCCTCACCGAAGCATGTGGCCTTATGTCCCCAACCCAGTGTGCTGTTTCAAATGCCAGTACTTTTGGCATACTAGTTTTTGGTGTCATGGAGAATCTGTTTGTGGCAAATGTTATAAAGCCACCCACGAAGGAGTCACTTGCTCATCGACTCTGAAGTGTGTAAATTACTCTGTGGCTCACTCTGTGTGGAGTCGGGACTGCAGCGTATATCTAGAAGAACAGAAGACAGAGGAGCTTAAGACTACAAAGAACATCCCATATGGTAATGATAAAAAGATGTATAGAGCCATGCTGTCCCCAATATTCGTTACCTCCTTTGCTTCGGTTCTTACAGAGCTATTGCAGAAAGCTGTAGCTGCTACGTAAATGGATGCTGCTAGTGTCATCACTAGTACCTGTGTTTGTCAATGAACTTATAATGCAACAGCTATTCCAATATATCGCCCAAGAACTTTAGAAAAAGGCATGGTTGCTGACATTGAAGAGCCCCCTGCCCCTACAAACATTCAGTCTGGAATGCCGCCCAATTCTGCAATTACCACAGCCACAGTTGTAGCCCTAATGTCTATCCAGGGCAAAAAAATCAAACGCAAAGCGTCGACCACTGACGGACTCCGGAAGTAAACAGTCCGACGATGTCGATGTCATCCTTTCTCACGTCTCTCATGATTTTTCTGTAGAGCTAATGGACTTTGATGTCGAACTAGGGTAATCATCCTGCCCCAAGACCGAGTCTCCACCCGTTATGAGCCCCTTCCTTGGCGGTAAGACAGGATAAAAGTGATAACCCGCGTTAAACGGCTTAGACATTAATGGGTTCAGAAGACATATGTTGCAGGTGTTATCCTCGTTGCCAAGCCATCAACAGTATCACATCTACAGTAAGGAGTCCTTTACAATGCTCCTTATTTGCGGACGATTCTGCTGTTTTCTGTTCCTCCTCTAGTGTTGCAACAGCGTCTCGCTAGTCGCAACTTACAGTGCAGAGATTAGAGGTGTGGGCTCCAATGATGGTTTTTAAGTCTTCTGGAGGTTAGTGTGCGTCTATTCATTTTAATTGTCCTCAACATAATTTTAATTTCACTGCCTTGCTGATGAGAGACACCGTTTTACGTTTTAAAGACTCACTGAGGTTTCTAAGCCTCACTTACGACTACAAATTGTCGTGGCTGCCATTCATGACAGACCTAAAAACCAGAACCCTGAAATCACTGCATATCATATAGTGACTTAGCCACAGGTGATGTGGAGTGGACTGGGCACGTGTGCTCCAGTTTTATTGGGCTTTCAGGTGTTTGTGGCTATGGGTGAGCAAAAATGGAAATTAGCGTTTCTTGTCAACGGCAGGAAGGCCCCTTGCGGGGAGGTCCGGCCGCCTTGATGCAGGTCGTATTACATTCGACGCCACATTGGGCGACGTGGTCGCCGGATGGGGATGAAATGATGATGAAACAGCGCAACACCCAGTCCCTGAGCGGAGAAAATCCCCGACGCACCCGGGAATCGAACCTGGGCACGTAGGACGACAATCCGTCACACTGACCACTCAGCCATCGGGGCAGACATGGGTGCATAGTCAATGAGCTGGTGAGGCCTTCTTAACTGAAGATTATTTATTATGTCCACTATAAGGGATTAGACTTGCATGGGTGCTTACAGGACCACTCCATACCAAGTCTCTGTGATGATGCTGGAGAAGTGCCACATACAATGCGACAGCAACTCCTCATGGTGTGTGAAGCATGTAAGTTCCTAGCATATCCTCATTCACCTGGGTACCTACTGTTGCTCATCTGCCTCTGGAACATCATTTCTCCAATTGCCCATGAGCAACAAGGCAATTTGCGAGCTGTGTGTGGTGTTCCCTGAAGTCATTTGGCGAGAATCAAGTATGAACCAAAAGCCAGGGTTTTAATCATCCACCACCTTTTTATTGAAGAGCCCCAGGGTAATTTTATATTTAGTGCAGAACAGGAGAAGTTCCACAGCTGCATATGTTTTAATACATTACATAAGGGCATTTTAACTCAGCACCACTAGTCTACAGCCGTCTTAAGGGATGGGTCAAAACATGGGGACTCCATTGGTTGCTCTGTTGGTTTCCCTGACCATGTTCAAAAAATGGCTCTGAGCACTATGGGACTTAACATCTATGGGCATCATTCCCCTAGAACTGAGAACTACTTAAACCTAACTAACCTAAGGACATCACACAACACCCAGTCATCACGCCCTGACCATGTCCTCAAGGTCCGACTGCTACATGTCTCCACAATCTTCAACACAAAATTATATGCAACCTTGCAGACAGCCGGCCGCGGTGGTCTAGCGGTTCTAGGCGCTCAGTCCGGAGCCGCGCGACTGCTACGGTCGCAGGTTCGAATCCTGCCTCGGGCATGGATGTGTGTGATGTCCTTAGGTTAGTTAGGTTTAAGTAGTTCTAAGTTCTAGGGGACTGATGACCATAGATGTTAAGTCCCATAGTGCTCAGAGCCATTTGAACCATTTTGAACCTTGCAGACACTGGAGCAGATGATATATGATTCATGTCCTAAATTCCTTGTCTGTTGTTATTCTCTGAGTGCCCTTCACACTCTACAATGCATGCACCTAGCAGATAAAATAGCCTATAATATCCAGGATGTCCTTCTCCAACAACAATGGCTGGGGAAGGTGTCTTTCTTCTCGGTGCCAGGGCACATGTGTGTGACTGCCAATGTAATGGCACATGTAGCAGCCACGGAGGTGTGTCACAATCCTCATTTAGTTCGGTGTGGCATCTCCATGCATGGTAACGTATCTTGAGATACAGACTCTTGCATCAAAGGGAGGACGAGTGACTGGAAGTGATAGAGGATAACCTCCGTCTAGTAAAGCCCAAAATGCACCGTGGCGTACCTTCTTCCAGACACATCGATGGGACAAGGTCCTCCTTACCCATCCTCACATATGCCACAGCTCTATGCTTCATTGTTTCATGCACTGGCATCTGGACTCACCAGTATGTGGTTCTTGTGTAGTGCAGATCACTTTGTGCCAGGTTTTATTAGACTGTGTTTTATTTTCAGACCAGAGGATAGTGGTAAATTTGCCAACTGGCCTACCCTCTATTTGAAGTGACTTTTCAACGAATGTGGTTAGTATTTTAAAGTTTTGTGAATTACCCAACATTTCTCCCAAGATGTTAGGCAGATGGTCTTCATGTGTCACCCATGTTGACTGGGTCACCCATGTTTTTTGTATGTGGTCAGCCAGTTACGTTTGACTATGGCTTTGTTTTATACTGTCTATTGCTTTACTTGTCTTTTAATCCTAGGTGTAGCACCTTTTATCATTTCTCCATTGTCTTAAGGTGGGAATGAGTGCACAAATGTAGTTTTGTATGTTTCATCCCCACTGCGCATAAAAATTTTAGCGATTTTTTCGGCCAATCAGCGCCTGAAAAGTAGAACGAGTCCTACCCCCCCCCCCCCCCCCTTCCACACACAGACACGACTATCGATGCGACACCCAGTCAGGATTCATTTCCCCACACTATCTTGTCATTCAAATGGAAGTTAAAACTTAATAACGATGGGTAGTCATTGTGGTACAGTGACTAAGAGGTAATTCAACATAATACTGGCATGCCTCACATACCAGATAATCATCTGTAGTCGAATTGCTTGTGAAGTGGCAACACTGTGTCCAAAGTTGGTTACACTGCATTTTATTAGAAAGTTGAGTACAACTGTGTGTTGGTGCATTAATTGTTGTGAAAAGCTCGTACTGTAGAGCTGATAGAGAAATGGGCCAATCTGTTTTAGAACAGTGAATTGATATTATGGAGTGTTACATAAAGGCTGGCCCCATAAAGTTCTATAATGAAATGTTTGGAGTGAAGTATTCTAGTAGGAAACTTCCCATGGCCAGCGCTGTACAAGCTGTACAAGAAATGAAAGGCTGTAGGATTGAATAAGAATGCGCAGTGGAACAGGCGACTGACGCTGAGGACCCATGAAACTATAGACAGAATTCACACAGACATTACAAGAAGTCCCCGCCAGTTGGTAAGGAGGTTATCACAGCGGGTAGGTGTATGTCGTACATCGCTTCATGAGGTACCAAAAGGCATGAAATTAAAAGCCTGTCACGAGAGTGTGGCGTAAGAGTTGAAATTTGAAGATCAGCGAGTAAGGTTTCATTATTGTAACTGGCTGTTAACACCAACCACTAAGGGTTACGTGGACGCCATGCTCTACTTCGTATCAGATGAGGCCTGGTTTCATTTGTCAGGTTATGTAAACTCCCAAATCTGCACATATTAATCGCAGGACGACCCACACATTCTGTATGAAGAACCTCTCCACTGAAATGATCGTACGGCATTGATGGCCGGTAGTCAATATCTGGAGAAGCTCGCTTGCTGAGTTGGACGTCTTTCCAGTTGACGGCACATTGGGTGACTCGCACGTCGATGATAATGAAATGATGATGAGGCCAACACAGTATTCAGTCCCCGAGTAGACAAAATCTCTGGCGCGGCCACGAATCGAACCCGGGCCCACTGCATTGCAGTCACAGGTGCTGACCACGCAGTTAAGGGAACGCCTTTCCACTTGGAGAAGATTGGTGTGTGATGCCTGGCATGCACATTGTTGCCCATATTTCTCAGTTACGCCTTAAACCATGCCAGATATCTAGAGATATTTGACTCTTTTTATGCACAATTAACAGGTGCACAGAACTTGTGTGCAGTATTCTGAAAAGATGGAACAACCACCAACCAAGTATGGACCACATCACGAACGTGTTCCCTGACGACATATTTGTCAGTCGAGGGCTCTGGCCCCCAAGATTCGAAGACTTAATGTGGTGTAATTTTTATTTATGGACACACCAAAAAGCAAAGTGTATGCTGACAGTCCTAGCACAATATACGACCTTAAACGTAACATTACTAGAGAAAGTAACAAAATCATGCCTGTAGAAGTACACCCTGTTGCTGTTAACGTCATCACATGTAGTCAGCGATGCCTGGATGCCACTTCCAGCCTCTCTTATAAACAGATAACTACATGTTTTTAACGTTACTATTATCTATTCTTTTTTAGTTAGCCATTGTTAGTTGAATCTCGGATGTGAGGCGTACTGGTTTTATGTGGGACAAGCTGTATTTTAGTCTTAAATAGAAATGTTCCCTTTACCGTATCTGAACCAAACTGCTAAGCTGTAATGCTTCACCTATTACTATTATTTTTAAGAAAGAAGGAAAAAAATACACTGAGAAATAATTTTATTTGTTCTTTTTACAGCTCTAATTGGAGGAGGTCCACCAATTTGACACAATACTCGGATCATAATGCTTATGACAAGGTTAATAGTTAGAAATGAATACCTTTAAACACTTGAGGTATCCAGTGAAACAAATGTGAAAAATCACGTAACAGTGGTATAAGTTGTTTAGGTAGCAATTAACAGTCAATTGCAGTCAAACTACTACATATTTCTATAGTAGGTTTGTTTATAAATAAATAATCTGCTACCACTCACGATTTTTCTTTATTTTATTATTCGCACGACGCGTTTCGAGAAATAATTCCCATTTTCAAGTGCGTTTTATTTTATGTGTGTTAAGCCATTTCTTTTGATGTTGTCAGTGTGTGTGAGTCTGCTTCATTTTGTTGACTTTTACTGTAATACATAAGAAACGCGATTTTTAGTTGGGTATCAATTCTTTCTGTGAGGTTAGTGGCTAAAGTTTGAGAACAATTTGTACTTACAGTTTCCTAATGGTCCATTTGTGTAGAGTCTCACACACACTTAACATCTTACACAACTTGTACAGTTTACACATCGAAAATATCTTATATAAACAAAACAGTTACAAAGATCTTCTTACAGGTAGTTCACAGAGATAACATTATAGGTCTTCCACAGATTATGATATGCTTTTGTACAGAGGTTATTTATCTTAACAATTTGGCTTATGAATTACTTATATTGATTTTACAGTTGTGCTTATTTCTATGTTTTACTATTTTTATTTAAGTATATTATCGAAACATCTGAAGAAATTCACTGATTCACTTTCAAGTTTTTCATTTAATATTTTATCTTCATATTTTCTGTGATGTGAATATATCTCCAGTTCTTCAAGCAAATCCATTTTATGTCCTTTATTTAGTCGGTGGAGTACTTTGACATTTTGCTCTATTTTTCCAATTGGGTGCCCTGTATTATGTATGTGTGTTGCTATTGCTGATGTAGTGTGTTTGTTGTGTGTGTATGCTCTAATGTGCTCTGTGTACCTGCTGTTGATATTTCGGCCTGTTTGTCCTATGTAGAACTTGGAGCATTCCTGGCATGTTATCTGGTATATTCCAGAGTCTGAATATGGATCATGATTACACTTTATATTATGTATTAGTTTTTGGCGTAGTTTATTGGATGTAGAAAACCCAATTTTTACTCTGTGATTTTTGAAAATATTTGCAATTTTCTGTGATACATTTCCTATGTATGGAATGCTAGATATATATTTGTTTTTATCTTTTTCTTCTGTGGTGCAGTTTGTACCTGGGTTTCTCTTCACTTTGTCTAAGACTGTGTCAACCATGGAAGCATTGTAACCATTGGCAACTGCAATCTTCTTCACTGTGTTTATTTCTTGTTGCATATTTTCTTGGTTCAATGGTATTTTTGTTGCCCTATGCAGCATTGACCTGTATGCTGCCTGTTTATGGATATTTGGGTGACATGAGGTTGCAGGGATTGTGGTGTCAGTTATTGTGTTTTTCCTATAAATTTTGAATGTGCATGTGTTGTTGTGTCTTGTAATATTTAGGTCCAGGAAGTTGATACTTTTATTTTGCTCATGTTCCACTGTAAATTTGATTTTCTCATTTAGATTATTGAAATGATTTAGAATGTCTGTGATGTCTTTGGTATCTCCTTTCACTAACAGTAGTGTGTCATCTACATATCTCCTATAAAATTCTATTTTCTTTAGGCAAGGTTCATGGCTGTCAAACAATTTTTGTTCTAAGTGATTTATGTATATGTCAGCTATGGTACCGGATATACATGATCCCATTGCAAAGGCCATCTGGTTGCTTACAAATGTTGTCATTAAAGGTAAAGTAGTTGTAACTTAGGGTTAGCTGAAGGAGTTCCATAAATTCGACAATCTCTGTGCATGAAAGTTTCTTGTGTTGCATAAGGTTCTTTTGTATTACTGTTAGAGCTTCTTGTATGGGTATGTTTGAATAAAGGTTGATGATGTCAAGTGATATAAACTGTGCATCTTGGGGGAGCTTTCTGGTTCTTAGTTCTTTGGCTAGAATCATGCTGTTTTTTATGGAATATGTTGTTTCATATGTATAATTTTTCACCAGTATGTTATTCAGTTTTTGTGACAGTTTGTATGCTGGGCTGTTTATAGAGTTGACCACGGGACGTATCGGGTATCCATTTTTGTGTATTTTTGGCTGTGCTCTTAGGCGTGGTGCTTTTGGATTCATACATGTAAGGTATTTCTTTTCAGTTTCTGTCAACAGGAAATGTGTGTTCTTTAGTTGTTCCTTAATTTTACTTTGGAATTGTTTGGTTGGGTCTTTTTCAATGTGCTGAATGTTATTAGCTGCAAAAAATTCATTTGTTTTGTCTATATATTCTTTTTCTTTCATCACAACTAATGTATTACTTTTGTCTGACTTTACAACTATGGATTGGTTGTTTTTCAGTTTATTATTTATAGATTTTAATGTTTTTGTTTCATTTATTGTATATTTAGGTCTAAACTTATCTTTATTCATTTCTTTCTCAAGAAGCTTGCTTACTTTGTGACCTATTGCTGCTTTTGTATTTGAATTTAATTTTGCAGCATCTGCTGCACTTTTTGTTGCAGCTATAACCTGTTTCAATGTATGGTTGTTGAGGTTAGGTTTTACGTTGTATTTTAGTCCTTTTTGGAGTAGATCGTTTTCTCTTTGGTTGAACTTTATGTCAGTGTTGTTCACCACTCTACTGTAAAATGTGTGTTTGCTTTTGTCAGTTATCCCAAGGTTGGATCTCTTGTCTTGTTTGGATGTCAAGGTCTGTAGTTTCTTGTTATGTGTGTTGCAAATGGTCAAGTACTCCTTGTCGACTATGTCCTGGATATGCCTGCAAATGCTGTCATAAACTGTAGGTTCCATGTTGTTTGCTGCTTCTATCTGCATGTTGAGTAGCTTTCTGTTTAGTAAGTCCTTTTTCTTATGTAACTGCCTTATTTCGGTTTTCAGCCAGAGTTTTTCTGCTTTGTGTTTTATAAGTTTTGCTATGTTGCTGCTAGAACATATTTTCACTTTTATATATTTCGGAATTATGCCTAGTTGTTGACAGTGCTTGTTGAATCTTATGTGTGCAACTGCTTTTAGTACTTTCATTTTGAGGTTTTTGTATTTATATGTAGCTTTCATTGCCTGGCTTGGCACTAATAATCTGATTAGATCCATTATAAATGGTTTTTGAAAGCCTGCGACTGTAGATATAATAGGTTTGTTTATAAATAAATAATCTGCTACCAGTCACGATTTTTCTTTATTTTATTATTCGCACGACGCGTTTCGAGAAATAATTCCCATTTTCAAGTGCGTTTTATTTTATGTGTGTTAAGCCATTTCTTATGATGTTGTCAGTGTGTGTGAGTCTGCTTCATTTTGTTGACTTTTACTGTAATACATAAGAAACGCGATTTTTAGTTGGGTATCAATTCTTTCTGTGAGGTTAGTGGCTAAAGTTTGAGAACAATTTGTACTTACAGTTTCCTAATGGTCCATTTGTGTAGAGTCTCACACACACTTAACATCTTACACAACTTGTACACTTTACACATCGAAAATATCTTATATAAACAAAACAGTTACAAAGATCTTCTTACAGGTAGTTCATAGAAATAAGCACAACTGTAAAATCAATATAAGTAATTCATAAACCAAATTGTTAAGATAAATAAGCTCTGTACAAAAGCATATCATAATCTGTGGAAGACCTATAATGTTATCTCTGTGAACTACCTGTAAGAAGATCTTTGTAACTGTTTTGTTTATATAAGATATTTTCGATGTGTAAAGTGTACAAGTTGTGTAAGATGTTAAGTGTGTGTGAGACTCTACACAAATGGACCATTAGGAAACTGTAAGTACAAATTGTTCTCAAACTTTAGCCACTAACCTCACAGAAAGAATTGATACCCAACTAAAAATCGCGTTTCTTATGTATTACAGTAAAAGTCAACAAAATGAAGCAGACTCACACACACTGACAACATCAAAAGAAATGGCTTAACACGCATAAAATAAAACGCACTTGAAAATGGGAATTATTTCTCGAAACGCGTCGTGCGAATAATAAAATAAAGAAAAATCGTGAGTGGTAGCAGATTATTTATTTATAAACAAACCTATTATATCTACAGTCGCAGGCTTTCAAAAACCATTTATAATGGATCTAATCAGATATTTCTATAGGTTTCTTATAAATGTCTAAAAGCAGCTTAAACAGATCTTTAGATTAAAAGCTGCTCAAACAGGTAGTAAGCACCAACCCATTCCTTCCCATCCTCATCGAATCTATACTCCTCCAGATGCAGCGGCATGATATATTTGGGAATGATTAGTCCCAGAATATTTAGGACGTCTGGGTTAGTAGACTTCTCTAGTACAGCAACATTGTTCAGTCACTATGTTCTTTTAACAGTGATTTAATGTATGTGCTCAAAGCACAGAGAGCTGCCTCTCTGTTCAGAACTTGCAATATATATTCGCTACCCTAACCCAAATCAATAACTAGTTCTATTGCTCTACAGTAATCAGGTCTAGCATCAAGTATCATAACCATATCAATTTTTCTCTAGTATCGACACGAGTGATAGAAATGAACTGTCTGAAGAGTCCCACATATTTTATCATTTATAGCTCAAAATGTGAAGATGATATATTTTTTTCATTTTACATACACAAGAAGGATATTGATAGATCATTCACCCAGTCATGTAAGAACTCTCAAAATTTGTAGCACCACTCCCCATCTCAAGACAACTGTCATGCAAGAATGAGTGCTAATGATGAATAGGGATTAAGTCATGATAAATATGTGTAAATTACAATTTCTTTTTCTGTACAGATGAGACAAAGTCTTTGCAATCGCCTGATGCTAAAATATTGCTGTTTACTTCGACATATAATTAAAACAACAGTGACAGTAAACAAGTCAGTGTGGGGATGATCACAGATTGTGAATTCTACTCGGTGGTAGCTTTCAAATATCATACATATAGGATTAGAAAATCGTATTACCCTTGCATGAGTGGATTTCCCTATACAGTACTCAGTGTAAATCGCTGCCAAGTTCCATGGAAATGCTGAGTCTCCTTCAGTGATACTAGGTGATCATGCAATCTCTACAGGGGACTTCCCACGAATAGCTGAACTGTGACAGCGTAAACAAGTGAGAGTGCAGTTTATACAAGAGTATATGTTTAAAAATCTAATGTACGCCAGTTATGTGATTCAACATGCTCAAGACGAGCAGCTATGCTGGCAACCAAACGTGTACAGAGTCTATGAGAAAGTATGGACCAGTTGTTGAAGTTACCACCCCAAATTCTTCATCTATTGAATAAACTATCACTCAAGTTTACAATTCATGATGTGTGTCAATACATGCAAGTATTTTTGAACCCTCTATGGCAGTTTTAGGCACACAACTATAATCTTAATTAACCATATTCATATATCCTGCTATATGCTTATAAACAAACAAAAGTGTAGTGGCTACATGAGTGCTTTTATTTCTCCATGGGATCCCTGTATACTAATTTAAATGCATAATTCTCACCATGATCATGTGGACAAAACACATCTATCACAAGGACTTTGTAGTAACTGGCTGACCCTGCAATGATACTGAAAACTGGAAGAAGAAGAATGAATCACTCCTTCCTGATAATATACAAGCATTAATTGTTGGTCCATGCAATTGTGGCAAGATCAATGTTGTTATGTCATTGCTAACACATGCTGGTGGGGTGCACTTTGAACAGGTGTATATACTTTCAAAACCAATATTTCAGGAAAACACCGGCTGTTACAGGAGATATAGCATGGCATTGATAGTTTAACACACATGGCATATAGTCAAAGCAGTGATATCACACTACCTAACAGTGTATCCATATTTTTCGACGTTGCACTGGAAAACCAGTATCAAATACAGAAATATTTATGTTTCTTTTATTTTCGCCACACATATTCCAGGATTCAAAAGCAGTCAGCAAAGGAAAATACAAACCTTATTGTAACTGTGAAACATGACAACATGAATTTAAAACACATTTATCTAGCAAATGTAGGAACTGAAATGACATTTAATGAATTTATAAGATTATGTGTGCATTGCTGGAACCAACACAGTATAGGTTTCTAGTTGTCGATAAAACGAGAAAATTGGATAATGGGTGAATCAGATGGAACTTCCAGAAGTTTCAGTTTAGATGCTGTACCAATTTATAACTGTGTTAGTGTACTGTGTGCTATGGAGTAGTCTCCATGTATGTCATATAACTGTTTTGAGCAGACGATGCACAAACCAAACATATCATTATACGTTGATTAAAAAATTGAAGCAATAAACGGAAGTCTTGAAAGTTGTACTACAAAAATTGAATATACCACTGAAACTCTTTAATGTCGTGCTGTGGAAATGTAAAAGTTGGGAGATGCTATGAAAATGGAAAATGTATGGTTCTCTCAAATTATGAAACATTAGAAGATATTAAAAACTCCTCCTGCAAATATTAAGAAAATAAATGCTTTGGAAGGAAGCACTAGAAGCCTTCTGAGTTTAATTAATGTAGTAAATTTAATGGCTGATGATGCTCCGATGTAACGTCAAGCGTCAGCATGTCGGCCAGGCACGTTAAAGTAGAGAGGGCTGTGAGACGATGTGAGCCTATAGTACGATGACTGACCACTCTCTAGGACAACACAGAGACATCAACGGCGTCTATGCGAAGAGAATATAAGCTCCGTGTCGCCTGGCCATATCCCAACTGAAGAACAGAGATTCGACGAACGCAACAACAGTGATTTAGGAAATGTATTGTTTTACTTCTTGCTCGCGACACTTCTGTTTTTCAAACTTAAGTATTGTCACTTATCTTACTGTAATAAACATATGTCTTAGACCATCGCATTCGGGAGGACGACGGTTCAATCCCGTCTCCAGCCATCCTGATTTAGGTTTTCCGTGATTTCCCTAAATCGTTTCAGGCAAATGCCGGGATGGTTCCTTTGAAAGGGCACGGCCGATTTCCTTCCCCATCCTTCCCTAACCCGAGCTAGCGCTCCGTCTCTAATGACCTCGTTCTCGACGGGACGTTAAACAAGACTAACCTAACCTAACCTCTTAGACCATAAAACCAAAGTCAGCTCAGATCGATAGAAGACGACACCGACTACATTGAAAGCCTAAATTGCCAGAGACAAGCCAGAGTAGAAAAATCTTCCATTTCTAACACAATGACTCCAGGTCATGCAACAGTTTTGCAGCGTCATTGCCAAATCCGACTGGCGTGGCCAACCATAGCCACCATGCAGTCCTGGTTTAACAGTTTCAGATTTCCATGTTCTTGCGCCTACGAAAGATGGACTACGTGACAAACCTTTTCCAGAATCACATACTACCGTCAAAGCTTTACGGCGGTGGGTAGCATCAGTTGGTTCAGGTTTTTACGAGTACTTCAAGTAGGTTCTTGTTCATCGTTGGCAAAAGTGCCTAACTATTTGGAGAAATGACAGTATGTAGCTTAAATACTGCTGTGTTTAACGGTATAATTGTGCTTCCAGTGTCTGCTATAGTTTCCATGTAAGTAAATGTGGGACATTAATTTCGGAAATGCCCTCGTAGATTGGTGATATATCTCTATGGTTATACCGAAGTAGCAACGTCGGTATAATACACTTGTGTGTTAAACATAAGGACGAAAGTAACGTTCGAATGATGTATGACTGCCAAGTAACATACCCCGATGAAACTTGGACTATACAGAGAAAGAACTGTTTAGGATAATACAGAAGATAACGAAAGCAATACGTAATGAGACTTACAGAACTAATACTTTCATTAAAAATACAATAATTAGACCGTAGTCATCGCGATATATGATGACCCCCTGGTCATTGCAAAAGGCAGTGTGTGTGACCACCATGGACGGCAGTGAATGCACTGCAGCGTGCTCCCATGCAGGCCACAAGATTGGTACGGAGTTCGTGTGGTAGGTCTTTCCATTCCTCCATCGACGCAGTTGACAATTCCTGGATGGTCGTTGATGCATGCGAACGTACTGCAATACGTCTACTCGACGCATGCCACGTGAGCTCGATACGACTTAAGTCGGCTGTACCGGCAGGTAACTTCTTTCGCCATTTCTAATCGCAGGTAAGGCAGATGACACACTGCGATTAGTTGGAAGAAACCTCACGAAATTTAGCCCATCCACAAAGGAGATAACTTACAAAACCTTCGTTCGGCCAATACCTGAATCCAGCTCGTCAGTCTGGGATCTGTACCATATAGGACCGACAGAGGAAATAAAAAAGATCCAAAGAAGAGTAGAGCGTTTCATTACGTGTTCATTTAGTAAGTGCGAAAGCGATACACAAATGCTGAACCAACTGCAGTGGCAGACATTACAAGAGAGGCGTCCTGCATCACGGCGTGCTTTACCGGTTAAAATTCCGAGAGCGTATGTTTCTGTAAGAGTCAGCCAGTACATTGCTTCATACTACGTACACATCGCGAAAAGAACATGAAGGTAAGGTCAGAGAGGTTCGAACTCACACGGAGGTTTACCAACAATACTTCTTCCCGCAATCCATTCCTACGTTGAACAGGAAAGAGGGGAAGTGACATTTTTATGTCAAGTACCTTCTACATGTACATCTACATCTACATAGATACTCCGCAAGCCACCGTCCGGTGCGTGGTGGAGGGTACCCTGTACCACTACCAGCCATTTCCTTTCCTGTTTCAAAACAAAACGAGGGAAAAACGACTATCTATATGCCTCCGTATGAGCCGTAATTTCTCGTATCTTCTCTTCGTGGTCCTTACGCGCTATGTGAGTTGGCAGCAGCAGAATCGTTCGGCATTCAGCTTCAAATGCTTGTTCTCTAAATATTTTCAGTAGTGTTTCTCGAAAAGAACGTCGCCTGCCCTCCAGGGATTCCATCTGAGTTCTCGGAGCATCTCCGTAACACTTACGTGTTGTTCAAACTACCGGTAACAAACCTGGCAGCCCGCCTCTAAATTGATTCGACTCTTCCTTCAATCCGACCTGGTACTGATCCCAAACACTCGAGCAGTACTCAAGAATAGGTCGTACCAGCGTCCTATATGCGTCCCTATCCTAAAAAGGTGAACCACTCTTTCCTAAAATTCTCCCACTAAACCGAAGTCGACCATTCACCTTTCCTACCACAGTTCTCACAAGGTCGTTGCAGCTCATATCGCTTTGCAACGTTACGCGCAGATATTTAAACGACGTGACTGTGTCAAGCAGGACACTAGCAGTACTGTACCCGAACATTATAGGTTTGATTTTCCTACTCATCCACTTTGACTTACATTTTTCCACATTTGGGGCTAGCTGCCATGCTTCACACCAACTGGAAATTTTGTCTAAGTCGTCTTGTATCTTCCTACAGTCACTTATCTTCGACACCTTACCGTACACCACACAATCATCAGCAAACAACCGCAGATTGCTGTTCACCCTGTCCGCCAAATAATTTATGAATATAGAAAACAAAAGCGGTCTTATCACACTTTCTCGAGGCACTCCTGACGTTACCCTTGCCTCTGCTGAACACTTGCCGTCGAGGACACACTATTTTTAGGTGGTTTCATATGTAGCTTCTGTATGTAGTCCCTATTTGCAATAATTTCACTGAGATGACCTTATAACAGGCGTATGAAATTATCACTAAATGTTTATTTTATCAAGATTCCTGATTATATCTTAAATTTACCTGTCCATCAATGTACCTCTACGATTATCATCATTATTATTTATTTCCGAAGAAACGTGATTTGTTGTAGCTGCACAGATATTTGATAGAAGATTAGAAATAAGAAGGGCGAAACCACAGCCAAGTACGGGCGCACTTGCATCTGCAACCTTATGGTCGATTTAAACTTGACGAATCAGACCTTGAAAACATTTCACAGCTTATTTGAGATGGCGGCGTTTACACAGGTCGCAACGGAAAGGGACGAAACGTCAAGGTTTCCCAATTAGAAAGTTTCCACACCAATGTTTTCGGGGAGAATGTGGTGGGTTTGTGGAAGGAGGGGGATGACATTCTCTGCTAGCATCGGAAGTTAAGCTCTTATCGCCGCACTCACTTACGTTACAGTAGCTGATGTTCGTTTCCTTAGGATTTATTTTATTGTCTGCTTTGTTTTTGTGACACATTGTAAGGTTCCATGAAGACTTGGATATTTTTCTTTGAGTGTTCAACAAAAGAGGCCGATATATGAAAGCGAAAGATGATTTACGATTTACACTTTGACAAAGAGAAAGCTTATACTGTGCATGAATAAGATCATAAATTTAGGAACCAGTTGTCATCGAATAACTTTTTATTAACAGTGAAGAACGAGAAAAATACAGCTGTTTTTTCACTACTTGGTTCATAGTAAGAAAGTAAAAAAACTTTGTATAAGATAAAAAGGCTTTATTTATTTTCCTTTGTATGTATATATTTTGCGAAAAAATATATGTCGATGGTTTGAAACTTTTGGACGACACCTTTCCTGTTGTTTCACTTTTCAGTATTTTACCATACAAATTTTGCCAAGAACACCTTTTCTGAATTTTACCTTGGCCATTAATAAGCCTTATCACTACAATTACCTTAATTCTTTTATTATGTTCTAACTTTTTTTTAAATCATGGGTGGTACCTCATATTCACACCTTCACTGTTCGGTACTGGGCTAAGCCAAGTGACTTTTTAAAGGTCCGTCTAGTGGAACATACCA
Organism: Schistocerca cancellata; assembly: GCF_023864275.1. Classification (NCBI taxonomy): domain Eukaryota; kingdom Metazoa; phylum Arthropoda; class Insecta; order Orthoptera; family Acrididae; genus Schistocerca; species Schistocerca cancellata. The sequence goes on along the minus strand of NC_064629.1, from coordinate 98,919,565 downwards.
CGAACTGACAGTGACGTCGCCTTGCGTTCTCAAATGTGTGCGAAATCTTATGGGACTTAGCTGCTAAGGTCATCAGTCCCTAAGCTTACACACTACTTAACCTAAATTATCCTAAGGACAAACACACACACCCATACCCGAGGGAGGACTCGAACACCCGCCGGGACCAGCCGTACAGCTTCCGTTCTGCTCCGTACGTTGACGTCCAGTGCGAATCCGTTTTTAGCCGGTTGTGCTAATGCCGCTGCTTGACTGCTGGTACTGTCGTATGATTTTCGGCAGGTTCGTAAAGCTTTGAACCTCGATATATTGTAAAACAGAGGAGCATTTGCTGTATAGAAGTATGTACTATAGTTGTGCGATAGATTAGCAGAATCGCTAACTCTTTGAGTGGATGCTCCCCTTGTAAGATGATGGCAGACACAGCTCTCTACATCACACAGCTAGGACCCTGTCTGTATTTGGTGCCTGCTCTACTGATAGTTTTTCGAGATTTATCCCTGTAGGAGCGGAAGTGATCAGGCGTTGCTAACGTTCCTGCGCAGCGTGGCCCTCGCTCACTGCTGTCAGAGCCAGCTGGCGTGCAGAAGGTGGGTGGACTATAAAACGTGCGCGCTGGGCTAGCAGGCTGCAGCCAGCTGCGGCCGCAGCTCCCAGCCCGGGACTCAGACCGAGACACAAAACGACGAGCGCGACCCAGGCGCAGACACCGCTCTTATCTGCTTACTCTTCACCACAACCTTTCCACCCTCATTTGTTAAGGGACCGAGCATCCCTCATCGGTCGACGGGTTTTAGGCAGTTATACGTCCATCCATCAGTTTCCTTCTAACATATTTTTTTCAGCCGTCTATAAACCTTTCTGATTCTGTGTCTAGGGACCACCTGTCTGAGGAAGCAGATAAGAAGGCGAAAAGGGTGGACAAACAGCGCGTACAAAAATATCGTTTTCTATAACTTTGCCTGCTGTGAGAAGTAATTTGCTGAATAGTCAATGCTACCTATGTCAAATCATTTAAGTAACGCACGGATCAATATATTTATTACAACGAAGTAACTGCTTTTTGTTTGATAACGAGTCTATCAGACAATTAAGGAAGTACCAGTTTGTTTATATCTGTCCTATTGAACGAATAAATATTTCACAGGTATCTAACGATTTTCACATATATGCAGTTACGCACAATGCCGAAATACCGGTTATTCTAAATATTAACTTTTGATTTCTCTCTCCTGTGACGAATCCTGGCGAGATCCTTAGAAGAGAGTGACGAAGTTTTCACGAAACTCTGGAGGGTAAATTTAGACGAGCTATAGTAGAAGACGTCTCTGTGACCAGAATTTTTGCATCTTATTTCTAGCGGGATTATCTTGAGAATTATATAAGAGAGAGCAGGACAAATTCCTCTAAATCTACATATACATCTACATAAACACTGCATAAGCCACAGTATGGTGCGAGTCGAAGAAAACCTTGAGCAATCATCAGTCATTTCCTTCCCTGTTCCACTCGCAAATAAAGAGAGGGAAAAACGAGAATGTATATATAATTCATTACGATCCCTAATTTTGCCTATCGTATCCGCGTCGTCCATGGGCGAACTGTACAGTGGCGGCAGCAGAATTGTTCTGCAGTCTATTTCAAATGCCGGTTCTCTCAATTTTCTCGATAGTGTTGTGCGAAAAGAAAATCTCTCCAGGGATTCCCACTCTAGTTTACGACACACCTGCAAAACATTCCTGTGTTGATGGATCGTACCGGTAACAAATCCAGCAACCCGCCTCTGAACTGCTTCCTTTTCTTCCTTTAATTCGACGTAATGGGGATTCCGACACTCGAACAGTACTCAAGAGTGGGTCACACTAGTGTTCGTGACGGAGTCCCTATTACATGTGTACCAAACTTTCCTAAAATTCTCACAATAAACCAACGTTAATCACTCGGCTTCCCTACTGCTGTTCTTAAACGTGCTCGCTTCATTTCATATCGCTTTGCAGCGTTACGCAGTGATGATTAATCGACGTGATTGTGTCAAGCTGCGCACTACTAATGCTGTATTTGAACGTTACGGGATTGTTTTTCTACTCATCTGCATTAACATGCGTTTCTGTAAGTTCAAATGAAGTTGCCACTCATCACTCGAACCAGAAATTTTGTCTAAGTTATTATGTATCCTCCTACAGTCACTAAATGACAACACCAACCTGTACAGCACAACATCACAGCAAATAACTGCAGACTGCTGTTCATTCTGTCCGTCAGATCACGTATATATACAGGTTGAACATTAATAAAACCGAGAAACTGCAGGGACAGAGCCCTGGTTACAAATGAAGGCAAAGTGCTTTTTTGAACATGTGTCCAGAAATGCATCGTTGCCATGGTGGATGGCTCCGACGAATGACACTTTCTCTGACCACGCGCCGTGTATTGCAGGATGTGTGATTAACGCTGAGTATTGTAAGCATCCGAATGGTCTGGTATTAATGTCGGAAACCAGCCGAGATGATGTCTGTGTTCGGTTGAGAGTCAGCACGGTTATACGAAAACAAGTACCGCCATAGATAACCAACCACATCACTCAACATTTCAAGCCCTTTTTGGACATTTGAGTGATCATTGGTCATTTCAGACAGACGAACGTGCAGGGAGGTGACGGACTTTACATACATCAGATTTGGAGAACCGGTTTCTACAGGACACAGAGACGAAGCCTAGCACAAGTTCCAGGCAAATGCCCCGCCAGTATGGTGTAAGCCACAGTACGATTATGTGTATCCGGCATGTCAACAGCTACTACCCCTATCAATCCCATGGCGGCCACTTTGAGTATCTGTTGTGACGTGGTTGGGATGCAGCTCTATACTGTGTTCTGGAACGATTGTTGTCGTTGCACCCACACCGTCCATTTCCAGACATATGTGCCTTGGACCTTTTTTCCTTCATTTCCAGTCAGGAATCCGTCCCTGCAGTTTGCTGGTTTAATTAACGTTTACCCTGTACAGGGAATAAAACCGGTCCATCATACTTCCCTGTGGCAGTATGATGAACATTCGCGTCTAGAACAACGCCCTGCGTTACTTAAAAAGCCTTCGAACCACTCAGACACATGGGAACCAATTTCGTATGATTGTACCTTCGCTAGCAGCCTGCAGTGGAGCACCAAGTCAAACGTATTTTGGAAGTGTATGCAATCTGTCTGTTGCCCATTCATGGTTCGCCGACTGTCATGTGAGAAAAGGGCAAGCTTATTTTTGCACGAGTGATGCGTTATAAATCCGTGCTCATTTGTGGTCAGAAGCAATTCCTTCTCAAGGAGACTTATTATATTAGAACAAAGAATATGTTGGAGAATTCTTCACCAAACTGAATATTGGTCTGTAATTTTTCGGGGCTGTTGTTTTATGCTTCTTGTATACTGAAATCACCTTCACTTTTGTTATACTTGCTTGGGACTTTTCGCTGTGCGAGAGTTTCGCGATACATGCAAGCTAAGTAAGGGGCTGCTGCCCTTGAGTACTCTCTGCAAAACCGAATTCCACCTGGATCTGGCGACATATTTCTCTTCAACTCTTTCAGTTGTTTTTCTCTTCGCCAGTGAAGCCTATTACTATCTCCTCTATACGGAAGTCTGTAACGGTCAAACGACGGTATGTTCTTACGATCTTGCTGCGAGGCTGGTCAAAAAGTGACTGGACAGAAGACGTCGACCTGCTACATCTACATCTGCATCTACATCTACTTGATTACTCTGAACTTCACAACCAAGTGCCCGGCAGAGGGATCATAGAACCACATTCAAGATATTACTAAAAAAATGGCTCTGAGCACTATGGGACTCAACATCTTAGGTCATAAGTCCCCTAGAACTTAGAACTACTTAAACCTAACTAACCTAAGGACATCACACACATCCATGCCCGAGGCAGGATTCGAACCTGCGACCGTAGCAGTCCCGCGGTTCCGGACTGCAGCGCCAGAACCGCTAGACCACCGCGGCCGGCCCAAGATATTACTCTAACATTCCACTTTCGAACAGTACGTGGCAAACACGAACACACAAATCTTTCTGTGCGAGCTCTGATTCCTCTTATTTTTATTACGCTGATCAGTCCTCCCTACGTATGTGGGCGCCAACAAAATAGTTTCACGCTCTGTGGAGAAAGTTCGTGACTGATGTTTCATGAGATCCTGCTGCAATGAAAAACGCCTTTGTGTTAATGACTGCCACCCCAATTCACGTATCATATTCGTGGTGCTCTCTCCCCTATTTCACGATAGTGCGAAACAAGCTGCCCTTCTTTGAAGTTTTTCGATGTCTTCCGTCTACCCTATTCGATGCAGCTCCCACTCCGCACAGAAATACAGCAAAAGAGGACGTACAAGCGTAGTGTAGGCAGTCTCTTTAGTAAACCTGTTCGTTATCTCAGTGTTCTGCCAATAAATCGTAGTCTTTGGTTTGTTTTACACGCAACCGTATCTATGTGATCATCCCAACTGAAGTTATTCGTAATTGTAGTCCCCAGGTATTTATTTGAATTTACAGCCTTTATATTTGTATGCTGTATCGTGAAAACGTAATATAGCGGTTTCCTTTTGTACTCGTGTGGATGACTTCACACTTTTCATTATTTAGAGTCAATTGCCACTTTTGGCACCATACAGATATCCTGTCTAAATTGTTTTATAAATTGGTTCTGACCACCTGGTGACTTTATAACACAGTAAATGACAGCATCATCTACAAGCAATTTAAGAGTGCTACTTAGATTGTCTTCTAAATGGTTTATGTAGATCAGGAACAGCAGAGAGCCTATAACACTTCTTCGGGAATGTCAAATATTAATTCTGTTTTACTCGATGATTTTGCGCCAGTTACTACGAACAGTGACCTTTGTGACACGAAATTACGAATCCAGCAGCACATCTGAGACGATCGTCCATAGGCACGAATTTGATTAGAAGTTGCTTGTGAGGTACGGTGTCGAAAGCCTCATCCCGCGTCAATAGCATTCATTACTTCGTGAGAATAAAGAGCTAGTTCTGTTTCACAAAAACGATATTTTCTGAATCCTTGGATATTTGTTAATAAATTTTTCTTCGAGATAATTCATAATGTTCGGACACAGAATATGTTCCAAAATCCTACTGCAAATCAACGTTAACGATATGGGTCTGTAATTCAGCGGATTATTCCTATTTCCTTTCTTCTATATTGGTGCGACTGATGAACCTTTCAGCGTTTAGGTACTGATCTTTCAATGAGCGATCGGTTGTATATGATTGCTAAATATGGAGCTAGTGTATGAGCATACTCTGAAAGGGATCTTGGTTCGAATTCTGGAGTATTCACTTCGTCTTCTTCAGTGATTCGGTAAATCGTATTTAGTATATCTGCTCTAAAGGCACTGTCATCTCTAACATCACCATTGCTATCGCCCATCGTATGTATTGATTCTGACTTTCCGCTGGTACACTTTCCATACGACCAAAATCTCATTGGACTTTCTGCCATATTTCGAGACAGAGTTTTATTGTGGAAAGTATCAAAAGCGTCTTGCACTGAAGGTCAGGCTACATTTACAATTTCTGTAAAACTAAGCCAATCTTGAGGGTTTTGAATTCTTTTAAATTTGGAATGCTTGTTGCCTCTGCAACAGTATTCTGACCTGTTCAGTGCATCATGGGGGATCAGTAACATATCTTATTAATTTACACTGAAGAGCCAAAGAAACTGTTACACCTGCCTAATATCGTGTAGGGCTCCCGCGAGCACGCAGAAGTGCCGCTACACGACGTGGCATGGACTCGAATAATGTCTGAAATAGTGCTACAAAGAACTGACACCATGAATCCTGCAAGGCTGTCCTTAAATCCGTAGGAATACGAGGAAGTGGAGATCTCTTCTGAACAGCACACTGCAAGGCACCACAGATATGCTCAATAATGTATGTCTGGGGAGTTTGGTGGGCAGCGGAAGTGTTTAAACTAAGAAGAGTGTTCCTGGAGCCCCTCTGCATCAATTCTGGACGTGCGGGGTGTCGCATTGTCCTGCTGGAACTGACGAAGTCCGTCGGAATGCACAATTGACATGAATGGATGCAGATGATCAGACAGGTTGCTTACGTACGTATCACCTGTCAGAATCGTATGTAGACATATCAAGGGTCCCATATGACTCCAACTGCACACGCCCCATATCATTACAGAGCCTCCACCAGTTTGAACAGTCACGTGCTGACATGCATTGTCCATGGATTCATGAGGTTGCCTCCACCGTCTCGACACAATTTGAAACGAGACCCGGTAACATGTTCCAAGTCATCAACAGTCCAATGTCGGTGTTGACGGGCCCAGACGAGGCGTAAGGCTTTGTGTCGTGCAGTCATCAAGGGTACACAAGTGGACGTTCGGCTCCGCAAGCCCATACTGATGATGTTTCGTTGAATAGTTAGCACACGGACACTTGTTGATCGACCAGCATTAAAATCTGTAGCAATTTACGGAAGAGTTGCACTTCTCTCACGTTGAACGACTCTCTTCAGACGTCGTTGGTGCGGTTCTCGTAGGATCTTTTCCCGCCCGCAGCGATGTGGGAGATTTGATGTTTTACCGGATTCCTGATATTCACAGTACACTCGTGAAATGGTCGTACAGGAAAATCCCACTTCATTGCTATCTCGGTGATGGTGCGTCCCATTCCTCGTTCGCCGACTATAGCACCACGTTCAAACTTACTTAAATCTTGATAACCTGGCATTGTAGCAGCAGTAACCGATCTAACAACTGCGCCAGACACTTGATGTCTTATATAGAGGTTGCCGACAGCAGCGCCGTATTCTGACTGTTTACATATCTCTGTCTTTGAATATGCATGCCTATACCAGTTTCATCAGTGTTCAAATGGTGCAAATGGCTCTGACCACTATGGGAATTAACATCTGAGGTCATCAGTCCCGTGAACCTAACTAACCTAAGGACATCACACACATCCAAGCCCCATGGCAGGATTCGAAACTGCGACCGTACCAGCAGTGCGGTTCCCGCTTCAGTGTATTTGGTATGTGTTTCTTCGTAGCCGTATATACTATTCCTCTGAATTTAAAGCACATCTGGTCTATGCTTACACATTCAGATAGGAAGCGCGGGGTAGCTGCGCGTCTGAGGCGCCTTGCCACGATTCCCGCGGTTCCCCCGTCGGAAGTTCGAGTCCTCCCTCGCGCATGGGTATGTGTGTTGTCAGTAGCATAAGCTAGGTTAAGTAGTGTGTATGCCTAGAGACCGATGACCTCAGCAGTTTGGTCCCATAGGAACTTACCACAAATTTCAGATTGGAAAGATTGGATACTGTCTTTCAGGAGGGCCTCAAGCGAATTTCTATCTACTTCTAAAATAGATATATTTTGCATTTACTTTTGGTGGGTTTAGGTGTTACGGTATTGAGTCTCGCTACAACGAACTTGTGGTCATGAATCCCTCTATCCACCATAATGCTCCCTACTTGCTCAGCATCATTTGTTGCCAAGAAGTGAAGTACGCTTTCACAACTATTTACACTTCGAAGTAGGCTCCTGAAGTAATTGTTGAAAATAATTTTTCGAGAACACGTTCAAAACGTTTTCGGACGAAGTTTTATGTCTACCTCCGAATTTAGACACGCATTTTGGCCAGCATATCGAAGTCACTACCTACTACACCTGTATGAGTGGGGACTCAAGCTTTCTTTGAAGTGTTCAGCAGCTGTCACCTCACTCGGGGTATCGCTACAAGTAACCAATTCTTAATTTATTCTCGTTGTCACGTATTATCTGTGCCTATACTAATTCACAGGAACTGTCTACTTCGATTTCACTGAAAGCTAAAGCACTTCCGACAGCAATAAATTCTCTGCCAACAACTACATTTAATTTATCCTTTCAGAACATCGTGAGATTGTTTGTAAAAATTTCGGCTGAACTTATGTTCAGATTTAGCCAGCTTACCGTTCCTATAACGTTTTGAACTTCAGTGATTTCTGTTAGGGCAGCAACGAGAATTTACAGGTACAATATCGATTCTTTCTATGTCCACGTTACTGTGTTTCCCTGCACGCTTTTGACTGCTGCCCTTTCTGTAGTTTCCTAAGACCCTCTAAGCTAAAAAACCTCCCAGTTCCCTCCACACAGCCCCAACTATCCATGTAGCCACTTCCTGTATGTAGTCAACCCCTGATCTATTGAGCGGAATCCGAAAACCCACCACCCTACGCTGTTGAGGTGGGGCCTCATACGGCGATAGGAAGATGAGTGGCTGGAAGTGACAGACAATAAACTCCATCTAGTGAAGCCTAGAACGCAGCAGTGGCGTACCTCTTTGCAGTGACTCGGACATCTGCATCTACATCTTGCTGTACAAGCCGTCTAATGGTGTGTGGCGGAGTGCACATTTTGTACCACTAACTGAGCCCTCCAACCCTGTTCCGCTCGGAAATAGCACGTGGGAAGAATGATCGTTGGTAAGCCTATGTACTGGCTCTAATTTCTCCAATTTTCTAATCGTGGTCTTTACGCGATTGTATTCCCGACAGTTCTCGGAAAGTGCTCTCTAGAAATTTCAATAATAAATCTCTCCGTGTGGCACAACGCCTCTCTTGTAACGTCTGTGAATAGATTTCGTTAAGCATCTCCGTAATGCTCTCGCCTCGGCTAAGCCGTCCCGTGACGAAACGTGCCGCTCTTCGTTGGATCTTCTCTAGCTGGCAGGGATCGTATATAGATGAACAATACTCAAGAATCGGTACAAGAAGTGCCTTATAAGCCACTTCTTTCGTTAATGAGTTACATTTCCTTAAGATTCTTCCTATGAATCTGAGTCTGGCATCTGCTTTTCCTACTGTTTGTTTTATGCCGTCATTCCACTTAAAGTTGATCTGGATGGTTACTCCTAGATATTTTACATATAGTTATTTTACATCGGCGGGAAAATTACACTAGGAAGCCGTCTTACGCAAGAAAATGCCCCAAGATTTACGCAAAAATAAAACTTAGAGTAATTTACTAACCACTAGTCTACACAGTGAAATACGCAGGTACAGCTCACTTCTTTGGACAAGCACGTGAAACAAAACAGGAAACAAACCAAATTACTGTGTATCAGACAACTGCAGCTGCTGCTACCGCTGTTAGCGCGTCCGCCCCACTCGGTGTGTGCCGGTACGGACGATGAGGCTCTCCTTCCACTCGTCTTCGTATAGGTCACAGCCTTATGACGCAAAGCTTCTTGCTCTGGCGAGAGGACACTCCAGTGTCTGGTGCTTGTGGTGTACGGATCAATGTACGCCACATTTTATTAGAATGTGTTTTAATTTCTGACCAGAGGGCAGCAGCAGATCTGCCGACAGATCTGCCCTCTATTTTAGCTAATGTCCACACGAATATGTTGAGAGTGTTAATGTTTTGTGATATGTCCAACTTGTTTCCCAAAATTTTAAGGAGACAGTCTTAATGTGTTAACAGTGTGACTGTCTCACCCTTGTTTTTTCTAAGTGGACAGCCAATCAGGTTTCAATACATTTCTTTTAGAACTTCTATGGTTTTACATCTGTTTTTATCACGTCGCCTTTCACCCTTTCTCAGTTGTCTTCAGGCAGGTGAGATAGATTGATTGTGTGGCTCAACGCGAGTGATGTGGGAGTTACTGAATAAGTGCCATTTTATGGATTTCTCCCCCACTGTGTACAACAACTTTAGAGACTTTATCAACATTCGTTTGTTTCAGTGAGGGTAAAGCCGCTGATAACCTCGCCGTTGAGCACTCATAATCTCCAAACACACATACACACTGAATCCGTAACTGGGGTTTCACGAAGAAAGCAAAGTAGTTCCTCGAACTTGTGAAATACCACTTGCTATTTACTCACACAATTCGTTGTACTTTGTCGACAACCGCCTTCGGATTGATTCCATATACCTAGATTTACAGAAGGCTTTTGACATCGTACCTCATAAGCGGATTGTAATCAAATCGCGTGCTTATGGAATATCGTCTGAGCTATGTGACGGGATTCGTGATTTCATGAGAGAGAGGTCACAGTTCGTAGTAAGTAAGTAATGGGAAATCATCGAGTAAAACAGTAGTGATTTTTGGTATTCCCCGAAGTAGAGTTATAGGCTTTCTGTTGTTCCCTATCTGTATAAACGAAAGAATCTGAGCAGCCATCGTACATTGTTTGCAGATGGTGCTGTCGTTTAACCTCAAATAAAGCCACCAGAGGATCAAAACCAATTGCAAAACTATTTAGAAAAGATAACTGTATGGTCGGAAATTGGTAATTGACCCTACGTGATGAAAAGTGTGAGGTCGTGCACATGAGTGCTGAAACGAATCCGTTAAATTTCGGTTACACGATAAATCAATCAAATCTAAAGGCTGTAAGTACAACTAAATAACTAGGAATTGCAATTACAAACATCTTAAACTGAATAGAATCAAATGGCTCTGAGCACTATGGGACTTAACTTCTGAGGTCATCAGTCCCCTAGGCTTAGAACTACTTAAACCTAACTAACCTCAGGACATCACACACACCCATGCCCGAGGCTGGAGTCGAACCTGCGACCGTAGCGGTCGCGCGGTTCCAGACTGTAGCGCCTAGAACCGCTCGACTAAACTGGGTAGGACACATAGAAAATGTTGTGGGGAAGGGAAACCAAAGATTGCGTTTTTTTGGGAGAACACTTAGAAGATGCAACAGATGTACTAAAGAGACTGCCTACACTACCTTTGTCCGTCCTCTTTTGGAGTACTGCTGCACAATGTGGGATCCTTACCGAATAGGGTTAACGGATAAATCGAGAAAGCTTAAAGATGGGCTGCACGTTATGTATTGTCGGGTAATAGGGGAGAGAGTGTCAAGGACATGATACGAAATTTGGGGTGGACATAATTAAAACAGTGGTATTTCTCGTTGCGGTGGGATCGTCTCACGAAATTTCAGTCCACAATTTTCTCCTCCGAATGCGAAAACATTTTGTAGTTACATAGGGAGAAACTATCATCATAATAACATGAGGGAAATCGCAGCTTGCGCGGAGAGATATAGGTGTTCGTTTTTTCCCGCGCAGTGTTCGACAGTGGAATAATAGGCAATTATTGTGAAGGTGAAATGGTATGGCGCTATTCAGCCAGCCATTAGAGTGGCCCTGAACAAGTGGAAGGGCTTTGGATTCGCAGCGTGCTGTATTTGACAACATCTATGGAACAGAAATATTTGGTTGGTACCGCTACGCTTTGAACCAAGAAAACTTCTGTGATCGACTAAGCTGCATTTGAAAGACACTCACTCACGCATCCATACCGTATAGACAGACATTCGGGAGGTAACAAGGGACAAGGAAAGTGGTTACTGATCTTAAACGAGAAAAATCGAATACCATAATTGTATCAATTTCTCAAGTATCTGTATAATGTGAAGTAGACAGCAGAGGCGACAAAAGATAACGACATTAGCAATCCACGAAATCTGAAATTATGAAGGAGGGCGAAAAGACGTACTCTTTTCACCCTCACAGGCACAAATCAACTGTAGTATTTTGTTAACTGCTTCTTCCATCACATCTTGGTAGAAAAACTTCATAATTATAAATGCAGAGCACATTTTTGTGTGTGATCTAAGGTATTAATTGATTTTAATAACTCGTTTTGGGCTTACAAGGCCGTAACTAGACTTCAAATACCTGTCGTCGTCAAAGAGGGTACATTATTTGTGAACAATATTGAAAACAATGTTATACATCTTGAGTGAAGTACAGCCACAGATTAATCGTCATATTTCACATTGCAGTGGTGACGTAATTAAAAATGTTAAGTTAAACAGTAAATAAATGTAAAGGATACAAACCACAAAAACTTTATAACAAAATAAAATTAACACAAGACACGAGTACTGAAAAATAGCTGTTATTGATTGTGACATGATAATAAATAGCCCCTAAATGTCATATTGAGCCATTTCTTGCCATACCTGAATGACGTGATGTGTCGCCGGCCAGTGTGGCCACGCGGTTAAAGGCGCTTCAGTCTGGAACCGCGCGACCTCTACGGTCGCAGGTTCGAATCCTGTCTCGGGCGTGGATGTGTGTGATGTCCTTAGGTTAGTTAGGTTTAAGTAGTTCTAAGTTCTAGGGGACTGATGACCTCAGATGTTAAGTCCCATAGTGCTCAGAGCCATTTGAACATGATGTGTCAATTCATAAAGAATTGTGTCTTCCCATCACAATGCAGACATGCTGTCTTAGTGACAATCAGCCGATGGAGCAGGACAATCAAGGATCCGTACATTTCTCCAGACGTTTCTTGTGTGAACTTCAGTGTAAGGTCTTACATTATCCCGCTGTAATGTGCCATTTGGTACGCGAGCCATGAAGGGCATGAATCCAGGATTTACCTTTCTTCCCACAATTGGTGAGCTTTCAGCCTCCCTTCGCAATACAAAACAACTCTCAGAAATATTTATAAGTACTGTGATTTGGTTGCTATCGATACGGGAACAGCACATTACACTGTTGTTCCGCTCTTCCGTGGCATTTAGTGAACCCGTACACGAGGTTCATGTCGGCCAGCTCTTCGTTAGTAAATCTATCCATACGGCAACGTATCCCTCTTAGCGTATAACTAACACTGCCAGAAAACCAACCCCAGGTAGAACCTAGCGGTACTGAATGCAAACTTGAGGGCGAAGAGTAAAGTGGCCAATACTGCTATCAGTAGCAAGTAGTGTTAGTGAAATGAACAAGTTTTGTTTACAGATAAAACGCACAACATAAACCGTCAAGACTTGCTGTACGGACATTTTCAGTACAGTACACATTTTAAGATAAATGACGCTAAGAAACCAAACGAAATGCAATTATTCTGTAACTTTGCCACCGACGAGTCGTTTATAGCAGTATACTCAGAAAATAGCAGTGGACAGCCTCCGAAATTCTCGGCAGGATTCGGGCTCACGACGTTGAAAGTAACTGATTTTCCTCCTTTTTGCACCTCGTACCAGTCGCTCCATTTAGGCCCTACGCATGACAGCAAGAAACTAAGTATGTATAAAGATCTCGTAAGTGAAGTTAAATGCCTGTTTCTATAATTCGCTTCACCTGCCAAAGATGCTTCACACATTAGATTCTACATCTATGATATGGTCCCAGAAAATATTTTGTAAATTTGGCCCAACGGTTGGTTGTAAGGCATCTCTTTACCTCGCACAACTATGGTTTGGGTGTGGATTGGTGTTGTATGGGTTTTGTCACACCCATAGCTTCAGCCCTTCTAAGAAAGCTTTGCGTCAGTCAGAGCATTTTTCTTCATTCTCCCAGAAACTTAGCATCTAACTCCTCAGCCGTCTGTCAGTAATCTGTCCTGGCAGTGAACTTCACTCAGAAGAACACTAGTGTCAATTTGAGGGTTCACGGCTGGCCATTTCAATTCGTTCACTCTTATTTCTTCAAATCATGCTGTTATAGTGGTCCCCATTGGGTACAGAAATATTCTTAACTGTCTGTTTCAAACCACCAACACAATGTGGGTTGCAGAAAATTGTGTAACAATGAAATACGGATATCCCACGAACTTTCAGAATCTCTTTATATACAAGTCATATTAGAGTGTATATATTTTCGTAATTGAAATGTTTATGTAACGTGTGAGAATGGGGCTAAATCAACGAGGTATGCCCTTTCATAAATTAGAAATGAAGAAATAGTTATTTATGGTAATAAGACTGGCTATGACAAGCGGTGCCATCTGGTGATAGTTTTCTGGGATCAGGCGTTTGATCTTCAAACAACAGTGAGATCATCAGAGACAAAAAACGAGGTTGCTTTCAAAAAACAATAGACAGGAATCTGTGTTACTCTGGAGACAGATGATATACATCACTCAGCAGGATGGCTGGGAATCTACATAAAACATAGATAGGAATACTCGTAATGGAAACTAAAACCAGATCCTCTCCAGTAATTTGCTAATGCACAGCTTTTCCTGGTATCAAACATCGACAGAGTAATTAGAACGTTAAAAAGCATCGAAGCAGTAGGCCTCGTCTCTTTTCATTCCACGATACATCTTTATGCAGACTATCCACATTTTTATACGAAAATTGGAGTCTGTTTGCTATGCAAATTAACGAAATTTCAATTACATCCAATCGAAATCGTGGAGACTGCGGAAACTCATGTTTATTTCCAATTCCAGTGGAAGAACAGTGATTGAGTTCGTCCAGTTTGATACCTTTAGAAAGTCCACTGCACGTACTGGGCGTGAGCTGGGACTAGTTCTGTGTGCTGTGCCAGCCGCAGAACAACCAGGCCATTTCATCAGAACAACCGTCCCAACCCCCTGGTGGTTCAGCAGATGAGGAAGTTGTTGGCTTCTGATGCTCAACTCAGGTAGGGGAGGACAAATACTGAACATAGTTGGCCATTGTGCTCTGTCCTCTTCCTGGAGAAAAATTGTCGCCCAGGCACACTCTGTAACATTTTACTGCTAAGGACATCTACGACACATTTCCCTGGTGGGAGAAGGAATAACATTTTTAGTCGTTCTTCAGAGAAAACTTCCTAGTGGAGATCTCGATCTCGAAAAATTTCTAAGAGACGGTCACGCACTTTGGCCACCTATTCAGCACCTAACCCAACACTTTTCCTTTCTTCTTTATTTTTCCTATTTTATGTTCCTCTCTCAAAAGCAGCGCACAAAAGGGCTGGAAATAAGACATCTGGAGTGACTGGAGGACAACGAAGCAGAATTTTTAGACGCAAGTTTCTGGAATAGAGATTTCAGTACACTTAATTGGGAGGGTGGTATTACTCCTATGGTTGTGAAAGTAGAGCAGCATGTGTTCAATTTTTTCATTAGCTGGACAAAAACATTATTTTTCTGATTGGCAATTGCTGCTTGAAATGTGGGAAGCTTCCACAGAACTGATGCTCTCTTCGCTCTTTCACCACTTCGGATTTCGATCTCACCAGGGCGCCTTCAGTGTCTATCTCCAAAATCGACCCGTTGACGTCTGTTAGCAATCGAGTCACTTCGCACTATACGCTTTTTATAGGCATTTCGGGTTCCACGCGCAGCTGGGAAAATCTTCGGTCAGGATGCTCCAGGTAAAGACTTTGCCCAGCACACTCCTGGTTCGGACCTCGTCTGTGGATGATGCAGCAGCGGCGCGCACATACAAGGTATGCGCACGTGGCGGGCTTGCAGCAACTCCCAAAGCCATAAAATGCCACTCCAACGATGTTGACATTTACGGGCAGCACTGGCAATATGGGTAGCGATGAATTTAATAGCCTTTAGTAATTTCACGGTTACGTTCCACCTGGCCACTGTGGCTGGCGCAGTTATACGACAACTGTACTAACGTTTCAAACGTGCATGTAATCACTGTTGTCGAGTCGTGATTCTGACTTAATAGAATTAAATATGTTAGAGAGCTAAACTTAGCATCAAGTGCTCCTGTTCCTGAAATTTTCCAACCTTAAGTCGCATCAGTTCTGTCTTTCTTGTGTTTATTGTTATTCTATTTCCATCGGGATTAACTTTCCCGCATTACTTGACAATGTCTGCAGTGAAATCAATTTGTGCTAATAAACTCAGGAATTAATCGCACCTTTGAATTTTGTTTCAGAGCTAGTCATCCTTGAGCATAATGATGTGGGTATCCCCACCCATAGACAGACTGCTGCGCCGAAATTTTGCGTTTATTAAATCCGTTGCGCACATTTTACCAGCATGGTTTCTTGTGGGAGGGATCTAGATAAATAAATAACTAGTATATCTTCTCACGCTCTTTAATAACGAGAGGAGGTTTAACAACGTAGCAAAAGACGAATCGTGTAGGTAGCATCCTAAAGCGCCTCGGGTATCTTTAAATTGTGATAACCATCTTATCCTCATACCCAAATGAGACAGTAAATATCTTCGTGATGAAATCAAGAAAATATATAGTATTAGCAGTTTCCGCTTATCAGAGAGACATACACTCCTGGAAATTGAAATAAGAACACCGTGAATTCATTGTCCTAGGAAGGGGAAACTTTATTGACACATTCCTGGGGTCAGATACATCACATGATCACACTGACAGAACCACCGGCACATAGACACAGGCAACAGAGCATGCACAATGTCGGCGCTAATACAGTGTATATCCACCCTTCGCAGCAATGCAGGCTGCTATTCTCCCATGGAGACGATCGTAGAGATGCTGGATGTAGTCCTGTGGAACGGCTTGCCATGCCATTTCCACCTGGCGCCTCAGTTGGACCAGCGTTCGTGCTGGACGTGCAGACCGCGTGAGACGACGCTTCATCCAGTCCCAAACATGCTCAATGGGGGACAGATCCGGAGATCTTGCTGGCCAGGGTAGTTGACTTACACCTTCTAGAGCACGTTGGGTGGCACGGGATACATGCGGACGTGCATTGTCCTGTTGGAACAGCAAGTTCCCTTGCCGGTCTATGAATGGTAGAACGATGGGTTCGATGACGGTTTGGATGTACCGTGCACTATTCAGTGTCCCCTCGACGATCACCAGTGGTGTACGGCCAGTGTAGGAGATCGCTCCCCACACCATGATGCCGGGTGTTGGCCCTGTGTGCCTCGGTCGTATGCAGTCCTGATTGTGGCGCTCACCTGCACGGCGCCAAACACGCATACGACCATCATTGGCACCAAGGCAGAAGCGACTCTCATCGCTGAAGACGACACGTCTCCATTCGTCCCTCCATTCACGCCTGTCGCGACACCACTGGAGGCGGGCTGCACGATGTTGAGGCGTGAGCGGAAGACGGCCTAACGGTGTGCGGGACCGTAGCCCAGCTTCATGGGGACGGTTGCGAATGGTCCTCGCCGATACCCCAGGAGCAACAGTGTCCCTAATTTGCTGGGAAGTGGCGGTGCGGTCCCCTACGGCACTGCGTAGGATCCTACGGTCTTGGCGTGCATCCGTGCGTCGCTGCGGTCCGGTCCCAGGTCGACGGGCACGTGCACCTTCCGCCGACCACTGGCGACAACATCGATGTACTGTGGAGACCTCACGCCCCACGTGTTGAGCAATTCGGCGGTATGTCCACCCGGCCTCCCGCATGCCCACTATACGCCCTCGCTCAAAGTCCGTCAACTGCACATACGGTTCACGTCCACGCTGTCGCGGCATGCTACCAGTGTTAAAGACTGCGATGGAGCTCCGTATGCCACGGCAAACCGGCTGACACTGACGGCGGCGGTGCACAAATGCTGCGCAGCTAGCGCCATTCGACGGCCAACACCGCGGTTCCTGGTGTGTCCGCTGTGCCGTGCGTGTGATCATTGCTTGTACAGCCCTCTCGCAGTGTCCGGAGCAAGTATGGTGGATCTGACACACCGGTGTTAATGTGTTCTTTTTTCCATTTCCAGGAGTGTATTTACGATACTCGAATAACAATGTGAAGAAGTCTGGAATGTACGTCAAGCTGGGCTATAATTTCCAGAAGATGCAAATCGTTACCGTGAAATACTGCAAAGTGTGTTCCTGAATATAACACTTCCCACGTAAAAGATGTGCCAGGATTAGCAAACATAGTAGATTTCAGTAAATAATGTCCGCGTTTGCTATCCCTAGCATCACCTTCTTACTTCTCGTTTTGCAGAGACGTATCTGTCTTCCCAATTAGTCTCTTCTCCGCAGCCCGCATGCTCTGTCGCGCATGCAGAGCAATGGGAAAGAAATCAGTTATTAAAATTGAAATTACGGAGTACTGGGATGTCTATAGAAGCAAAAAATCAAGGAAAAGGTCCTGAGAGCCAGTCTATCATTTTTCGTGGCAAAGTTTCGAATGATAATCATTGCTAGAGCACAGCAGAAGACACAGTAGAAATCTCCGCATGATCTTAGAATTCATACCAGAATAACACGAGCTGGCACATGAACGTTATCTGAGACAATTTTTTCAACGAACTCTTCCGTCTTTACAAGAGAACAGATTTTATACATGGCCGGCCGGTGTGGCCGTGCGGTTCTAAGCGCGTCAGTTTGGAACCGCGTGACCGCTACGGTCGCAGGTTCGAATCCTGCCTCGGGCATAGATGTGTGTGATGTCCTTAGGTTAGTTAGGTTTAAGTAGTTCTCAGTTCTAGGGGACTGATGACCTCAGTAGTTAAGTCCCATAGTGCTCAGAGCCATTTGAACCAAGATTTTATACATGGGTTCATGTACTACCTCCTCGGGAACCGTACTCTAGTAATAAGTCTCTGAATAGTTTGGTTCCGGCCCTCTCACGGTACACTTGTGGTTGGTCCATCCTTTCCGTCAACGAGCACTGACAGTAACTAAAATCTGTAATTATTATTTCCTGATGAACTGTTACTGAAATAATTATTAACAAGTTATCAGTGCAAGTAACGCCATCGGGCCGGTTGCAACCGTACATTACCATTTAAACAGTAAATATAAATAATAAAATATTCGCTTCTTAGCACCCAACGTGGTAAGTGAACCATCACTGTTTCTCTCTGCTTTAGCACTATACGGCACTCGCTGTCCCGGCCGTTCTCATGATATGTGACCAATCTGGTGCGTCGTTCGATCAAACTGCCTTGTGATCCTACCTACTCGGTAGCCTCCCGTAACAAAATCTTCTTATACTGTGCATTAAAACATAGCAACTAAAATGTAATAAACGTGGGCAGTACCAACTATGGAAAAATCCCAAGACATACTAATGGTACAGTTGTGAAAAAATTGTCACTGACTATTTCTGCCAATACGTTTGATATTTCTTTTACTACCCTCTCCTCTTGATTAGTTTCTCTTCCGGAAGCTGACTTACCTGTATAAATTTGATCAGTTACTGGATAAGACTTTCGTGAATTATAAATCCACCTAACCTTCAAGCCGTATTTAGCTAACTTTAAGGGCATGTATTGAGTAGATCTTGCCTTTCCTTTGTATGAAACAAATTAGTCATCAATAGTTAGGCAATCACAAGTCACATAGTTTGTACGAAGAGTTGAATTTGGCATTTCAGATGTCAGATATTCAGCAGCTTTGTTACTTTGCAAATGCTCAGCTTTAGTGTTCACATCGTCAAATCTCATAAATCTCCTTATCTGCCAAAACCTGTTGAACGATAGGGTTTCACGATACAATGTGAATACATTTGTTTTCCACATTTCCTTCGTATGTTCAGTATTAGAGAATCTTACTCCAGTTGTAATCAGTATCCCAAGATATGCATCAAATTCCTCAGTTGTCAACGGCTTCCACACTTACACTGCTACTTCTCATTAGATGTTACAGTTTGTGAATATCTGATCTGCCTTCCTGTTGGTTTGACGTAATATTGTATAGCTCATCTCTTCTGTAATTATACTCTTGAAGGTGTCTTTTATAGAAAGAAGTTGTGCTGTAACTGTCGGACCAGCCCTTTCCCGCAAACCTTCTTGTCTTAAAAGGTTACTTATGCCACTTAGTTCTGCTTTTACCACGCAGAATTCCTTGAGAAGACATAATCATTTCACTGTTTTCGTCAGATCTGTCGTTTTCATCGCTACTGTTATCACTTGTCTCTTTTTCAGCTTAAATATCACCACAAGCATCAATAGGATCATCAATATCTGAAGCAGCAGCATCTTCCTTACTCGTAATACATTCATCTACAGAATCTTGGTCGTTGAAATCTATAGCGTCATCCTCTTCTGTATCAATAGTTGATAATAACTTCCTATTATACTTTTCTTTCGCTTAACAGCATAATCTGCTATATTCAGATTTAGATAGTTCCAGTTTATCACCCTTGTGAGTCGTCCGCCCCCGGTAGCTGAGTGGTCAGCGCGACAGAATGTCAACGCTAAACTCCCGGGTTAGATTCCCGGCTGGGTTGGAGATTTTCTCCGCTCAGGGACTGGGTGTTGTGTTGTCCTGCTCATAATCATTCCATCCCCATCGACGCGCAAGTCCCCGAAGTGGGGTCAAATCGAAAGACTGGCACCCGGAGAACGGTCTACCTGAGGGGAGGCCCTAGCCACACAACATTTACATTTTCATCCTTGAGAGTCCAGAGTTGAGGTTCACAGTAGCAACGTTTACACAGTAATGAACAGTTCATATTGTCATGCAACAGTATTAAGAGTAGCCAGGAACAGTTAGAATGCCTTATTGCAACAATTCCGTACGTACCCAGAACTGAGTGTTGCCAACCGTGACTGTACGTTAATAAATTCATTGGGCTACCCCCGGTAACCTGGTTATAGAACAAAGAATAATTTTTTGAATGCGGACACAAGTGTTAAGTAAAGGTCGTCGGTCATTGCATTGTTAGTAATGAGAGGTAATGCCTGAAATTTGGTATTCTCGGCACTCCCTTGACACTGTATGTCACAGAATATTGAATCCCCTAACGATTTCTGAAATGAAATGTCCCATGAGTCTAGCTCCAATTGCCATTCTGCGTTCAAAGTCTGTTAGTTTCGTCCTGCGGCTATAATTAATACGGAAACCTTTTGAGGTATATCACCTGTGTGCAAATGCCAGCCCCGCCAATCCACTGCACTTTTGTACCTTGTGTACGCGATACTGCCACCATCTGTACATGTACATACGGTTATGCCATGGTTTTGTCATCTCACTGTATATCAGAATGTGGTGCACCGAGACGATCATCGCTAACCCAGTCACGTCACTCCATCTCAGGGTTTGTCTTTTTATTTCTTCAGAATGTTACATCCCGTATTGCCAACACGCTCCTACACGTCTGGTATAATTACAATGCAAATAAGTTGTAGCATCGTCGTGAGTTATGGTCTATTAATAGATCCACCTCGCGCATCAAGCGAGCTGGTTGCTATTACTTTCGTCGCGTGTGTCGAACATGGGATTCCTCAGCCTTGTGTGTGTGTGTGTGTGTGTGTGTGTGTGTGTGTGTTGTATTGTTCCTCCCTAGCGGAGTTTGTTGTTGGTTTGTTGTATGGCGGCAGCCCTCTCTGCCCGCACTGTGACGTTTTTCGAGTCACTCAAGAATATTCCTCGTCGGAGATCCGTTCGTTTCAGTTTTGACAAGATTAAGCGTCGTGTTCAACCAGGCTCTTTAGAAATTTACGATTGGCTGATCGATACGATTCGTGTTATATCTGACGGGCAGATACTGCTTACACTGATTCCGATTTTCATGCATTTTAAGAATTTTCATGATCTCTTGCATGTAGACGTGGCTTCTCTCTCGGGTTGGTTCTCAGGTGATGCTTACACATCGTGATGGTTCCGTTAGTCCAGTGTTTCTCGCAGATGCTGCTATCCAGTACACAATCTTCTAACCGAAATGGTCGATTCATTTCTTAAGGCGGCGTTACTTCCTTTTGCAGTCGTTCGGCAAATCCGGCGGAGACGCTGGTCTGTACAAAACATCGCTTCCAATGTTACAGAGGTATCCGGACAGTAAAACTGTGTGTACTAAGGAATATTCCTTTACACTTGAATGTTTTTGATTATCGGATTCATGTTACGTATGCTGGGCAAGAAGGTATCTTCTGCCTTTGTAATGGAAGTGTCCCTCTCAGAGTGTCCCTCTCAGAACCAATTGTACTCGTCGTGTTACGGTTTTAAAGTCGTCCTATGGAAAATTTCGTCCGTGGACATTAGCTGAATCAGTGTCTCCGCAATTCGCTGTCAGTATTTCACCTGCTTTAGAAGATGTCGGTGAGTCATTCCCTCCCACTCTAAGCGACTACCGAGCGAGGTGGCGCAGTGGCTAGCACACTGGACTCGCATTCGAGAGGACGGCGGTTCAATCCCGCGTCCGGCCATCCTGATTTAGCTTTTCCGTGATTTCCATATATCGCTCCAGGCAAATGCCGGGATGGTTCCTTCCCTGTCCTTCCCAAATCCGATGAGACTGATGACCTCGCTGTCTGGTCTCCTCCTCCAAAAAACCCACCCTCTAAACGACTCTCCGCTGGCCGCCACATTCAGATGGTGCCCTGGTGCCGTTAAGGCGCCGGCACCGGTAATAGCACAATTTAAACGCCGGCGGACTCAGAATGGTGAAGATTTTGAAGTCACCTCTCCCCATTCTCTGCGACGGTGATGGTGAAGGCGCTTCTTCCCATTGTGATGCTTCGAATACTGACGTTAACTGCGGTTCGGGTTTCATCAGGGATGACGTGACTGGTCCTATTGGTGTTGGAATAAGTCTTGCATCCTTTCCTCCACCCATAGAACCGTTTGTTCCAGCGGGTTCCAACGATTTAAGGGAGACATCGTCTGCTGTTCTGCCTTTTCACTGTTCTAGTGCACTACCATCCCCTCATTCTCATACTGTGGAGCAACAGGTTACTACGGTTTCTCTATCGAGTAGTCAGATGATGCGGACAGCTTCAGACGCTGGATAGCTGTTACCTGTCGCTGTAATAGAGGAATAATCTATCGCGAGCGATAGTGCACTTGATATGGTTCCCTTTTCTGCACAGGTGACAACACTTCACGAAGCGAGTTATGGCGCAGTTACGGATGATGTCAGCATGCTAACGGTATTTGTTTCTTGATATATCAAAAGAAAAAATACGGTTCAAATGGCTCTGAGCACTATGGGACTTAACAGCTGAGGTCATCAGTCCCCTAGAACTGAGAACTACTTAAACCTAACTAACCTGAGGACATCACACACATCCATGCCCGACGCAGGATTTGAACCTGCGACCGTAACGGTCGCGCGGTTCCAAACTGAAGCGCCTAGAACCGCTCGGCCACTCGAGCCGGCCATATCAAAAGAGTGACATTTTAAAATGTCATAACAATTTCTATTACAAGGAGAGGTATGGCAGGTTGAAGTTGGATGCAGATATTTGGTAGGTTCCTTTTTTTAATTTTTTTAATTTATTTTTTACCCACTCTGGATGCTAGAAAATAAAGATGTGGGTGAGTGTATAGATGCTGAACTGTATCGGTATTTCATACTTCCGAAATGGATGTAATGCCCTCGATCATGACAATTTATAATTTGAACATGCATTATGGTCTCAGACTATACCGATTTTGTTTATAAAACTAATAGAAATCGATTGTATCTATTCTCGTGCAACCATGACTGTTTTTATTATATTCATCACAATTATGTTTTTAAAAATATCTATTATGGCAAGTTCTGTGTTATTTCATAGTTCATAACCTCTGATTATAAAGTTACCCACCACTAGAATTATAGCTCGTTATGGAAACTAGAAAAGATACTGTTTTCCCCGACGTGTGTAGATGGCATGTAACTGGCTGTTCTGTGATGACAAAATGGTTTACGTACATACAACACAAGAATCTACTGCTACTGCGAATGATGGTCTGCAAAGTATGGTCTTCTTCATGTATGGTTGACAGAAACTTTACACACAAGCAGGTAAAGGTGACTTATGGAATAAAAATATCAGATGTCAAGTCACAGACATTATTTGTTTTTTGTGTATCGGAGGAACCTTACAGGGTTGTCTACTAGGTGATGGTTCAAATGGCTCTGAGCACTATGGGACTCAACATCTATGGTCATCAGTCCCCTAGAACTTAGAACTACTTAAACCTAACTAACCTAAGGACAGCACACAACACCCAGCCATCACGAGGCAGAGAAAATCACTGACCCCGCCGGCAATCGAACCCGGGAACCCGGGCGTGGGAAGCGAGAACGCTACCGCACGACCACGAGATGCGGGCGTGATGTAAGGGGGTTCTAGACCAGTCATGCTACCACTATTTGTGCCGGATTGGGTAGCCGAGCAGTTCTAGGCGCTACAGTCTGGAGCCGCGCGACCGCTATGGTC
Source organism: Schistocerca cancellata (assembly GCF_023864275.1). NCBI lineage: Eukaryota > Metazoa > Arthropoda > Insecta > Orthoptera > Acrididae > Schistocerca > Schistocerca cancellata. Next base: position 98,895,754 of record NC_064629.1, on the reverse strand, counting down.
GCAGGTTCGAATCCTGCCTCGGGCATGGATGTGAGTGATGCCCTTAGGTTAGTTAGGTTTAAGTAGTTCTAAGTTCTAGGGCACTGATGACCTCAGAAGTTAAGTTCCATAGTGCTCAGAGCCATTTGAACCATTATACCACTATTTGTTTTTTATGTTTCATGAACACAGCATGCTATAGCATCACATTGGCAAAACAGGACCTGCCATAGTGTACAAAGCAACCACCACCTCTTGAATATAGTCTGTTGTTGCTGAACGTAAAATGTTTGTGTTTTTCCTGACATGTGAGCAGATAGCGTGAAAGTCTGTAATCTGTAATGTTATTTCACTGGTTTGAAACGTTCGTAATATACACGTTTAGGTTATTTTGTTTACAGACGCCGATTCGAATGGCAGAGAGAATATAAAACCATATAATTTTGGCAATCAAACTGAAAGATATTGCTTAACATAGATGTTTCATTAGCATATTTTTTTTTCTTCAGTGTTTAAATTCTCACCTTTTGTCTACTCCGATTAAACTTTCGAAATAATGAGGATTTTCTGCCATGATCGGTGATTTTCACAGCGAAATACTGGAAGTTTTCTTGATTTTACGCAGGCGGAAATGTATAAGAGTTGTGAGATAAGTTAACACGTCATTCAGATGTATCGCCAGTTTGTTCATCTGTAATCGACAGCAGTGCTGAAGCTTTTTTTTTTTTTCATGTCGTTGGTCGTTGGATGACACAGTATAATGGGATGTGGGGAGAGAGAGAGAGAGAGAAAGAAGGGGAGAGAGAGGAATAGTGAGAGATGTGAACTGGATCCTGCAGTCAAACGTAAATGAATGACTGTATAGATACTGTTTGGGTTGCCAGGAGAGCCAACACCGGGTAGTAGAGGAAGCCGAAAGGCACGCGTTTTAGCTCACGCAGGCTGGCGTGAGGTCTGGAACAGGACAAGGAAATTAGACTTTAGAGAAACGGACGTAGCTGGTGGAATACTTAACTTTAATCCATTAATGATGAGCGTCGCTCTTGACTGTACATGAAATAGTAACTGGTGAAGGCGCCTTGCTAGGTCGTAGCAAGTGACGTAGCTGAAGGCTATGCTAACTATCGTCTCGGCAAATGAGAGCGTATTTCGTCAGTGAACCATCGCTAGCAAACTCGGTTGTACAACTGGGGCGAGTGCTAGGAAGTCTCTCTAGGCCTGCCGTGTGGCGGCGCTCGGTCTGCAATCTCTGATAGTGGCGACACCTGGGTCCGACGTATACTAACGGACCGCGGCCGATTTAAAGGCTACCACCGAGCAAGAGTGGTGTCTGGCGGTGACACAACAGATACCATTCTGTATTGATAATTCAATCATCTATAAAGAATGTAATGCCCTAGTGCATGGCAATTTATAATTCAAACATGAGGAATACTCTCAAACTATACCGATTTTGTTCCATAAAAACACGGGAGAACTGCCGTTAGTTAGTAACATCTTGCCACGGTATTTCGGCACAAAGTCTTTTGGCCATCTTCAGGTGAGTACAGTTGTAGAAGTACTTCTGCAGCTGTACTCACCTGAAGATGGCCAAAAGACTTTCTGCCGAAATATCGTGGCAAGATGTTACTGACTTACGGCAGTTCTCCCGTGTTTTTATGGAACAATCAGTACGCCGGGAAAGTTTCAAACATCACATCAAGCAACTATACCGATTTTGCTCATAAAAGTAAAAGAAAACAGACTGCCTATTTTTGTGCAATCAAGACTGTTCTTTTATTGTCATTGCGATTGTGATTTTTAGTAGATTCTCACTTATAGGAGGTGCACTGACGTTAAATACAACTGTTACACTCAAACGTTTCTCACAGAATGGTGGGCACCAGAGGAAGCAATCGGTCGCAGCAGGGGATTGCAGCTCAGCTGCACTTTTAGACAAACAACATGTGGCAAGGATAGCTGTCATTTATCTCGCTTTGTTCTGTGGCCCACTTATCGCTCGCACCGCCTGCTCGGCTGGAGGCGCAGCGCCTGTGACTGTGGCTGGCTGAAGACTCTGTTCCCAGATACGGCAGGGGCTGCCGCCAGCACACACAGTGACAGCTGCTCGTTTCCCAATCAGCGGACATCAGAAAAAGTATTCTAGGGAGTTCTAAAAATGGCTCCAAGCACTATGGGACTAAACATCTGAGGTCATGAGTCCCCTAGACTTAGAACTACACTACTGGCCATTAAAACTGCTACACCAAGAAGAAATGCAGATGATAAACGGGTATTCATTGGACAAATATATTATACTAGAACTGACATGTGATTACATTTTAACGCCATTTGAGTGCATAGATCCTGAGAAATCAGTACCCAGAACAACCACCTCTGCCGTAATAACGGCCTTGATACGCCTGGGCATTGAGTCAAACAGAGCTTGGATGGCGTGTACAGGTACAGCTGCCCATGCAGCTTCAACACGATACCACAGTTCATCAAGAATAGTGACTGGCGTATTGTGACGAGCCAGTTGATCGGACACCATTGACCAGACGTTTTCAATTGGTGAGAGATCTGGAGAATGTGCTGGCCAGGGCAGCAGTCGAACATTTTCTGTATCCAGAAAGGCCCGTACAGGACCTGCAACATGCGCTCGTGCATTATCCTGCTGAAATGTAGAGCTTCGCAGGGATCGAATGAAGGGTAGAGCCACGGGTCGTAACACACCTGAAATGTAACGTCCACTGTTCAAAGTGCCGTCAATGCGAACAAGAGGTGACCGAGACGTGTAACCAATGGCACCCCATACCATCACGCCGGGTGATACGCCAGTATGGCGATGACGAATACACACGCTTCCAATGTGCGTTCACCGCGATGTCGCCAAACACGGATGCGACCATCATGATGCTGTAAACAGAACCTGGATTCATCCGAAAAAATGACGTTTTGCCATTCGTCCACTCAGGTTCACCGTTGAGTACACCATCGCAGGCACTCCTGTTTGTGATGCAGCGTCTAGGGTAACCGCAGCCATGGTCTCCGAGCCGATAGTCCATGCTGCTGCAAAACGTCGTCGAACTGTTCGTGCAGATGGTTGTTGTATTGCAAATGTCCCCAACTGTTGACTCAGGGATCGAGACGTGGCTGCACGATCAGTTACAGCCATGCGGATAAGACGCCTGTCATCTCGACTGCTATTGATACGAGGCCGTTGGGATCCAGCATGGCGTTCCGTATTACCCTCCTGAACCCACAGAGTCCATATTCTGCTAACAGTTATTGGATCTCGACCAACGCGAGCAGCAATGTCGCGATACGATAAACCGCAATCGCGATAAGCTACAATCCGATCTTTATCAAAGTCGGAAACTTGATGGTACGCATTTCTCCTCCTTGCACGAAGCATCACAACAACGTTTCATCAGGCGACGCCGGTCAACTGTTGTTTGTGTAGGAGAAATCGGTTGGAAGCTTTCCTCATGTCAGCACGTTGTAGGTGTTGCCACCGGCGCCATCCTTGTGTGAATGCTCTGAAAAGCTAATCATTTGCATATCACAGCATCTTTTTCCTGTCGGTTAAATTTCGCGTCTGTAGCACGTCATCTTGGTGGTGTAGCAATTTTAATGGCCAGTAGTGTACTTAAACCTAAATAACCTAAGGACATCGCATATATCCTTGCCCGAGGCAGGATTCGAACCTGCGACCTTAGCAGCAGCGCGGTTCCGGACTGAAGCGCCTAGAACAGCTCGGTCACAGCGGCCAGCCTATTGAGTTCTCTGGAATTTCTTTGTTCTTTTGCCCTCCCGAGAAATACGTTTAACAGCTTGCAGGAAGTGTCTTTTCTTGAGTCTTTTGTCCATCTGTGACTGATTTCGCTGACCAGAGATATGTGTCACTGCCACCAGATAGATCTCTTTGTGGATCATCAGTTAGAGGATAGAACAGGGCTGTATTCCTGCTTACAGTGAGGAGATGGAGGGATGAATGGTGGTAGGAGGGAAGGTAAGACTGCCTCTAAGCTGGTTATCCTGTGACCACATATTGAGGTGAACACGCGTAGAGCCGCTGCCCCTCTCTCCTGATACAATTTTTTGGGGTCTGTTTGTGTCGTACTTGTGTCATTGCAATGATTTTTCTCAATTCCCAGTACACGTGTTGCAGTATGACCTGTTGTCTACAAGTTCTGGCTTTTCGATGACAATTTTGATGCGTAATTGCAGCAGTGAAGCATTTTCCATGAGTTTTGGTACGGTGTAATGGCCTTCATTCACTTTGGTGATGGTTTACTACCTTATCCCTTCTTACTATTTATCAGTGTACAAGTTGCACAGCAGCTACACCAAGGTGACCTCCTTGCGGCAGTGGAATTTGTCGAAGTTGTCGAGAAATAGAGAGAGCACTGTTTATTTGGATTTCGAGCACCTGGACTGCGGGGTGTTTGTCGAACAATGTAACAGGAGGCATCTGTTGCGAACTCCGACGTCAGACAGTGAGACACATGAAGTTCGTAAAAAGTGATGGCTGTTGGTCCGTGAAGTCATCTTCTGCACTGTGGTTCAGAAACATGGAGAGCTCCAGTACAGGCAAGTTGTGAAGTGTATCTTCAGTCCATTCCACTACATAACCATTATTTGCTGGAAAGTAATCCCTCCCCTCACCCCCTCGCTCGTTTATCATCATCTACTTCTCCCATTCCTCGTGTAGGAGGCTATACACACTTTACTCAGCTGTACACTCATTAAACTCCTCTCTGACAAACACCGACATATCGGCAGCTGAGTACATTTCCTGTCAGAAATATAGTACCTACCATTCCAGTCTTTGATGATGATGATGTTTGGTTTGTGGGGCGCTCAACTGCGTGGTTATCAGCGCCCGTACAATTACCCAATCTTTGCTCAGCCCAATTTCGCCACTTTCCTGGACGATGATGAAATGATGAGGACAACACAAACACCCAGTCATCTCGAGGCAGGTGAAAATCCCTGACCCCGCCGGGAATCGAACCCGGGACCCCGTGCTCGGGAAGCGAGAACGCTACCGCGAGACCACGATCGGCGGACATTCCAGTCTTTATCCCGTCATTTCTCATGTGTAGCAGAGACATTTATTTCGACTTGTAGGTAAAGGGACTATCCTGTGAGGAGATACTATTTGAGTACAATTGCTGCTAGTTTCAAGTGGCATTGTAAATCTTTTTTCCTAGCAGGAAAGTATGACAGTTGTATGACATCATCAATTTTTGACCTGCATTTTGGCACTCCTTGTGTAGCGTTATGCATATAGTTGTGTAATTAAGACTGATCTTTATGATTAATTATGTAATTAGGTCTTCCTGTCCCGCAGCTGGAAAGAGACTGGCCATTTCCCTGTGTAGGGGGTTGCACTTGGGCTTTCCACCGATAAGGACTGGGGTTCAGGTCCCTTAAAGGGCACTTGCATTTTGAATTTCCCACCAATTCCCGAGTGGGGGTGGGGGAGGGCCGTCAGCACAGACTTCCGACCAAAAAATCCCCCGCCCCATTTCTGAAATTCGCACCAGTTTTTTAATTTCCCAACAAAATTCGAAATTCCTGTCAAAATTCGAAATTCCTGCCAATAGGGCAGGTGGATGAGGGAATGGTTACAGGGAGGGAGTGAGGATCCATGTGCCAGCTACGGAAAACCTATGATGTCATCTGGGATGTAATTAACTGATCAGTCAGTTAATTTGATATCAATCTTACATCAATATTGAGGTGGTACCAACATTACCCCACTACTTACGCCCTGTGGATCAGACACTGTTGTAACCATTGTCACGAACGTAATGACATGGTGGTGCCGTTGAGTCTACAGGATGTTTGGTTCGCATTAGTGCGATTTACGTGTTTTACAGCTACTTCTAGTAGTCGACTGCACCATTTTTATTTGTCTGTTTTCTACGTAGCCAGTTTTTGTCAATTGATGTTATTCCTGCAAGCCTCATTAAGCACCGTGCTGTTTCAGTGACTCTCAATCACATCCCACAGCGGGTACATCATTTTTCTCTATTTGGAGGCTAAAAATTTTTCATGTGGCGGACACCTCTCTGGATGATATCATCGCTGCCGTGCGGGGATGGGAAGACGTTACCAAGTGCATTATCCCTCATTTATGGAATGGTGGTTGTCACTGCCAGATCTCGGCTTCGTACTGCACTCATGCGTTTTAGCGCGTGTAAAGCGGCTGAAATGAAGAGGACTAGGGAATTTTATTATGCTGTCATTAGTGATCGTTATAATAGAGCTAGAGACATCCCCTTGAGGGATGTGGATGTTCGCCGCGTGTAGGAGAAACTCCTGCAACTTAAGAGACAGAAATTTGATGGTTTCCGTTTGCGTTCCCAGCCACGTTCGTCTTCAAAGGACGTGTCTCACTACGATTCGGTCTATAGATGAACGTGAGTGGTCTACTCAACTTCATATAATGTGTGAAATTTTCTGGTATTTTTCTGATCTTTACAGTGGGATCGCACGGTATCTCGACTGCTGACTTCATTTCCCTCTCTGATATTGTTGTTAGGTCTGCTCTCCATGAGTAGTTTTGGCAGCTTTTCACCGTGAAGTGGTTCATGACATTATAGTTCGCTCCCCTTCCCTCTAATCTCCGGGTTTGGATTGCCTTCCTATGGAATTTTACTTTTGGTTTTGGCCTATGATAAGAGATATGATAGTGTCTATGATGAATGAAGTGGTGCAAGGCGTACACATGCCGCTCTCCTTTAAGAGCAGCAACGGGAGTCAAGATCTTATCTCATTTCGATTGCTTCCATTGTTCCTGTGACGGCAACTTTAGTTTTCATTGCTTTTAATCATGTGTTTGGCCGAGTTAGTCATAATTTTCTGAGCATGTGTTGACGGCTATCGGTTTTATTCAGAGGTGCACAACACACGGCTAGCAGGCCAAATGCGGATCGTTACGTCCCTCTCGTTGTGGCCCGCTGCAGGATCTTTGAAGAATGAGTAGTTTCGGTTTTATATATAATTCTATGATTTTTTTAGATGAGTCTATTATGAAAATAAATTTTGATGTCATTTAAAAAATCTTTGCCTTGTTAGCGGTGGCAGCTCTGGGACAGATAAGTTAAAATAGGTTTGGAATATTAAACTTATTAGTAATGGAAGTGCTTGCGACAAGATGGCAGTTCTGGGCTTGGGTCCAGTAGTCCTACCATTAATCACTGGCCGGCACAAAAATGTACAGCTAATGCGCTCCACTAATCAGGCGGTTTACGCACCTGCCGTCCACAGCTCGTGGTCGTGCGGTAGCGTTCTCGCTTCCCGCGCCCGGGTTCCCGGGTTCGATTCCCGGCGGGGTCAGGGATTTTCTCTGCCTCGTGATGACTGGGTGTTGTGTGATGTCCTTAGGTTAGTTAGCTTTATGTAGTTCTAAGTTCTAGGGGACTGATGACTACAGATGTTAAGTCCCATAGTGCTCAGAGCCATTTGAACCATTTCTTTATACGCATCTGCCAGATGGCGGATGGTGATTTAGGATGCGGGAAGGTGCTATCTCATACGGACAGAGTAGCGGCTATAAGCTAGTCACTTCACATAGAAGTAAATATTGCATGAGACTGTTGCGCTTCCAAGCGATGTGTGAAGTGTTTCCAGTACTTAAAGATTGTTGAAAGAGGAAAAGGTGCCAAGGTATTTAAGTATAGTTTCTTGTATCCTCAGGTCGTCTCCCAATATTTGAATTTAATTTCCGACTAATGCTTATATCTTACTATTAGAATTGGGTCATACATGCGACTATGAATCTGTTTTACTCTTTTTGATACTGTCAAAAGAGGCGGAAATCATGTTCAAAGCGGCTGAAGATCCCTTTTCTGTAGTTGCAGAAGAGATTTCTGTTGACTTACAACTGGATATCACAGAAATTTAGTGCTCTCCAATCCATAAAACCAAGCACAGAGCATGTGGTCTTCTTGATATCTATAAGAGCTTGGACAAAAATAAATTTAATAACCTACGAGACGCGGAAGTAAAAACATATAGCATGTTTAGCAGCACTTCCATATGTGAACAAACATTTTCTGTTCTGAACTTAAATAAAAGCAAATTCCCCCTTTGTTTCATTGAAGAACGTTTACAACACATACGAAAAGACTTCAACCTGAGATACCTCTTCAGGCTTTGAAAAACTATTAGCTGACATGATGCAACGTCTCACATTAAAACTTTATTTCGGTTTATTATCTTTTTATGCTATTTTCAAAAGTAATAGTTTGTTATGCTAGTACGCTGCTAAAACAGTCATCACTTACTGATATTAAATGGTTCTTTTCTTAAGAGAATTTTGTAAATAGTGTATTTATTCAAGAGTTCAAAAATAAATTTTGTCTAGTTTCACAAAGATTAATATTTATGGTTGCTGCTTATGTTGGGTAGTCTGTATCGGTACAGTACATCAGTATGTCACAGTTCAACGAGAAGATAAAACAAAATACTCATTAATAGTTGGAATAATTAGTTTTCGAAACATTAGTTTTAAAAATTATGTTCAATACAATAGCCGGCCGGAGTGGCCGAGCGGCTCTAGGCGCTACAGTCTGGAATCACGCGACCGCTACGGTCGCAGGTTCGAATCCTGCTTCGGGCATGGATGTGTGTGATGTCCTTAGGTTAGTTAGGTTTAAGTAGTTCTAAGTTCTAGGGGACTTATGACCTCAGCAGTTGAGTCCCATAGTGCTCAGAGCCATTTTTTTCTTCAATACAATTGACCAAGGAGTCTACTATGGCCTGCACTTATGATCCTAGTTTATGTTTGGCCCCGCACTTCTTTTGGGTTCTGAAGCCCTGGTTTTAATGATGCTGCACGACGGATTTCCACCTCTCTAATTACTGGTTTTACAGGCGTCTATTGACGTGAATCGTCGTCTTACTTCCCCCATAGAAGTGTTTCGAGGTATTCTGCAGGGGATTCCCGATCTATGTCGTTATTTGTGCTATTCCTGGAACCCTCACTGCCGTCCATAGCTGCTCGACTGGGTGACTGGTCGTTGTTGGGGGCAAGGTTTATCGTCCGCGCGTATGCCAATGACGTTATGGTACTTCTTCGTACTCATAACGACATATGTGTGCTCAAGAACCTTCTGGATGCATCTTGTCGTCTTACAGAAGTACAGTTTAATGATCAGAAATGTTTGTTACTCAGTTTTGGAGATCTGACACTGTTGAGATTCCGTGGGCGGTGGCGGTCGCCTGTCATCGATCGTTGTGTGTTATTATCGATCGTTGTCCGTTGAAGATGGCTACGTTACACTGGACGTCCGTCACGGGTTGGATTCAAGGAGCGATCCTTGAACACGGGCGTCGCTTCCTGTAGTTAGTTCATAAGCTTCGAACCTTGGACAGTTCCATGTTGAGTAAAGCTTATTTTGTCGAACAAATTTTTTCCCCTTCCTTTAATGATGTTCATCTACATCTACATCTACATTTATACTCCGCAAGCCACCCAACGGTGTCTGGCGGAGGGCACTTTACGTGCGTTATCATTACCTCCCTTTCCTGTTCCAGTCGCGTATGGTTCGCGGGAAGAACGACTGTCTGAAAGCCTCCGTGCGCGCTCTAAGGAGGTATAAGTAGGGGGAAGCAATATATTCGATACCTCATCAAGAAACGCACCCTCTCGAAACCTGGCGAGCAAGCTACACCGCGATGCAGAGCGCCTCTCTTGCAGAGTCTGCCACTTGAGTTTGTTAAACATCTCCGTAACGCTATCACGGTTACCAAATAACCCTGTGACGAAACGCGCCCCTGTTCTTTGGATCTTGTCTATCTCCTCCGTCAACCCGATCTGGTACGGATCCCACACTGATGACCAATACTCAAGTATAGGTCGAACGAGTGTTTTGTAAGCCACCTCCTTTGTTGATGGACTACATTTTCTAAGGACTGTCCCAATGAAACTGAACCTGGTACCCGCCTTACCAAGTTCTGAAAGTTACAACGATTAGCGTGGAAGTTTACCTGTCGAAACTCTTGTTTTTCGAGTGCGCTAAGAGGTTATGGCGAGACCTCGGCTGATTGGAGGTTCGGCCCTCCCTGACGTTCAATCCAAAGCTTCTACTTTATTTCTTCGCCGCATTATTTAAATGTGCCTTTGCGTCCCCCAGTCTCTTACAGCTCGCCTTTTTGCCTGTCACCGATCTGCGAGCTTAACCGCTCCAATACATTTTGGTACGATAATTAATAAATTAAGGCATATTCGAGAATATTTTATTGATGTCAGTTATTCTTCGGCCGGCCGGTGTGGCCGTGCGGTTAAAGGCGCTTCAGTCTGGAACCGCGTGACCGCTCCGGTCGCAGGTTCGAATCCTGCCTCGGGCATGGATGTGTGTGATGTCCTTACGTGAGTTAGGTTTAATTAGTTCTAAGTTCTAGGCGGCTGATGACCTCAGCAGTTAAGTCGCATAGTGCTCAGAGCCATTTGAACCATCAGTTATTCTTCTCCATTCGTATCTTTCTGCAAGAATGCTGTTATGTCGGTGGACGTTTCCTCTGTGGAGTCCCTGTCGCCAGAGACGCATTTAAAGGTTGTTTTGTCCAATGTCAGCCTACCTTTTTCGCCGATGGAAGTGACGTCCTCATATACAAAATCGTTCATAACCTTGTCGCTAACAGCGTTAGAATTTTTCGCATCGGCATTAGTGAGGCAGAGTGATGCAATTGTTGCCACGAAACGCATACCTTATGTCATCGGTTGGTCTTGTGCGGACACAGACATTGGAGTTCACTCCGCTGACAATTGCCCTGTCCTTCCAGCACAACGGAAGTGACAATCTCCGGTGAGGTTCTCCAGCGTCCCGATCTAACCGCCCCGATGCAACCTTTTTTCTCAGCATGGAGAACAATACAACTATGTGGCTTGTCAGGCATTATGTTCATTATGTGGTGGGGAGCGGGTATGACCCGGGCCCTTGTGCCTTTTACCAGTATATGGTTACGGCATACTGGACATATCAAGGGATGCCACGCTATCGTGTGCTTTTCGCGAATAGGTTGCATCTCGTATTCAGTCATCAAGGAGATGGTTGATGTGTAGAATGCCTTTTCTGTTCAGTGTTTCATTTTTGTTATCTTGCATTGGCAAAAGTGACAAAAAGAAATTGGTAAAGCCCGTGACTTTAAGCCGAAAGATGGCGGGATCGAATCCCGGTCGAAACAGGAATTTTTCAATCTGCATTCATTTCTGAACGATTTGAAGAGTGGATTAGGGACACGCAAGTAGCCGAAGTACTGTCCGGTTGAAAGATTTGTACTCGGTCACTGGGCAACTCGAAATTAGTGAATTATCATTGTAGTAGAGGAATTAGTGCCAGAGGCTCAGTGTGGATTCAGACCTTCAAGAGAATCCACCTTCAGAAAAATGCAAGGAAAAAGTACACCTCCTTACATCGCCTTTATTGACGTTACTAAGGTGTTTCACTCCGTAAACTGTAAAGCTTTGGGGTAGATTTTAGCCCTGTATGGTTTTGCATTGAAATTTATCGCTATCTTGAAATTGATCTACGCATATATGACGGTACCTGTCACTAGTAACGATGGGGGTCTGCGTTGCTTCACGTCCGTAGGTATAACCTTTAAATACCCTACACGTGACCCCTGGGTGGTGCTAAGAAAGCAACAACGATAAGATGAGACCGAACTGTCTGAAAAGACCTCTCGGTCAAAGAATGAAGAAGGACATGTGCGGTCCTATTCAGGACCCACAAGCTCGTAGAATTGGACCATCTCTGCGCATCTGTCAACTGAATATCGAAGGGATAAGTCGAGCAAAATGTGAGTATCTTTCCAGGCTCACACAGAAATATGCAGTTGATATCATCGCACTTCAAGAAACGCACACAGCTGATGAACCACAGCTACAGAGTAGGGGGAAAATACCGGGCTTTAAACTGATAGCCTCTAATTACCATCAAAATTATGGCCTTGCAACTTACGTCAAGAATCACATAACAAACTACCAACTGCTGTCAGAAAATTCTGAAAATGACATTTTTACAACTGCTGTTAAAATTGAAAACCTAACGATAGTTAACGTGTACAAACCCCCAGGGACTAATTGGCCTAATCCCGTTCTACCGTCTCTGCAACATCCAACTATATACCTCGGTGATTTCAACAGTCATCATCACCTGTGGGGATATATGGAGAATGACCTCAACGGTGAAGCGCTTGAGGACTGGATGGAAACTGAAAACCTGAATTTAATTTACGATGCTAAAGATCTGCCTACCTTCCACTCAGCTCGCTGGTCCCAAGGCTATACCCCAGATCTGTGCTTCACAACTCAGTCTCATAATTCCCTAAATCAAGTACGACGAACTGTGCTCAAGGAATTCCCACATAGTCAACACAGACCTGTTATATTGGAGGTGGGGATGTCTATACCTGTTGTACGATCACATCCTAAACCGAGGTGGAACTTCAAGAAAGCCAACTGGACTGAATTTGCAAAGCAATCAGATTCCAATATCAGATGGATCAAACCAACGTACAACAACTACAGCAGATTTGTTGGGGTTATCAAAGGTGCAGCCAGACGATGCATTCCTAGAGGGTACCGTAAAGAGTATATCCCTGGTTGGAGTTCCGAGAGTGAGGAGTTACTAAAAGAATATGAAGACCATCCTAACTCTGACAATGCAACAAGCCTCCTCCAGTCCCTGGATGATAATCGAAGAAAGATCTGGCATGAAACAGTGGGGTCCCTAGATTACACCCATTCTAGCAGAAAAGCCTGGTCTAACATCAGGAAATTAGACTCATCAAACCCTACAACAAAAAGATCAAAAAATGCCATCAATTTGAATGACTACGCTAAACACCTTGTGTCAGTTACAAAGAATATAAAGGACAAGCAAGTCAAAAGGGATATCAAACTACAGCTGAACACCAAGAAAAGAGCAGCCCTACAGTCTTCCGAATTCTCTACTCCATTTCAAGAAGAGGAAACTAAAGCTGCAATCAAAAGTATGAAACTTGGAAAAGCAGCTGGATATGATGGAATATACCCAGAATTCCTGGCTCACTGTGGACCAGCTACAGTAAAATGGTTGACCAACTTCCTTTCAAACATCCTGCAAACTGGAAACATCCCACATCTGATGAAGAAATCAAAAATATTAGCCATACTGAAACCAAATAAAGATCCCACAAAAGTGGAAAACTATCGTCCAATAGCACTCTTAAGTATCACTTATAAACTCCTTGAGCGTCTGATCTACAACAGAATCTGTGAAACAATCAACCATCATATTCCTATCGAGCAAGCAGGATTTAGACCTGGGAGAAGTTGTAACGATCAGGTACTATCTCTCACTACGAACATTGAAAATGGGTATGAGAAGAAATCAGTAAGTGTGGCTGCCTTTTTGGATCTATCTGCTGCCTATGACACTGTTTGGCGAGAAGGACTCCTTTTAAAATTTGTGAGTGTTATCCCATGTCGTAAACTCACGGCCTTACTCAACAATATGCTAAGCAATAGGTACTTTCAGATCTACTCAGATAATGATAGGAGCAGAATGTTTAAACTAAATGACAGCTTACCTCAAGGGTCTGTTCTGGCTCCCCTCCTTTTCAATTTGTATATACACGACTTACCAGAAACATCTTCAAGGAAATTCATATATGCTGATGATATTTGTCTGGTGACTCAGTGCTCCAATTTTGCTGATGCTGAAACTATCTTATCCACTGATCTGGAAGCCTTAGACAAATATTTCAAGAAATGGTGCCTCCACCTAAATCCTCAGAAAACAGTTATATCTGCATTCCACCTACGTAACAGACAGTCAAATTACAAACCAGAAGTTGTATTCAGAGACCAAGTGTTGCCATACTGTAGTACACCAAAGTACCTGGGATTAACACTAGATAGAACTCTGTCTTTCAAGCAGCATTTATCAAATGTGGCTGCTAAAGTTAAAACTAGAAATAATATTCTTCAGAAGCTTGTTGGTACATCATGGGGAGCCAATACTAACGTCCTGAGATCTACAGCATTAGCTCTGTCATATTCTGTTGCTGAATATTGCTGCCCAACCTGGATCAACAGTGTTCACACTAAGAAGATAGACGTGCAACTCAATCAGGCAATGCGATTAATCACAGGATGTATTCGGAGCACAAACACGCTGTGGCTGCCTGTTCTAAGCAATATCCCACCTCCAGCCCTAAGAAGATCAGAAGCTCTCCTAAAGACGTGGAAAAACATTCAGCAGAACCCCCAGCTCCCCATCCATCAAGATATTGTACAAGGAACACACCAACGCTTGAAATCGAGGAAACCACCATGGCGCACAGCACTCGACCTTGAAGGATCTGCTTTCAACATTAACAGTTCATGGAAACTCCAGTGGGAACAGTCTTCAGTAGCCAATAAACATCTAGTCGAGGACCCTTCCAAGCAGACGCAAGGATTTGATCTTCCAAGGCGTCAGTGGAGGATCATTAACCGCATTCGAACTGGACAAGGCAGATGTGGCTATCTACTGCACAAATGGGGATGGGTTGGCTCTGCAAATTGTGACTGTGGTGCCCCCTCACAGACGATTCATCACATTGTTGCTGACTGCCCTCATCGTACTTTCAGAGGAACTTTAATGGACATTCACCGTACATCGGATGAAGCAGTCAAGTGGATTGAAGAACTAGACATAGAGCTGTAAAATTGTACGAACTTGTGATTGTACATTTTAGCCCTGAAAATATTGTATATAAATGTAAATCAATGTACACATCATACGATAAATAATAAATAATAATAACTAGTAACGATTCTGTTGAAGAGCCATTCCATTTGGATACCAGTGCTGGTGTAGGTCCCTCTGTGTTAATAACATGTAATGGTGTTTCTTGTATTAAATCGGTGATTATGCGTCCTCTATCATCTGTTTTGTCTGAGTTCCAGTGGGTGAATCTTGAATTAATGTCAGCACTTCTCAGTTGATTTCTTGCTGTGTCATACAGTGCTGGGTATCTGGTGTCGTCTGCGTAGGGCTGCATTTGATATCTGCATCGGACGTACATCACCCTTGTAACGTTCCTATTGATTATCTCCATGGTAGCAGTTGGTCAAAGATGATTTTACTCCAGAAATACAGTTAACTTCCAAAATACAATGTCGGAAAAAATCGCAATACCAAGAAGGAGTTGTGTGTACGTTAATCTGGTGATTCGACCTGTTGTGCTGCCATTCAACAACAGCATTCCAGGTGGTGTTTTCCAACAGGATAACGCTCACCCACATTCCTCTTTTGTAACCCACCATGGTCTACATTGTGTTGTCATGTTACCCTGGCCTGCTCGACTACCAGATCTGTCTCCGATTGAGCCCATATGGGGCACAATCGGTCAACAACTCCAACATCATCCACAAACAGCTCTGACCGTCCACGTATAGATCGGCCAAGTGCAACGGGCATAGAACTCCAGTCAACAGACTACGATTCGGCACCTGTTCTACGCAATGCATGCACGTTTGCATACTTGCCATCAACATTGTGACGGCTATATCGGTTATTAACGTACCAGCATTTAACATTTTCAGGGGCTTATCTCACGCTTATATTAACTTATCGTCCGCCATGGTAGTCACTTAGGTATTTTATCTAGACAAAATGCACTCCCGAAATTTTGTTACTGTACATTAATTATTTCTTCGTGTTGTGGTTTTTTTCCGTCGGTATCAATGGAAAATCGTTTAATCCGGGCCGTTTAAAAGCAAGGAATCTAACGTTTTCAGCAGCATCAGTTGGGTGACAGTATGTTCATGATAAAGCTGTTTTTGCTCAGTCTGAGGAAGAACTAGTGTTAATCTTCAGTGCCTTCCCTGCAGCATATAAGGAGACTGGTCTCAAACTCAATACGAGAAAAACGTAGATCCTTCACCAACCACCGCCTCTAGAAAGACAAAGAAACATCAGTTCCCCATCGACCGAGTGACTCTACAAGTATAGCTTGGTATTTTTCTCTCATAAAATACAAATATAGAGTTGGAAATTCATTTCAGAATTAACAGTGCTGTAACATTCTTTGCCAGACAAAAATCTCGAGTATTTGACAACCACAAAGCAAGTGCTGCAACAAAGATTCTCGCATACAATTCTGTTGTGATTCGTACCCAGCTTAATGGATGCGACCGCTGTACATGTTACAGGCAGCACCTTATGAAGCTGGAACAGTATCACCAGCTATGCCTAAAGATGATTCTGAGTATAACATGGCAAGACAGACGCACAAATGTCAGCATCCTTGAAGCGGCACTTACAATCTGTGTAGAAGCAATGACTTTATCTAATCCATGTTTGACTGTTTTTTAAGGAAACTGCGACTGTTTTGACAATAAAAGTTCAAAGAAAACAATTTAGCTGTGTCAGTCTCTTTTTACTTTCTGCCACGTGGCTCTTCGAGAGTTCATACTGTCATCTTCAGGTGGAAAACAGCGATATCTCGTTACATGGCTCCCAGTTGGATGCGGCTAGTTGAATCCGTTCCGTGTACAGAACACTGCAATTAGTCAAAAACGAAATTATTTATTAATCTATATGTTGTATCCTAAACATCATAAAATTCCTCCTTAAGAGACTGGTTCACGCGTTTCTGAAACAATACGTGAAGTGGTACACTGTGGGAAGCTCGAATAGAATTCTCCTGTTGCTAAAACGCTTAACCTAACCATGAAACGATCTTAAGCAGAAACACAAGTTCTTAAATGAATATCTTGTTACTAATATGAGGGGCTACTTTTATGTTTCTTCGTCCATTTGCAAATAATTTTCGTCGCTCTTTATGCCCTCGCAAAGTAGCTCATGAAACAAATTCTGGTGGACACTTCGAGCTTCTCTTCTCGCTGTCCGTGATTTCGCAAACAATCGTTTCTGTTTCCCTTTCATTTGAAGCAATGCACTCGCCGCTGTTGTACAGATGATTAACTGTTCAGGCTTTTGATCAAAGAAGTATAAGAAAATCTATGGTAAAGATCTTCGATCAAAGGACTTCTTCAGTTTAATACGGGCCTTAAGCTTTAGCCACACGTGTACGAGGCGCCTGCTGTAAGTAGCGGGTATGAACAACGATCATTAGGTCTGTAGATATGGATCCGTGGCCGTCACAATTGGGACAAGTAGGTCTGAATGGCCGGACAGCGCCCATCGCCCATTGTCACGGCGGGCTCAGTCGCCGCCACGTCCAGCTCATTGACTCTGTGCGTCCTAAACTGTCTCTACAAAGAAGCACTAAGTGCTGACATTCATTTACTGCCTTCGTAGTGTCAAAGTCCGTTGTCGTCGTTCTGTGATGTATATTCTATGATCGTCCTTAATCCGTGTGCTGCAACCAGAAGATTTACCAGTGTGTGTACTCTTTCGTTATTCCGCTAACATTCCAGTGTTAGCGCAATAAGCGATTTAACTTCGACTGCTCTTCACAAATATCAGCTTTACCATTGAAAAATACCGTGCTTTCCATAAATTAATAAGGAAAAACTGGAAATGTTATAAGTCGAAGTGGAATATCGCGAATTTTATGTAAGTTAGCCAAAAGGTGTAACATACGAAACAATTTTAAAGTGATGTAAATACCACCAGTGAAAAAAGAACGTTAGTCCGCGTGAAAAAATTTTACAAGCGAGCAGTTAAAGAAAAATGGAACTCAGTGATTCATTCATCAGTATTTTTTTCCTGAGAAATCTATTATTTTTAGTTGTAAGTACTTAAGATAGTAACTGAAAAATGGCTCTGAGCACTATGGGACTTAATATCTATGGTCATCAGTCCCCTAGAACTGAGAACTACTTAAACGTAACTAACCTAAGGACATCACACAACACCCAATCATCACGAGGCAGAGAAAATCCCTGACTCCGCCGGGAATCGAACCCGGGAACCCGGGCGCAGGAAGCGAGAACGCTACCGCACGACCACGAGCTGCGGACTAGTAACCGAACATTTTTAGTTGTTATACAAGCATTTGTACGGTAAATAAAAACCGCAGTTGAAACTAGAGGGACATGAACCAACTCAGGAGCGAAAGAGACAATGCAAAATTATATCCACAACAACACATGTAGTTCATTGTATGGTGTCTTTACTTACGAAACCAGGGAAGGAATTAATTTTCAGTCTTATTTCAAGCCCAATCTGCAGAACATTGCTTAATAATTGGAATGTAATGAACTCATGCTGCAGTGAAAAGATTACGTCTCTCATGTACTAGTGAAGAGTTGTATTTTTTGGCTTCGAGTGGACAAAAAATTTTGCATTCCTGTAAGTGGACGGTATTGTCTTGAGATATTAGCAGGAAAGCTGAAAAACAGAAATCTCTTCAAAGCCACATGAAATGATAGTGGCTGTTGTAAAGCACTGCATGCAGTTAGCACGTTTATTTGTATGTATTAGCCGACTCCGGAATTTTGATTTGTGTGAGACCGCACGTGCCAGATTCGTGTGCTGATTTGAAATTCTATATTCACATAATGGTATTTTACTATTCGCATCGCGTCTGCATAATATTTCATTGATTGTATCAGTTCTCGTCTGTATTGCGACATATCGTACAATTTCGAAAATTCGCTAGTACCGCGATAAACTCGTACTGTTATCGTCAACTCTCGGCTTGAACTTAATTCTGCTCTTTCCAAATTTTTGACAACAGTATGCGCATCCTTGTTCAAAACAATCGTTCTTCGATATGAAAGGAAGTGATCGTATGGCATTGATGGCTGGGAGTCTCCATCTGAGGAAGTTCGGCCGCCGAATTGCAAATCTTTTCAGTTGACATCAGACTGGGTGACGTGCTTGTCGATGATGGTGGAATTATGATGGAAACAACGCAACATCCAGTCCCCGAGCGGATAAAGTCGCTAACCCATCTGGGAACACAGGTAGCCACGCGGTCTAAGGCGAATTGTCACGGTTCGTGCGGCTCCCCCCGTCGGAAGTTCGAGTCATCCCTCGGGCGCGGGTGTGTGTGTTGTCCATAGCGTAAGTTAGTTTAAGTTAGATTAAGTAGTGTTTAGGCTTAGGGACCGATGACCTCAGCAGTTTGCCGGCCGCGGTGGTCTAGCGGTTCTGGCGCTGCAGTCCGGAACCGCGGGACTGCTACGGTCGCAGGTTCGAATCCTGCCTCGGGCATGGGTGTGTGTGATGTCCTTAGGTTAGTTAGGTTTAAGTAGTTCTAAGTTCTAGGGGACTTATGACCTAAGATGTTGAGTCCCATAGTGCTCAGAGCCATTTGAACCATTTTGAACCTCAGCAGTTTGGTCCCATAAGACCTTACCACAAATTTCCAAAATTTCCGAACACAAGCCCGATGCATGGCATCCAGACGCATTGACCACTGAGATAAGGGATGGACAAGAGTTCTCTAATTTCATTGTATAATAAATTGAGTAATAGGTTATTACTGAGAATTTTCATACGCTTATAACACTATTTTTTTCAAACTTTTCGGATTTTTCATAAGTTACGAAAGTTGTAGATAGCTTATTTTACGGTAAATCAGCGTTTGTGACTCGGACCTACTGCCAAAGAATAGATCGCCCCAAATTTCAGTGTATGTCTACGCGATTAAATGCATATTTCTGAGACTTTTCAAAAGTTATCACTTTCCTGTTCATAAACTAATTCGTAGTAATAAATCGGCGTTTGTGATGTAGTTACAATACCAGATATTGTAACTAAAATATTGTATTAAGTTTAACTTTCCCTTTCGAGAGGTAACTGCATTTATCGTAAATTAACTTTTTTTCCGAGTTCGTTGTGCGACTTTAATTAGCCTAAAAATTTTAAGAAACTAGTAATTTTTATCACAGGTTTATCTGTTGCCTTAATAGAAAGCTCGATTTGTGTATTTGCTATAATTCTTATAGGGAATTAGAAACTTTTTAGCTCAACAATTTGAAAGATAGTCAGCAGACTTAGTTTAAAGGTATTTCTTCACTGTCTTGTAAAACATTGCACCAGCCACAGGTGCTGCCCCGCTGTGAGTTAGATGACGTTTGTAAACAGCTGGAAATCGCCCTTATCACTGTCAATTGACAACTGCTGCGAATCAGTGTGTTGGAAGAGCTCCCGAGTGCCATGTGTCTGTGGTGCGAAAAATATCCCAAGTACTATCCTCTCCTATGGATTTTGTCTCTGAAGAAAGTATTTGACTCTGAATGGCGTGTCAGTGGTAGATCTAGGCGTCCTGTACAGGATAGATGAGGACCATGGAGAGCTCGGGGTGTTATACCGAAGCCTGTAAACAATAAGTTTGGAGTGCTGTCTTTCACTGAACTGAAACCGAGCCAGTGAGACTCACTTCTCCCGTTTTGGTGAAACCTGATTTCTCCTGCGTCAAGAGGAGACAAACGCAAAAGGGTAGACGTCTATTAATCTTCGACATTTCAAACGTACTGCAAATAGTGGTGCAGGTTAGGGAAAAGGCACCAAGGGACAAGAGGGAACACCGGGAGTATTCAGTGTATGTCTGGGCACCTCATTCAACATGCTGGAAAGGCTATACCGGTAGCCATTGAGGGAACATATTGCAACCAATTGCAGACTGTGACATACATTGGAAAGAACAATGGCTGTCGTCTGGGTTCTGAAGTCATACTTGGATCATTTCAGTGACTGGCAGAGAAGGCTGAAAAGACCAGCCTTGCGCACTAAGTTCAACGAGGCTCGCAATTTGCCGCATTGTCCTTAGAATTGATCGTTGCCTCCTGGTACTGAGTCAGTGGAACGACTGAACCAGAGACTTCGAGTGTTCTGTGGCAAGCTAATTTCTGGACTTTTGCCACGGGTTTGAGGACTGCAGGTCTAAATGGATGAGGTGTGCAGTGCCAGGTACCTGATTGTGTGTGGGGTTCACACAAGGGCGTTTTAGATTAAGCGACCCTCCATCCAGTCAGAATAATGACAGCTGTAAGAGACCAAGAAGTACACGTGTAAGGTCCAAAGGAATGCCCCCTATGCACGAGAGTATTAAAATCCTGCTAGTTAACTGCCCAAGCATTTGCAACAAAGTACCAGAGTCTGAAACGTTCCTGAGAAGCATTGAAGCTCAGATAATACTCAGTACTGAAAGCTGGAGGAAACCTGAAGTAGAAAGCAGTGAGAAAAATTTAGGTGCCTATCGAAAGGATAGTTTAATGGGAAATGGAGATTGTGTATTTTTCGTAGTAGGAAAGAAAATCAAAACCCCCGAGACAAAAATTGAAGCTGCATGTGAGGTTTTTCGGCTAGACTCAGTATCCATAGTGGTATAAATTGGTAATTGGATTCAATTTTCCATCAGATACAACTTCTTATATAACCGAAAACTTTAGAGAAGACCTCATTTCATTTGTACGTAAGGTCCCAACCGTACAGTAATAGCGATGGAGACTTAAATTGTGCAACAGTCAATTGGGAATATTACGGTTTTGTTAGCGGCAGGCACAAGATATCCTGTGAAACATTACTTAATGCCTTCTCTGAAAATTACTTAGAAGAGAGAGTTCGGAATCCCACTCGTGATGGAAATATATTGATCTAGGGTAACAAATAGACCCACATTGAAACTGCTCTCAGAGACCATGACGCGATTATGCCAACAATGATAACAGAGGCCAACGAAAAACTTATTTGAAAAACTTTTTTACTTTGATAGCTGATCTTTATAGATTTTTATGAGCTGAATTGAAATGTAGCCTTAGTTTTTTTTATCACCCATAGTTTTCGAGCAATGTGCTTTTTACTATATAGTATAAAAATCCTATGCTCTACGGTAAACGGGGAAATTAATGAAACGGTTTGTTACAACTTAAGCATGGTTTGTATTTACAGTAAGCTGCTTACAACAATGATATGCGTTAACAGAAGTTTCACTTGTCAGCTGGAATTGGTTGGTATTTTGTTTCTCTTTTTTTCTTTTAAGCTTCTTGTGTAGCTTTTTCTACGATGAGTCGCTTGCTGAACTTCTCGGTGAAGTGACCAACAGAAGTCCCCCATCATGTTGGTGATCCAGCGTCCTTGGTAGTGTTTTTACATCACATTAACGTCCTGATGAAAACGCTTTTTCAGGTATGGATTTTGTTGTTTGTCCTCGTGACAGTGATAATTTGAACGACTGTTTAGAGCAACTGAATTCAATCCAACCGAATATTTGTTTCACGATTCAGGTGGAGAAGGATGTCTTCCCTTCCTTGACGCGTTGGTTAGAAGGAAGGTGGATTGTACGTTGGGACATGCCGTCTATAGGAGGCGTACTCACACTGACTTGTATCTGCAGGCTGACAATTGTCACCTTCTGGCCCAACGCTAAGAGATACATCGTACCTTGGTTCACAGGGCCCATGTCAACTCGGACTCAAACTGTGCACTGGGTGAGTGTTGATAATACCGAGGTGGCACCAAGGTCTATGGCGTACGCAGGGAGCATTTCGAACAGAATAGGTCGTACGTTGTGGAAATATGATGTAGAGTGTTTTTCGACCATCATCTAAGATTAGTGTCCTCCTAGGTTCCGTAAAGGATGATAAGGGTTTGTGTAATGAGGATGTCTGCCGTATTTCTTTTAGTTGTGGCGTGTCATATATTGCTCAGACTATCACGACTGTAGAGGACCGGTGTACTGAGCATAAGCGGCACACAGGCTTACAACATCTGAGTAAATCCGCCATTTGAGAAAATTGTCTTTGCACCGGTCATCCTATGGAATATAACAACACTGAAATTCTGTCATGTACTTTCAGCTATTGGGACAGTGTTATTAAGGAAGCTGTTGAAATTAAATTAGCAAGTTACCTTATAAATAAATGTCGCGATTGTTTTTAATCTCTGCAAGGGATACAGCTCTGTCACCTCTCAAAAAACGAAGGGGCAGAGTTTACGCTACCTCACGCGTTGATTATTAATTTCAACATCGATAACTTCTGACGCTCGACTTCGTTGCTTTCTGATAGCGCTAGTGTTTACAGTGTGTGTGAGTGTTACCTTTCCGGGCTTTCCTGAAAACCGAGGTTTCAAATTCCCCTGCAGTTTTGCCTTGAAAATGGCAGGGAGTGCTCCTGTCGAAACATCGGCGGTTGTCGATGATGTCACCCGGCTGCATTACTGTAACTTATTTGAAGTTCTTCTTTGGTGGATGATTCCTCCAAATGAACCCAAGGTAGTGTTATAGTCCCTTTGCTGTTCCTTATCTATATAAACGATTTTGGAGACAATCTGAGATGCCGTCTTCGGTTGTTTGCAGATGACTCTGTCGTTTATCGACTAATAAAGTCATCAGAAGATAAAAAAACTACAAAATGATTTAGAAAAGATATCTGAATGATGCGAAAAGTCGCAATTGACCATAAACAACGAAAAGTGTGAGTTCATCCACGTGAGTGCTAACAGGAATTCGTTAAACTTCGGTTACACGATAAATCAGTCTAATTTAAAAACCATAGATTCAACTAAATACCTTGGTATTACAATTACGAACAACTTAAATTGGAAGGAGCACATAGAAAATGTTGTGGGGAAGGCTAACCAAAGACTGCGTTTTATTGGCAGGACACTTATAAAATGTAACAGACCTTCTAAGGAGACTGCTTACACTACCCTTGTCCGTCCTCTTTTAGAATACTGCTGCGCGGTGTGGGATCCTTACCAGAAAGGAATGACGGAGTACATCGAAAAAGTTCAATGAAAGGCAGCACCTTGTGTATTATCACGAAATATGGGAGAGAGTGTCACAGAAATGATACAGGATTTGGGCTGGAAATCTAATAGAAATGCGTTTTTCGTTGCGACGGAATCTTCTCACGAAATTCCAATCACCAACATTCTCCTCCGAATGCGAAAATATTTTATTGACACCGACCTACATAGGGAGGAACGGTCATAACGATAAAATAGGAGAAATCAGAGCTAGTACGGAAAGATATACGTGTTCATTCTTCCCGCGCGCTATACGAGATTGGAATAATAGAGAATTGTGAAGGTGGTTCGATGAACTTTCTGCCTGGCACTTGAATGTGATTTGCAGAGTATCCATGTAGATTTAGATGTAGAACCCAAGTCATGCAGCATTGCTTGGCGTGGCCATTCCACTATAGATCGCTCGGGATGGTTACCCCTATGCATTATGTGCCTGTTACTGTTTCCGCCAATATTTTACTTCTACTGCATAGGATTTCTTCTCCTAATGTGCAGTACATTACACTAAGATAACAGAAGTCATGGGATACCTCTTAATACCATGTCGGAACTCCATTTGCTTGGCATAGTGCAGCAACTCGAAGTAGCATGAACTCAACAAAGCTTTGGAAGGCCTCTGTAGAAATATTGAGAGATGTTGCCTCTATAGCCATTCATAACTGCGAAAGTGTAGTAGATGCATGGTTTTGTAAACGAACTGACCTCCCGATTATGTCTCATAAAATTGCGGTGAGATTTATGTCGGGTGATATGGGTGGCCAAATCAAAATGGACCTGAGCACTATGGGACTCAACATCTGAGGTCATCAGTCCCCTAGAACGTAGAACTACTTAAACCTAACTAACCTAAGGACATCACATACATCCATGCCCAAGGCATGATTCGAACCTGCGACCGTAGCAGTCGCCCAGTTCCGGACTGAAGCGCCTAGAACCGCTCGGCCACCGCGCCGGCTTGGCCAAATCATTCGCTTGAAGTGCCAGAATATTTTTCAAAGTAATCTGGAACAATTGTGGTCCTACGATATGATGCAGTGTCATCCACAAAAATTCCATCGGTGTTTGGAAGCATGAAGTCCACGAATGGCCGCAAATGGTCGCCAAGTGGACGAACGTACCCGTTTCAACTAAATTATCGTTCAGTTATACCAGACGGTCCAGTACATTCCAAGTAAACATAACCCATACCGGTATGGAGCCACCACCTTCTTGCACTGTGTGTTGTTTACAACACGGGTCCATGGTTTCGTGGGGTCTGCACCATACTCGAGCCCTACCATTAGCTCTTACCAACTGAAATCGGGACTCATTTGACCAGACCACAGGTTTCCAGTCGCCTAGGGTCTAACAAATATGGTCACGACCCCAGGCGATGTCGTGCTGTTAGCAAAAGCACTCGCTTTGGTCGTTTGCTGCCATTGCAGATTAACGCCACTCTTTTGTGAAGGTGTTTTTCCTGTTTGTAGACGTTTATGGAAGTGAAACGTGGTCGATAAGCAGTTCAGAGGAGAACAGTACAGAAGCTCTAGAAATATGATGTTATATACGAATGCTAGTGTTTAAATGGGTAAATCGAATAACAGATGGGGAGATAATGAACTGAACTGGGGATAAAAGAAACTCACGGCACATCTGGACTAAAGGAATGTGTTATATTGGTAGAGAACTTCCTCAGGCATCAAGAAATTGTCCGTTTGCTAATGGAAGGGAGTGTGTGTGTGTGTGGGGGGAGGGGGGGGTGTAAAAAATTGCAGAGGGAGACAAAGGTTTGAATTCAGTAAGCAGAGTCAAATAATTGTAGGTTGCATTACTTACGCAAAGATGAAGAGGCTTGTGCAGGATAAACTGCCATGGAATCGTGCATCAAGCCAGTCTTCGGAATGAAGGCCAGCGCCGTAGTAACAACAACAACTATAAAATGAATGGGAATGATCTTACGTTATCAGACGTACATACAGAATTCGATTCGTTGATAGGATACTTGGCAAATACTGTTAGTCTGCTGAGGAGTTAGCTTATAAAGCACTTCTGTGACATATTAGAGAATGTTTCTGAGTAGTATGGGATCCAGACGAAATATGACTAACAAGTCATGAAGAACATACACAAAGAAGGATAGCAGTCTTGTATGACGCATTGGAGAGCATCACAGAGATACTGAGAAATTTATATTGGCAATCCCTTGAACAATATAGCGATTTCGCGCGAATACCTGCTTTCAAAGTATGGAGGACTAGCTTAAGTAAGGAATTTAGCAATAAGCTACATTCCCCTGCGTTCTGTTGTGGCCTGTTAAGACGAGATTAGAGTAACTACAGTGCGCACCTAGTCATTTAAGCAATCACTCTTTTCATGCTCCATATGCGAATCGAACAAGAAACATCTGTAATTGGTTGTGCAATGGCGAGTACTTTCTGCTGTGCACTTCACAGTGGTTTGCGGAGTATAAATTTGGACTTAGATGTGGAAAGATACTTGTTATTAGCTCTTTCAGTTTCTCACCATATCTGTAATATTTATTTTACAACTGTCTCTGACATATTAAGCTAGTCAGCTTCACTACGTATCTATGCTGGTGTATATGTCAACCCTTTGCATTACTACTACATCAGGAACTTTGTCTTTTGTGTTCGGTCACACAGCTTAACGGTAGTTTACGCCGTGTGCTTCTCGTTCTAAAAGGAAGTCAGCCATTCTATTCTCAGTCCTCTTCTGATCGACTCGGCTAGTGTGGTTTGGAGTAATGAGACATGCTTTGTACAGTAGTCATATTTCGAAGAACATATTGCTCTGGTGATTTTATTTCCCGGAGGCCGAACCATGATGTTGATTAATACTAGGACGCATCATATGGATCAAATTACCGGTAAGACAATACCTTGTTGATTTGTTGCGGCGAATTCTGTGCCATTATGTGAGCTAAATGAGAAGCCTCGATTGTGTGTTACTCCGTGTGCCGTTCCTCACGAACGTGTACTTATGTGTAATAGTGTAGGGATTACGAATTATCAGATGTCGAGCAGTAGATTACTGTATCATTCTTGAAGATTATTTCACTTTTGTGTTCATTGTATCTGTGGTGTCGTCCGCAGATAGAGGTCTCATGCAAAAGTAGGTACATCACGACGGCACCACTAGCAGACAGTCGCTGACACTTGTCAACAACTCGGAGACACTGCCATAAACACACCGCCAAGTGTTTCCTTACGTCGCCACAGCCGGGACGTTATTAATGTCCGAGCGTAGTATAGATTTACCATCTCTGTGTAATCAGCAACTACTTGTTATCATCGACAGTGTCATCGTAGCACAGATCTGGATGCGTGATAATAGAACAATTATTCAGAACTTTATATTAGGTTATCGACTAATGCACTCTGATGTGAAAATATCATTCTGTAGTGGACGGCGGCGTCTTGTCACGGTCTGCGCGGCTTCCCCCGTCGGAGGTTCGAGTCCTCCCTCGGGCATGGGTATGTGTGTCGTCCTTAGCGTAGGATAGTTTAAGTTCGTTTAAAATAGTGTGTAAGCTTAGGGACCGATGACCGTACTACAAATTTACCATGCTCAAGTTTAGAAACATTACTAATAATTTATGTGTGACGAGCTCTAGGTTGCTACAACACACCACAATGGCGATGAATGTGGATTCTTCTCTTGTTTTTGGCCGCAATACGATAGCAACATTGAAGGGTGCGTGTTCTTCAGTGCAAAGTATTTCCACGGTTGCCTTGTGGATATTTGTGAACTGCTAGATCCGATGACTTTCATATTTGCAAAATGGTTCAAATGGCTCTAAGCACTATGAGAATTAACGTCTCAGGTCATCAGTCCCCTAGACTTAGAACTACTTAAACTTAACTAACCTAAGGACACCACACACATCCGTACCCGAGGCAGGATTCGAATCTGCAACCGTAGCGGCAGCGTGGTTCCGGACTGAAGCGCCTAGAACCGCTCGGCGACAGCGGCCGGCTTTCAAATGTGCACTTCTGTCTGTTTCTGTCAAACATATGATGTTTTGCCATGTCTGAGCCCCCACCAAAAACGTCTCTGAACAAAACTGTTGAGCTTCAGACGCAGCAGATAGAATGGCTGTTGCTCTGCATCCAACAAATGACCACGCTACTGCCGCAACAGGCAGCACCACAACCGTTTCCTGCTCCCAAGTTTCGCCAAGTTTAATACTGAAGAAGAGGACTGGTCTGAATGTCATGTGAACTGGAAGCCCATTTCTCGTAGTACAACATTAAAGGTATGGCGCGTCAAAGTTATGAGCCGACTTGTACAGAGAGTATCTTAAGTTGTGCCCTGAATCTCGTTCCAAGGAAACTGCTTACAGTGACCTCGTTTGTAAATTCGGCGAGCATTTTGATGCACAGATGCATGTAACTGCAGCGAAGTTAAAGCTTCTCCATCTAAAGAAGCAGCCGGAACAGTTTTTAAAACAGTGGATTGTCGAACTTAAAGTGCTAACAAAACATTACAGGTTCAAGTGTTCTTGCGGAATAAGTTATAATGGTGTTATGTTATGTGACGTAATCACACAAAGTGTGTCAGAAGCATGCATTCCGCTGCTATTCCAAAACTACCAAAACCGGATCTTAAAGCAATTTTGTCGATTCGGGAGTTTCAAAGTATTGTGGATACAACTGAAGGTGATTTTGAATCTCCATCTATTTCTCTTCTTCATAGTGAACAAGGCAGTCTATCCAAAGTTAACGTAAATGCGAATTAAAATGGGGCTAATTAACTGTAAATGTGCTGTCCTTAGGTTAGTTAGGTTTAAGTAGTTCTAAGTTCTAGGGGACTGATGACCATAGATGTTAAGTCGCATAGTGCTCAGAGCCATTTGAACCATTTTGAACTGTAAATGTAAAGTATACATGTTGCAAACGGTGCACTTCAGAATTATGTTAAGAAATCTTCTCCTCCGTGTTTTTCTATGAACGTTAGACAAGCTTGTCCTTGTCATAATTCTAAGCGTTTCTATTACGGTAAGTGGGGTCATATACAAACCGTCTTGTTTACAAGGCAGCCAAGGCAAGCGCAAGTCGAACACGAGGTTACAGCGGAGCTATAGCTACATGTTGTGTGCAGACAAATACAGCCGTCACCTACTCAGGCAGTCTTTTCTCCTTTCTGGAAGACTTTTGCTGTAGTCCACTCACAAAAGAACAAACTTTTTGTCCACTTAAGATTGACTCAAATGACATTAAAGGTTCAGTGAGACACAGGTGCATCTGTTTCCCTCATCATTAAAGACACATATTAAATGACTTGTAGGCCACAACTACAGAAGCCTACTTCTGTTTTGCTTACATATAACAGACACGAAGTATCAGTACTTGGCTTGTACAGTTTACCAGCATCTTCACGTGATGTTGCGAAGAGTGTTTCATATCATGCACTATGTTCTAGAAACAGTGGAAATGTTTTTGGTTTAGACTTGTTTGATGTGTTCAGCCTGTGAATAGAACACAATATGTTACAAATCAGCGTCACAATGCTTCATGCCAATGTCTGTGGCCTGTGCAAAAAGTACAGTAAGCTTTTTGAGGCGCACATTACCGTTAAAGACAATGCACAACTACGATTTTTTCGAGCAAGGTCTGTGCCCGCCCAGTGCAACATGTGAGCACGTTGCTCAGAAACTGCAACGATGGAAAGACAATTGGATGGTACAACCCATTTCTGCAAGTCAGTGGCTATCCTCGTTAGTCATTCTCAAAAAACCATCAGGAGGTTTATGTCTGTCGGCTGACTGAAAAGCCACAGTAAACCCACAAACTGTCATGAATTCATATCCTCTCAAATGACCAGAGGAATTAATGGCCAGATTGGGACAGGGTAGATTCTTGTCCAAGACTGATTTGTGTGAAGCATAGTTACATTTACTGCTGGACAAACAGTCCGAGTAATATTTTGTGGTCAACAGCCTCCTGGGTTTCTTACGGTTTCAAAGACTACCGTTTGGAAGTGCTTCAGCTCCTATGATTTGTCAACGTTCCCCGAAAAAAATTAACAGCAACTGCTGAACAATATTGTTGACACAAGTCACACCCCTCCTTAAAGTTTTGAAAATGTAGAGTGTTTCTTTTAAGTTCTTTCTATGTTGTTGTTGTTGTGGTCTTCAGTCCTGAGACTGGTTTGATGCAGCTCTCCATGCTATTCTATCCTGTGCAAGCTTCTTCATCTCCCAGTACCTACTGCAACCTACATCCTTCTGAATCTGCTTAGTGTATTCATCTCTTGGTCTCCCTCTACGATTTTTACCCTCCACGCTGCCCTCCAATACTAAATTGGTGATCCCTTGATGCCTCAGAACATGTCCTACCAACCGATCCCTTCTTCTGGTCAAGTTGTGCCACAAACTTCTCTTCTCCCCAATCCTATTCAATACTTCCTCATTAGTTATGTGGTCTACCCATCTAATCTCCAGCATTCTTCTGTTGCACCACATTTCGAAAGCTTGCATGTTTCACTTCCATACATTGCTACACTCCATACAAATACTTTCAGAAATGACTTCCTGACACTTAAATCTATACTCGATGTTAACAAATTTCTCTTCTTCAGAAACGCTTTCCTTGCCATTGCCAGTCTACATTTTATATCCTCTCTACTTCGACCATCATCAGTTATTTTGCTCCCCAAATAGCAAAACTCCTTTACTACTTTAAGTGTCTCATTTCCTAATCTAATTCCCACAGCATCACCCGACTTAATTCGACTACATTCCATTATCCTCGTTTTGGTTTTGTTGATGTTCATCTTATATTCTCCTTTCAAGACACTGTCCATTCCATTCAATTGCTCTTCCAAGTCCTTTGCTGTCTCTGACAGAATTACAATGTCATCGGCCAACCTTAAAGTTTTTATTCATTCTCCATGGATTTTAATAACTACTCCGAATTTTTCTTTTGTTTCCTTTACTGCTTGCTCAATATACAGATTGAATAACATCGGGGAGAGGCTACAACCCTGTCTTACTCCCTTCCCAACCACTGCTTCCCTTTCATGTCCCTCGACTCTTATAACTGCCATCTGGTTTCTGTACAAATTGTAAATAGCCTTTCGCTCCCTGTATTTTACCCCTGCCACCTTTAGAATTTGAAAGAGAGTATTCCAGTCAACATTGTCAAAAGCTTTCTCTAAGTCTACAAATGCTAGAAACGTAGGTTTGCCTTTCCTTAATCTTTCTTCTAAGATAAGTCGTAAGGTCAGTATTTCCTCACGTGTTCCAGTGTTTCTACGGAATGCAAACTGATCTTCACCCAGGTAGCTTAAAGTGTAAGAAGGAAAAGTGCTCCTCCATCGCCGGCCGAAGTGGCCGTGCGGTTAAGGCGCTGCAGTCTGGAACCGCAAGACCGCTACGGTCGCAGGTTGGAATCCTGCCTCGGGCATGGATGTTTGTGATGTCCTTAGGTTAGTTAGGTTTAACTAGTTCTAAGTTCTAGGGGACTAATGACCTCAGCAGTTGTGTCCCATAGTACTCAGAGCCATTTGCTCCTCCATCCATAAAAAACACGAATATTTAGGAAATGTTATAAGTGCACAGGGCATTCCCCTGCTAATTCGCAGATGTCTGTGAATAAAGATTTGCCAGTACAACCTAACATCAATGAGCACCTGGCTTTAATAGGGAAGCTCACATATTACATTAAGTTACTAGCAAACACTGTGCAACTTCTTACTCTATGGACCATCGTGCCAGAAAGATGTTACCTTTACGTGAACCCAGGACCGTCAGGATACATTTCAGCAGTGAAAGGACGCATTGTTAACCCATCGTTGTCTGATTCATTTTGATCCTGCTAATCCTGTGATGGTAACTGTGGCTGCACCTTCTTATGGAACTGGAGCTGTGCACCCCCATACAATTCATTCATCTGATAGGACCACTGCTTTGGCCTCAAAAACTCTCAAATTCATGCGGCGCAATTACAGTCAACCGGAAAAAGAGCCCCTCGACATTATCTATGGTGTTACCAAGATCCACCAATTTTCTATTGTCAGAAGTTCTATTTGATTACAGATCATCAGTCTTTAATGGTTTGTTCAATCCTTACAAACCTGTCCTACTGGGGTCAGTTCTAAAATTGCCATATTAGGCTCTGTTATTGTCTACTTATCAATACGAGTTGTTGTACAGGCCCACTGCACGGTGCGGTAACTTGTTGTCTCGCTTACAGGTCGGTACTGACACGGCATCTGACTTGTCTGAGGAATCATGCTATCAAATTGTCACTCGGGATACCGAACTTCTCCATAATTTTCCTTTTGATTTTCGGCATGTCACTCGAACAACTGCTTCCAACCCAGCTCTTCAGGTAGTTTTGTTTTGTAATACGTGTGCCGTGGGCGGCTGCGTAATTTGAAAGAAATTATCCACCAAGGAGCATGTCGCTGCTTTTCCCATCGTCACCTGCTATCTGCACGGTCACGTGTTCTGCTGTAGCATATACAGGGTGTTACAAAAAGGTACGGCCAAACTTTCAGGAAGCATTCCTCACACACAAAGAAAGAAAATATGTTATGTTGACATGTGTCCGGAAACGCTTACTTTCCATGTTAGAGCTCATTTTATTACTTCTCTTCAAATCACATTAATCATGGAATGAAAACACACAGCAACAGAACGTACCAGCGTGACGTCAAACACTTTGTTACAGGAAATGTTCAAAATGTCCTCCGTTATCGAGGATACATGCATCCACCCTCCGTCGCACGGAATCCCTGATGCGCTGATGCAGCCCTGGAGAATGGCGTATTGTATCACAGCCGTCCACAATACGAGCACGAAGAGTCTCTACATTTGGTACCGGGGATGCGCAGACAAGAGCTTTCAAATGCCCCGATAAGTGAAAGTCAAGAGGGTTGAGGTCAGGAGAGCGTGGAGGCCATGGAATTGGTCCGCCTCTACCAATCCATCGGTCACCGAATCTGTTGTTGAGAAGCGTACGAACACTTCTACTGAAATGTGCAGGAACTCCATCGTGCATGAACCACATGTTGTGTCGTACCTGTAAAGGCATATGTTCTAGCACCACAGGTAGAGTATCCCGTATGAAATCATGATAACGTGCTGCATTGAGCGTAGGTGGACGAAACTAAAATGAGCTCTAACATGGAAATTAAGCGTTTCTTGACACATGTTCACATAACATCTTTTCTTTATTTGTGTGTGAGGAATGTTTCCTGAAAGTTTGGCCGTACCTTTTTGTAACACCCTGTGGATAATGATAGTGCACAGGTTGTCATTCTTCAATCTTTTGGGAAGTTTTGTTTTGATTGCATCAAGATCATTGTTCCACTTGTCGTCAATTCGACCACAGTCTCTGCATCACTGGACGCGGGTGTGCATCCTGTGGTTGATTTTTTTCAGTGGGTGTTCCAAGTCGCTCTCAAGGTTGATACTGGGCTGTGGAGGGGGAGCTAACATCGGCCGTAGTTACACTCCCTGACACCTCATCTACGTCTGTATTCGGGCCTGCCCCCCGCTGTCGTCACATCGGATAGCACCACACGACGACAGTGCAGAAGTCAATGGTGGGGGGTGATAACGTGTTGTTAGCAGAACGAGGTCTCATGTGAAAGTTGGTACGTCACGAAAGCGCTATCAGTAAAGAATGTCACTGTGACGCATCAATGAATTGCAAACGTCTGCGTAGACACGCCCCCACATGTTTTCCTCAGCCAGAAGGTTTATGTCCAAGCGCAGTACTGCTCACGCCAGCCTCTGTAATCAGCGACCTCTTGTAATCATCGCTAACGACAACAGTATCGTCTTGGAACAGATCCAGCTGCATATTAATAGAAAGGTTATTCGGAACTTTATATCACGTTTGCAGACTAATGCACTCTTATCTGAAGCTAATACTCTGGAATGAACGAAGGGCTAAATGTTGTAAGTGTCAATGACAACCTCAAATACGTGTCATGTGTATGGATAATAATTGCTACCAGAATTAAGCATTAGCCGTGCTCAAATTTTAATAACTTACTAATAAACTGTGTGTGTGTTGGAGTATCCGCTCGACCTCTTCTGAAGTATTTTAGATTGCTACAATGTCACACTGACCCTACTAAGTTTTGTATGAAAGAGATGTTCTCCCTTGTTCATGTGCTTCTTTTGTGCTTCCGATTTGTAAACTCAAACACGATTCTCAGTGTGTAACTAACCTTGTGTTTTCAATCGATGAAGAATAATATTTTTTTTCTCAAAGATTTCGCGTTGAGCAGTCATTGGTAGTCCTCTTCCATACCTTCGCTTAAATACACGGAACATATGCGGCACCCATTTTGTCGAACTGAGTTTGGATGAGTACCTGTAAAGTGCGCTGAGGTAGATGATTTGGGAAATGTGTCTTAAGACAAAGGTGGACCCAAATAATGTAATGTGGCACAATGTAGTTATAGAGTACTTAAGTTATTTCCAGTCATCGGATAAAGTAATGCTACGCTGGACGCTGTTGCTAAATATCGGACTGCTGTGAGGTACAGCACTGCGTTACTCAGTCGTATTCATTTCACATATGGCACGTATGGAAATGTTACTGAATGATTTAATTCAAAGATTTTGTTATTGCTTTAATTGCGAGTAGATGAATAAATGCTCGGGGAAACTTCCTACTGCATTGTGGATCCCAAACAAGTGTGAAGCTGACACGAGGCAGCCATACTTGCTGTTTTTCTGAATGTGTTTACTTACGTATTATATGCTGTACTGAAATATCCTGGTCCTTTGCTACCCATTGCACTTAATTATATATTAGTATGTGTTGTGCATCCTTTAAGAGAGGATACACAGCGAAAACTAACATTGATTTGAAGTCAATTACCGTTCATAATCTCTCATGGTCATGATAATTAAGTTATGCATAGCATTAAAGCAGGGCCAGCACATCACTCCAGAGCGGGTGATTGATGCTTTCTAAACGAATACAAACGCTAATTTCAATGTACAGATGTAGATGTGGGATGAAATAATCGGCTGTTGCATCGGTATAAAGAAGCACGATGCAAATACGTAAATGATGTCACTAGAGTTTTGCGCGAATCGCTGTTGTACGAGGAACCTATGACAGTATGAGCCTCATACACAGAGACACTGACTTATTCCTCTTACGAAGACATCATTTCATTGATATTTTTAATGTACGATGGTGGGCTGCGATCTCTCTCGAAATATGAATGTGTCAGTTATAACTTTGTCCTTATCCGTCTAGTTTCGTACTCCATTAAGCTGAAGTCCAGTGAATATGAAACTTTGTCAGATTAAATCTATTTACGATCCTAGACTGGAACCCGGAAGTTTAAGTTCCAGTTAACCAGGCTCTACTCATGACGAGCCCTCACAACATTCCTGCAGACCTCTCTGGAATACCACCAAGTGATCTCAAGGAGCCTCTGTAGGTTGGTTGATTGTGAATTTCACGCAATCGTTCTCGTATATGGGTCAGAAGACTTAACTGATATCAGTCAGATATTTTTTCTCCCTTTGTATGGTTATCTTTTAGAAGACACAGTTCCACATCCTCCGAAACGCTGGGAATAACATGTTCGTCGAATGATATCGACTTCACCTTTGCCTTAATCTGCAGGATTACTGGCTTCTTTCCACTGCGTTAATTGGTGCTTCGTTCCTCACGTCAATCATTTACTCAGATCTCATCCGTAATATCAGTTGTTTTTTTTTCTAAAGAGGGTCAAGCATTGTTTTTGGTCATCACTCAACAAATGCTGTATTCATTTGTACAAAGTTGCCTCATAATTATTATTTACACAAAACGTACCGAATTTTGTTTCAGTATGGCGTCCGCTATTTCATAAACATTCGAGAGCCAGTGGTGCAATTCCATACTACGCACTTTCTTCGTATTCTCCTCTGTGGTTACAGCTTTGGGACGTTCGTTATTTCAGAAATAAGTTCGATCATGCTTTAACATAGTGGCCTACTTCATAAGCGAGGGAAACGAGGGTGTTGGTTAGCTAATTAGTTAGTTAGTTACATGTTCCATAGAGCTGTACTAAACAGAGCTGTACTAAACCGATATAAAGATTGCACCGTTTAGCCACGATTCCACAGAAAGTGATACAGGTTACGAACAATATAACTGGTCACGCCTACCCACACGAGACTGCGCTAGTTAAGCAAACCTTATCGTGTGTTATCTTAATGAATCAGCGCATAGGATTTCCTCCCACCTGTTTTCTGTGAATCTCTCATAGATATTGAACCTCGAATCAGTATTTGTAGCGTATTAGATTCTTCGTAAGATGCAGGCAGACTACTGTGATTATATGTGGACATGTAGACAGCTGATATATTTGAAATAAGTTGCGGGACGGTATTACGATGCGTTTATTAGGAAACACCGATGAACATTAACAATTTAGTAGTCTGAAATATTCATGTCAAAAATTTAATAAATTTTGATACCATGGTAAAACCGACTATAGCATAAAAGCGGGGTCCGAGTACGTCCTAAAGCTGACTGGCGAAATTGGCGCGTGGGCTAAAGCTCTAGCTCACATCGTAAAACGTTCTAGCTCTTCATAAATCTTCGGTAATTTAGCAATTTTCATTTGTCGACTGCAGTATCTGGTTCAAAATGGCTCTGAGCACTATGGGACTTAACTTCTTAGGTCATCAGTCCCCGAAGTAGCTGGTTTACAGTGCAGTGATATTAAGTATTAAAGCTCTATCAATCTATAGGCTTCTCCTTATATTTGCTGTGCCAAAAACGGTCATCAGTAAACTAATGTATGGTAAAGAAAATTCTGCGTTTCGCGCCATATCACGTATGGTTCGTCTACGTATTGACTTGGAAGCACGATTCGCTCTCAAGTCTCGTGCACTTCTCCCCACTCCTATGATTCACTACTGTGTCATATGGTCCACTCCATACTACCACTTCGTTGCCTTTATATTCTGTAGTACCGTTTGACGCTGCGTATTACTTCTGCTACCTGCTGAGTTCTAGTCACCATAAAATTTAGAAAATAAAATACATTCCAGAACACGAGGACCCTCGCAATTTGAACGAATATTTTATCGAAAAGATATGAAACGAGTCAGTTTACCGGACATGTAAACATGATTAGTGATAACATTAATGATCATATTGTTTTTATAGTTCTACTCAGGCAACTAAATTTGAAAACTAGTTTTTCTGCTTATTTTCTTAATTTTTTGTTTTTTATGGCCTACCAGTTTTTTGATAAATTTGTCCGTAGAACAGGAGGAGTTGTCTAGGAGAAATGACTTTAGTTCGGTTTCAAGAAGTGCTTTCTTACCTGTCAGACAGTTTATGTTATGGGGTAAATGATGTAACTGTTACTTCCTGCCTGCTGAACTCTTTTCTGAGCCCGTGACAGCTTTGATAGTGGGTAACAAAGCTCATTTTTCCCTCTAGTGTTGGCGGCATAGCTATCGCTATTCATCTGAAACTGTGTTGGATTATTTATGAAGAATTTCATTAGCAAACATAGGTACTGTGATGTTGCAGTTGAAACGCTAACTCCTTGAAGCCTACCTGCTAGATTACAGCGGGTGAGCACCACATGTCATTCTTAATGC
This sequence comes from Schistocerca cancellata, assembly GCF_023864275.1. NCBI lineage: Eukaryota > Metazoa > Arthropoda > Insecta > Orthoptera > Acrididae > Schistocerca > Schistocerca cancellata. Next base: position 98,858,491 of record NC_064629.1, on the reverse strand, counting down.
TTGCTTTAGTGCAATAAGTGCTTTCTTTCGAAGTGATGAGTTAGGCCAGAAAATTATTCCATAAGATATTACTGAGTGGAAATACGCAAATACGTCGGGGAAGGGGTTGCTGATTCGTTTATTTCAAAGACTAGCAACTCTACGAAGAGCAAATGTAGCTGAACTTATTTGTCTGAGATGCGGAAGGATTATGCTTCTTCCAGTTCAAATTTTCATCAATATACATATACCTACATTTATGTAGCACTCTACCCCCGTGTACTGACTCCTTCTCCTGTAATACGTTAACTGTTGTTATGACTCAGCTTGTTGTACAAAAATGAACACAGAGTTGTGAAAGCAGGCATTGCCTGCAAGGGAAATATCAACTGTTCAAATAAAGTTTATCAGGAAAATCAGAAATCATAATCAGTATGCTTTATTTTTACCGGTTTCGTTCTATAATTTTACAATAGCATCATCATAAACTGTTTAAAATACAATAATTTTCGACGGTGCTCTTACAAATGTATAGACCAGAACCGGTAAAAATAAGGCATACCTACTGACTGCGACTTGTGGCTTTCCTGATAAACGAAATATAGTGTGTTTAGCTAAAATTATGGGGAAGTCCATTGTCAGAGAATAACTTAATAATTCTTTGAAAAACTTCATTAAAAATCTCTGATGTTGCATTCTCTATAATGGGATTTATTATAACACTAGTATCACGTGCAAAAAGTACCAATTCTTCATAATGAGTGTGAAGTGGAAGGCCATTCTCATAAATAAGAATGCAGAGTAGATAGCAATGACATCTTCCAGACGAATAACAGTTAATGTCACAAGATCAGAACCGTGCTACAGAGGCTTGAGAACCGTGATAGTGAACTCACGTAAATGTTTTGGCGAGTAAATTCTATTGATCAGGTGCACACCTGCTCCGCTCCCACAAAGTACCGGCCCTGTGCTAGCCCCGGAAGTTTACCAACAACTTGTCGTTCCATGCCACGCAGAATCGGTTCTGTATTTCGTCCTGATGGTGGACCATCACGCTATTATACAGGTCTCGCAACGTTTGGCTCATCACTGTATCTCTGGTACACTATTTTACAAAGTAACAAAGAGAATAAAATCTCGATTAGAGTTTTAGCGTGGAATTATGGATTAAAACTTGAATTAAGTGGATCAGCTGAAAATAGGTTCGGCTGGTATAAATGTCGTTTTATTGGTCAAATGTTTTGAGATCTTGTGTATCTTTTAAGAGATAACAGTATGTAATAATATGAGCAGTTACTGATTGAGTGAAATGTTGCATTTGTTGAGACACAAAACCCGTGTCGGTATGCAAAGTAGGAGGGGATGCAAATTGTTCATCAGTAATTCTGCCGTAAATCTGTGTTTCTGGTGATTTCCTTACAGCACCTAATATAAATGCTAGAATAGTTCGCTAGGAAGTCACAGTTTATTATTTTCCAGATCCGTTGCCAAATGAACAAATGTCCCGTCTCTGTCAATATAGCTCTCGAAGAGACGTTAGACTACAACATTTCTTAGTTCTTCCATACTAGTTTTTATAGAAGCAAATAAAGATTAACACTCAAATATCCGGATAATTTTCAAGTTTGGTTCTCAGTGCTGAGCCTTCTAGAACAGTGAACATTTAATAAAACGAGAAATGCTACTGCACAGAAGTAAGACACTGAACTCGAATTCGGGATGACGGAGGCGCAAATCTCTGATCGGCCATCCTTATTTAGGTTTTGCATGATTACCTTAAACCGTTTAAGGCGAATGTCAGGATGGTTGCTTTGAAAGGGCCCCAATTCGCGCTTTTGCTCCGTATATAATGACGTGATCGTTGAAGGGGCATTACATCTCAATCATTCTTTCTTTTTCCTTCCTTAAGGAAATGTTAAACTTTTTGAATGATGTTACTGTCAATTATGTGGATTTTATTATTGTGGAACAAAACACCGTGTTCTGTAAGAACTTTTAAACTAGAAAATCTGATGGATTTTCCCTCCAGCAACCTCTTCTCCTACCTTCCCTCTTACTTCTCCTAGACAGCCGTTATCTCCTTCGTCACCAATGTCTTTGCCATTCGTTACTTGCAGTCTTTTTCGAGAATTCGAGGTAATTTAGTAAATACGTTATTTCAAACGTTCGTATCACTATCATTACAGAACAAAACATTCTATTTCAAAGTACTGTCAGTTTTACTTTCTTCATCTTCTAAATTTAACCGCATTTCGTCCAACCACTAAAACATTCTACCTTCGAGAAGTAGATGCTTAGCCCAGGGTAGCAATTGTATGGAATGGAAGCCGGAACACAGTACAGTAACGGTCTGAATAAAGGAAGGACAACAAATCTTCGTGTAAGGAAGTATGTGACCTTTACACTCCTGGTCCTTTTCCTATTGAATAGTTACTGTTACGAATGTTAGTGCTGTCATTTGTGTTTGAGAAGATCAGGTTCAACTGGCTCTGAGCACTATGGGACTCAACATCTTAGGTCATAAGTCCCCTAGAACTTAGAACTACTTAAACCTAACTAACCTAAGGACATCACACACACCCATGCCCGAGGCAGGATTCGAACCTGCGACCGTAGCAGTCCCGCGGTTCCGGACTGCAGCGCCAGAACCGCTAGACCAGAGAAGATCAGTTTTGTGTCAAACGTTCCGTACGACTCATTTTCACTGGCATGGAGGATGAGCGAATGCAGGCGCGTCACGTGCAGATAATCTATTGTAATGGTAGCGGTATCTGGTTGTGGAAGGGGCGCGAACTAATCAGATACCATGCTCCGTGCGCTCAACACAGGTAGCACGTTAAGCGACCCGCATGGGGCCAGGCTTGCGTGTGTTCTTCCCATGCATTTACTTCCTGCCTAGCAGTAAGCGTGCCGTGTAAAGTACACTGAACTTGCGTTTTACGAGAGTAAAGCAATCGTCAACACGCGGTGTTTGTTTCTCCGCAATCTCATGTTCTACTCACTGTTACAATGTGTAGCAAACAGTGACGAAACATATTTACTAACATAATTATTTTATGCTTTCACAATTTACTTCTGAACAATGTTTATTCCGCTAGGCCTTGTGGAGACAAGATAATATATGACACAGCACTTATACTTGGATTATTTCTGGTCATTTAAGTTGACAGAAGAGACTCAAGGTACTTCTCTGCGATATATTGGCTTTTGGATTCTTTCAGATAATAAACCGTAAAAGACAGATATTTGTGCAAGCCCAAAATTACGTTTGCATAACGGACTAACAACTCAATTTATTTGTTATTTATTTAGTTTTCCGTCACAGTTTGGTACGATCTTTAATGATGACTAGTCTCGAACGCATGCAATAATTTTCGTTACAGATTATATGCGGCTGATACGAAAAATAAAACTAATAATAGACACATATATTGTTTACGACTTCGGTATCTCAGGTAGGCAAATCATAAGTGTTAACTAATGGAATAAAAACCAACAATGTTCCACAAGCACGATGCAGAGCGACTTCTTAAAATAACTGGTGCTGTTAGTTTATTTATATGAGCAACTTGGTTACTCGTGAGCGTCAAGGGATCCGACTGATGGACTTAAATTATCTGCATTGGGTATACGAATTTCAGTGGATATAATTCTGATATTAATTTCTTGCAAATGCAGATAATGACAGAAAATGTACGAGTATCATTGTAATGAGACGAGAGACGAATATCTCGTCTAATGTGTTACTAGACATATGCAAGGTGCTCAGGAATAGTCTGGAAAAAACTTTTAAGGACGTTGCAGAGTAGGCTGTGTTGGGAAATATTACAATATGTTCCGTTTGGTGGGCAGGTATATTGGTACCCCGAATGAACTTACGCATCTAAATATTTCGATGACACAGAACCATCCCTTAGTTACACTACTGTAAAATTAAACGCAACGGAATCTAAATGTGAATGACAAAATTATTTGCCCCTGAGCAGTAAAACTGTGGTTGACATAATGTATTCTACTCCAAGATTATTCCTACTATTTCCCACATAGATCAAAGGAATGCTGTATAACTAAATAGCCGGCCGCGGTGGTCTAGCGGTTCTAGGCGCTCAGTCCGGAACCGCGCGGCTGCTACGGTCGCAGGTTCGAATCCTGCCTCGGGCATGGATGTGTGTGATGTCCTTAGGTTAGTTAGGTTTAAGTAGTTCTAAGTTCTAGGGGGCTGATGACCACAGATCTTAAGTCCCATAGTGCTCAGAGCCATTTGACCCATTTTTTATAACTAAATAACCGGTGACATTCAATATAATGGCTTATTTTTGTTTAGAAAAGACATGAATGGCATGGGATATAGATCACCATAGCACCTAGATTGCATTCATACTCCTTTTTAATTAAATGAAGAGTGTACTGCTATGTGGTTGATAAAGTTGGAAACACAGTGGCAAATTGACTCTGACTTTAACTGTGGATAAGCGATCTGGCTGTAACTAATTCGTTTGACACTGACCGAGAACTGCTAATCGGAATGCTACAACACGCTTAAATCGGACAATGACTGCTACTGTTGTAAGAGCACTCTGCAGATGGTAGAAGTAACCTTAAAGATTTCAAATATTGATGCTGCAAAATGCTTAACATCTGCATGTAGATGTTTAGAATATGGTGACCATTGGGCCTCTGCGTCGGCTCTAACGCTGGACCTCATTCGCTTCCTCTCATCGTGATCCACCTCCGAGCCCTGAGTCCAGATCGATCTCTCTTCGTTCGTTGCCACTTCCTGCATCTCCTCATCGACACTGCTCTCTCCTTCAGACCACTGTGGGAGTCTCACTTCCTCAGACTCCACTCAAGTCCGCAAAACACGCCACATATAGTACACGCCAAATCGCTAAAAATCACGTATCGAAAATGCAGCATTCTCTATGCATATCTTACAGCTTCCCTCCAGAAGACAGGCAAAATCCATTCCTCCAATCCCAACACGTTTCCTGGCCTCGAAAATGCGCCCAGTGATGTCACAGGCAGCGTCCCAATCAAAACACGCTTACTTTGCACGCGTGAGAAGCAGCGCCGGTTTGCTGCCTACGTGGCACTGAAGAAACGCAACAGCTATCCCAGCGACATAATGTCGGGCCTCTTCCAATAGAATCCCATTTTGGCCGCTGGGGTGAAATGTTTTCAGGAGCCTAACAGATACTGATCTCGCAGGAACGTCCACAGGAAACATCATGAGCACATCTGCACAATCTGAGGAATGCACTCTCCTATGTCGACAACCATCTGACCATCGTGGATCGGTGAAAACAGTCGTAACAAGTTCTGGTGCAGGCTCCTAGGGCACTGTATCGTAGCGCGCTACAAGGTCTCCTCTCCCTGTGGGTAGTGGATCCCCTGAAAGTCAGGCCATATCCTCCACATAGCCTTCAATTGCGTGAAATCGCCACCCCAAGCCTACCCTTGCTCAGCCTATGTACCTACTCCTACACCTGGCACCAGTAAATCGGTCCAGCACCAGCTGTGACTGCTATGCAAAACATGCGCTCAGGTCCACCAACTCTAATTTCTTCACGCAACTAGGTATCATTGATTTCAGTATTATAACCACTGTCGGCCCTTTTTAATGAGCACCACTGATAAAATGGAAGAAAACACGAGACCCACAGAATAGTGCTCTTTCAATATTTGTTACGAAAATAATTCGATATGTTGCGCCATTTCTAACTTAGTTAGGACTGACGTTACTCAATAAGGCACTGCGCGTGGAATTTCAAGAGTTCCACCAGAGATGGTGTAACCAAATGCGTTCTTCCTTTGGTTACCTAAAACTGAACTACAGTGTGCTATAAAAACTGGACATGGGTGGAAGGAAGAATCGGACCCGAGCCTAAGGATGAGCACTCTCGTGTGTTATCATCTATGCTGTGAGAACAACTGACACCATCAGCCGGAGTGGCCGAGCGGTTCTAGGCGCTTCAGTCTGGAACCGTGCGACTGCTTCGGTCGCAGTTTCGAATCCTGCCTCGGACATGGATGTGTGTGATGTCCGTAGGTTAGTTAGGTTTAAGGAGTTCTAAGTTCTAGGGGACTGATGACCTCAGAAGTTAAGTACCATAGTGGTCAGAGCCAGTTGAACCAACTGACACCAATTGTTTCTGGCGGTCCACTTTAATATGCCCGTGCAACGACATGTCTGGCGAATTTCAATGGTAATTAACTCAGAGCTGGCTCGACGTATCGACTTTTTTCTTAACAATTCTTTCTCATCACAACATACCTTACAAGCTTTTCAGACTGTATCTGACCACTATAAATACATATATTTTTTTCTCGTAATGTTATAGAAGATGTGGCTAAGAATTCCTACAACATACTGTGGTAACCACTACCACAAATTTGTGAAGTTTTTGAACAATAATTGTTACAGATTCGACAGAATGATTGACACATATCGAACAGTTTCCTTAGACAGAATCTATATGATCTTATAGGCAAGGGCAAACGGAACAAAATTCCGAAACATGTATGAACAGATCACATAAGTCACAACTTATCAGTGAACGTATCAGAGTGGTCAAATCATACATTGTGGTAGGATCGAAGGAGTAAACCGAAAGCCACACTGATGGTCTCAATCAATTGTTGATGAATGCAGAATGAAAGGAGTATAAGGTTTAATTTTTATTAACAATAGAATACACCATTTTACACATGTAGAGCATAATGAAGAAATTATGATAAGATAGAGTAACAGAATACATGCTGCTAGGCACAATGTATTTTTATTAGTTACAATGAAAGAGGAAAGTTTTGACAAAGACTCACCTTTTACATTCAAAAGGGTTTAGAGGGAACTGCAGATATATTAATACCTGTTAAGTGGTAGGGACACTGTTGGTGGAAACCTCAAGTTTGCAGCAAGTGACAAACCTGAAGGAAGCAAAAACCTTGGAGAATATGCCGTTGAGACTGAGCGTCATACCACATTAAATTACAGTAGAGGCGTTGTAACATGAAGCGACATGATGGAATCCCCAAAGAAGACCTCAGAATTCCGTGGGACCAAGAATGCACTGCAGACGTACAGAATATTATGAAAAGTGTGGAAGGGGATCTGATTAAATCCGACTCCTTCTTCCTCATTTTTAGTAGCACAAAACCCTCAGAATAATTTAAGACGGGGTTTCTTCACTGAACTGTGCGACCCTATGTCCCCAACCCAATGCGTTGTTTTAAATGCCAGTGCTTTTGGCACACACTCTTGGATGTAAGGGAGAAGACACTTGTAGAAAATGTGGTAAGGCTGCCCATGAAGGGGTTGTGTGTTCATCTCCGGAGTGTGTGAAATGCTCTGGGGCTCACCCTGTCTGGAGTATGGACTATAGAGTTTTCCTTGAAGAACGGAAGGTAAAGGAGATCAAAACTACTAAATGATAAAGTTTTATGAGGCCATGAAGCCCCTACGTTCGCTACCTCCTTTGCTTCAGTCGTTCAACAGCCAGTTCAGAAAACCAATGCTGCTACACACATGGAGACTGCTAATGTCACCACTAGTACATGTGTTTGCCAATGCTCTTGTGCTGCTGCAGTTACTTCAAAGCCTACGCCTCTTCCCAGAACAACAGACAGGCCGTGGTAGCTTATATTGTGGAGCTCCATGTTCCTCCAAAGGTTTAATCTAGTCCGGCGTCCAGTGCTGCTACTATCACTGCCGCAGTTGTGATTCTGAAGCCTACCCAGGGCAAAAAAACAAATGTCAAGCGTTTACCACTGATGGAGTCGGGAAGTAAATGGTCAGACGATGTCGATGCCATATTGTCTGATGTCTCTCACGATTATCCTGTAGAGCTAATGCACCTTTTCAGGACGCACGTGGAGAAACTGAAACTACGTGCAGAGGAACGCCCCCTGTGCATGAGTTAAAAGAAACACGTTTGAAAGCTGTGCTACGCTACTATATAGTTTACCAAAAGGATGATCTGACCAGGGATAGAGCCAAGGGAGGGGGTGCTGTGTTTGTCAATAATGCACACCATTTCTCTGCTCTCCCCGTGGCTACTGACCTGTAAGCAGTTGCTGTTGAAATTGATGTTTGTCGGAGGGTCACTGTTTGCTCACTGTATTTATCTCCGAAAGATCCAACAGACTCTGAGACCTCTCAGATCTTATGGAAAAACTCCCACGACCATTTCTTATACTGTGAGAATTCAATGTCAGTCATATTTGTGAGGTTCGACTTCTGCTTGCCCTCGAGTTCAGGTTTTGAAAAGCCTCATCACGTCTCACGAGCTGTTCATCCTCAACACAGGTACTGCTGCTGACTCATTCTCAGCCATCGACCTCTCTTTCTGCTATCCAGCCCTCGCAGACTCACTGACGTCAACATTCCAGTGACAACTTTCCGCCGGCCAAAGTGGCCGTGCGGTTAAAGGCGCTGTAGTCTGGAACCGCAAGACCGCTACGGTCGCAGGTTCGAATCCTGCCTCGGGCATGGATGTTTGTGATGTCCTTAGGTTAGTTAGGTTTAACTAGTTCTAAGTTCTAGGGGACTAATGACCTCAGCAGTTGAGTCCCATAGTGCTCAGAGCCATTTTTGACAACTTTCCACTGCTCATTCACCTACTGGGTGGAACATTCCCTGAAGAGAAGCCATCAAAATGAATGACAGAGGGCTAACTGGACGCTGTTCCGCCAGTGGCTGTGTTTGAACACTGTGACAGTGTCCATAATTTGGTGGACCACGTTACAAGAATAATCCATCATGCCACTGACTCATCCATCCCAAAGTCCTCAGATAATCTTAAGAGGTAATTTGTCCCTTGATGTACTAGTGAGATCCAGTCAGAAATCTGTGTAAGGAGTGCTGCTCTTCGATGGTTTAAGTACCACCCAGCAGCAGAGAACCTCACAGCATTAGCAGGTCAAAAGAGCCAACACTTAACACATAGTTAAGGAGAGGAAGAAAAGGTCATGGCAAGTCTTCCTGGACTCCATCTACCATTACATTTGTTCTACAAAAGTATGGGAAGCCATCAGGAGGATTTCTGGTCAGCACAGTCGTTTGCCAACAGCAGAAGTACTGAAACAGGGGTGTCTCCAAACAACGCCCAGAGACATCGCTCAGATACTGGCAGAAAATTTTGCAAAAACCAATGCCAGCCACAATCCGACGTTTCGCTGCTACCTTGTGACTATAGAGAGGACAAGTAGGACTTCAGATCGAAATATTATGAGTCTTACTACTACCCTTTCTCCATGTGGGAGCTGGAATCGGCACTGCCTGAGACTCGTGATACTGCCCCTAGTCACGACCAGATCCGGTACTGCGCGCTTCAACATTTGCCAACAGTATCAAAAGAAATCCTCCTCGAATGTTTTAATTTAATTTGGCAGATAGGTGACTACCTCAACTCGTGTAGAGAGGAACTTCTGAGACCTCTCCTCAGACCATGAAGGGACTGCAAATCTTCCAGTATTTAGAGCTGCGTTGTTTTAACGAGGTATGTAGGGAAGACCCTGGAGAAAATGTTAGAGACCAGGAAACTCCTTAGCTGCTCTAGTGTGAATTCTGGACATTTCGATCCACTGTCGAGAACCTGATCCTGCTTGAGGGAGCTATTCAGCAGGCTTTCCTAGGTAAACGTCATTGTATCGGTATAGTCTTTTATATCGTAAGATGTACTATACTACTTGAAGAGACAGTATTTTCACGGAACACCATCAATGAGTCTTTCGTTGCCCCTCCACGTGGTCACACAGTCTTTCCTGTTTCTACGTTTTTTAGGTCCCGAATTGATGACACGCTGTCAGATCATTTTGAAGAGGGGAATGACGTCTCTCAGGGCGGTGTTTTCAGTGTTACCCACTTTTCCGCAGTTATAAACAGCATCATGTATACGGTGAGGACTCCTGTACCCGCTTCTTATTTGTGGACGATTTTGCTGTTTTCTGCTTCTCCTCCAGAGTTGCAACAGCGACCCATAGTTGCAACTTATAGTGCGGCGGTTAGAGGAGTGGGCTGCAAAGACATGTTCTGAATTTCTTGCAAAGAAGTGTGTGTGTGTTCATTTTAATAGCTTTCTTGGTATTTTTAATTTACTTGACTTGCATATGAGGGACACCATTCTACATTTCAATTAATCAATGAGGTTTATGGGCCTCATTTTTGGCTCGAAACTGTCGTGGTTACCACACCAGAGAGATAAGAAAGTCAGAGCCCAGAAGGCACTGAATATCTTAAATTGCCTTATCTTAGGTATCGGGGAGCAGACAAAGCACGTCTGCTCGAGTTTTATAGAGCTTCCGGGCATTTGCGGCTATACTATGGGTGTACAATGTGCGGATCAGCGAGGTATTCCTTCCGGAAGACTGTTGACGCTATCACCATGAGGGGATTAAGCTAGTCACTGGTGCTTAAAGGACCAGCCCCATACCTAGTCTCTGTACAGAGGATGGAGAACTGCCACTCGCCAACTGACAGCAGCTGCTCATGGTGCGTCAGGCACGTAAGTTCCTCGAGGTCTGATTTCACTTGCATACCATACTAGCTGCATACCATCCACCTCTGGATTGCCCTTTCTCCAGTTATCCACGGGCAAAAAGTCCGTTTGGGCTCTACATGGTTCAAATGGCTCTGAGCAGTATGGGACGTAACTTCTGAGGTCATCAGTCCGCTAGAACTTAGAACTACGTAAACCTAACTAACCTAAGGACATCACACACATCCATGCCCAAGGCAGGATTCGAACCTGCGACCGTATCGGTCGCAGAACTGCTCGGCCACCCGGCCGGCAATAAAGTTGTCTCTGGAGTTATTAAGTACAGAGGATAAAGACTACCATTTAAAAGGCAAAAAGGCTCTATATATAGCCTGCTAAACGTTCTTTGACGTGTCTGTCTGTATGTCTTTTCTCTAAGCAATAAATTTCGTTATTTTGAAATGTTCAGATGACAATTTCCCTTTTTCACTTCTCAGTAGTTTACCACAGAAAATTTGTAATTAACTTCCTTCACGAAATTATCTTTGGCCTTTGATACGTTTTATCATTTCTCTACATGTGGCATGTCTACATGTGGCATGTCACTTGGTATGGAGCACCTACAACCCCCAATCCAGAGTTTTAACCTCCTGCCACTTCCTTCACAAAGGCTTCCTTCACAGAGGCTCAGAGTAATTTTAGATTTAGTGCAGTACAGGAGAGAATACACTCCAGCATGCATCTTTAACATATTATTTTACAAGATTTTAACTGACAATCACTTCTCTACAGCTGTCGTTTCGGGTGGGTTGAAACAGAAGGACTCCGTCGGTTGCTGTGTTATAACCCCGATTATGTCCTCAATGTTCGACTGCCTGGAGACTTTACTGTCTTTGAAATGGAGTTATAAGCGACTTTGTGAGCACTGTAGCGGATGAGATGTGCTTCAAGTGTTAAATTCCTTGTCTGTCCCAGTTCACTGGGTGTCCTTCACTCTCTACAACGCTTGTACACATCAGATAAAGTAGACCAGAATATCCAGGACACCCTCTTCCTACTACAACAGCTGGGGAAGGGGGTGTCTTTCTGCTGGGTACCAGGGCACGTGGTTATTGCAGGGAATGAAAATGAGGATTTAGCAGACACGTATGACGATCATCAATTAGTGCTGCGTGCCAACCACACGGCTGGCGCATTTTTAGGTGTTCATGCTTTGCAGTGATGTGCTCTGTGGTCGCCAGCGCACTTGAGGTATCAATGTGCCAAGCCACATCGTGTGGTTGGAAGGCCAAACTGCTGGCAACGTGGCATTGTTGGGGGGGCACGCGTGCTGTGTATATTTCTACCACTACAACCATATGAAGCAGGAACGTATGCTTCAAAAAGCCGCGGGAATGAGCCGTGTCGGCAAACTCCCCAAAATAGTTTGGTTGTGTGTGTGAAGAAACCATACATTTAGCTTACGCTCACATAATCCCAGCATAGGGCAGTGATTTCTTCCTGTGGTATGTTGTTGGGGTTGTAATGGCGACTCCTGTCATGACGTACATTTGTGTCTTTTCATTCTGGGTCCTGTATGTATGGTGCTCCACTCCCCCAGCTTTGAAGAAGATGGTGTAACCTGTTTTGTGTGATGTGTGGCCACAGAGAGTTTTGAGTGGTATATGGTGGAGGAGTGTTTTTCTGCAAATGATTTGTTTAGCTTGTTGAGGCAAGTGTAGTTAGATAATAGAACCGGTGGTAAGCCGGTCGGTGTTATGTTTTCCTGTATAGGTGCTTGTGTAGAGATGTGTTGGTTAGCTGCTGCAGGGTCGTTTGTGGGGTCCCTTGTGTTGCTGGTACTTGGAACAGGTGTTAATGGTGTTGGCAAAAGCACTCGACGTTTGCCTTGTCAGTCGCTGGGCTCACATGCCTGTGTGCGTTCTTTGTGTTTGCTTCTTGAACATGCCATCTGCCAAGGTCCATTGTTGTCCACTGAGGTCCGCAGATTCGGCTCTTTCGACCCAGGGGGGCCACAGCGGTGATAGTGATGGCATGTTTAGTGTTAATAGCTGGTTGTGTATGTGTTGCTGGTGTTTTTATTTGTGATTTGTTGCCTCCGCCTGTCAGTCGATCGATGAGCCCATGCCGCCTGATGGGCGGCAGTGAGTCCTTGCTCGAGTTGTGTCACCCCCTCCAGATGGGCCTTAAGAGGGACGGAAATGTTGACGGGATCAGCCGACACTTGCGTTTCCTGAGAAGATCGACCATGTCCCCTAAAAAAGGACGTTCTTACTAAGGCAAGCTTGTGGGTGCACGAGAAGTTTGCTTTACTTCCTAAAATGACAATTTTGCTTTTTCATCGGAAAACTAAATATTCTGTGTGCCTACAGAAGACTTAACTTGTGCGAAGTGCAATGCGGGGCGCAAGAGAGCGCGGGAGGAAGAGAGCGGCCTGCAGTGCGCGGGGTTATCCGACTTGGACGGACCCGCACTGAAATATCTTACCAAAGAACGGGAGTGTCTCGCTAGGGAGTTTTGCAGCCGAAGTTGCGGTAACTTTGAGTCGGAGCTCTGGCCGCTTAGCGCTGGGAAGCGTTCAGCGGCGTGCGCTTGTTCTCGACACTCCGAACAACATCCTCTGGCAACTACGCCGTTCCCAGCTTAGTGTCCTCTGGCAGCTACGCCGGCTGCAAAGAGACGTCCGCTTGGGTCGACTGCTCAGCTGCGCCAAGCACATCGTAACCTTCTTACATCTATGCCTGTAATCTCTGAACCAGCAACAGGATTAGAGAATTATCGTTCCTGGCATAAGCTGCCGTTAACACCACGGCACAAACGGCTGCGTTTGGAGTGGTGCAATGATCTGGAGGCATGGCCTATTGAGAAATGGCATCTCATTATATTCAGCAATGAACCGTGATTCTGAATTATTCCAAAGCTTTAGATAGGTGCAGCAGTGTTATTCCCGGCTTCATGGAGTGGACAGCTATCGGGTATGATTTCAGGTTACGCTGGTACTAACTGAGAGAACTCTTACTGCACAGCGGTACGTCACGGAGATGCTGCGTCCTCCCTCATTATGCGACAGTATCGTCGTGCTCCTTTTCAGTAAAATAATGCTCGTCCAAACACATGTCACGTGTGTCTATGAAATGTCTGGATCATATTAAGATCCGTTTTCTCGTCCACTTTTGGTTCCTTCATTTTTTTTATTTTGTTTTATTTTTTGGTCAGGAAGTGTAAGTTCATTAATTGCTTACACAGTTTGGGCCTATATGTTGTAAATTAGTGAAGTGGATGCTCTTCCAAGGAAGTCGGAAGAACGTGCCAGAAAATTGGACTGGAACAGGGAAGACGTTGTTTCCAGAGTACAGAGATGAAATGATTCTGAAAGCTAAAACTTCCTGGCAGATTCAAACTGTGTGCCCGACCGAGACTCGAACTCGGGACCTTTGCCTTTCGCGGGCAAGTGCTCTACCATCAGAGCTACCGAAGCACGACTCACGGCCGGTACTCTCAGCTTTACTTCTGCCAGTATCTCGTCTCCTACCTTCCTTGCCCGCGAAAGGCAAAGGTCCCGAGTTCGACTCTCCGTCGGGCACACTGTTTTAATCTGCCAGGAAGTTTCATATCAGCGCACACACCGCTGCAGGGTGAAAATCTCATTCTGGATTCTGAAAGCTCTTTGCATCATCCTTGATGTAGATGTTGGGGGTATCCGATATTCAGTGCGTCTGGGACTATTAACGACAATAATACACTCCTGGAAATTGAAATAAGAACACCGTGAATTCGTTGTCCCAGGAAGGGGAAACTTTATTGGCACATTCCTGGGGTCAGATACATCACATGATCACACTGACAGAACCACAGGCACATAGACACAGGCAACAGAGCATGCACAATGTCGGCACTAGTACAGTGTATATCCACCTTTCGCAGCAATGCAGGCTACTATTCTCCCATGGAGACGATCGTAGAGATGCTGGATGTAGTCCTGTGGAACGGCTTGCCATGCCATTTTCACCTGGCGCCTCAGTTGGACCAGCGTTCGTGCTGGACGTGCAGACCGCGTAAGACGACGCTTCATCCAGTCCCAAACATGCTCAATGGGGGACAGATCAGAGCACGTTGGGTGGCACGGGATACATGCGGACGTGCATTGTCCTGTTGGAACAGCAAGTTCCCTTGCCGGTATAGAAATGGTAGAACGATGGGTTCGATGACGGTTTGGATGTACCGTGCACTATTCAGTGTCCCCTCGACGATCACCAGTGGTGTACGGCCAGTGTAGGAGATCGCTCCCCACACCATGATGCCGGGTGTTGGCCCTGTGTGCCTCGGTCGTATGCAGTCCTGATTGTGGCGCTCACCTGCACGGCGCCAAACACGCATACGACCATCATTGGCACCAAGGCAGAAGCGACTCTCATCGCTGAAGACGACACGTCTCCATTCGTCCCTCCATTCACGCCTGTCGCGACACCACTGGAGGCGGGCTGCACGATGTTGGGGCGTGAGCGGAAGACGGCCTAACGGTGCGCGGACCGAAGCCCAGCTTCATGGAGACGGTTGCGAATGGTCCTCGCCGATACCCCAGGAGCAACAGTGTCCCTAATTTGCTGGGAAGTGGCGGTGCGGTCCCCTACGGCACTGCGTAGGATCCTACGGTCTTGGCGTGCATCCGTGCGTCGCTGCGGTCCGGTCCCAGGTCGACGGGCACGTGCACCTTCCGCCGACCACTGGCGACAACATCGATGTACTGTGGAGACCTCACGCCCCACGTGTTAAGCAATTCGGCGGTACGTCCACCCGGCCTCCCGCATGCCCACTATACGCCCTCGCTCAAAGTCCGTCAACTGCACATACGGTTCACGTCCACGCTGTCGCGGCATGCTACCAGTGTTAAAGACTGCGATGGAGCTCCGTATGCCACGGCAAACTGGCTGACACTGACGGCGGCGGTGCACAAATGCTGCGCAGCTAGCGCCATTCGACGGCCAACACCGCGGTTCCTGGTGTGTCCGCTGTGCCGTGCGTGTGATCATTGCTTGTACAGCCCTCTCGCAGTGTCCGGAGCAAGTATGGTGGGTCTGACACATCGGTGTCAATGTGTTCTTTTTTCCATTTCCAGGAGTGTATTTCACACCATCGAAAGAGCGAGGCTACGCGGTGATTAGGAGTTCCAATCCCATCTCCGGCCATCTACATATATAAGTTTTCCGTGGCTTCCCTAAATCCAGGAAGGTGAATGCAGAGATGGTTTCCTTGAAGAACACACTGGCGATTTCCTCGCTTACTCGTCTTCTGTGGGGCGTTAAACCATACTCTTCTTTCGCGACCATCGAGCCAGTTGTTCATTTGGTATGACAGTACATTATGCAGTATCCAACATGCCGTCCAAATACAAAGGATCGCACACATAGGTGGCAAGCAACGTAGTCATAACGCAACGGAACTCGTGAATGATGTGGTGCGCCCGCTGTAGCCAGAGGCGTTTCACTCGACTAGACCGTCTGTCCCCAAATACAGTGCGTAAGGGATCTGCCATCTCTCACTCACGGATAGTCATCATTCGATAGCACATGTCGACAGTAGCTACAGAACTGACTGCCGAACGCCGAGAGCACTGGGTTAGCGATACTGTTGTCGCTGTGTTTGTCGGCTGTGTATGTCCTCATCGACCGTCAGTAAACCTTAATGATTATACCAGTTACAGAGAAACAGTGTTTCTTTTTTGTCAAAAGTATATGTCAAAACACGAGGTGCCGATTACACACGTTCGCGTTAATCGCGCCAGTCAACGGGTTGCAGAGTGGACCACAGGTGTGCATCAATAGCGTGTGACGATATTTTGATGTTTTGGAGCTGAATTGAGACCAGACAGGTATAAATGTGTAAGACGTAGTTTTTGACTATCTCCCATTGTGTATAACGATGATATATTACGTTACATACGGCCAACTTAAAATAATCGTGATTACTGCAAAGCCTATGTTTCCTGTGTATAACGTTATTGTTGTTGTTATGGTCTTCAGTCCAAAGACTGGTTTAATGCCGCTGTCCACGCTACTCTATCCTGCGCAAGCCTCTTCAGCTCAGACTACCGCAACCTACATCGTTTTGAATCTGTTAAGTGTATTCATATCTTGGTCTCCCTCTACGATTTTTACCCCCCACGCTTCCCTCTAGTACTGAAGTGGTGATCCCTTGATGCCTCAGAATGTGTCCTACGGACCGATCCCTTCTTGTAGTCAAGTTGTGCCACGAATTTATCTCCTCCCCAATTCTATCTAGTACCTCCTCGTTAGTTACTTGATCTACCCATTCTACATATCTAATCTCCATCATTCTTCTGTAGCACCACATTTCAAAAGCTTCTATTCTCTTTCTGTCTAAACTATTCATCGTCCATGTTTCACTTCCATACAGGGCTACAATCCATACAAATACTTTCACAAAGGATTTCCTGGCGCTTAAATCAACACTCGATGTTAACAAATTTCTCTTCTTCGGAAACGCATTTCTTGCCATTTACAGTCTACATTTCACATCCTCCATACTTCGACCATCATCAGTATTTTGCTTCTTAAATAGTACACCTCATCTTCTACTCGAAGAGTCTCATTTCCTAATCTAATTCCCTGATGTAATAAACATACGTTGTTAATATATCTGATAGTTGTTTATGTGAATAAAAACTAATCATCCATGACCATTAGTTCCTTATCGGTCTGTACTAAAAGTGACACAAATAATACGTCACCAGAATAAAGAATGACAGTTAAAAATGTTTCAGACCAGACAGAAACAAAGTCTCAACAAAAAAATAAAAAAAATGCCGGCCGTTGGTGGCCGAGCGGTTCTAGGCGCTTCAGTCTTGAACCACGCGACCGCTACGGTCGTAGGTTCGAATCCTGCCTCGGGCATGGACGTGTGTGATGTCCTTAGGTTAGTTAGGTTTAAGTAGTTCTAAGTTCTAGGGGACTGATGACCTGAGATGTTAAGTCCCATAGTGCTCAGAGCCATTTGAACCATTTTTGAACCAAAAAAATTGTCCATGTAGACTATTGAAATTTCGGGAATACATTTGCCTAGATAACATATCTGAGTGCTTAACATTGTTCCCGGTAGCTGAGTGGTCAGCGCGACAGAATGTCTATCCTAAGGGCCCGGGTTCGATTCCCGGCTGGGTCGGAGGTTTTCTCGGGGACTGGGTGTCGTGTTGTCCTAATCATCATCATTTCATCCTCATAGACGCGCAAGTCGCCGAAGTGGCGTCAAATCGAAAGACTTGCACCCGGCGAAAGGTCTACCCGACGGGAGGACCTAATCACACGACATTTTTTATTGTAAGATCACAGATTAAGGTAACCGCAAGAGAAGCCATTGCAAATGTGAAATTCTAGTACCTTAACAACCGGTGAAACCCGCAGAATGTTGAATGCAAGCATGCAGACGTGGAGTGCATTGTTCTGTACAGATGACGGATGTCAGACTGAGCGAGGGAGTTCCATGCATGGTGCACTTTGCCCGCCAATGATGGACGGTTAATGCTGTCTGTGGATGATGCTGGAGTTGTCGTCCGATGATGTCTCATATGTGCTCGATCGCAGACACTCCATATAGCATGTTGGGTTACCACACCGGTATGTGGTCGAGCGTTATCCTGTTGGAAAACACACCCTGGAATGCTGTTCATGAATGGCAGCACAACACGTCGAATCACCAGACTGATGTACGAATTCGCTGTCAGGGTGTGTGGGATAACCATGAGAGCGCTCCTGATGTCATACGACATCGCACCCTAGACGATAACTCCAGGCGTAGTTCCTGTGTGTCCAGCACGCGGACAGGTTGTTTCGCCCTCGACTGGCCTCCTCCTAACCAACACACGGCCATTACTGGCAACGAGGCAGAACCAGGTTTCTGCAGAAAACACAACAGACCTCCACCTTGCCCTTCAATGAGCTCTCGTTTGACACCACTTAAGTCACAAGTGGCAGTGGTTTGGGATCAGTAGAGTGCACGCTACAGGGCGTCTAGTTCGGGGCTGTCCTTGAAGTAACAAATTGTTAACAGTTCGTTGTGTCACTGTGGTGCCGACTACTGCTCGAATTGATGCTACAGATGCAGTTCGATAGCCAGCCGCGGTGGTCTAGCGGTTCTGGCGCTGCAGTCCGGAACCGCGGGACTGCTACGGTCGCAGGTTAGAATCCTGCCTCGGTCATGGGTATGTGTGATGTCCTTAGGTTAGTTAGGTTTAATTAGTTCTAAGTTCTAGGCGACTGATGACCTCAGAAGTTAAGTCGCATAGTGCTCAGAGCCATTTGAACCATTTTTTTGCAGTACGATATGCCACAGCCATACGGCGACCATGATGCTCTTCCCTCTCGGGCCCTCCGGAGCTTGGTCTTCTTACGACCGTATATTCTCACGACCACTGCTATCACTAATCATGTTCTTTCCTGCCAAGTCCTTCTGCAATATCGCAGAAGGAACATCCAGATTCTCGTATCCCTATTACACGATCTTGTTGAAACTCAATGGAGTGTTGATAATGACGTCTTTGTTGCCATAATCATATTCTTGAATAACATCAATTAACTACGTTCAATCTCAAGATAATTAACGCTCACGACCGTTACAGCGTGTATTTAAAACAAACTGATTTTCATTTTCACAGTAGCGATACTAGCGCCAGTCTTATACGACTGACGTGACATTTGGATAGACATCATCTTTCTGATGTCGAATCATGTCTACCAACTTTCGTTTACGTCGCACAGCTCCTTCTTGTTGCTGTGACTACTTTTCGTCAGTATATTTTCGGCTTACAAGGCCATCATAGGACTTAAACAAACGTCTTCGGAGAGGATTCAACACTCTCTTTGACGACGGTATCTAGTTAGTCTGATCATGGCCTTGTAAGTCCAAAATAAATTAACGATTGAAATTACATTTGACACTGCGATTTTTCTGTTGTTTTACGAAGAACATACTCCAAATAAACGACGGGAGGAGCGCTCGACAATCTCAATTATGTTGCAGTCTACTCCATAATTCCTTGTCAGAGGTGAGTAATAAACAACATTAGCGGTAAGTAAAACAGCCGAGTGTGGTGTCGCAGTGGTACGACAATCACCTCGCATTCGGGAGGATGGAGGTTCGAAGCCCTATGCAACTATCTAGAGCTCGGTTTTCCGTCATCTCCCTAAATAACTTAAATGGAAAGCAGAAATTATTTCTTTGAAAACGCACCATCGATTTTCTTCCTGATACTGCCCTAGTCCGAGCTTCTGCAGCGTCTCTAGTGACCGCGACGTAGAAGGGCGTTAAACTCTGATCTTCCTTCCATTTTGGCATGCAAATCCTTTTGAGAAGAGGAGTTTCGTGTTACAACGTTTATTAAGATTTTAATTGAAATTCTCGCAAACTTAACTACGTTATTTTCTCATTACAAGGGAAGAGGTGGACGGCAAGATACTGTTTGTTCTCCAGTGAAACCGGAAACATCGCTGGAAGGGAAAGGCCGAGGAGCACTCGTAATGCAGCTGCAAGTTCGAAAGATTGTATTAGCTTATACCGCCGTGAAACTATGCATTCCTACTTCTCAAACGTTGTATCGTAATACCTCTCTTTTGAAGAGGTTTCGAAATCCGCTTACAGTGCTTCTCATTCCATTTAAAAAATTCCTAATTCCTGAACTATCTAGGAAGATGAAAAGGTATGAGTGACAGTAATACAATAAATTTCTTGACCCCTTGTGTTCTTATATTTACCGTTAACGAGATTTTAGTGCTGTGCTGTCAAAATCACATGGTTCACCCGGTATGTAGACCTATAGATTCCAATCAAGCACATTGGAACGTCATTGGACGAAAACTCCTCGTCATCCACTAACAGCATTAACCGCCCCTGTACTGACCGACCGAGTGCAGTAGCCATGGAACTCCATCCCACAACCCGACGTCACGCACCTTACAACACAATGCGTGCACGTGTTTCATGCTTACATTCAACATCCTGACAGTTACACCGGCTGTTAATGTAACAGTATTTCACATTTGCAATGGCACATCTCGCTCTTACATTAACCTGTGATTTTGGAAAGTTAATCACTTAAATATGTTATCTAGACAAATGTATTCCAGAAATTTCATTGCTCCACATTAATTACTTACTGGTGTTGCGACTTTTTTTCTGTCAGTGTATTCGACAGTCTGTAAATTTGATATTATATGCCCGGAATTATTGTATAGGTCCTTTTTACCATGCTGTGTTTATGCCTTCATCTATGTGCAATTTTTCTTTCATTTTGATGTAAGAAAGAGCGATCGATAAACAGATAGTAAGCCTATTCTGTGTAAATAAGTATAGCAGATAATTCACTATTGCAAGTATGTTCAGTTTTGAGGACATCTATAAGACGCTCATAAAATTTTTATTATTCCACCGGTGTTAGATACTAGCCTACTACCAAGAACCTTACGCTTACACTGAGGACATCTGAGTTGGCAACATGCATACTACTACCTAACAACTGTCAGCATTAGTTCTGTCACGGGGCGAAACTGAAAGATATAACTACACGATTACTAGGGTAACGCAACACTGGCAGTTCACAGACAATATACGTGATGCCATCTCGGATGTGATTAGTATCACTGTAGGATTCTAGATGACGGCTAGCCCCAAGCATCGATTGAGTAACAAATAATTTGTAGGCAACTACATGTGTTGTTTAAAAAACGTTTTTACACTCTCCTTTGTCATAATACACGAGACCCAATAAATATGTCGGTACTTCCGCAAGAAATGCAGACAGAATTCCCTTCATGCACCAACATTAAGGTTCACTCATACATGACGAAACGGAACGGGAATTAACATGAAAGCATTGCATAGTGCATTTCAAATGACGGCATTAGGGTACGGAAGAGAGAGTCAACGTCGAGGTCCCATGGGTAGAAGTTCTGACGGTGATGTTGGGGGCGTCGTCTGCTAACACCAGAAGTTATTCTATTCTCACCACGCTGGTTCTTGTTACAGTAGACGATTTTGTTTTTTATTTTGTGTGATTTGATTGGTATTTTATTGATTACTTTGTTTTCGTAACAAGTTGTAAAGGTTCGAAGAGGATTACGATATTTTACCTTTGACTGTTTACCACAAAAGATGTGAGCTATCTCAGAGGAAAATTATTTAGGTTATACAATACTTGAGAGAAGAAGATGCCTAGACTGTCTTTAAGGAACATAAATTAATGAAACAGTTCTCATTAAATACCCGTTTTTAACTGTGGAAAACTTTGCTCTATTGTAGCATGAAAATAAACTTGTCTCTGCAGTTATTAAGTACCGAGGATAAAGACTACGATGTAAAAGGCAGAAAGGCTCTATATATAGCCTTCTAAAAGTTCTTTGATGTGTCTGTCTGTATGTGTTTCCTCCAAGCAATACATTTCGGTGTTTTGAAATGTTTAGATGACAATTTTCCTGTTTCACTTCTCAGTAGTTTACCACAGATACGTTTTATCATTTCTATTTGATTAATTCTGATACTATATACTAACTTTTTGTATGACGTGTGATGTCTCATAGCCTGACTTCCATCTTTCGGTACTGGGCTGAGCGAACTTACGGGTCGACATTCATGTAAGGAGAACAACCTTCATTTAAAGAAGACTTCGCCTTCCGTTCAGTTCTCTTCCATTGACGTCCTTCGTGAATGAATCCTCGAGATTTCTCGAAGACAAGGTCACGACCAGCAGTGGGCTACGCGACAAGCCGTGTGTTGGAACTGAAGTTATATATGAGGCTCCCCAAGGAATTTTTATAGGCTCTCTCATGTTCTTAATCCTTATAAATGATTTAGGAAACAATCTGAGTAGTTCAAAAATGGTTCAAATGTCTCTGAGCACTATGGGTCTTAACATCAGAGGTCATCAGTCCCCTAGAACTTGGAACTACTGAAGCCTAACTAATCTAAGGACATCACACACATTCATGTCCGAGGCAGGTTTCGAACCTGCGACCGTAGCGGTCGCGCGGTTCCAGACTGAAGCGCCTAGAACCGCACGGCAATCTGAGTAGTCATTTTAGATTGTTTGCATATGCTGCTGTCGTTTATCGTACAGCATCGTCACCAGAAGATGAAAACGAATTGCAGATTTATCTAGACTGGCTACTTGCATGGAGCGGAATGTGTTAATTGATGATAGAAAGTATTATGCCCTCCACATGAGTACTAAAAAAAGTTCTGATAATTGCGGTTACACGATGAATTGCTCGGACTTGAAGGCTGTCGATTCACTGCGGCGACTACATCCGTCATGAAATACCTGAAACGTATCCATATTTGCGAATACGAATAACCATTTGCCGTATAAGGGAGTGACGGTAATGAAAATTTGTGCTTGCATGTCCGAAGAATACTGCATAGCTCTTATTAACAACAAAGGCACTGCAGTATCGTATTTACCCGTCGATATCAGGCAGTAATTCTCTGTACGGGAATTACATAATGTGTGTCGAGTACAGGTTGTGACGCAGGATCCACGGCAAAAGGAAGTGTAAGTCTGGCCGTGGCTGTTGCACGCTTAGAGGAAACATTTTTATATGCAAACAGCCGGCACGGTAGCTCAGCGTGTTCGGTCAGAGCGTTGGTTACTCTCTGTAACAAAACAAGTGAGTATGAAGAAGCTAAGCGGATGTCATCGGGCGTCTGCCCCGAACAAATTCAAAGCACTATAAAGATCAAAATGAGATAAAAAAAGGTAAAAACGGTTACGGGGACCGTAAAGCGGGAAATCAAGGTTCAATTCCCGACAGCAGTAGTTGCCGCAGTGCCTGCTCCTTCGGATGCATGCATGTTGAAAGGTCTCTGTTAGATTCCTTTCATGTTAATTTCTTAAATCTGTTGTCATTTACGGCATAAATTCCTCTTCTAAATTTACTGTTGTGTTTCTGACTATCTGGGAGGAGACTGAGCAGTGAAACGTGTTACTTTTACACATAAACAAGAACGCTCTGTCACACTACTACACTTTAAAACACAGTTTATATGTAATTCATGTCACACAGTCTCATACGGAACCTACATCAGCTTTGTTTTATATACTGTATATGATAAGATACTGTCATCTTCCTTCCCTTCTGTGTGAGAGGATGAATGAGCAAATGTATTTCTAGTTGCATGCTTGATGGTAGCAGACAAGCCTGTCTGCTAGAGAACAGTAGGACCAACGTCGGAACAGGTAGCTACGCTTTTCTAAAGGCAGAGAGGTTTCTATTCTTAGTATGGTCCTGTCCGTCCCTTGTCATGTTGGTATAGGGAGCTGCCTCTCTGGTCACTTCCGTTTGTATCTGTGAGGCACCCTCAGGAGGGGACCACGGCAGTCTGTCCGCGGCGAGCGTCTGAAGTGGTAAGATCTCCGGCTATGCGCGTGTCTGCTAAGTCCGTAGGCCAATGGATTTCTTAAGTTCAGCCTAACAGAAAATTTAATCACCTTTATTTCAGGTTTATCTCTAAAATATCTAATGTTATCTTAAATTGCAATGCAGTGTAATTCGAGTGTGAAGTTCAGAATATCTTCCGGTAGTTGCTTTGTCACTACTTTGTGAGTAAAGTGGAACCACGTGTTGATCAGTAACTAACTAAGATCATCAGTCTTAAATGCGAATGTGCGTGAGATTATAACGTCTCGTCTTGACAATATTTTTCAATATAGCAACTTTTCTTTATGTTCAACCCACGTGGGGTGTACTTTGTGAGACCAGTATCACGTGCTTATACAATTGTTTGACCCATCAGGTTAATAGTAAGACGATAGTAACCAGTTCGAGGTTTTTCTTTTGTAAATTGCGTTTCAATGTAATTTATTTTAATTATCAAAATTATTGTGGAGTTACACTCTTTGTGTAAACCAAGTTGACCATGTGAAGCATGTGGTGTAAGCATCAAAGTAGCCCTCAGCTATTCTTTTTGGGAAGATTTCACAGAGAGTTAGTATGAATTTATTATACCAGTGTGTGGTAATTTCATGACGGACAGGATTGCGCTACGAACGTAACTTCTTTGGTTGAAAATTGAATCGGTTGGTTATAATTAATTTCCTCTTGCATGTGTTTCAACGTTCTTCGTGTGTTATTTTATGAATGTAGTGTTGTATGTAGTCTCCCAATCTTGGCTCCCTATTTGATGTGTTCTGTAAGATTACAAACTCACATTTACACAATCCTAAATACGGCACCAGTTTAGTTATGAATCAAGTTTGATATGCTGAAATTTTAACAGAACAATGATCAATGTTAAAATAAATGTCCAAATATTAACTTATTTATTTCTTTTTATTTAAATTGTCTTTTTATATATATATCACCGGTTATCGTAAGATGAGTACTAAAAGATTATAATTAATGTTAGTGTGGTTGGGAATTTGGTAAGCTAGACTGGATACCTGGTGAAACAGTTGCGCAGTAATGCAAGGTTAACTTCCTCAGATAGCTCACAGCTTTTAACCCACTTTTATGGTCTTCAATATCAGCACCGCTTTCAGAACAAATGAATGCAACAACATTACAATGTCCGAAGGAAGAAAAGTTGCGTCCTTCTACTTAACAACACAGGGTCTGCAATATCGTATGTATGTGTTAATTTTCCTCACATGCTATTTGATTGTCGGCAACGGCCTTGCCGCTGTGGATACACCGGTTTCCGTCAGATCACCGTAGTTAAGCGCTGTCGGGCCTGGCCGGCACTTGGATGGGTGACCATCCGGACCGCCATGCGCTGTTGCCATTTTTCGGGGTTCACTCAGTCTCGTGATGCCAATTGAGGAGCTACTTGACCGAATAGTAGCGACTCCGGTCAATGAAAACCATCGAAACGACCGGGAGAGCGGTGTGCTGACCACATGCCCCTCCTATCCGCATCCTTAGCGCAGGATGACACGGCGGTCAGATGGTCCCGATGGACCACTTGTGACCTGAAGGCGGAGTGCTAGTTGATTGTGAAATGGTAGCGAAATGTTCTGAAACTGATTCTACACCTTCCTGTCAATTATTCAAGTGTGAATTGTGGAATAACAATGTAGATGTAGATGGATACCATTATTCCATCTCAGAAACGGAGAATGTGCAGAAGTGTCATCCAACGAAGTTCGCGTGTTTTCTTCCTTTGACGACGAAGTGTACTTGTTTCTAAAACAAAATACAGCGTCGTCATTGAGTATTCTAGGTGCAAACACCGAAAACACCGTCCGGGAGTAATATGGACTAATATTCCGTAATGCGACTTCCTAGTAGCTGTCCCCTTCTAGTCGTATACAGCTCCCCTAGTGAAAAGTGTTAGGGACGACTCCGCGTCTCGACCACTAACACACTGGTTTCTCTTTTCACTCCTACGTCTACAAACACTGCAGTCACGAAATCGCCATTCGCACCACGCAACAGTACTGGACCCGAGGGCTCGTCTTTCCATTGTCCGGTAAGTTTCAGTGGCCGGATGTGTTGCGTATTCTAGAAACGCACGCTGAGAACGCCATTGGGGAGCAACAAATATCCATTAATGCGGCCGCCGATTGTGTGCGGCGTTATCAGAATTAGTGAGTGCTGGCGACGGCACGGCTTGCGTGCGCGCCGACTAGGAGGCATCGCGCACGCCATCTGCAGGCCTCGCGGGGGCACTACGCCGGCCGCGCCAGCCTCTTCTGATAACGCGCCGTTCCACGCACACACACTTCCATTTACGTGGCCAATCTGACATGATACACATCCAAACATGAGAACTCCTGCTGCTCTGAGCCATGTGAAGGGAATTCTTGCATTAGCGAAATAGTGCCACGTGCTTCTATTTCTCGATTTGCATAAAATTTCTGACATACACGCTGCCTGAGATGGAAAGTGTTACACCATGAACCACCAGTTCGATTATCCTGAGCGTTAAGGGGGGGAGGGGACTTCCATCACACATCGCTTAGTAATTAACTAAACGTTCATTCCATTCAGAACAGATATCCGTCATCAACATCAGGATGAGGTGTGACACCCAAGGGCACGAATAAGCTTTTGTATTCGTCGTGGTATGGACGCAAACAGTTTCCGAATGTCATCTCGAGGGACTTCTCGTCACACCTGAAACACATGCGTCAGTTCGTGAGATATACTGGCTGATGGCTGATATGAAAGCATTCGTGATCCCAACGGATCCCAGATACGCACTATTGGCATCGGTATCCGCAGAAATTTGTCCAAGAGGGAACAACATTCCAAAAATGCTGTTTTTCGTATAGCTAATCAGATGATTTTGATATCATGTGATTCCACAAGAAATAAATGTGACATGGAGTACAAAGAGCTTACTGTGTCTCAAACGTTTGATAGTTAGCCTATCTAATCAATATTTTTTTAAGGTAGATTAATATTATATCTTAAAGGTAAGCATATTTTATTAGTATATACAAAACACTTATTTTTTATGATTAATATGGGCCTGTTGAACCAACTGTTAACAGCCTAGCACTGAACCAAATGGTTTGGCAAGTTATTGTTTAGCCATGGCAAGTTCATAACTCTGCGGCCTGATGTCGTGCTGGGTCGAACCGCTTATAGTTCAAGAACCATATAGTTTAACATGGTCCAAACACCTTGGGGTTGGGGTTGGATTGTTTGGGGGAGGAGACCAGACAGCGAGGTCATCGGTCTCATCGGATTAGGGAAGAATGGGGAAGGAAGTCGGCCGTGCCCTTTCAGAGGAATCATCCCGGCATTTGCCTGGAGTGATTTAGGGAAATCACGGAAAACCTAAATGAGGATGGCCGGACGCGGGATTGAACCGTCGTCCTCCCGAATGCGAGTCCAGTGTCTAACCACTGCGCCACCTCGCTCGTTCCAAACACCTTACTGACCTTCACATTTCACCACTTGTCCTCGATTTCACCTCAGAAATGGGCATTTCTTCTGCATTTGTACCTACAGATGAAGATCAGGTGAACACACCTGCAGTACAGTATGACTGTGTTCCTCACACTGTACTACAATAGCCCTACCGTGTAAAACTGAATTCAGTTTCAGAAGTCCTTTACGGGTTAAATGTAACCCAACTGTTGAAATTAAAACGTGCAGCAGGCGAAGTGACTGTTCTTGTGAGAACTGACGCGTGCGTCTCGCAGTTTTACATCAGCCATGTTAGTTCTGTGCTGGGAGTTGAAATTGTCCCTGTCTGTAGTCCGTTACTGGCTGTACAAGAATGCGACAGAGTAAAAATGGGGTACTCAATTTCGGCAATGTCCTATAAAGGTCACATCCCCCAAGACTGTAGCCGGCCGGGGTGGCCGAGCGGTTCTAGGCGCTACAGTCTGGAACCGCGCGACCGCAGCGGTCGCAGGTACGAATCCTGCCTCGGGCATGGATGTGTGTGATGTCCTTAGGTTAGTTAGGGTTAAGTAGTTCTAAGTTCTAGGGGACTGATGACCACAGAAGTTAAGTCTCATAGTGCTGAGAACCAATTTTTTTGAAGCCCAAGACTGTAAAACAACGCCGAAATCGCGGCCATGACACGGTAACGGTGTAATTTCCCGTAGATAATCTGGCAACCAAACTACGTGGTGTTTCTAAAGCCACAGTGAGTGGCGATTCTCAGCCATTGGCTGAGTGGACTCAGAGACAATCATTTCTAGAAATATGTGAGAATTCTGAAATTAATAACATTGCATCCCATTTACAATGCATTATCCTGCTGGAATAAACCCTTTGGTATCCTGGTCACCAAAGGTATAAGGAAAGGGTTTAAAATTTGCGAGCATTCACCCCCCCCCCACCCCTCAAGAATCAATAAAACAGTCCTGTTACCATACCCTGTAGCTCCCCACACCATGAATCCAATTGTAAAGGTGGAGGCTTTGGGAATCACTGCTTCCTGTGACCTTTTATGAGATCGTTTGCGCGCACGTCGGCTCAATCTGGCAGCCACAAATAGAAAAAGGACTCATTGATGATAGCCACAGAAAGTAGCCCATTGTGCCAGTTGCCTCTGTCTCCACACCATGCAAATCTGTTCTCTGTGTTATGGCGGCACTGACAAGCACAGCAAGGCAGCACGAGACCTAACACTGTTTCCAGCGATCTGTCCCTGACAGTTTGTGGGTACCTCTGCCCGACTTACACCTATTGTTATCTGCTGGTTTGTCAAAACTACTCATCAGTCATGCAATCTTCTTATGGTGTAGACCTCCCTCGTCTACCCTTCTTGCCACGCTGCTGTCATGAGTGTGGTGTCACCGCCAGACACGACACTTGCTAGGTGGTAGCCTTTAAATCGGCCGCGGTCCGCTAGTATACGACGGACCCGTGTGTCGCCACTGTCAGTGATTGCAGACCGAGCGCCGCCACACGGCAGGTCTA
Source organism: Schistocerca cancellata (assembly GCF_023864275.1). NCBI lineage: Eukaryota > Metazoa > Arthropoda > Insecta > Orthoptera > Acrididae > Schistocerca > Schistocerca cancellata. Next base: position 98,829,651 of record NC_064629.1, on the reverse strand, counting down.
GAGAGACTTCCTAGCACTCGCCCCAGTTGTACAGCCGACTTTGCTAGAGATGGAACTGAAAAATTACGCTCTCATTTGCCGAGACGATAGTTAGCATAGCCTTCAGCTACGTCATTGGCTACGACCTAGCAAGGCGCCTATTTCCTTTGCCATTTATCTAGTGATGCATGTACCGTCAAGAGAGATGTCCTCCAATTATGGATTAAAGTTAAGTATTCCAGAAGCTATGTACTAATTTTGGCTACTATAATTTATTGTCATTTTCCAGACCTCACGCCAGCCTGCGTGAGCTTAAACGCGTGCCTTTCGGCTTCCTCCAAACTCCGTGAATTGGCTCCTGCCAATTCACAACAATGAGTCCATCTCGTCGTCACTTATTATGGTATTTAGTCATTTTACTACAGGCCATCTATCGGTATGATGCTCTTATGTCGTTGAAAGCAGCACGTACACGCCATTTGCACATGTTGTGTTGTGATCTCCACCTATAAAGTTACAGTTACGTTAGCTACAACCAATCATATATTCACGGAATTCCCCATTGGTAAGATGGAGTGGCTTCTTTCTGTACTGAAGATAGAGTGAGAGTGTGATATTTTCATCAACATACGAGGGCTAACTGAACAGTAATGGTTTCAAATTTTTTGGGTGAATACCCTTAAAACGAAATTAGCATTTTACATTTGTATTCTTAATGTCTACATATCTGCAGCCCTCTGCCGCTAGAAGACTACGAATTGTAGATGGTATCGTGGTGTGTAATGCAACTATGTCGCTTCGTGAGAAACAGGGTACTGTAATCGGTTGCCTATTTCGAAGAGTTCCTTAGCATGACACCAGACCACACAGGAGCATTGTGACATCTGCAAGAGTCCGACGCTAAGGGTTCACTGTTATCGGTCTTCTTCCATACTGTCCTGACTTGTCCCAATCCGACTTTCATCTGTTTCCAGAACTTAAATAACACTTTCGAGGACAGAACTTTGATATTGATGAAGCGATGCATGCAGAGGTGAGGTTGTGGCTCCTTCAACAAAAACAAACACTCTACAATGACAGTATCAACAAACTGGTCTCTCATTGGGGGAAACGCGTTCGTTTGCAGGGTGACTATGTTCAGAAATAAATAAGTGGTCATGAAGAATAAAGATGTAGAAAACTAATAACGTTTGTTTTATTTAAAAAGCTTTAAGCGATTTCTCATAAAAAATTCGGAGATATCACTTTTTTGCACGCCTTCGTGTATCACAGGCGTGAAAATCCTGGAGTGTCAGTTATGTAGAGTACGGTCTAGGTATTCGTGGTGTAACACTTGTCATGTACATACACTACTGACCATTACAATTGCTACACCACGAAAATGCCGTGCTACAGACGCGAAATTTAACCGACAGGAAGAAGCTGCTGTGATATGCAAATGATTAGCTTTTCAGAACATTCACACAAGGCTGGCGCCGGTGGCGACACCTACAACGTGCTGACATGAGGAAAGTTTCCAACCGATTTCTCATACACAAACAGCAGTTGACTGGCGTTGCCTGCTGAAGCGTTGTTGTGATGCCTCGTGTAAGGAGGAGAAATGCGTACCATCACGTTTCTGACTTTGATAAAGGTCGGATTGTAGCCTATCGCGATTGCGGTTTATCGTGTCGCGAAATTGCTGCTCGCATTTGTCGACATCCAATGACTGTTAGCAGAATATGGAATCGGTGGGTTCAGGAGGGTAATACGGAGCGCCGTGCTGGATCCCAACCGCCTCGTATCACTAGCAGTCGAGATGACAGGCATCTTATCCGCATGGCTGTAACGAATCGTGCAGCCACGTCTCGATCCCTGAGTCAACAGATGGGGACGTTTGCAAGACAACAACCATCTGCACGAACAGTTCGACGACGTTTGCAGCAGCATGGACTATCAGCTCGGAGACCATGGCTGCGGTTACCCTTGACCCTGCATCACAGACAGGAGCGCCTGCGATGGTGTACTCACCGACGAACCTGGGTGGATGAATGGCAAAACATTTTTTCGGATGAATCCAGGTTCTGTTTACAGCATCATGATGGTCGCATCCGTGTTTGGCGACATCGCGGTGATCGCTCATTGGAAGCGTGTATTCATCATCGCCATACTGTCGTATCACTCGGCGTGATGGTATGGGGTGCCATTGGTTACACGTCTCGGTAATCTCTTGTTCGCATTAACGGCACTTTGAACCGTGGACGTTACATTTCAGATGTGTTACGACCCGTGGCTCTACCCTCCATTCGATCCCTGCGAAACCCTACATTTCAGCAGGATAATGCACGACCGCATGTTACAAGTCCTGTACGGGCCTTTCTGGATACAGAAAATGTTCGTCTGCTGCCCTGGCCAGCACATTCTCCAGATCTCTCACCAATTGGAAAAGTCTGGTCAATGGTGGCCGAGCAACTGGCTCGTCACAATACGCCAGTTACTACTCTTGATGAACTGTGGTATCATGTTGTAGCTGCATGGGCAGCTGTACCTGTACACGCCATCCAAGCTCTGTTTGACTCAATGCCCAGGCGTATCAGTTCCGTTATTACGGCCAGAGGTGGTTGTTCTGGGTATTGATTTCTCAGGATCTATGCACCCAAATTGCGTGAAAATGTGATCACATGTCAGTTCTAGTATACTATATTTGTTCAATGAACACTCGTTTATCATCTGCATTTCTTCTTGGTGTAGCAATTTTAATGACTAGTAGTGTAGTTTATACAAGTTGGTTGGGCAATCCTTGGACACTCCAGTCAATTAATAACTGCCTAAAACATTAACACATTTATTTACAGTATGTACAGCATAGTTAAATTGTGCATATCTTTTGCATCAATAGTTTCTCTGTTCCACACCATCTGCGAAATATTTCCGTAAGGTCGTTGAATATTAACAACGTGGTACAATGTTCGTAATTGTCTCACTGTAAGTCTTTCGAGATCGGGCAGAGCTCGGTGTGTGGAGTCTTAACGAGATGCACGGGCAGATGCATCTGCACGCAATGAGTAGAAGCAAAGAGGCGTACTCTATTGCTGTCTGTAGCGCCAACCCTAGGAATAGGCGAGCTTCGTACACTGCGCGGTTCGTGGAGGCGCCTGTTGGCAGCGTCTTTAAATGATGCTTCGACTGTGGCGATGCGAGCGCCAAGCGGCGTGCTCTATGCAGTAAGCGTAGACACCGAAGATACCGTATTACTTCCCATTCTACTTAATGTATGTCAAAATATTGCTGCTTGTCTCTCTAATTCCGGACTCCATCGAAATCTAGAAAAGTCATGAACGCCACACGCTCTGCTTACCATATTCATTTATCCATCACAACGCAATTTTTCGACAAATTATCACTTTCCCCTCCATTCTCACATACGTTGGATATGTGTCCACCTCATAAAGTTGGTAACAATTTCGTCGCTTCTGATTCCTAAGACTGATTCTCTGCAGATTCTAAACAACTTTTCGTAATACACTGTTAAAAATTCAGTCTCGCAAGTCAGTAAATATCTCTTACACCCTACCCTCCCCATTATGTTTGATTCCTCGTCCGCTTCTTCCCGCCTCTTCCTACTCTTACATATTATAGATATCTCACTCTCTCCTGCCATCCTCTTCAGTCACACAACATTAGTTCCACCTTTAAGGACATGTTCATCTAATTTCCACCTCTCTCAACTGTACATTTCCTACTTGTAACACAAGACCTAACATTTTAGCACGTTAGCTACAATCTTCCCATCTCAATACATACACACCCCTCATGTAGTTTCTTCTCGAGGACTTTCTTCTAACAATTTTTCAACTTTCTTTTCACCAATGACGGTAATGACTCAATCAACAGCACTGTAGGGGTGTCCAGCAGAGACACCTCAACGTTTCAGGATGGTGTTGTGGACCTATAGAGAGTCTTTCGGCCGTAATAAAAGTGATTAGCAAGTGAACATTTATTCGTCCAGGTTTCAAGTTCTGTTTCTTCTCATCAGCTTCGGCTGACTCCTCGTGCTAGTGAGTTGGAATTCCGCTGATTCCTGTTGTCGGCAGTATGTGCAGCGTAGTTAAATTATGCATATCTTTTGCATCAATAGTTTCTCTGTTCTGCACTATCAGGGAAATATTTCCGTAAGGTCGCTGAATATTAACAACGTGGTACAATGTTCGTAATTGTCTCACTGTGAGTCATTCGAGATCTGGCAGAGCTCGGTGTGTGGAGTCTCGACAAGACGCAGGGGCAGATGCATCTGTCAAGACCACTAAACCAGCAGTTCGGTTGAATTCTTGTGGGCTGCTGTCTGACAGACTGTAGGTTAAGCTGTAACATGAGTACTTGGCACACTGTGTTACAACGCTCAGAAGCGGCTGTAACGATGATCAGGGACAGAAGCACCCAATGGCCCTCTCGTCCAGCATAACATTGATGTTAGTGAGATAAGACCCCTGAGACGTACTGCTGTTGAAAGACTCTCAGTCTCCTCAGCAGATATGTGCAAGGCGGTGGCCAATGTGAAGCCCCATAAGTGGCAGATCACGATTACTTCGATTTTGTTATACCGGGAACAGCAAGCACATATACATGAGAAGTGCTGGAACATCTAACACATGGATGTCACTACACTGCAATATGCACTGAATTGAGTGCTTCAGTACAAATATCACTTATACTAATAACCAACTGCATTAAGAAGTATTCTCGGATACAGGCTTGATGTAATGACATGAGGCTCTGTTCATTATGACCAAATGTTGCCTGCCTGTTTAGTAACGCTCAGCAGTTCTTGTTCCACTCTGTCTGCTTGATTTAATCAGTTATTTAACTTTATTATGTAATTAAATTATTAAATTTAATTAATTTAAATAAAAACTTTTTATAGGCCTGTAACTGCACTAAGCCTCTGAGAGGTGTTACTATGTCCGAGATGAAGCTTGTTGCTTCATGTAATAGGAGCTAACCAATATATCTCTGCTCTCTCTTTCTCTCTCTCTCTCTCTCTCTCTCTTTCTCTCTCTCTCTCTCTCTCTCTCTCTTTCTCTCTTTCTCTCTCGGTGGACATTTTGCTGCACGTGTAACTTGTGCCTGGCGAATTGGTGCCAATGTAGCAACATGTGCTCATGTATGTTTTTTTTCTTTTGGGTTATTTGGGGGAGGACACCAGACAACGAGGTCATTGTCTCATCGGATTAGGGAAGGACGGGGAAGGGAGTCGGCCGTGCCCTTTCAAAGGAACCATCCGGGCATTTGCCTGGAGCGATTTATGGAAATCACGGAAAACCTAAATCAGGATGGCTGGACGCGGGATTTGCACATGTATGCGACCAGCTCACAGTGCTGATTAGTTCTTTCCGCTATATAGCTATGTCAGCACATCTGCCGGTGGTACCTGTGGCTGTGTTCGTGTGGACTTGCGAAAAATGTTAATTTTGTCCCCTTTTCTGCTCTGTGAGCAACATTCTCCCTCTTCTTTCAGAAATTCGTGCCAAATTATACTTTCTCTATCTGTCACTAAGCTAGAATGGACATGTTTTGTGTATTTAGCATTACTCTGAATTCAGTCCGTTAATTGCTTCTTGAGCTGAATGAATTTTGCGTAGCACATCTGGTTGTCTTGGGAAAAAATCACAGTGGCTTGTAGCTTGTTCCAAATCATACCACCTGTGCTAAAGGTTAGTAGCCCAAGATAATCCTTCTGGGCATCAACATCAGTACACTATATAAGAGAAATGAAATTGCCATCCATCCCCTCCCTTCTTTCGACCAGTGTACATCTACAGGCTCAAAGACAAGTAGATGAAAAATAATGTTAACTATATTACCCTAACATATATCCCAACTTACCCCATGTACACACTTCTTTCCTTGAGATCTAAGTTCATATGGTATATTACGTGTACCTTTTCCTTTCCTTGGCAACTTATATTTTTTTAGTAATAGTAAAAGAACCAGCAATAATGTGTCAATCGCGTCTTGAAATGGTTCCCTTTACTGACATGGACTTAAGGCATCTTAATCTGTTGTTGTAGTTCTATATTTATTTTGTACGGTGACGGCTTAGCTTTTGAAAAAAATTCTCGGATTACAAAAGTTAAATAGGTATCCTAATCCACATGTTGGCTATTCACATAATATCTTACATTTTAAATAATGTATGGCAAACTCTTTCTGTTCATCCATTTGCTTGCAGACTCAAACAGCTGCTAGGTATCTTTGTAATTCGCTAAAAAAAAGAAAAAAAAGAAAAAGAAAAAAAAATATGACCCGGCACAACTGTTTCATCAGGTCGGACACAAAGTTAGTCTGTTGATCTTTGATTACGCTGTCTGGTATGCCAAACTTTAGTAACCAGTTGTTTACTATTGCCTGTGCAATGATACTGGGGTCACAAATATGGCAAAACTTCTTTAAATGACTCCTCAGTCTTGAGGTATGCTGTGCACTGATGAGATGCATGGCTGTTGAGAAGAAGCAGTTGCTAGCAGGCAACCTCAGGGGAACCTGCCACACCTGAGTCATATAATACTTACCCAGTCAAGTGGGTCTCTGTCTGGGTAGACTTTCTTCCCTAGCAGCTCGTAGGAACACCGTGCAGCCTAAATCCTATGTTTCTTCCCCAGCAGTTCAGGTGGGCGATTGGACAGTATTAAAACCTAAACTCACAAGGGATCTCGTGTGGCTAGTCCACCTGAGTCATCTCTGACTGTCAACGACAATAATCATAATAACGGGTCACATCTTGTGGTAGATAACGTTTTTGTTTTGATGAAACGCTTGGATATGTTAAAAAAAAGCCAGTTTATATCCATAAAGCTGTTGAGGGACTTGCAGAGCATCTCAGATTGATCAAGAGGCTGTGGATGGCACTCTTCTGCTGGAGACGATAATGGCTACCCAACTACAGAAGCTGTTGAATGTCAAGCTACTTGGAAAACGTCTCATCAACAATGAGCTGCGCACTGCGTTAAATAGCTTTAAAGGTGCTGTAACATGCTGGATACAAAAGAACTGTAACAGGAATGGGAAAGTGCAGGGGCGATGGAAGTCCAAACTGTTATGGATACAGTTAATGGTGCGCTCCGAATGTTAGTATCATTTATTCTGACATTCAGTCTACCAAACTTGCCGGAGTATATTGCAACATGATTTCTCCGCCTTAAGCTTATACTTTATGTCCCAAATCCAATGCGCTTCCTAAAGTGTCAATGCTTCTTTCACACCACTATGGATTGAAACGGTCAGGCTATGTGTGGACGATGTGGCAGCAAGGCACATGAAGAAGGTTTTTCAATGCTTTGCACCACAGAAATACAGGGTTATTACAAATGATTGAAGCGATTTCACAGCTCTACAATAACTTTATTATTTGAGATATTTTCACAATGCTTTGCACACACATACAAAAACTCAAAAAGTTTTTTTAGGCATTCACAAATGTTCGATATGTGCCCCTTTAGTGATTCGGCAGACATCAAGCAGAATCAAGTTCCTCCCACACTCGGCGCAGCATGTCCCCATCAATGAGTTCGAAAGCATCGTTGATGCGAGCTCGCAGTTCTGGCACGTTTCTTGATAGAGGAGGTTTAAACACTGAATCTTTCACATAACCCCACAGAAAGAAATCGCATGGGGTTAAGTCGGGAGAGCGTGGAGGCCATGACATGAATTGCTGTTCATGATCTCCACCACGACCGATCCATCGGTTTTCCGATCTCCTGTTTAAGAAATGCCGAACATCATGATGGAAGTGCGGTGGAGCACCATCCTGTTGAAAGATGAAGTCGGCGCTGTCGGTCTCCAGTTGTGGCATGAGCCAATTTTCCAGCATGTCCAGATACACGTGTCCTGTAACGTTTTTTTCGCAGAACAAAAAGGGGCCGTAAACTTTAAACCGTGAGATTGCACAAAACATGTTAACTTTTGGTGAATTGCGAATTTGCTGCACGAATGCGTGAGGATTCTCTACCGCCCAGATTCGCACATTGTGTCTGTTCACTTCACTATTAAGAAAAAATGTTGCTTCATCACTGAAAACAAGTTTCGCACTGAACGCATCCTCTTCCATGAGCTGTTGCAACCGCGCCGAAAATTCAAAGCGTTTGACTTTGTCATCGGGTGTCAGGGCTTGTAGCAATTGTAAACGGTAAGGCTTCTGCTTTAGCCTTTTCCGTAAGATTTTCCAAACCATCGGCTGTGGTACGTTTAGCTCCCTGCTTGCTTTATTCGTCTTCCGCGGGCTACGTGTGAAACTTGCCCGCACGCGTTCAACCATTTCTTCGCTCACTGCAGGCCGACCCGTTGATTTCCCCTTACAGAGGCATCCAGAAGCTTTAAACTGCGCATACCATCGTCCTGAAGTGTCGTTGCACTGTTATGACTGACTGATGTGAGTGCATTTCAAGCACGACATACACTTTCTCGGCTCCTGTCACCATTTTGTCTCACTGCGCTCTCGAGCGCTCTGGCGGCAGTAACCTGAAGTGCGGCTTCAGCCGAACAAAACTTTGAGTTTTTCTACGTATCGGTAGTGTGTCGTGACCATATGTCAATGAATGGAGCTACAGTGAGTTTATGAAATCGCTTCAATCATTTGTAATAGCCCTGTATCTTAATTACGCCCAGACCCATTCGGTCTGTAGCAGCGACTACCCTGCTGAAGAAGAGAAGATTCATGAAATTAAAGTCATGAAACGTGTACCATACTCCGACACGAAGAAGGAATTTAAGGCCACTCAGCCACCAACTTTTGTCAAATCTCTTTCCTCAGAGTGGAGGCAGCCTGTCCAGAAGGTTAGTGTTAGCATCCAGGCTTTGACGATTGAGCATAGAACATGTACCTTCTCCTGTAAATGCAGGCCCCAGGTCGGCCCCGCTGTCCCCGCAGATCAGTGTTCCTGTCGCTGAAACATTGAATGTTGCCAACCGTAATGTCAGCGTAGATAGCAACCCCTCATGGCAGACATCAGAAGAGATCCAGCAGAGGGTTTCTGTTACATCGGCCTCGTCACCGTCCCCAAAATCCTAGCTGGGGACCAAGGTGAGACGGCCAAAGCGATGTGCGCTGAAGCCATCAGACCATGCGACCTTCTTGCTGTGTGATGTACCTGATGATGATCATGCCATTGCTGGCATGCACGACGACGTTTGCCTGAGGGCAACAGCGAGTCACTCAATTGACCCCATCCATTGCTGTCTCTTGACGATCGCATAATGGGAAGGGGAAAGGCAAAGTGAAAGCTCACCAATAAAATGGTTTCCATACTGCAGTAGCACATTAATGGGTTCAGGTCACATGTGGCGGAACTGCACAGGAACACCCCCTATGGTTTGGTTAGCAGGAAACGGATTTTAAAGCGTCTCATGCCCCTTTCCCAAGGGGCTGGACACCCTATTGCAAGGATGACCCATCCAGGGAAACAGCGAAAGGAGGGGTCGCTTTGTTTGTCAATAATGCCCACCAATCCTCAACTCTCGCCCTACCTATTGACCTGCGACTGGTTGCAGTTGAAGTTCATGTATGTAGAAGATCACTGTTCGTTCACTATATTTACGTCTACATGATGCGATTGACTCTGAAGCTCTAGCAGGTCATATAGAACAACTCCCCTCACCATTTCTCTACTGTAAGACTTCACTGCCCACTGCATTTTGTGGGGTTGGACCTCTTCTCGCCCTCAGGGTTGGGTTTTGGAGAGACTCATGCCATCTCACAAGCTGCGAACCCTCGACACAGGCACTCCCACTCATTTCTGCGCTGCTACTGTGTCATTCTCAGCCATCAACCTCTCCTTCTGCTCTCCAGCAGTTGTGGATTCTGTTCAGTGGTATGTCACTGACGAGCTACATCCAGTGTCCACTTCTCAATTCATGTTCGCCTACTGGATGGACCTCTGCCTGAAAGGAAACAGCCACAACTGACGATCAGCAGAGCCTAGTAGATTCTCTTTGGCCAGCTGTATTTTGAGTCTTGTAGCAGCATGCAGGAGTGGGTGGATCACATCATATGAGTAATCCACCATATCGCTGACCCCTCCATCCCAAAGTTCTCTTCTCATTGTAGGAGAACACTGATGAGTGCTGTACAGGAATTCGGGCCATTTTTGGTAAGCAAGGAAGGCAGTTGGTTAACTATAGCAGCATTGTTGCGTCAGGGGTGTTTCCAAACAACACCTGGAGACGTTGCACAGACGATGGCAGATAATTTTGCACTGGTTACTGCTTCTGGTATCTAGGTTCCAGCTTTCCATTGTTACGATGCCAGCATGGAAAGGGGTGAGTTGGACTTCAGGTCTAGCAATTTGGTGTTCGATAACTGCCCATTCTCGAGATGGGAGCTGGATTTGGTACTGTCTGCGGTTACTGAAACTGTGCCCGATCACTACGAAATCCGATACAGCATGCTGCAGAATTTGAAACCAGTGTCCAAGAACATCCTATTACCACATTTGTATTCCATATGCAGGCAGGTAACTTTCCCAAGGCAATTTTCATACATATTTACAAACTGGGACACAACCGAACATGTCCAAATAGTTAGTGTAGCGTCTCCTTAACGAAACGTGGGGGAAAAATATTGGAGCGAATGGTTAATCGTCGTCTAGTCTGGATGCCGGAGATCAAGCAGCTCCTAATACGCTCTCAGTGTGGCTTCAGGAGTTTCTATCCACTGTCGACATCGTGACCTTGCTAGAGGCAGCCATTCAACAGGGTTTGCTATGTAAACAGTATTGTGTAGGTATATTTTTACTTTTCAGTACAGTGTACGATACTACTTGGAGACAAATTGTTCTAGGGCAGCTCCACCAATTTTCCTTCTGTGGCTATCTCACCATCTTCACTCCGTCCTTTTTATCAAAGCGATTTTTTCGGTACCAGGTTGGGACATGCCATCTAATAGTTTCTAGCAGGAGAATAGTGTTCCTCAAGGTTGTGTTTTAAGTGTTACCCCCTTTGTCATAGACATAAACAGTGTCACATCTACAGTAAGGAGTCCTGTACGATGCTCCTTATTTGTGAAAGTTTTTGCAGTTTTTTGTTCCTCCTCCACGTTTGCACCAGCAACTCGTCAGCTGCAACTTACATTGAAGAGGCTGGGGGAGTGAGGTGCAATGAGTGCTTTTATTTTTCCTGCCAAGAAGTGGGCGTACGTTAATTTTAATCATTCTACTTATAATTTTAATTTACCTGAACTGCGTCTGCAGAACATCGTTCTCCCTTTCCGAGTCCCTGTGCGGTTTTCGTGCCTCATTTTTGAATCCAAGCTTTCTTGGTTACCACATCTGAAGGAACTAAAGGCAAAGACCCTGAAGGCATTGAATGTTTTGAAGTGTCTCAGCCACAGGTCTCGGGAGGTGGACAGGGCGTGTCAGCTCCAGTTTTATAGGGCTTTAGTCCTACTGCGGCTGGACTTTGGGTGCACAATGTATGGGTCAGCACGACCTTCGTACCTAAAAATCATCAACGCTGTACACCGTGATGGGATCAGGCTGTCCGCGGGTACTTACAGTACAAGCCTTGTACCCAGTGTTTGTGCTGAGACTGGCAGACCGCCACTTACCACCTGGTGGCAGCTTCTCATCGTGCTTCAGGTGTGTCAGCTCCTCACTCATCCCACTTCCGCACAATACCATATCATTTCTGGTCCAGCTATGGAACGCCTCTTTACGATTCGCCTACGTGCAATGAGGCCATTTGGGATTCGAACGAAATGTGTATTGGAGTCCCTTGATGTAAGCCATGTACAGGCTAAAATGTGGGGTTTTAATCGGCTGTCACTATGGCTGCTGCAGAGGCCAAGAGTAATTTTATATTTCGTGCAGTACTGAAGAGACTTGACTCCTGCTTCAGTTTTTAATGCGATATTTTCTGACATTTTAAATGAGCACCTCTGCTACGTAGCTGCCTTCACAGACAGGTCTAAACAGAAGGCCTCTGTCGGCTGCTCTGTTGTTTTCCCAGATCGTGTTCTCAAGATTTGGCTGCCCCACAATTCACTATATTTGATATCGAACAATCCGCGAAGATGAGGGCGCTGGAGCAGATGGGCTGTGCCATGTCTGCAAAATTTCTCGTCTGTTCCGATTCCCTGAGTGCCCTTCAGTCTCTGCAACGCTTATGACCAGCAGAAAAAGTAGACGCCTCCTCCGGCTACAACTACTAGGGAAGGAAGTGACCTACTGCTGGATTTCATGACACAAGGGTACTGTGAGGAACGAAAGGGCAGAGATAGCAGCCGAGGAGACATGTCTCGAACCTCGGTGCCTACCTCCTGTGTCCTCTCTTCTCTTTGTTGAGCTACAGCGTCATGCATTGTTGGGAATATGAGTGGCTGAGAGTGATGGACAATAAGCTCCGTCTGGCAGAGCAGTGCAGAGCGGCCTGCCGGCCCGCCGTATTCGCCGCGGCCGTCGGCCAGCCTGTGGCGCATGGCTGCCGCAGCCGACCACAGCGGGTGTGCTGCGTCACCGCGCGGGCAACGCTAGATGTACTCACCGCAGAAACGCTTTGGGCATGTCACTGGATAGAGAAAGGTTTCGCGCAGACACTATACCATTCACTCAACATGAGCACCATGCGTTGCTGGAGAAACATCGAAATGGTGGTCCATATCATGCCACACACGATTCAACAAGTCCCCGTTCATTGAATGGACATCTTCAATCATTCGATTTCTCAGCTCTTGGAGAGCAGCTGCCAGGGACAATGACAGTGCTTTTCATGTGTCCCGACAGTAAGGTATGGCAAGGCATGTGGTGTGGTGACCTGGGAGGCCAAAAGCAGTGGACAAAATTTTGTTGTCCTACTCTTCGAGTCCAACGCCGTGGTATGGAGTTATTTCGACAACACCACAGCTAAAGATGACATTGGGGCGGGGCACCGTCATGCATAAAAATGAAATCATTGGAATCTTCGTGAGGTTGAGAAAAGAATAAATTATGCAGCATTTTCAGGTATGACAATATTGTCACATTTTCCTCCGCAATGAAGAAAATGGTTCAAATGGCTCTGAGCACTATGGGACTTAACTGCTGAGGTCATCAGTCCCCTAGAACTTAGAACTACTTAAACCCAACTAACCTAAGGACATCACCACATCCATGCCCGAGGCAGGATTCGAACCCGCGACCGTAGTGGTCCTGCGGTTACAGACTGTAAGGCTTAGAACCGCTTGGCCACTCCGGCCGGCGCAATGAAGAAAGGTCTATAAACCTTGTGAACAGAAACGGCACAAAACACATTCAGTTTGGGCAAGTCTCTTTCGTAATCGATGACGACGCTAGGACTTTGTGACCCCCAAATTTCTTACACTATGGCTGTTTGCTTTACCAGATAAATGAAACGTTGATTCGCCTGTAAAGATAAGCCTTTCGGAAAAATTGTCCTCTGCCATATACTCAAGAACGTCAATGCAAAATTCGTACCGTCTGTGATATTTCAGCAGCATTTCAACGCCAACAGAGAATGTCTTTTTCCATTTCAAATTCGTAACTATGTTCTGTATGCATATGTGTAATCAATTAGCACATACCCATGTCATAAATTTCATATCCCCACTGTCGTTTACTAGTATGAATGTGTACTTTCTCTGTAGCTTGCACTCCAGGATTCCTAAACTGACAGGAGTTTTTCTTGAACGTTAAGAGCAGTTTAGCAGACCTTTGTGTAGAACTTTGAATACGGCTACGTTAAGGTCAGAGAGGCATTAGTGGTCAAAAAATGGTTCAAATGGCTCTGAGCATTATGGGACTCAACATCTGAGGTCATAAGTCCCCTAGAACTTAGAACTGCTTAAACCTAACTAACCTAAGGACATCACTCACACCCATGCCCGAGGCAGGATTCGAACCTGCGACCGTAACAGTCCCGCGGTTCCGGACTGCAGCGCCAGAACCGCACGGCCACCGCGGCCGGCATTAGTGGTCACTGGTAACCATTGTAAGTAGGCTGTTTAGGTTTTTATGTTGGTAACGTCACGTAGCACTCTGTATGAAAATCACTGGCTGTGCTGTGTGCAGTCTGTGGCTGGTTGGCATTGTTGGAATATTGGCTATTGTAGTGTTGGGCAGTTGGATGTGAACAGCGCGTAGCGTTGCGAGCTGCCAGCTGTAGTGGATGTGGGGAGAGAGATGGCAGAATTTTGAGAGCGGAGGTTCTGGACGTGTGTCCATCAGAAAAATTAAATTTGTAAGACTGGATGTCATGAACTGATATATATATATATATATATATATATATATATATATATATATATATATATATATATGATGCTTTTGGACATTATTAAGATAAACACATTGTTTGTGCTCTATCAAAATCTTTCATTTACTAACTATGCCTATCAGTAGTTAGTGCCTTCAGTAGTTAGAATATTTTATTTAGCTGGCAGTATTGGCGCTCGCTGTATTGCAGTAGTTCAAGTAACGAAGATTTTTGTGAGGTAAGTGATCCATGAAAGGTATACGTTATTGTTAGTCAGGGCCATTCTTTTGCAGGGATTATTGAAAGTCAGATTGCGTTGCGCTAAGAATATTGTGTATTAGTTTAGTGTTGATCAGAATAAGTAGAGAGAGAAATGTGTGAGTGCGTTCAGTTCTGCTCAGCTCTTTGAAAACCAAATAACGTAAGAGGTTTATCAGCACAGTAATTCATAAATTTTTTTAAGGGGAGGTTGCAGCATCCATTGTGAGGTTGGTACAGGTAGAAACCGCTGCCGGCCGTGGTGGCCGAGCGCTTCTAGGCGCTTCAGTCCGGAACCGCGCTACTACTACGGTCGCAGGTTCGAATCCTGCCTCGGGGATGGATGTGTGTGATGTCCTTAGTTAGGTTTAAGTGGTTCTAAGTTCTAGGGGACTCATGACCTCAGATGTTAAGTCGCATAGTGCTCAGAGCCATTTGAACCATTTTTTAGAAAACCGCTTACGCTCTCTGGACCCTTCCGGGTTGCTGTGTAGACCCCAGCGACGGGGCAGGTTCCTCTGAGTAGTATCTCTTGTTGCTAAGCTGAAATGTGGAAGAGTTAGCATGGCTTGAGCTTACGGTAGTCACTATGGCGTGTGGCGTTAATAATCATGCCACACTAACTATTTCAGTCAGGGAACCGTATTAATTTCAGTAACATTCAGTCTACTTGATGAGATCTTTTGTGGAATTGCAACTTGACGTGGAAAGAGCTGTGTCGCCACGTGATGTACAATTTAGTTAGTTTCACCTCTCATGTTCGAAGTGAAGCCTCAGTTTCATCACAGAGTAGATGGGCTCATGTTTGGAAAAGTTATTTTCAAGATTAATGAGTTGTACATAATTTAAGAAGTGGGTTTTGTTCTCTGAAATTGACCGTTAAAGTCAGTACCGCTCTGGCCCATTGAGATTACACGTGGAGTAGGAAAGCTTTCTTCTAAATTCTACCTTTCGTTGTTTGAGTGATCACCGTGAAAGTGGTTT
The DNA here is from genome assembly GCF_023864275.1 of Schistocerca cancellata. Classification (NCBI taxonomy): domain Eukaryota; kingdom Metazoa; phylum Arthropoda; class Insecta; order Orthoptera; family Acrididae; genus Schistocerca; species Schistocerca cancellata. The sequence goes on along the minus strand of NC_064629.1, from coordinate 98,814,213 downwards.
GTGTGATCTTAACAAATCGTAACAAGTAATTTAGCAGACTTACTCCACACGTGTCGGTGCAGTTCTTGGGTTGTATAATGTACCATTTGTCGAGATACACTCGCCAGCATTCCTACTAACTGTATTTTAACTTAACATCTGTGTGTGTGCTACTTTTAATGGTGAAGCAAATGTCAATTATTGGTAAATTCTTTGCTATTAAATCTCACAGTGCCATTCCGCTCCCTATCAGGATCCTTAAAATCAGTCAGTATGCACCTCCCCTCCAAAATATTCCAATGAAATGTTTAAATGAAATTTAGCATGATTACTGTATAACCAATATATGAATTAGTATTTTATTAAATCTTCAAATGATCTGTGAAGTGGCGCCTTTTTATCAGTTTGATTAAGATTTAAATAAATTTGGCCCACTAATCAGAAACTTTGTGTTCGGTACTTGTTCAAGGCAAGCGAACGAAGGCTCTACTTGCATAGTCGTTCTTCGGATTTAGGAAATCAGAAAAGAGATGTTTTGCGAAGCTGATCCTACCAGTACCTTGCAGCAGCAAAAGTCGACGGCTATCTTTCATCATGACGACTCTTTTGCCTAGGAGTTCGGTTACACTAGGAATCTTCTGTTGATGGTGTGAAAATATTAGGATGTGCAAACACATGATTTTGCTTCTCCACGTGTTTCACTCAGTTTCTTTATTGTGGCTAAACAGCGTTGTTATCGCACTGTGCAATACTGCGTTGTATTTTTTTAATTTTTAGTTTTGTCTGAAGTCCATTTATGTTATTTTGGAAGATATTAATTGTTGAAATTTTGATGGGCAATTTTATGTAATTTGTGTGCATGTGACGATATATTGTCGTGTTAGGATTTGCGTGTGAAGATTCGTTTCGTTGCATTAGGTTGCGTGTGACGAATACCTTACTTTAACCTGCGTAACAAATTTAGCAAAATTTTATCGTGTATTTAAGTGTAGCTACTTTTAATAAGACAGATTTTTCAGTGTTAGTTCTCATTTGTGTAGTTTTCAAGATGGATACGCGCGGTCGCTCCAAGAACGGTACGAGAAAAATAAATTAGATGCTGTGAAATTATGTAACATGCCAAGAGAACAGGCTTTGGAGACAGAGGCAAATGGAGGAGATGGTAATCTCGTCACGTTTTGCCAGAAGAGTAAGGAAAGTGAAGGAATAGGCCGTTTCGAGACAAGTAATGTGATTGAGCCGGATATTAGGGGCGCTGCTGCGATTTAAAATTTAGGTGGTACACGGTCTGCTTCACCCGCGGTTAATAATGCTGCAAATCAAAGGCACAACCTCGGAAGTGCGCTTGCGGACGAGCCTGAAGCGACAGTTAGCGAACAAAGTACACCTGTGAGTGTAGCTCTGAGCGATATGTGGCTGGCCGATTTAGCTGAAACGCTAGGAAGACAAATGGGAGCAAAATTTGAGTAGACAGTTAAAACGTCACGAGAAAGGAATAAAGAGTTAGCTGTCGAAATTAAAAGTGAGATCGAAGCTGAACAAAAGAGGATGTGCGAGAAGTTAGGGTCAGAGCTGAAACACTAAAAAATAAATTCCAGAAACTAAGTGAATGTTGTGAGAGTGATCGCGAAAAATCGTCAAGTGCGTAGAAAGTTGTGAATACGTTGGGAAGAAATCAGACGGGAATACTGCTACAATTCAGGAACTAGGAAATAAATTTGGGGTATTGAAGCTACAGGGTAGTGTGGAAAATGAAAAAAATCAAAGCGGATCTGGAGAGGCTTACGAAGAAATTGTAGGTTTTGAAGGTGTCGGAGAGGACCGCAGCGGTAAATGTTGCGGAAGTTTCTGCAAGGGAAACATAAGGTTAATACAAGGCAACGAATTTCCACGAATGAATTTTACGAACACGTGTGTTACGTGGGTAACGTTTTCGGGCGTTCTATGAAGCACAGAGTACACGTGCGGAAGAACATGAGTGAAAATAATGACGATAGATTTTCGGGTCATGAAGATGACTATGCCGTTAGGCGTGAGTTTAGCCATGTTAGTAGTAGTCGGGAGAGACACAGAAACCATTGTGAAAGGTCGCACAGTGAGGAAGCACAGGGTTTTAATTATAAGCATTTTCTTTTTGTACGAAAGTTTGAAGTATTTCGGAACTCCTCAAAAAGGATACACCCTCGTGCCTGGCTTGAACAGTATCAGTATTTCCTTCCTCCTAATTGGCGGAGTGAGTAAAAAATTATATGCGGCCATCTCGAGGGGGAACGTGGCGTTAGAATGAGGTCGATAGCACGCACGTGCGCCACTGTGCATGACTTCCACCTTGCATTTCTTTCAGATTATTGGTCCGACACCGCTCAAAAGCGAGTGAAGCAAGGAGTAATGACGCTGCAAAATTGAAATCAGTCAGGATTTACTAGTTCACGACAGCTCTTTGAGCACATGCTTCAATGCAACCAATTTTTATATGATGCAATCACTACAGTTCGGGTGAGGTGATAAGGATTTGTATTATGAAGCTACCAACGTATCTTCGTCATATGTTTCAGCGGGACGGTGCTGAGATAGAAGCGTTCAAGTTACTATTACAGGAACTAGAGTATGACTCGCAGATTAATGCGGAGACCGTGAAAGGTCATTATGTATCGCGACTGCGAAATACTAGTCGTGACCGGAGTAGGACTCGGCGCAAGCAAACACGTGGAGGGGAGCTCAGCGATAACCACTACCAACCCTATCGCAATCAGTGGGGAAACGGAAATCGAAATGATATCGTTCTTGTGCAAGACAGCGAGCTCTTTATTCCCATGAAGTAATGAGTGCTGTCGACAAGAGATCTCAGATCGATTCTATATTCCTAGATTCCATATTCCTAGATTTCCAGAAGGCTTTTGATACCGTTCCTCACAAGCGACTATTCATCAAACTGCGTGCATATGGAGTATCGTCTCAGTTGTGTGACTGGATTCGTGATTTCCTCTCAGAGAGGTCACAGTTCGTAGTGATAGACGGTAAATCATCGAGTAGAACAGAAATGATATCTGGCGTTCCGCATGGTAGTGTCATAGGCCCTCTGCTCTTCCTGATTTACATAAATGATCTAGGTGGTAATCTGAGCAGCCCCCTTAGTTTGTTTGCAGATGACGCTGTAATTATCGTCTAGTAAAATCATCAGACAGTCAATTCCAATTACAAAATGATCTAGAGAGAATTTCTGTATGGTACGAAAAGTGGAAATTGGCACTGAACAAAGAAAGGTGCGAGGTCATCCACATGGGTACTAAAAGAAATCCGATAAATTTTGGGCATACGATAAATCACACAAATCTAAGGGCTGTCAATTCGACTAAATAACTAGGAATTACAATTACGAGCAACTTAAATTGGAAAGACCACATAGATACTATTGTGGGGAAGGCGAAACAAAGACTGCACTTTGTTGGCAGAACACTTAGAAGATGCGACAAACCCACTAAAGAGACAGCCTACATTACACTTGTCCGTCCGCTGCTGGAATATTGCTACGCAGTGTGGGATCCTTACCAGGTAGGATTGACGGAGGACATGGAAAAAGTGCAAAGGGCAGCTCGTTTCTCGTTATGGTGTCACTGATATGATACTTGAGTTGGGGTGGCAGTCACTGAAACAAACGCGGTTTTCTTTGCCGCGAGACCTATTCACGAAAGTTCAGTCACCAACTTTCTCTTCTGAATGCGAAAATATTTTGTTGACACCCACCTACTTAGGGAGGATTGATCATTCGACCTCATTGATCATTCGATTGATCATCATAATAAAATAAGAGAAATCAGAGCTCGCACTTAAAGATTTATGTGTTCCTTTTGCCCACGCGCCATTCGAGAGTGGAATGATAGAGAAGTATTATGAAAATGGTTCGCTGAACCCTCTGCCAGGCACTTAAATGTGAATTGTGAAGTGACCATGTAGATGTAGATGTAAAAACAGTAGGCGCATTAATGGGAGTAGACATAATTGGCAAAGGAAAGGTGACGAGAATCGAGGAAATAATCGTGACGAACGGAACAACGAAAATGGTAGAGTAGTTGTTCCAGGAGACGTGGAAATTAGATCAGCAGATCACCGAAATAATCCACCGAAGAATAGTGGGCAACCTCAGTTACGACTAATATCTGACAAAGAAGGCATTGTTACACGGCCAATAATAACAGAAACATACAGAGTACGCTACATTGGCCATGAAGATATAAGAGAAACATTGCTGCAGGAACCAACTATTAATAGAATTCCAGCGGTTAGCCCTGTTATTACGATATCCATTGGGGAGGTATCTCTGTGTTGTCGACACTGGTAGCGCTTTTTCTGTAGCAGATGGGGCTGCTTTTTGGAAACGCGAAGAGGCGGGCGCTTGGCCAACTTTGCCGTTTTGGGGAACGAAGCAGCAATTAATGCTAAGAGTGTTGAGGTCGAATGGCAGAGTCGGGTCCTTTTTAAATGTCAGGGTAAGGAGTTTGAAGTTGAGACATTAACTGTGCCTCTAATGAATGTGGAAGTGATTCTGGGGGTCGACTTCATAAATGGCCACGGTGCAGTTGTGGATTTAGAGATAGGTATCATGATGATCAACGTCGAGGGGAACCACTGAGTTGGTTTTTAACGACTGCATTCTGAGACATGAATCAGAAGTGAGTTGCCTACGAATACGCGCTTTTCCAGAGATGCGTAGGGAATCGGAAATTATTATCAATTACAAAGGTGGTGCGAGTTCTCCGTTTCCGAGTGTAAATAAATGAAGCTTTCGCGAAAATTCTAGGAAAGAGTATTGCTAGTCTAGAGAATGCGTCAAAGGCCGAGCGAATGAGTCTCTATGACATACTGGAGAGCCACGAGCACATAATTTCCGACGCACCTGGTGCAAGGGTTCGATTACAAGTTGAAAGTACGGGAACGTTAAAAATCCTTTGTCAAACCGTACCAGATTCCACTTGCTCACTAGGCGTGTGGGAACAGGGTGTGATTGAGAGGGCCGTGAGCTCGTATAACCCTACTCTCTCGGTTGTTCCGAAAAGAGATGAATCCGTGTGGCTGGTATTGCATTCTAGACAGATAAATACAGTTATTAAGTCAGAAACAGATAGGCCTTAGAGCATGGATGAGTTGTTACAACGCTTTCATGGTGTGAACGTTCTTTCCTCGATCGACTTGAAGGCTAGTTATTGGGGGTTGTACTCCATCCTTCATATAGACAGTACACGACATGTCTGTGCTATGGTGATTGCTGTAAATTTAAACTACTTCCGTTCGAGCTAAATGTGTCATCGGCAGCTTTAATTAGAGGCTTAAACAGTATCGTATCCGAGGACTTTCAGGTGGATGAAATTTTGATCGCGGTAAAGCCATCGGAGGAACACAGTGATGTGCTCAATCGTTTATTGGATGCATGTGAACGAGCTGGTGTGTCTGTAAAGCTGGAAAAATCCCAGCTTGGCAGAATGGAAATAAAATTCTTCTTGCATATCGTTTCGGCAGAAGGGAATCCAACCCGACCCCGATCACATTAAAGCGATTGGCGAATTTCCTAAGCCAACGACGAAAAGGCAATTTAGAAGGATTTTAGACGTCGCCAACTATTATAAAAAAATTTTTAATCTAAGGGTGTTATTCACACCACGTTTGTGCGCTCTCACGGGGAAGAATGCGGTTTGAAATTGGGATCAACAAGCACAAGATGAATTTATAAATCACAAGAATGCGTTAGTAAAAGCACCAATTGCGCGCCCTGATTTAAGTCAGGATTTTTATTTGATGACGGATAGCTCGCTGAATGCGGTTGTTGTGGTTTTATTCCAGGTGGAAGAAGGGAGTGATCCTTCCACAGGGAGAACTACACTATGTGATAAAAAGTATCCAGACACCTCCAAAAACTTACGTTTTTCATATTAGGTGCATTGTGTTGCCACCTACTGTCAGGTAATCCATATCAGCGACCTCAGTAGTCATTAGACATCGTCAGAGAGTAGAATTGGGCGCTCCGCAGAACTCACGGACTGCGAACGTGGTCACGTGATTGGGTTTTACTTGCGTCATACCTCTGTACGCGAGATTTCCACACTCCTAAACATCCCTAGGTCCACTGTTTCCGATGTGGTAGTAAAGTGGAAAAGTGAACGGACAAATACAGCACAAAAGCGTACAGGCTGATCTCGTCTCTTGACTGACAGCGACCGCCGACGGTTGAAATGGGTCGTAATGTGTAATAGGCAGACATCTACCCAGACCCTCACACAGGAATTACAAACTGCATCAGGAGCCACTGCAGGTACTATGACATTTAGGCGGGAGGTGAGAAAACTTGGATGTCGTGATCGAGCGGCTGCTCATAAGCCACACATCAGTCAGGTAAATGCCTAACGACGCCTCGCTTGGTGTAAGGATCTTAAACACTGGTCGGTTTAACAGTGGAAAAATGTTGTGTGGAGTGACGACTCACCGTACACAATGCGGCTATTAGATGGCAGGGTGGGGGAATGGTGAACACCCAGTGAACGTCATCTGCCAGCGTGTGTAGTGCCAACAGTAAAATTCGGAGGCGGTTGTGTTATGGTGTGGTCGTGTTTTTCATGGAGGGAGCTTGCACTCCTTGTTGTTTTGCGTGGCACTGTTGCAGCATAAACTTACATTAATTTTTTAAGCACCTTCTTGTTACCCACTGTTGAAGATCAATTTGGGGATGGCGATTGCATCTTTCAACACGATCGAGCACCTGTTCATAATGCACGGCCTGTGGCGGAGTGGTTACACGACAATAACATCTCTGTAATGGACTAGCCTACACAGAGTCCTGACCTGAATCCTGACCTTTGGGATGTTTTGGAACGCCGACTTCATGCCAGGCCTCACCAACCGACGTCAGAACCTCTCCTCAGTGCAGCACTCCGTGAAGAATGGGCTGCCATTCCCCAAGAAACCTTCCAGCGCCTGATTGAACGTGTGCCTACGAAAGTGGTAGCTGTCATCAATTGTAAGGGTGGGCCAACACCATATTGGATTCCAGCATTACCGTTGGAGGGCGCCACGAACTTGTAAGTCATTTTCAGCCAAGTGTCCGGATACTTTTGATCAATTAGTATATATCTCTTGCAAGTCGTGTTCTATCTCGCACCGAGAAAAACTCGAATGTCTCGCGCTAGTTTGGACATTTGCCAAATTCAGGTACTTCCTGTATGGCTGGACTACTAAGGTATTCTCGGGCCACCGTGCTCTGCAGTTTTTGGTGTCAGCGAAGCTAAGTCTTGGGAGATAGGGTCGCTCGGCTATATACCTCCAACAATATCAGTTCCCGATCGAGTATATTCCGGGAGAAAATAGAATCGCGGATGCACTTTCAGGGGCACATTTAGGACTATTATACGGTGGAGATGGAGATCTGGCTGAGAATAACTTCAGCCTTCTCTATCTCAAGAATGTAGCGTTCGAGAATTTTATTACCACGTCCTTGCAAAATTTTAGCCACGAGCAAGACGAAGGCCCGATACTGACAGCGGTGAAAGAAAGATGGAGAGATAGAAAGCAAGCGATGATTCAACAATATTTGGCGTAGGACAATATACTTTTCAGCAGATGGAGTCGAGGACACGAGGTGCGTAATGGTGATGCCGGACAATCTGGTGTATAAGTTAATTAGTTACATTCACCTAAGCTACGGTCACTTTGGAGCGAGAAAGTGCCTTCAGAAACCACGTGAGACATGCTATTTCAAAAATACGAGGGTTATTCGCAAAGTAAAGAACAACCGGTCGCGAAATGGAAACCACAGTGAAAATCCGATGAAGTTTTGCACAAGTGTGCTGGGCAGTGTCTGTAGTATGCCCGTAATCGCGTTACGTCGTTCTTTTTAGTTCTGAGCACACAGGGAGTACATAAAGATACTTATAACAATAGTGTCTCCCGCCAAGTACAAGGGCCTGGTGAGAAATTTCGCCTGAAGCTATGCAGCAAACATTGCATAACCGTCCTGCGTTTTCTTCTTCAAGACAATTGTCTGCAGGGGCAATGAAGATTCTCCTGCATCATTTTCAATTTGAAATGTTTGATTACCCACAATGCAGCCCGTAGATATCTCCGTCTGAGTTTCATCTCTGCTCACATGAACCGCTGGCTATGAAGATAACATTTTGGGACAGACAATGAGCTGTAGGCCAGCGTAGAGAATTGGCGGAATGCACTGGCAGCTGCCTTCTATAAAGAGGGTATTGGAAAGTTGGTACAATGCTACGACAAACGTGTAAGTCGGATCGGCGACTATGCAGATAAGTAGCTGGAAGTTGTAGCTAACTGTTGCAAATAAAACAGTTTTGATTTTCACTGTGGTTTCCATTCGCAACCTGTCGTTTCTTACTTTCCGAATAGCCCTCGTATGTTGAACAGCATTATTAGAGTGTGCCAATCTTGTCAAAAGGCCAAACCACCCACTGCGAAATTGCCACGCCTATCTATCCAAGTAAATTGCGAGACCTCCCTACGTTTGATCCATTCGGGCCAATAATACGAACCAAGTCAGGTTATTCATATATTTTTGTGGCAGTGGAACTGACCTCAAAGTTTGTACGTCTCACTCCATTGTGGAGGGCAACAGGGAAAACTGTTTCTGCGGCATCCGCCAATAGCTTCTTGCGTGATGTCGGGCCGGTGAGCCGCACGGAGTGACCGCGCGGTTAGATGCGACATGTTACGAAAGGGGTTCGAGTCTTCCTCGGGCATGTGTGTGTGTGTGTGTGTGTGTGTGTGTGTGTGTGTGTGTGTATGTGTGTGTGTTGGGGCTTACGGGCGTTCAATGTCGAGGTCATGGGCGCCCTGACACACATTAAAAGAAACGAATGTGGACAAACTTAGTAAAATGGAGAGATACACGCAAAGGAAGCGGGAAAAGAAGAAAAATGCTTTATAAGACAATAAAACCCAAGGAAAACGAGAAAGGAGCGTCAAGGATGTCACAGGAAATTGCCTCTTTCTGGCCACTTACATAAAATACGGGGGAGCCAGTCACCCTGTGAACAAATGAAGACCCTCTCCCTAAAATCATAGTAAAAACATTGGACAAGTCACAGAACTTTAAATCCTTAACCACATTCGTTTGAGTATTTTATAAAAGAGATGGCAGATCTGCCAGCAAGTCAGCCGCGGCCCACTGGTCAGAAAATAAAACGCAATCCAACAAAACGTGGCACACAGTGACCTGGACGCCACAAGCACCACGCATTGGAGGGTCCTCTCGCTAGAGCAGGAAGCCATGCGTCATGGGACTGTAGCCTATCCAAAGCCGTGTGAGGAGAACCCCGTCCCGTCTACGGGGCTGGAAGGAAGTACACCACACACGCGTTGTGGGCTTGACTAGACGGAGCTTATTGTCAGTCATTGTCAGCCATTCACCCTCCCACCGAGGCATGACTCGTGAGCTCAACAGCGAGGTGAGTGCGTGGAGTGGGATGGCACACTGAAATACTTCCGGATCGAGAAACGCCTTCATGGCTGCGAGATCTGCCCTTTCGTTCCCAGTAATGCCGATATGCCCTGGAACCCAGCAGAAAGCCACCTCCTTCCCCAGTCGTTGTAGTTGAAGGAGCGCATCCTGGATGGTCTGAACTATTTTATCTGCAGGATACAAACGTTGCAATAAGTGACGGACACTTAGTGAGTCGGAACAGACATGAAATTCAGGACGGGAAACACGGCTCATCTGCTCAAGTGCCCGCAAGATCGCAGACAATTGTGCATCTAAGACAGTAAACGCTTGAGGTAGTCGGACCTTGAGGACACGATCCGGAAAAATAACAGAGCAACCAAAGGAATCCATCTCTAAAAACAGCTACAGATTCGTGGTGCTCAGATGGCAGAAAATGGCAGAAAATGTTGCATTAAAAACGGTGGCAGGAGTGCAATCTCTCTTGTACTGCACCAAATCTAAAATCACTCTGGGCCTCTCCAGTAACCAGGGTGGCAGGCAGTTAACACCCTGGATTTGGGGTTGTATGGGCTCCACACCGAGTGACTCCAGCACACGTTGTACATGGCTCCCAAACGGCATCATGGCTAAGGGACAATCAGAAAAAAGATGGTCCAGAAGCGGATGAGCAACAATATGGTGAGCAGGTGAGGTTGCAGCTGCATGAATCTTACAAACCTGGCGCACCAGCAGGAGCTGCCACAGGACGGTAAGTGGCGGTTCTCCAGCCTCAGCACAGAGGCTGGGTATCGGACTGGTCCGATAAGCGCCCGTGGCCAGTCGAATCACTGCATGATGTTCAGCATCAAGGATCCGCAAATAAGAGGTCCTCACTGACTCATACACCTTGCACCCGTAGTCCAGCTGTGAACACACAAAAGCCCGATAAAACTGGAGGAGACACGCCCTGTCCGCTCCCTAAGACCTGTGGCTGAGGCACTTGAGGATGTTCGATGCCTTTAGGGTTGTGGCTTTCAGGTCTCGCAGGTGTGGCAACCATGACAAACTGGAGTCAAAAATGAGGCCCAAAAACCGCACTGTATCTCTAAAATGTAGAATAGTGGCCCACATTTGCAAGGCAGGCAAATTAAAAGGACGACGAGAACGATTAAAATGAACACACACACACCTTTCGGCAGGAAACTGAAAACCCGTCTTTGCAGCCCACTCCTCTAACTGCCGCAATGTAAGTTGCAACTGATGGCTCACCGTTGCAACACTGGAGGAGGAACAGAACACAGTAAAGTTGTCCACAAATAAGGAGCACTGTACTGGACCGTAGATGATATACTGCTGATAGCTATGGAATAGAGGGTAACACTTAAAACACTACCCTGGGGGACACCATTCTCCTGCTCAAGTCGATCAGACATTGTGTCACTAACTCGGGTCCAAAAAACTGCTGAGACAGGAAGGACTGAATGAAAATGGGGAGGTGGCCACGAAAGCCCCACTGATGCAGTTGTGCGAGAATACAGTGTCTCCAAGTAGTATCGTATGCCTTACTGATATCAAAGAATATTTCAGTAGAGTGATGCTAACAGAGGAAATCCTGCTCAATAGCCACCTCTAGGATGGCCAGATGGTCTACCATGGACCGAAATCTTTAGAATCCACACTAAGGAGTTGCCTCGTCTCTAATAGCCAGACCGGACGACTGTTAAACATCCGTTCCAGGGTCTTTCCGACACAGCTCGTCAGGACGATACTCCGATAACTACTGGGACATGTGCGGTCTTTTCCTGGTTTGAGGATAGGGGTGAGAATTGCCTCCCTCCACGAGTTGGGCAAGACGCTTGTCTGCCATATTAGATTAAAGCATTCACGGAGGATTTCCTTTGACGCTGCTGGCACATGTCGAAGCAAGCAGTACCGGATGTGGTCGTGACAGGGTGCAGTGTCAGAAGTCTCAGTCAGTGCTGATTCGAGCTCCCACATGGAGAAAGGGGAGTTGTAGCCCTCAGAACTGTTCGACGTAAGGTCCAACTTTTCCCTTTCGACAGTCGCACAGTAGCGACGAAACGCTGGATCCTTGCTTGCATTCGCAGTAGTTTGTGCAAAATGCTCAGCCAGCGTCATGTTTCTGTGTGTTGTTTGGAGACACCCCTGGATTAGCACTGCAGGTATCGGTAAACGGCTGTGTTTACTGGAAATCCTCTGCATGGCTCCCCATACTTTTGAGCAACAGGTGGAAGGATTGATGGAGTTCAGGAACTCATACCATGACCGCTTTTTGCTTTCTTTAGTAACATGGCGAGCCTTGGCTATCGCGATTGGATAGATTGTGAGATTGTTCACTGTTGGGTGCCTTTAAACCGTCGAAGAGCCGCACGCCTGTCCCGGATAGCTAAATGGCACTCCTCTCCACCAAGGGACAGGTCGCCTCTGAAGAGGGCCAGAAGACTTTAGTATGGAGAGATCAGCAGCGTGATGGATCACATACGTGATGTGATCCACCCATTCCTGGACGCCGTCACGGTATTCAAACTCAGCCAACTGGCCGAACAGCGTCCAATTAGCATTGCAAACATCCATGTTGGTGGTTTCTGTTCCAGCAACACACCATCAAGTAGCTGAAGACGGATCAGGAAGTGGTCGCTGGAATATAGGTCGTCAATGACCTCCCAGCGAAGAGTGTCGGTGGCTGGAGAGCAGAAAGAGAGGTCGATGGCTGAGAATGGCCCAGTAGCAATGCAGAAATGAGTTGGAGCACCAGCATTTAGGATGCACAGCTCTCTAGATATCAGGAGGCTCTCCAAAACTCGACCCCGAGGGCAAGTAGACGTTGAGCCCCACAGGATATGGATGGCATTGAAATCGCCCTGGAGGAGAAATGGTCGGGGGAGTTGTGAGATAAGATCTGTGAGAGCCTCGGAGTCTAATGCAGGCAATGGAGGTAAGCAAAGACAACAAACTGTAAGCCTCTGATGAGCAGACTTGCAGGTCTGTATCCAGGGGAAGAGCAGAGGAGTGGTGCCCATTACTAACAAACACAGCAACCCCTCCTTTGGCTTTTCCTTAGTCAGGTCATCCTTCCGATATACGGTATAGCCCTATAGTGCAGGGGCATCAGATGCTTTGAAATGTCTTTCCTGCAAACACAAGCACAGAAGGCGTTGCTGCACTAGGAGTTTCAGTTCCTCCATGTGTGTCCTGAATCCATTCATGTTCCACTGTATAATGGGAGCCGTCTATAAGGGGGCAGTACTTTCATCCTGACTTTCTGATGGGGAGGGGGCCAACAATGGGTGGAGGCTCAGTTTTGCAGCGAGACTATTGACCGAATCCGACGTCAAGCTCCATAGCTTCTAAAGAAGAATCGACAGAGACGTCAGAGAGGTCGATGTCGACATCGTCTGGCTGTTTTCTGCCCGATTCCACCAGTGTTCGACGTTTTGCCTTGTCAGCAACGACAACTTTTTATGCAGATCTCGGGGAAGGGAGAGGCTTAGAAACGACTGCAGCAGCACAAGTGAATGGACACACGCAGGTGCTAGTGCCGACACCAGTAGCCTCCGTTTGTTCCGTTTGTGTAGCAGCGTCAGCTTTAAGTGTGGGCTGTTTAACAACTGAAGTCAACGAGGTAGTAAAACACGAGGGCAGCATGGCTTTATAGAGCTTTTTTACCTCAGTATAGGGGATCCGCTTAATAGTTTTAAGCTCCTGTATCTTCCGTTCTTCCAGGTACACGCTGCAGTCCAGACTCCAGACAGGGCGAGGTCCAGAGCAATTCACACACTTCAATGGAGACAAACAATGGACACCTTCATGGGCGGCCTGATCACACTTGCCACAAGTAGCTTCTCCACGACACCCAAGAGTAGTATGCCCAAAGCACTGGCATTTGAAACACCGTATTAGGTTGGGTACATAAGGCCGCACACTTAAGAGAAGGAAATCTGCCTTAATATTCTCAGTGAGTTTCGTGCTATTAAACGTCAGGATAAAGTAGTCGGACTTAACAGCACCCCATCCACCCTCTTCATGATAGTTTGCACGTTAACTATTCCTGCTGGAGCCCACTCATCTTTCAGTTCCTCTTTGGGAATATCCACCAGATCCCTGCACGTCAAAAGACCTTTGCTGTAATTCAAGGTGGTGTGCAGCACAGTTTCGATGGCATATTCCCCAAGGGAGTGCGCGTTCTGGAGATTCTTAGCTTGTTGGGAACTAGCAGATTCCACCGACGGCGTCCCAAAATGCAATCGCTTAACAGATTTCAAACTACCAGCAGTGACCTTGTGCCCTTTTTTAATACAGAGAGGGGAAACTTTCTTGAAGTTGCCCTCTGTCCTTTTAACGATTAAAAATATATTCTGACGGCCAGTATGTGTTCTGTTACTAGTCCTGATACTCTCAGATTTCGCTCCTGAGTCAGGAGGACTGGCTACACGTGCCTTCTTGTTGGACTGGGAGTTGGAACCTACCAGCGGACCACCCTTTCCGCTGGGAGGAGGAAAAGAAGATTTCGAAGGATCCATCTCGGTCCTACGAGCAGCTAGGGAACTAGACGTCCACCTAGACAGAGCCCCACGTGCGTAGGTAAGTCTTATATAACTGAGGTGCAGCTGGTTCCCCAGAGATTGCCCGCTAACGACTGTTCCACCTCAACAGCCATGCATCTCATCAGCACGCAGCACACCTTGAGATTGAGAGATTTTTAATATTGGTTTATTCAACGCTAGAGATCCGGGCGATCAAACCGAGATCCCCATTCCCTGAGACACACAACGTTCCACCGCCGAGAAGCATGGTTTTCGCTGTAGAGCTAACAGGGACAGGGGACTGGCGGCGCTTACCAGTCCCCAGCCAGTACCTGAGAAATGAATGGCGAACCCTGGGGGCCCGCAATTCTTGTCACAATGTTGGTTATGGGTGCTTAGAAGGAGAAGAATAAAACCGACCTTCATCTCATTGTTCCATCCATCTTCTAATCCATCAGAACGCATAATAAGAGAACTGAAAAAGTTATGTAGGTGTACTGTCATCGAAAATATAACACGTGGGATGTGTATTTCGAATCTTTCCAAGAAATCCTTCCTGAACTGTCGAACGAGTCTACGATGTTAACTCCTGTCTTGGCATTGAAGAACAAGGAGACACCCAGCAAGGAAAAAGAGGCTGTGCCCCGGCCAACAGAGCCAGACTCCGGCACAAGGCTATCACTGAAGGGGCGTTGAATAATATCAAACGTGCAGCCTAAGTGAGGCAGAAGATCTTTCAAAAGAAAGTAAGGATGGTTGAGTTTCATGTCGGTCAAAAGGTCCCTGTTCCTTCACATAAACTGTCAAACAAACGAAAAGGAGAATGTAACAAGTTCTTTCGTGTTTTCAGTGGTCCGTACAGAGTATGCCTCATTCCACACCCCAACGCGGTGAAGGTCCAGATTCTCCAATCGCGCATATCACGGGAATTACATCATATCGCTTATCTCATGCCGATCGCTAGGTGAACGAGACAACGACATTAAGCGGTAATCATTATTTGCGAACAGGTAGTATGTAAGTTGTGTTTCATTGTCAAATGTTCTATTAGTGATAATCCTGTAAACATTCAGTGCACATTGTGGACAAGCACGTGATGACCTTCCTAGACTCTGAGAAGCTCATCTGCAGAAACCAGTACGGTTTTAGGAAACAGTGGTCATGCGAGACAAAGCTGGCCCTCTTTGTGCATGATATACAACAGGCTCTAGATACCGTCTTCCAGGTTGATGCCATATTTCTCGACTTTCGAAAGGCATTCGACTCAGTTCCGCACTGTCGCTTGTTCCAAAAAGTGAGCACTTACGGTCTATCCGGTTGGATAGAAAGTTTTCTAACAGACAGAGAGCAGTATGTCGTCCTGAATGGGATAACTTCAACAGAAACAAGCGTAACTTCAGGTGTGCACCAGGGCAGTGTAATATGTCCGCTGCTTTTTGCGATTTACATATACGATCTGGTTGATGGTACTGACAGCGGCATTAGACTGTTTGCCGATGATGCTGTAGTCTACAGGAAAGTAGTATCACATGAAAGTTGTGATCAAATCAATGAGGATTTGCAGAAAATAAATGCGTGGTGTAATGACTGGCAGGTATCTCTCAATATTAGTAAGTGTAACCTACTGCGTATAACAAAGTGAATATCTTCATTAATGTAAGAGTACAACATAAATGCCCAGTCTTTGGATGCCGTAACATCCGTCAAGTGTCTGGGTGTGACTATTCGAAATGATCTCAAATGGAATGATCAGATTACACAAGCAACGGGCAAGGCGAACTCTAGATTGCGGTTTATTGGTCGAATCCTGAAGCGATGTAGTTCTTCCACAAAGGAAATTGCTTACAATGTGTTAGTTCATCCAGTCGTAGAGTACTGTTCGTCTGTATGGGACCCTTACCAGCTGGGTCTGATTCAAGACATTGAGAAGGTCCAAAGAAGAGCGGCAAGATTCGTGACTGGTACATTTAGCCATCGCGCGAGTTTGAAGTGGGACACACTTGCAGGTAGACGACGCGCTAAACGGAAAGGGCTGCTCACTAAATTCCGAAATCCGATCTTCGCCGATGATGTAGAGCATATGTTATTACCACGAACTTTCAAATCGCGCAATGATCACAAAAAAAGGGTGTGTGAAATATTATGGGACTTAACTGCTAAGGTCATCAGTCCCTAAGCTTACACACTACTTAACCTAAATTATCCTAAGGACAAACACACACACCCATGCTCGAGGGAGGACTCGAACCTCCGCCGGGACCAGCCGCACAGTCCATGACTGCAGCGCCTGAGACCGCTCGGCTAATCCCGTGCGGCGCAATGATCACCATTCAAGGATAAGGGAAATTAGAGCTCGTACTGAGGCGTTCAGACATTCGTTTTTCCCTCGCGCGATCCGCGAGTGGAACACAGGGGGTGAAATACGAATTTGGCGCGAATTGTGCCCTCCGCCACACACCGCTTGTTGGTTAGCGGAGTATATATGCAGATGTAGATGGCTAGATTACTCTATGGATAAAATCAAGTTAAAGTGTCAAAAGAAAGTAAGGAAAGTTAATGATTTCCGAGAATATGTTCTCATTTGGTTGATATGCGTGGTATGATCCCATGTTACCGTTATGTCCTAGATGTGGTGAACCCTCTGGCGACATGTGGGAGATCACAGGAAGGTGCCGGGCGTGAGGAAGATACGGAGCGACGTGAGACACATACTTTGCCACAGAGAGTATCAACAAAATTTATGTTTTTGTAGCAGTAGAAACGTTTGTGTTGTATCTTAAGTCATGGTACATGTTTGTACTAATAGAACTGTTTACTGTTGTGGTATATGTAGTAACATGTGTTTATGTGGTCGTACTAATGGAGGGTGGTATGAAGCGTAGTTAGTTTCTGTAGTGAGCCACGTGTTTGGATAACTGTGACATCACAGGAGGTGTAGCTTATATGAGTAGTTTGATACATCACTTTCGCTATGTGAGAATGTGTCCTCTCATGTGTGAATGGATATGGAATATTGCGAATCCTGTTTTTTACCATGTGACTAATTTTAGTGAGTCGTCTCCATGTTTACTATTAAGTTAGTAAAATTTTTTTTGATCATTCATTTAGCTCCAAAGCATTACTGACGCAAAAAATTTTAAAATGTTGTGAAGCCTATATAATCTTTGGGGCCTGTCCTTCAATTTCAAAGTCTTAGTGATACATAAATTTTCATGTAAATTTTTTAAGAGTGTTGTGGTACACGTTTTGTAAAATTTTCTGAGGCTCACTTTTCATTTGCAAGACGTAAAGTTCAATAATTTTCCTTTAATGTTGTAAGTCCATATTGCAAAATTGTAGGGGCAAATAGTTTTTTTTTTTTTTTCCTCATTCTAAGTGAGGGTAAAGTTAAGATTAGCTTGGATTACAAATGCTATTGTAAAGCTTACGTGGGGAGACCAAATGGATTATGTAATTTTCACGCTATGAATGTACTACGATGCGTATTTTTCTGTGGGTTCAGTGGTCAGCGAGAATGCTACCAGCGAGGTCACAAAAGCAGTGGCGAGCGTCATTTGCGTCAGGCTCAAATGGCTCTGAGCACTATGCGACTTAACTTCTGAGGTCATCAGTCGCCTAGAACTTAAAACTAATTAAACCTAACTAACCTAAGGACATGAGACACATCTATGCCCGAGGCAGGATTCGAACCAGCGACCGTAGCGGTCGCTTGGCTCCAGACTGTAGCGCCTAGAACCGCACGGCCACTCCGGCCGGCATTTGCGTCAGGATAGGTGAGGGGGAATGCCGGCCGTCTGCAAGATGCCATCGGCCAGTCCCGAACCTCTCATGGCGTCACTCCTGTCGCTGCTTGGCCTGGCTGTAGACGAGCAAAGCTGATAGCTGCAGCGGCCCCGAGCAAACACTTGTCTTGGGAGGGTGGAAGACTGGCCAGCGACCCTCCTTCGGTGCCGCGAGGAATTGTCAAAACATTTGCAAACAGTCCGTACGGACGACCTGGACACGGGAAGGCTGCCACACATTACGAGCCGTCCAATTACAACCAATCACTGCAGCACCATAAACCGACGAGTCTGACTCACAGCTGAAATCGGGTATTGTGGTGTTACGTGACCTACATCCATGGTAGCAGCTGAAGAATTCGCACACCCAGGGTGGTGTGTTATCAGCAATGGCTGTCAGTACTCCACTCATTGACAGCACCACACCATGAGGTGTGAGCTGGGAACATTTGCCCGCAACGAACCGGCTATGGGCAACGTGCCACTTGGGTTGCTGCCATCCGGTCCTTGAGGTCGACGCCCATCTGCCGTATCTCCTCGAACCATTGAGTCCTGTGATGTGCTCGCATTCGGTAGGACGACGGTTCAATCCCGCGTCCGGCCATCCTGATTTAGGTTTTCCGTGATTTCCCTAAATCACTCCAGGCAAATGCCGGGATGGTTCCTCTGAAAGGGCACGGCCGACTTCCTTCCCCATCCTTCCCTAATTCGATGAGACCGATGACCACGCTGTCTGGTCTCCTTCCCCAACCAACCAACCAACCAACCTGTGATGTGGCTGCGGATGCAATAGGATGTGGGGTCGACATGAGTCACATCCAGACGAAGAAGAGACGTCAGAGGCAAGGGAGTGAAATACGTCGCAGATGAACAGTCAACAGTTGATGACAACTGCAAATCAAGTCATGCTACTGTCCCCCAAGCATCTCTCATGGAAGTCCGCTTACATCCCCGACCCCATCAGCGATTGTGCGTGCGACCTGTGTTCCAAAGTGCTATGAATATAGAGTGACTCACGTGTGTTTTTCTTTCAGCAGGATTGAAAATTATCTAATATCATTGGTTTACATTATTGTTTTTCATGTCTTGAATGAACTTTAGTCTGAATGATTAACTGAGATTGAATGTTCATACTCCACTCTCCTTAAAAATTCTGGGTTCTTGACAACGAGATTGATCAAAGATTATCAGACTTACTTGCTTAATATTTCACTTGTAAAACCGACGAACTTCAGTCTATTTGACTAATTCAAGAGACCACATTTTAGCACTATTAACCAATAACTAGATGTCCCATTTTGAGAACTATTGATTCACGTCAGTTGAAATGAATTAATGTTCTGGGGTGACTCAGAGACGGGACTTTCATGTAAACCACCCGCGGAATGTGAGGAAAGCTATATCTTATGTTCTCTGTATAAACACGTTATGACGTAATGGCTGTACTTGTTTTACCTTTTTTTTATTTTTTGAAATTTTATCTTGTAAATTTTATGTATTTATTTCTCTGTAACCTGGATTTTTGTCGGTGTTTTCTTTCTACTATGATTTTGTACATTTCTGTGTTTTTTGTTTGGATTTGTTTGTAGATGACGCTCAGTTTTTGCTGATGTCATCATGTGATTTTATATTGAAGTTTTATATGTGTGATTTATTTGACTTCCCTTAATGACTGAGTGCTCTCGCAGAGATTTGTAAACGCTTACGAATTCACACAAAACCTGTATTTAGCGCTCATTTGTCTTACATTCTGCATAACGTAAAATGTTTAGTTTATCACAAGATGGAATGCTTGGCACTAAAATTTGTTTCTGAATGACACGTGTTTTTCTTATCCCAAATTGTGCAAAATTTTCGTTTTGATAAAAAAATGATTCGAAATGACTTTCTATGGCAAGGACTCTGCCTGCTCATTTTCTTCCCCGGAAGCTTAAGATTATGAAAAGTCTCCATTTGAGCTGTTCTTGAAATTTAGGAAATCAGAAAAGAGATATTTTGTGAAGCTGATCCTACCAGTACCTTGGAATATTAAAAGGCGACAGGTATCTTTCACTGCTATAGGCTTGAACCCTGACGAAATTGAATTTTTGGTTGAGTACTCACCAGCCATTAGTTTTTGTTTTATTTCCCGTTTTCCTGACCTCTTCTTCTTTCTTTTCGAACCACTTTCAGTTTCCGCACGCATACCCTACATAGTAAGAAGACATGATTATCTGCTAATGTAAGGGCAGTATTATACCGCCACTTTGACAAATAATAAGACAGGGTATCTTACCAAAAGATTGAATAGGAAAATTTGTAAGCGTGTTACAAGAGTTTATTAACGATTCGCGCCTCATTTGTTTGCTTCCATCACAATAAGATTGCTGCTACTTGTGTTGGAGCAGCTGTGGTGCATATAATCTATTTTAGAAGTATGAAGACGTCACAAAGTTGTAGAACTGCCACCATCCTGATTATAAAAGTTAAGAAAGGTTAAACGGTGTGCATCAAAATTTCAGAAGCGATTAGTGACATTAGGGAAGGTACTAAAGTAGCCGATGTGAGGAAAACTGGCAGAGAACTAAGAAGCAATACGTTGCAAAATGCAGAATTGCACTTTTTCTACTAGCGCTTCTGCAAAGGTTAATAAAAGAACTCTTGTGCTCGATTGGATTAAACTCTAAAGCGAGACTCGAGTGTTTCACACATAATACGAATGTTTTTGGGTAAGAATTTAACGACCGCGATACGTTATAGAAGGAAAATAGCGTCTGATAGCGATCTAGATTATACGTGAAACAATAAAAATAAAAATGGGAGGAAAAGAGCCTCAGAAAACGAAAATCGAGAAAAGAGAGGGGACCCATTGCTGTATGACTCTGCACATGGAAGCAATAACAGAAGTTAATTTATAATTGGATGACGGCTGCAAATGCGCATAACGAAATTAATAATAGTTCTACGCTGTAGTAGGAAGGTAGGTGAACACCGATCTTAATATGTTTGTCAGCGTTTTGACGCACAGCCACTAATAAAACTTATTACCTTTGATAAATACCGAAACAGACCTAATTCAGATTCTTTAAGCAATTCAAAAACCTAAAATAATATGACTCTCTGTCCCTAGTAGTGAATTCCTCGAAGTATCTTCCTGACCTAAAGTATTTTTAAATAAAAATTTTTTTCAACGTATATCATTTCCACTTCCTTTAATAACAAACGTGGCCATCTTTTACTCTCTAATTGTGACCATGTTACCTTTGTTTCACATTCCATGCTATATTTCATATGTCACGCATTTCATTATGTATAAAAACTTCTTATGTACTAAGTTCTACCGATTTTTTCTTTTGCCGTAATGATTACAGCATTGCAGAAATAAATGGTTATTTAAAGTCTTATAAACACATGGAAGCAAACTTACAACTTTCGCCAACAGAAGCAAATACTTGCGAATGTACAACACCAGCAATGGGAAAGTAGACTACCGTATTTCTTTCTTCACTTTTCTTTTTCAATCCAAAAACACGTAAGACGCCACATTAATATTTCTTACAGTCGACATTGTCATATTCCAGCTTCAGACACTACAAAAACTATACTTTGTTTCAGAAACCTCGGTATGCTAAAACAATCAATATCTAGCAGGTAAAACAACTGTAGGCAGCTTTAAATGACAGTAGAGGTGTGTTGTGCACGCCCTCTACCATACTGTGCGGAGTAGACTGGCACGCGCGGTGACTTCACGGTGTCTCTACGTCCGACTGTCTATTCCCCAGTGCGGAGCGGTGCTGTGTCAGGTCGTCGGCGGGCTTGATTTGAAGGGCTGAGAGTCCTACCCCAGCCCGCTGCACTCCGCTTACAAACAAGTGGCCAAGTAACATCACGGACTCGTTTCGTCCGAGACTGCTGAAGCCCAGTGCGGAGACCGCCGCTTTGCAGGACTCTGCCACAAACAAAAGTCCAGTGGGTTTAGGTCTGGAGAGTGTGGAGGCCAGGTAAATGGTCACCGTGTGGACTGCTACCGCCATGCCATCAGCTAATCCATACATCAAATCGGCATCTCACATCTTTGCATTTGTGAGCACTACCATTGGACGAGGCAAGTCTGTTACACTACTGACCATTAAAATTGCTACACCAAGAAGAAATGCAGATGATAAACGGATATTCATTGGACAAATATATTATACTAGAACTGACATGTGATTACATTTTAACGCAATTTGGGTGCATAGATCCTGAGAAATCAGTACCCAGAACAACCACCTCTGGCCGTAATAACGGCCTTGTTACGCCTGGGCATTGAGTTAAACAGAGCTTGGATGGCGTGTACAGGTACAGATGCCCATGGAGCTTCAACACGATACCACAGTTTATCAAGAGTAGTGACTGGCGTATTGTGACGAGCCAGTTGCTCGGCCATCGTTGACCAGACGTTTTCAATTGGTGAGAGATTTGGAGAATGTGTTGGCCAGGGCAGCAGTCGAACATTTTCTGTATCCAGAAAGGCCCGTAAAGGACCTGCAACATGCGGTCGTGCATTATCCTACTGAAATGTAGGGTTTCGCAAGGATCGAAAGAAGGGTAGAGCTACGGGTCGTAACACATCTGAAATGAAACGTCCACTGTTCAAAGTGCCGTCAGTGCGAACAAGAGGTAACCGAGACGTGTAACCAATGGCACCCCATACCATCACCCCGGGTGATACGCCAGTATGGCGATGACGAATACACGCTTCCAATGTGCGTTCACCGCGTTGTCGCCAAACACGGAAGCGACCATCATGACGCTGTAAACAGAACCTGGATTCATCCGAAAAAATGACATTTTGCCATTCGTGCACGCAGATTCGTCGTTGAGTACACCATCGCAGGCGCTCCTGTCTGTGATGCAGCGTCAAGGGTAACTGCAGCCATGGTCTCCGAGCTGATAGTCCAAGCTGCTGCAAACGTCGTCGAACTGTTCGTGAACATGGTTGTTGTCTTGCAAACGTCCCCATCTGTTGACTCAGGCATCGAGACGTGGCTGCACGATCCGTTACAGCCATGTGGATAAGATGTCTGTCATCTCGATTTCTAGTGATATGAGGCCGTTGGGATCCAGCATGGCGTTCTGTATTACCCTCCTGAACCCACCGATTCCATATTCTGCTAACAGTCATTGGATCTCGACCAACGCGAGCAGCAATGTCGCAATACGATAAACCGCAATCGTGATAGGCTACAATCCGACCTATATCAAAGTCGGAAACGTGATGGTATGCACGTCTCCTCCATACACGAGGCATCACAACAACGCTTCACCAGGCGACGCTGGTCAACTGCTGTTTGTGTATGAGAAATCGGTTGGAAACTTTACTCATGTTGAGAGGTGGCAGAAGCCCCCTCTCATATTTCTATCTTACTCTGAGTAATTCGATTTTCCTCTCTAATTGCGTGCAGTGAAAAGTTGCTATTCCTTCACACGCGGACTTCCCATGCAGCGTCTCTCGCTACCCGAGTGGTCCGGTGACAGGCGGGCACTGCTGCTCTTGAAAGGGTTAAGCCGACGGGTGTGAGGGAGTCGAGTGAATGCTTTCCAGATGCCGACATTGTCAGTAGAGAGGCAGAGACACGCCCGCAGGTGCCTGAAGGAGCGGCTGGGCTAGAGATTCCGTTACTTCGCAGAAACTTCGCGAAAACACTTTCTGGCGGGCAACCAGCGAGGCGTGGGAATGACTTGTGTCCCCAGGCAGTCTTGGTGGGCAAATTCCCGCGTTTTCTGCCACATCGTAACTGTGATTGGCCTGCTCAGGACATAGCTCCGTGACGTAGCAAAATCGGCGCAGAAATTGGCGCCAAGAATCTCCATTGGTGGAATGGTAGTGCTTCAGCAATAGAGTGGTATTTTCCGCCGGTTTCGAGTTGCTGATTGGAACGTTTAACTACGGCCACTGTCGTGGGGGCGGGCATGTTCAGTGTTCGGGTTGTATGGGTGCTCTTGTGGTAGTCGGCTCTCGCCTTTCGGTCGGAGTAGGTTACGAGACTGAGCTCTCGCTGCTCTCGACAGCCTGCCTTCCGTTGGCTGTCTTATATACTTTTATTTGATTGTAACTGTTTAACGAAGTTGCTGAAGTTTCGTATTCAACGTAACTTTCCGAGTACAGTTCGCAATTGAGCGTTCTGCGTACAAGCGGCCTATGTTGTCTGTCTTGGGCAGTTTTGGCTGAAGTTGACTGTGTCGGAATTACTGTGTGACTTCGCTTGTTAAAATCAATAACTGTACCGTCAGTGATTGTGTGGCGAGCCTTCTTCGTCTCCCTCAGAGGCGCATTTGTATTGGTAGGAAGTCTTTAGTCTGGAGGAACCAGATCAGGACAATTTGTTTCGGGCTCTACTCGCGACATTATCATCACCATGACGGGACGTCGAAGCAACCAGCCATCGCTTCCGGTACAACAGATCGTGTCCTTGCAGTTAAGAAGACAGCTTGGTAATGTATGTCCGCAGCACCGGCAGATTAGGGAATTTGCACTGTGATAATCAGAGCTCAGCAGAGCGCGCCTGTTCGTCTTTTTCTAACTTTGTTCTGTCTTGGGTGTTCATTGTCTGAGTTCTCACTACTGTAGCAGCAATTAATGTTGGGTTGGTCGTGTGTTTCTCTTAAGATTTGAGTTGCAAGGGATTGGCTCCACATACCACTTCGTCATAAATGTCACAATCTAGTTTATGGACAACTTCACCTTCACAGCATTTATTTGAGTATCCAATTTGATCCATTTTGATGTATTGTAAATGTTTCATGTGTTTTGTTTATGATTTTGAGTTTAGTCATAATAAATCAAAGTGTTATTTTGGACAGAACTTTCATTCTGTTAAGCGGTAGAGCAACCCTCTCATTTCTCACTAAGTTACTGAAACTTTCCTTTATTTAATTAATGTCTATCAAATTAAATTATTGTAGGTGCCAAACTCTTTTCTCCTCCACTTGCAGGGTCGATTACAGTCAGTTCGCGTTTCTTCTTAATCCATGTGCAACAGCAAAAGTAGGAGTTAGAAAAGGGGGGGGGGGCTTAGAGCATCATTTCCATATGAAGATTCGAGAAGAATTTAGTGTTAAATACACTGCTAGCCCCGGCACCTCGCAATGTCAGCACGTTGTAGGTGTCGCCACCGGCGCCAACCTTGTGTGAATGCTCTGAAAAGCTAATCATTTGCATATCACAGCATCTTCTTCCTGTCGCTTAAATTTCGCGTCTGTAGCCCGTCATCTTCGTGGTGTAGCAATTTTAATGGCCAGTAGTGTATTAACTCTGCAACGTGTGCTTGCAACGGTCGTACTGATCGCTGGAACAAACAATGATGTACGTTGCATGACATCGGGAATATGTAAAACAAAACACTGGTGGTGCACAGCGTAACCAGATGTCACCAAGAGAGCATGTCCCTCATGATTCTAAAGTTCTGTTTTTGTGTGTTTCCCATGATCAATGAGTTGGTGAAAATTGAGTTTTAACACGGAATCAAAGCGTTTCCAGGTGCATGTTCATTTGACATAATTTTTTCGTCTACTTATGAGTAATGTCTCCTGCTATTTGTGCTGTACATTTTTGTTACAGTTTACATGTAAGTTGAGGCTGAATATTGGCCCTGCTGTTCAGTCATAATTTGGAAATAAACTGAGTTTTATTTCATTTCAAAAATTCAAAACTAATTTGAAAAACAGTGTGCGTAAATCAAACATACGCTACAAAAAGTGCAAAAAATAAAACTTTTCCACCATTACAACAACGGAAAACGGAACCTAATGTCCGAAATCAGTTTACTTTCTCAGGTAGTGGTGTTTTTGTGGAATTTGATGAAAGAATTCCCTCTTCATGGCTTGTATATGTCTTCTTCGTACCGAGCGAGGTGGCGCAGTGGTTAGCACACTGGACTCGCATTCGGGAGGACGACGGTTCAATCCCGTCTCCGGCCATCCTGATTTAGGTTTTCCGTGATTTCCCTAAATCGTTTCAGGCAAATGCCGGGATGGTTCCTTTGAAAGGGCACGGCCGATTTCCTTCCCAATCCTTCCCTAACCCGAGCTTGCGCTCCGTCTCTAATGACCTCGTTGTCGACGGGACGTTAAACACTAACCACCACCACCACCTCTTCTTCGCCATAATATTTTTTTTATCTGATTGGGAAAGTACAAAACGTCTTTAATATATCATTTCTTAAATCCGCGCCACTGCGAATTCTACTCTGAATATGGAAGTTTATTGAAAATAAAACCAAATGTTCTGCTGTTGAAGTTAACTGAACCATTTCATTCAACTTCAGGGCTCCGCCAACGTCGCTCACAAATTCGATCGGGCGATCTGATAAAGTATTCTCATATATTCGGTTACGTTTCAAGCGAAGGAATATCGACTCTGAACCTATGGGGCCTATACTCGATTCTGTGACCGACCTTGGTTTCGAGTGAGAGTCGTCAGTTCCCTTCGGAACTGGCAACTCGGGAGTTATTAACATAGTAGTAAATATATTCTACGTCTTATGGCTGCCATAACTTCACATCTCTTATCTTCAGGTACCATTTTTATACGACGAAATCGTGGCTAACAAAAAGTTGCTGCCTCATGGCACCTCTGGAAATGTAACTTTTCGTCTAAGCGCAATTTGAGGCGTTTGCGTAAAAGTCCTATTTCAGAAGCTTCTCTGTCTTGGGGCGCCTGAGTCAAATGCTGTAATAGTGTCATCTCCCATTCCATTTCTCCAGTTCTAATTCCTTGGAGGCCTCTTTGAAGGGCTACAAAAATCCTCATGTTTTAAAAGCTATAAAATAAAAATGTTCAAATGTGAGTGAAAATCTTATGGGACTGCTAAGCTCATCAGTCCCTAAGCTTACACACTACTTAACCTAAATTATCCTAAGGACAAACACACACACCCATGCCCGAGGTAAGACTCGAACCTCCGCCGGAACCAGCCGCACAGCCCATGACTGCAGCGCCTTCCACCGCTCGGCTAATCACGCGCGGCGCTATAAAATAAACGATGACGTGTAAGAAATACAGTAAAACAATAGCGTACGTACCGTGAGAGGAGAAATTAGTTCTTTCATCAGCGTGATACCAATTCCGTCAATTCGAGCTATTTATCCCTTCTCAGAGAGCTTTTCGCACAAAGACGAATATTGGCTTTCTACTGATTTTAAGACTATTAGCCACATATTCCTGAGAGTGTCGGTAGATTGGTCCAGTGATCTAGCAAGAACATTAAGAATTCCACTATTTTTGCGTATGTGACGAGTTCTTTCGCCACAGTCAAAAGACCACGAACATGTGGACAACTGACGCTTACATACTCCGCATTAAAAGCTTTCCTTTGCAGTGTATTTATCATACGACAGAAACAATTCATTTGTGAATAATCGCGCAGTGCAGCGACAATATTGGCACTTTGATCACTCGTAAAATGCATGTCTTTCAAAGCAGAGTCGTGGATACCAAAAGACATAAGTCGTCTCAACAGTTCTCTTCGAATGCCATCGCTCTTTTTGGTTCATTTGGAAACTAGGTTGTAAACAAAAAAAAGAAAAGTGAGACCTGTGAGTTCAATCAAAAAAATAGGGGCGGTACATGTCAGATAATAGTTTCTTCTCGCGCTGCCTGTCTGTAGTTGCTGACAAGGAAACCTCCCCATCGCACCCCCCTCAGATTTAGTTATAAGTTGGCTCAGTGGATAGGCCTTGAAAAGCTGAACACAGATCAATCGAGAAAACAGGAAGAATTTATGTGGAACTTCGAAAAAATAAGCAAAATATACAAACTGAGTAGTCCATGCGCAAGATAGGCAACATCATGGCGAGCGTGAACACAGGAGCGCCGTGGTCCCGTGGTTAGCGTGAGCAGCTGCGGAACGAGAGGTCCTTGGTTCAAGTCTTCCCTCGAGTGAAATGTTAACTTTTTATTTTCAGACAATTATCAAAGTTCAGGCACTCACACATAATCAAATTCGCTCTCCAATATTCCAGGACATGTTCAGATTTCCTTGGACATATGCAGGATTTGATGGTCTACACACGGAAAAATTTGAAAACGTTAAAAACATATGTTATGGCAGAGCACATGCAAAACTATGCGACTGTGAAACTGTTGTATTCATTTGTTGCAGGTTATGTGACAAACTGTAATGTTTTCATCACTTTTTTGGGAGTGATTATCACATCCACAAGAAAACCTAAATCGGGCAAGGTAGAAGAATCTTTTTACCCATTCGCCAAGTGTGCAAGTTAGGTGGGTCGACAACATATTGCTGTCATGTGACGCACATGCCGTTACCATTGTCGTATAGAATATATCATACGTGTTTTCCTGTGGAGGAATCGGTTGACCTATCACCTTGCGATCAAATGTTTTCGGTTCCCATTGGAGAGGCACGTCCTACTAATCGCACGGTTTAGCGGTGCGGTAGCAAAACACAGACGCTAAACTTATTACAGTGAACAGAGACGTCAATGAACGAACGGACAGATCATAACTTAAAAAAAAAAAAGTAAATTTTCTCACTCGAGGGAAGACTTGAACCAAGGACCTGTCGTTCCGCAGCTGCTCACCCTAACCACGGGACCACGGCGCTCCTGTGTTCTCATTTGCCATGATGTTACCTATCTTGCGCATGGACTACTCAGTTTGTATATTTTGCTTATTTTTTCATAGTTCCACACAACTTCTTCCTGTTTTGTCGATTGATCTGTGTTCAGTTTTTCAAGGCCTATCCACTGTGCCAACTTATAACTAAATCTGAGGGGGGTGCGATGGGGAGGTTCCCTTGTGAGTATTCACCTGTTGTTATATGAGCAATTACCCCGAGCATAATTATATCTCTTCTGCTTTTAGCACTCTCTGCCAAGTGCCGCGACACTGTCGTGGGATGGGGTATAATATCCTTTGCAGACACCTTTTCGTATGTAGCTCCAGTGTCGATTAACGTCAGAACAAGATTCAGGAAACCTTCCCCTCTTATAGTTCCGTACGACCTTGGGTCTCGTGCACACATGGCCACGCATTTATCGACAATTATCTCTTGAGCAGGTTTAGGAAACCGTTTCGCGTCCACAGATGACACTTGTTGATTAGACACGCGAGGATGGCGAGAAATGTGCTACGTGCCGCTTTACCCTCTAGCACGAGCATAAATTTCACTGCACAGAGAACAGAAAACAAAATTAGCGATTTTCCAGTTTCCATCCACTATAGGCTTAAACTGAACTTTTAGGATTCGTTTCCAGCAGTATGGTTCTATACTCAACACTGATTAGCTTTTCTTTTACTTCCTTTTTTCTTGACATGCGCCCCTTCATCTGCAAAGCACTTCAAGTTTCCGCTCTCGTCTTCTTTCTTAAAAAAAATTGGAGAAATCCCAGCACTCCACTAAACACTGCTACCACCAGCCCGTAGGTCGCAGCTCACGAGTGCTGGCGAAACGGCACTGGAAGGTCCGTACAGTGACGTCACGGGCTCGCTCAGTGCAGAACAGTGCGCCCGCCGTCCATAGGCTGCCTTTCCATACGCGCCTCTGCAGAGCCCGTAGCACTCCAGTGCTTTCGGAGAACACTACACGCCCCGTGCAATGACGTCACGGGCTCGCTTGACCTGAGACTGGTGTAGTCCGGTGCGACCGCAGCCCCCGAGCGGGGCCTCTGTGAACGACCCTCCTGTCTAG
The DNA here is from genome assembly GCF_023864275.1 of Schistocerca cancellata. Classification (NCBI taxonomy): domain Eukaryota; kingdom Metazoa; phylum Arthropoda; class Insecta; order Orthoptera; family Acrididae; genus Schistocerca; species Schistocerca cancellata. The sequence goes on along the minus strand of NC_064629.1, from coordinate 98,784,806 downwards.
TAAAGCCTACAACGCAGCAGTGGTGTACCTCCTCCCAGTTACTCAGACAGGATGAGGTTCACTTACTCGTCTTAGCATAGGCAACAGCTCTACGACTAATGAATTGTTGCTCCGGCGAGCGGCCCACCAAATGTGCGGTGCTTGTGGCGTACACTGTGCAACACATTTTATTAGACTGTGTTTTACTTTCGGACCAGAGGGCGGCACCAGATTTACCAACGTGTGTAGGTTACGCTCACACAAATGTGGTGCGAGTCGTAAGATTTTGTGATATGTCCAACTTGTTTCCTAAAATTTTAGGGAGATTTTTTTTATTGTGTTAACAGTGTGACTGGCTCACCCACGTTTATTATAAGTGGTCAGTCAGTCACATTTACCTTTCTTTTAACTCTTCTATGGTTTTACATCTGTTTTAATCACAGGTGTAGCACCTTTCATCCTTCCTCAGTTGTCTTCAGCCATTTGAAATAGTCTGATTCTGTGGTTCAAAGCGAGTGATTCGGAAGTGAGTTGTTGAGTGCCATGCCATGGATTTCCTCCTCACTGTGTGCAACAATTTTAGAGACATATCCACATTCGTTTGTTTTAATGGGATTAAATCAACAAACTTCTCAACATTATAGAAGGTGTGGCCCATGAGGAAACTCTTCAGTTTCGATTTGAAAGCGCGTGGATTACTGCTAAGATTTTTGAATTCTTGTGGTAGGTGATTGAAAATGGATGAAGCAGTATGCGGCACACCTTTCTGCACAAGAGTAAAGCAAATTCGATCCAAATGCAGGTTGGATTTCTGCCGAGTATTAACTGAGTGAAAGTTGCTTATTCTTCTTGGAATAAGCTCATACTGTTAACAAGAAATGACAGTAATATATAGGGTGGTCCATTGATAGTGACCGCGCCAAATATCTCACGAAATAACAATCAAACGAAAAAACTACAAAAAACGAAACTCGTCTACCTTGAAGGGGGAAACCAGATGGCGCTATGGTTGGCCCGCTAGATGGCGCTGTCATAGGTCAAACGGATATAAACTGAGTTTTTTAAAAATAGGAACCCCCATTTTTTATTACATATTCGTGTAGTACGTAAATAAATATGAATGTTTTAGTTGGACCACTTTTTTCGCTTTGTGATAGATGGCGCTGTAATAGTCACAAACGTATAAGTACGTTGTATCACGTAACATTCCGCCAGTGCGGACGGCATTTGCTTCGTGATACATTACCCGTGTTAAAATGGACCGTTTACCAATTGCGGAAAAGGTCGATATCGTGTTGATGTATGGCTATTGTGATCAAAATGCCCAACGGGCGTGTGCTTTGTATGCTGCTCGGTATCCTGGATGACATCATCCAAGTGTCCGGACCGTTCGCCGGATAGGTACGTTATTTAAGGAAACAGGAAGTGTTCAGCCACATGTGGAACGTCAACCACGACCTCCAACAAATGATGATGCCCAAGTAGGTGTTTCAGCTGCTGTCGCGGCTAATCCGCACATCAGTAGCAGAAAAATTGCGCGAGAATGTGGGAATCTCAAAAACGTCGGTGCTGAGAATGCTACATCAACATCGATTGCACCCGTACCATATTTCTATGCACCAGGAATTGCATGGCGACGACTTTGAACGTCGTGTACAGTTCTGCCACTGGGCACAAGAGAAATTACGGGACGATGTCGGAGTTTTTGCACGCGTTCTATTTAGCGACGAAGCGTCATTCACCAACAGCGGTAACGTAAACCGGCATAATATGCACTATTGGGCAACGGAAAATCCACGATGGCTGCGACATGTAGAACATCAGCGACCTTCGCGGGTTAATATATGGTGCGGCATTATGGGAGGAAGGATAATTGCCCCCCATTTTATCGATGGCAATCTAAATGGTGCAATGTATGCTGATTTCCTACGTAATGTTCTACCGATGTAACTACAAGATGTTTCACTGCATGACAAAATGGCGATGTACTTCTAACATGATGGATGTCCGGCACGTAGCTCGCGTACTGAATAGCATATTTCATGACAGGTGGATTGGTCATCGAAGCACCATACCATGGCCCGCACATTCACCGGATCTGACGTCCCCGGATTTCTTTCTGTGGGGAAAGTTGAAGGATATTTGCTATCGTGATCCACCGACAACGCCTGATAACATGCGTCAGCGCATTGTCAATGCATGTGCGAACATTACGGTAGGCGAACTACTCGCTGTTGAGAGGAATGTCATTACACTTATTGCCAAATGCATTGAGGTTGACGGACATCATTTTGAGCATTTATTGCATTAATGTGGTATTTACAAGTAATCACGCTGTAACAGCATGCGTTCTCAGAAATGATTTCACAAAGGTACATGTATTACATTGGAACAATCGAAATAAAACGTTCAAACGTACCTACGTTCTGTATTTTAATTTAAAAAAACCTACCTGTTAACAACTGTTCGTCTAAAATTGTGAGCCATATGTTTGTGATTATTACAGCGCCATCTATCACAAAACGAAAAACTGGTCCAACTAAAACATTCATATTTCTTTACGTACTACACGAATATGTAATAAAAAATGGGGGGTCTTATTTTTAAAAAACGCAGTTGATATCCGTTTGACCTATGGCAGCGCCATCTAGCGGGCCAACCATAGCGCCATCTGGTCTCACCCTTCATGCTAGACAAGTTTCGTTCTTTGTAGTTTTTTCGTTTGACGCTTATTTCGTGAGATATTTGGCCCAGTCACGATCAATGGACTACCCTGTATAGAGAGAGAGAGAGAGAGAGAGAGAGAGAGAGAGAGAGGCCAATGTCAAAATACCCAGACTAGTGAACAGTGGTCGACAAGAGGCTCGCGAACTTACACCACTTACTGCCCGAATCATCCGTTTTTCAGCCAAAAATATCCTTTTGGAATGGGAAGAGTTACCCCAAAATATAACACTATACGACATAAGCGAATGAAAATAAGCAAAGTGGACTAATTTTCTTGTCCAACGATCACTTACTTCTGACACCGTTCAAATAGTAAAAATGGCAGCATTAAGTCTTTGAACAAGATCCTTAACGTGGCCTTTGCACGACAGTTTACTATCTATCTGAACACCTAGAAATTTGAACTGTTCAGTTTCACTAATCATATACCCATTATGTGAAATTAAAACATCAGGTTTTGTTGAATTGTGTGTTAGAAACTGTAAAACCTGAGTCTTACTGTGATTTAGCGTTAGTTTATTTTCTATAAGCCATGTACTTAAATACGTCTAATAAAGAATCCACATCTTCTACAGGTAAATAATGAGCATAACTGGTAAACTGTAACGCCTAATTTAAGGAAGAGCAGTTTATCACAATGTGAGTGTCTTGTTTTCAGTTGTGTTACAATATTATCCAACACCTCCAAGTACTCCTGCTTGTATTTTGCCATCAATGGGCTGTCATAATATGCATCCGTCATTTCCGGTCTATTCATGGAAACTTCAGCTCGCGAATTAGTTCAACTTATCTTCATTTCTTAAGTTCTTCATGTAAGTTATGCATTCTGAGGCAACATTGCTGCAAAATTGTGCATCATTGGTTCTTCTGGAGAATTTTTAAAAGCAGTTCAGTCTTAAAAATGGGCTTTGAAAAACAAAGAAAAAAAGCAGTCACTGTCTGGGAAGGTATATTTGAAACCACAGCCTTCTTTTCTGCTTGCACTAAAACCTGAACTGCTAATTCTTTCATTTCAATCATCAATTAGCCGCGGACAGTTTTCCTCAGTGGCAGATATTATTCTCACGTTACAGTTCCATCTCGTTTCACTGTTCCAAAGAAAATGTTTACCTGCAATACTGTTGAGATTTGCTGTGCAGGTGGAAGAAAGATGGATCACCATGAGGCGTGGAGAAAAAAAAACCTTCATGGTTTCATAGAAGAATAGCTCTCCTGCAAAACTAAATTTGAACGATGTGCCAAGTACTGAGTAAAAATAGCTTGAGGAGTAATTTCACGGATCTTAGGTTTCACGCCATTTAATTCACCCGCCAGAGTGGAAGCACCATAATAGGTTTTTGTCACGAGTTTCTTTTTCATATCATAATTTCGAAACACGCCACTCAGCACAGTGAATAAAGCAGCAGCAGCAGTTATAGCTTGGCTAACAGCATGAAAACCAAGAAAATGTTTTTTGAATATTGCAGTTGGAATCCACTAGTCTCACGGTAGTAGAGCATTGTGACTTGCCTGAAACGTCTGTTCATTTGCACACAATGCTGGCATAAAATGAGGTTCTATCAAACTCGAGAATCTATTATATTGACAAATCTCCTCGTTTATACAATCATTTCGTTTTGTGTAGTTTGCAGCCCATTTTCTTACAATGTGCTTTCAAATCTTTGTTTCTGTTGAACACAAGTTGAAAACTGGTTCCGAAATTTCCGGGATTCAGGGAATCTTTTTTCTCATCATGACGTCTGAAAGCAAGCTCCTGCCTACACAAAAGCGTTATGACGTCAGGTAGAGTTTTCATGATGTCTCTGTTAGCTTTCATTTCATTGTTGCAAGTGATTTTCATCAGTTTGTGATTTTCATCAAGTAGCTCTGCAATACTGAACCCTTGTATGGGTTGTTCTTAAATAAAACTGATTACACGATCTTCAGAAGAAGCATGTTGTGCTAAACCTCTAAAGAGTTTCTTCAGGTACTTGAAACCCTCAGTGGAGCATACAGTTTTTCTTGTGCTTAAGAGCGAACGTAGCCGGCAGAATAAGTCTCCTTTTGTACGGATAGCGCATAACCACTTGTCCTGCACATACCACGAACTTTGGAATGTGTGTGTTTTGGACTTATACTTCTGAAGAAGGTGTACCGCCGGTGCAGGACGTCCTTCCCCCTATATTTAATGTTGTGCTGTTCCACGTCTCCTTGGAAACGAAAGCTCCTGTGAGAAACTAATGACATCCTCACTAGAAAACGTAGCATCAGGACTGGTGCAATAATGGGCTTCATCCTTGTTCACTGTACACATTACAACTAACGTAAAAGAAACCTAGAGAGGAGGACCACAGGTACACTCCGCGCCAGGTATGTGCAAGCTTCGCGATTGTTACAAATTAACTACCAAGTAGCCATTCCGTATGCGCAGAGAGTTACTATTTAGTGCTAATAGATTTGGCTGTCTTCACTTTGCCAAGTGCGTCCATTAAGAGCACAATACAAGTTCGATCGTCCTTTGTGTTTTTTCGTACTTGTAATAAAAGTGCACAGTAACTTCAGTTTGAAAGTATCACGCCTATTTGTTGTGTCTAGACGAGACAGCCTAGACACAATGAGAGGAAGCCGAAAGGCACGCGCTTAAACTCACGCAGGCTGGCGTGAGGTCTGAAACAGGATACGTAATGAATGCTATAAAGAAAAGTACGTAGCTTCTGGAATACTTAACTTTAATCCACATTTGTAGAACATCGCTCTTGATGATACATTAATAGAATCTCAATATCTATACTGGTAATGGCGCCTTGCTAGGTCGTAGCAAATGTAGCTGAAGGCTATGCTAACTATCGTCTCGGCAAATGAGAGCGTAATTCTCAGTGAACCATGGCTAGCAACATCGGCTGTACAACTGGGGCGAGTGCTAGTACGTCTCTCTAGACCTGCCGTGTGGTGGCGCTCGGTCTGCAATTACTGACAGTGGCGACACGCGGGTCCGTCGTATACTAGCGGACCGCGGCCGATTTAAAAGCTACCACCTAGCAAGTATGGTGTCTGGCGGTGACACCACACTATTAGTACTTCAAAATGGAAAGATAGTCAGTCTAGGAAGATTGTACATAACGTTTCGATGTTAATAGAAGGTGAGTCCTCTCAGGGAGGAAATGTTCCGGTACAGCAGGTTCAGCTGAGAGCCCGAGTGGCCACGTACGTTTCACCTGTCATTGTCGAGAAAAGTAAAAGGAAAGGTAGGACGTCGGAATCTGGCGGAGGAGGGAAATTTGTAACTCCAGGTAAGAAACGTAAACACAAAATAATTGCAGACAGTAATAGTTTTGATGAGGCCGTTGGTAGGAGTATTGCATACAGCTTTTATCTGACCGAAAATCAAGTACCTATAGTGAAAGGAATTAAACATAATTTGAAAGAAGCTGTTGACTTTCAAGATAGCAACACAAGTTCCAGGTGGTTATTAAGGAAACCAAGTTTCCGCTTTAAAAATTCATATTGTTAAAGAGAAGCGACGTAAAAAAAATTGTATTTGAGGCAGTAAAAAAAGTGGGAGGGAAACACAAACATTGCTTACGTTGATAAGACTTTCATTTTATCATCACACGTAAGTGGAGAATTATGGAATGATAATACACCTCACGGTCCCCTCAAACCGCTGTCAAAAGGACACTCATGCATGCAGTGAAAATGGAATTATTCCTAATCTGCTTGTCATGTGGAAGTCAAATCAAACAACGTAAGAGTACCAGCAAAATTAAGTGATGAACAGAAAAGTGATTCTAATTTCAAACCTAGCTCTGTACTAATTCTCGGCAATGCTCCAGATCACAACGTTAAAATAAGTAAAGCTCCAACGTCCAATTCTACTAAACAGGTATCGAAAAGTGGCTAACAAAGAAACGAATCCCATTCTCGGATAACATGCTAAAAACTGTTCTCTATGAGACTGTTAGAAGAACCAGCGCAAGGACCGTTGAGCATTCCGTCGATAAGATTCTACAAGTTGCTGTTCACGTAGCTTTGCGCCTCCCTCCTTACCACCTGAAATTAAATCCAATGCAGAATAATAGCTGGTCTGTCGTAAAAGTTTGGTTACTTCCAGCAACATTCTCTGCAACGTAACATCTGTGAAATGTTTGTGTGAGGAAAAATTTAATTCAGTAACTAAAGGACATTGGATTCCGTTGTGCGAACACGTTAAAAAGGTTGAGCGAGAATACATGCAGCAAGAAATCACTTTCGACGCTGAAATAGATAAAACAATAATACGTTTAGGTGGCGTAGATAGTGACACCGAAAGTGATTACGGTGATTCTCACTTTAAAGACGATGGAGACTGGAAGGAGTAACTGTGCTCCCTGATAGTGATTGAAGGTGAGCACTTGTCAGTTTTTTCTGTTCGGAGCGCATACGCATGTGCCGAGCTGTGTGGCATTTCTCTCCCCGGTATCTCCCATGCTTTCAGGTATCTGGAGCGTAATGTACTGGCCTCTCTTGTCAAGGAAGCGCACGGCTACGATAGCCTGTACGCCCTCTTCTTTGCCTAAAAGTGACGTCATGGTCACCACGGCAACCGAGCGTATTCATAAGAAATAATGCAAGCTAACGTATTTCGTGCTCGCTGACGAAGGTGCATAAAGGTTTATTGTGAAAATAATTACCGCTACTACGGCGACTACTACTAGTACTACTACTACCACTACCACCACCACCACCACCACCACAGAAAAGTGAGGAGACTCGGCTTCCCTTGCCTTCTCTGATCAGTCGCTACTGCTGTTTATTCCACCACATGGCAAGATGCTCCGTTTCGCCTTTGTCCATCGCCATTTGGAATGTTCTTAAGTTACTAGCCGATCCAATAAAAAATGGGAAGCGGCTCTTTCAGCTATACCTAGATGATGAACACCTATAATGACCATTGTTGTACCAGCAAAGCAGTGTCGTATAGAATACAATGGAATTGTAAAAATCATGAGACAAACGTCGTTGCTGTCGTTGCTGTAACCCTAGATTCCAACTAAAACTGTTTTTTTTCTTTCTTTTTTTTTAAGTGTGTGTGTGGTGCTGCAGTTTCATAAACTGCGAAACGTTATTGACTGTGCCCTCTGAGAGGGCATGAATAATCATTCCTTTCCCTAATGTTCTTGATGTCGATGAGACCTGAACGTTTAATATTGCTTCAAACTCCAGTACCACACCCGCCCTAGTTACACCGTCTCCAGCTTCAACTGACGTACCAACTGTAAACGTGGTTTAACATTGCAGCTATGTTTAAGACTTCTTCTATTCCTTCAAATATTTGTCTACCCGTTAACTTGCTTTCATGGTATTACATGAAACATTTACTGAAAACTACCTTAATATTCTTAAGTATTAACCCTCACCACATATTGTACCTAAAAAGTATTTCAGTTTGGACGATCATCTTATCCACGTTGGTGTATTAGGTTCTTTTTGGTGTATATTCATTCCATGAAAATGATTCAGTATTTCCATTATCAAAGAATTACGGAACCTCATTTCATTTATATAAAATGCCACCATTTGATAACTTTTATGCGGATGTGACAGTACACATTTCATGTAAAAAATCTTGTTATTCTTAACAAAATGAGATACTCGTACAACACAACTGGTGTTTTTAGGAAAAGACAAGTACTTTACACCACTTTAGACTGCAAATGTTGAATTAGGATGACAGAGTACAGGCTTCACTACTCCAGACGGACATTATGAACACAGAAGGTTACCAAATAGAATAATTGATACTGGAGCCACTTTCCTGAGACTGACGAACAGTGCAGTATAAACTGGACTTCAGGGACACAAGATGTTTCTATATCTGGATGAATCGAAGAGACGTGGCGCAGTGGTTAGCATACTGGACTCGCATTCGGGAGGATGATGGTTCAAAGCCACGTCCCGTCATCCTGATTTAGGTTCCAGAATGAAATTTTCACTCTGCAGCGGAGTGTGCACTGATTTGAAACCTCCTGTCAGATTAAAATTGTGTACCGGGCCGAGACTCGAACTCGGGACCTTCGTCTTCCCCGGGAAAGTGCTCTACCAACTGAGCTACCAAAGCACAACTCACGATCCGACCTCACAGTTGTACTGTCGCCAGTACCCCGTCTCCTCCCTTCCAAACTACACAGAAGCTCTCCTGCGAAACTTGCAGGACTGGCACTACTGGAAGAAAGGATATGCGAAGACGTGGCTTAGCCACAGCCTGGGAGATGTTTCCAGAATGAAATTTTTACCCTGCAGCGGAGTGTGCGCCGATTTGAAATGTCCTGGCAGATTAAAACTGTGTGCCGGACCGAGACTCGAATTCTGGACTTCTTTCAGATTCAAGTTGTACGTAATTTCCCTAAATCGCTCCACGCAAACTTCCTTTGAAATGGCGCGGCCGATTTCCTTCCCCAACCTTGACCCAAGCCGAGCTTGTGCTCCGTCCCTAATGAGCTCCACGTCGACGGGACGTTAAATCCAATCTTCCTTCCTTTATATTTAGATCATGTGGTCACCTTCAAAGCTACGTTAGAAGAACAAAATGCCAGACTTGGAGAATCGTTTGAGGGGTGGCGAGCGCACGATTTAAAATTGCAGGTTGACAGGTGTGAGTGCCTACAGAAAGAGGTAACTTACGTAGGGCACATAATTACGACAGAAGCATTGAAACTCGATCCACCGAAGGTGAGCGTGATAGAAAGGTATCCAAGGTCCAGTACCACGAAGCAATTTAAGAGCCACCCATGAGTGATGCAAACGCCCATTTGAGGAAAACGTGGTGCAGATGTCATATAACGTGGACTAAGGAGCAATGGAAACATATTATTTGGTCGTATGAGTCTTGTTTCACATTGTTTCCAACTTCTGGCCGAGTTTACGTTCCAGGAGAGATACATGTCTGAAGTTTGGTGACGATTGGGGCAACCATATTCATGGGCTCCATGATTACTCTGCAAGACAGCATCACAGGCAAGGATTATGAAACCATTTTAGGTGATCAGATCCATCTCATAGGACAATGTTTGTTCCGCAATGCTGACTCTATTTTCCAAGACGACAGCATCCCTTTTCACATAACTCGCTTCGTCCAGGACTTGTTTTGTCTACACGAGGATTTATTGCCGCATCTACCCTAGCCACTGCAGTCATCGGACCTCATTATTACTGAGCCTTTATGGTCTTCTGCGGAGAGATGGGTGCGTGATAGCTATTCACCTCCATTACCATTACCATTACCTCCAGTGCCATTATTTTGCAGGAAGAGTGATACAATATTCCCTTGAGAGCTATACAGGACCTGTACTTATCTTTTCAGAGAAGTCTGTAATCTGTTATAATTGCCAACGGGTCTCATATACAGTATTGGGCATCATAATCTTTTGCGGTTTTAGTGATTCCATATTTTTATCCAATACCTGTCTGAACACAGAGGTGGGATAATCAACTTTGCTGGGCACTGCTAAACTTATTGTTAATTATTACGGCATAAAAACATTAGAAATCAAATTATTCCATTGTTTTGAAAGAATTCTATGAGTCTCTTCCCACTACACTTGTTAATCATTGTTACTTCATACCTTTTCTTTCTTTCTTTCTTTCACTGGTTCCATGTCCCGCACTGACGCAGGGTCGGCATTGTTAGGAACGGATTTGGCAAGGTTAGGATGAAGGGGTGGCCGAATGCCCTTCCTGCCGCCACCCCGTACCCCCCGGGATGGAATTAGTGTACCCCAGCTGTCTTCATCTAGTGTAATTCATGGAATAGTGCAAACGTGTTCAGATGTCGACGAGTCGTTGTAACTGTGGCGGAACGTGGGGACCAGCCCGGTATTCACCTAGTGGGATGTAGAAAACCGCCTAAAAACCACATCCAGGCTGGCCGCGACAACGGCCCTCGTCGTTAATCCGCTGGGGGAGATTCGATCCGGGGCCGGCGCGCCTATCCGAGTCCAGGAAGCAGCGCGTTATCGATCTCGGCTATCCTGGCGGGTCAAACTTTTTCAACATTCATAAGTATTATATAGCGTCTTATATATACACGCTAGTGAATACAATTTTAGACAATTAGTGTTAGTTCTTTCAGACTAAAATACGTTTCGTTCAGTTCCTCGGACTCAGGTGCGTGGCGTATCAGTTTTAGCCCAACTAAACAACCTAGGAGCGCCCTTGGAAAGAGTTACAACAAATTCGTTGTGCCATTTGCACTTGAGGCTGGTATTCAGTATTATCCGTCCACAGACCTGTGGAAAAACTTGAACAGAAACTTCGCAAAGTAAAGGTAGCTCACAGACTGACCGTTTCAAACACGTCATCTTCCAAAGTCCTAGGAATGCGATAACCGGAACATGCGTGGCTGGTACAGGTTCCCGTGCAACACTGGAGACAAGGCTTGCATCGTAAGTGAAACGTCCTACACTTCCCTTTCATGTAATTCCCTTATATTCAGTGCAGGTACTCGTGCGCAAGGATTGTCAATTGCTGTAAGGATTTTCTATCATTCTCGCCATGAACGGCTGCTGAGTGATTAACTTCAAGTTGAGGGGATCCAAATGATCTTACTGAGAAGTAGAGGAAAGGTGGCCATTAAGCGATAGTTCCCTAATGTGAGACACCCCGAATGTGCTCATAGTAGATGCTGAACTTTACTGGAGTTTCTTAAACAGTTCTCCAGCGTGTCCGACGACGACACAGCGAGTAGGTCGCCATTGTTGAGGCAGTCAGAGTAAGTAGAGGCTGTTATAAAATTTATAGTGTTTGGCGCGTTTGTGACATCACTGTTAAGTAAGCATATATGCTTAAATGCTTAAAGGACTGCGCGGGGTAGCCGCGCGGTTTGAGGCGCCTCGCCACAGTACGGGCGGCTCCCCCCATCGGAGGTTCGAGTCCTGCCTCGGGCGTGGATGTGTGTGTTGTTCATAGTGTAAGCTATATTAAGTAGAATGTAAGCCTAGAGGCCGATGACTTCAACAGTTTGATCCCACAGGAACTTACCAAAAATTTTTTATGCTGAAATGTGAGTGGATATTGTTGTACTCTTTTATCGTTGTTATTTGTGACTGAATTACCTATAATTATTGACAGTTAGGTTCATTTTCCAACGAACGTTGTTAGCAGGAGCGTTATTATTTGCATAAGATGGTGGGATTCCTAAATGCGGTAGTATGAGGATCTAAATATGTGATGGTGTCGTATAATAAGATACCTATCGCGTACTGGGGTGAAGTCGTTCTCTCGCAATTTTTGAAACGTAATTTATACAGTAGGTCTTGCGGTAGAGTTCTCGCTTCGCATGCACGGGTTAGATTCCCGGCGGGGTTAGGGATTTTTCCTGCCTCGAGATGACTGGGTGTTGTTGTGTCGTCTTCATCATCATCATCATTCATCCCTATTACGGTCGGAGGAAGGCAATGACAAACCACCTCCGTAAGGACTTTGCCTAGTACGGCGGTGCAGGTCTCCCGCATCGTCCCCTACACTTCTCGGAGTATGGGACCTCATCATCATCATATCATAATATAAAAATATTTTACTGTAATTACAGTAAAATACTGACAACTGCGATTATTTTAATTTTATTGAATAACAATAAACGGGGATTGATTTGACTAACTGTGTGATAGGAAACTAGGATGTTTTCTGGGCCTTTCTATAAGGGCAATATGTTGTACATAAGTTAATCAACATTCCTCCAAATTCAAAGTTCTCGGTTCAGCATACTCATAAAAATAATCTAACAAATAATTGTCTGGTTATTGTGTTTATTCTACGTAGCCGGCATCGGCACCAGAAGGGAAAACAATGGACAAAGAAACCATGGTTTGTGCCATTACATGTGTGAGAAATGGCTAGATGGGGTACTTAAAAGTGAGAATTTTTTTCTGGTTTAGCTGGTTTGCAAAGGTATGTGAAGAATAAAACTAGTATACTCTAGGAGTTGGTAGGGGTTAGTCTTGGTAGAAGCACTGCACCTTATTCTCAACTAGAAGATAACCTAGTGAAACACTACCTTCCAATGAAAGAGAGATTTTATGCTCTTAAATGTAAGGACGAAAGAAGCATGGCCTTCCAGTTAGCTGTCAGTAATAGGTCGAAGAAACCAAAAAATGTTCAAATGTGTGTGAAATCTTATGGGACTTAACCGCTAAAGTCATCAGTCCCTAAGTTTACATATTACTTAACCTAAATTATAATAAGGACAAACGCACACCAATGTCCGAGGGAGGACTCGAACCTCCGCCGGGACCAGCCGTCGAAGAAACCCTTCACTTCAGAAAATGCTTCAGCAGGAAATGAAATGCCTCTGAGCTTTCCTGAAAAAGATATTCCATTTTATCAATGAGAACTCCTCAGAATCTCACAGCAGCAAAAGTGAATGACTTTACTCCAGAAAATGTGGCGAGATTTTGAGATATTTCGAATCTGTGCTATCTAAAGTTAATCATTACATAATAAGAGTCTTCTTGTTGATGATACTGGGGTGATGTCTGTGCTGCACAAATATAGCAAGGTTATTGCTATGAACAGAAGTAGTGGGACAAAGTTTGTGTCACTCCACTCTCCACTGTAGCTAAATTTATTCAAGATGGCGGATCCCAGATGGCGGATCCAAGATGGCGGCGTTAGATATGGCAATGTCGCAATGACGTCATGGCAGGAAGTTCAAATTTTGGCAGGATAATAGGTCAATTGGGCTACCTCCACTAACCTAACCCCCTCTCCCCCCCTCCCATCCACTCACTCAGAAAATGCAGGATAATGCAACACACAACAGCTATCTCCACTAACCTAAGAAAATGGCAGGAAAATAGGTCACCTGGGCTACTGCCACTAACCTAAGTTATCTGACCATCACCTCTTCCTAGGAATTGATGGGAAAAGGACTCAGCCTGTGCTGAATGGGATGGACATAAGTCTTTATTTGGCATGCAGTGTTTATTTAAACAATTAGAGGCAGCACCACCATCAAGTGTGTTCACCATTGGGTCCAGAGTCCATCTGACCTGGTACACAATATGGCTACCAGAGGGCGCCATCGCCCTTCCCGTGATATAATCCAAGATGGCGGCCTTGGGAGGGGGGGGGGGCAAATGGCAGGAACTAATATGAGCCCTTAATACAGTCATGTGTTAGACCTCAGCCAGTAGTATGACAGTATCTTTTAACATCATTAGAAGGGGATATAGGGCAGGCTCAGCAGCTTTGGGACCTCAGTTTTGCTCAGTCAGCCAGCAGCAGCAGCAGAAGAAGAAGAAAAAGAACCATGAAGTGTCAACAGCAGTCGCAATCCAACACAGCCCTCCAGAACAGGCAGAAACGGAAATGTAAGTATTCCATATCACATCTTTCTCTGTGGTTAGCATTATTATTACTAACATTATTGATTGCTTTCGCATCTTGGTCATATGTAACGCTTTCTCACATTTGTTCAGCAGTAGCACTTGACACACCCAAGCCCACAGGGTCGAGCGCCAACATGCCAATTTCTGCTGTGTCCAGACCTCTGGCAACCTCGGCTGCCACCTTGTTGAGACCTGCACCGACCTTTGGACCTGTGGCAGCAACAACCTCCAGCATGTTTGAACCTGTAGCGACCACATGGGATCCTATAGTGTATATAGCCCACTTGCTGGAGCAGGACAAGAAGCTGTTGTTGTCTGTCCCACTCATCGATTTGTGTGATGAGGACACACGATCTTCTCCCACCACATCGAACACTGCTGGTGGTCTTAAACTACAGCAAGATGGAGGACAGTAGTGGCCACCAACATACGACCCCCATCGCGGTGTTAGTGCAGCCACAGAGTGCAGATGCTGTGGATAAGAAGGCATTGAGTGTACTCATGCTTTTTAGTTCCACATATAATTTAACTCCCAGTGGAACGAAACGTGTAAACGTTGGTATAGAAACACATCATGTCTGGGGCTTGCATGCGAGAATAGAAATTGAAAATGCGTCGAAGGGTGTTAAAGTGCCAATTTGCGAGTTCGACTGGGATGAAATATATCGTGCAGAGCGCTACATCAATCAGCAGATAACTACAGAGTATTATCCAACTCGTTCTCCCTCCAGACATTCGCCTTACTGGTGTAACACTATCTATTATCACTGTGTAGGATGACTGTGCACTATGAATGAAATCGGGTGACAACTGTGTTTATCGAAGGCACGCCTCAGTTATGAAGTTATACAGTCTGGATACTGTGCTACATCTTGCTTTGGAGAGATTGAACCATTGGTTGCTGAGCATAGACTCTGCATACATTGATGTTGTAAACTTCCTATTTGTGCATAGTGTATACATGTTGATGATTTGAAGCAGTACCTTTGTTTGCACATGAACGCTGAACCGAAAGAGAAACAGATTAAATGTGCATGTGAAAAATCTGAGTACTGTGAGGCATCCATTGGCTTGAGGGAGATAAGCGCGGAATTTATTTCATGTCCAAAACCTTTGTTTGGGGAATACTGTACAGGTGCGAAGAAGAAGATAAATAAAGAGTCTGATGACTTTCTTGAAATACTGCATCCTATGTATGATATTTTAATAAATAAATACTGCATGTATATAATCTCAAACCGTGTTTCTGTTTTATTTTATACCTCTCTCATTATATTCAAAGTATTACGCTTATTAATATCACTATTTTTCAATGCTACACCAGTTATTCACAAAAGTGAATGATCAAGTTACACTTCATGGGTAGAATATATATATATATATATATATATATATATATATATATATATATATATATATATATAGCTGTTTTTTCTGTGTGGCCAATATAGCTCAGTCGGTTAAGTGATGGAGCTATAGTGGCTACACATACTATTACTGTCCCTTCAAATGTATCTTTCTATATATGTCAACTACTTGTCAGTACCTGGCGTAGTTAGTATCATGGCAAGGTGGGTGAAACATCCTCATCACAAGGACTTTGTTGTCAGTGACTGGTCCTGTGCAGACGCAAAAGAAGACCTGAAGAAGAAGGAGATCGGAATTATCCATCGTGATAATATACATGCGATTACTGTAGGTCCAACCAATTGTGGCAAGACTAATGTCCTCATGATGCTGCTAACACATTTAGACGGAGTCCGATTTGAACGTGTGTGTGTATTCTCAAAAACACTGTTTCAACCCAAGTATCAGCTATTACAGGAGATAATGCACGGTATAGATGATGTTACATACATGACATTCCGTGAAAGCGGTGATGTCCCTACACCTGAAAAAGGAAAGTCAAGCACTGTCTTCATATTTGACGATGTTGCTGTGGAAAACCAAGACCAAATTCGAAAATATTTCTGTTTCGGTCGTCATATGGGTGCTGATATATTTTATCTAAGCCAAACAATATTCCAGAATCCCAATACAGTTGATTAGGGATAATGCAAACCTCATTATAGCCTTCAAACAAGACAATCTGAATTTAAAACACATTTACCGGGCACATGTCGGAGCTAACATGTCGTTCAATGATTTTGTAGAGATATGCGCTGATTGCTGGAATCATTCACAGTATGGGTTTCTCGTTACTGATAAAACAAGAAAACTGAGTGATGGTAGGTACTAGGTACACGCGAAACTTTCGAGAGTTTCTCCATATATAGCACCGTAAGAGGGGTTAGTACAGCAGTATACGCTGCACCATGGACAAATTCGTGTGCATGTCTAGCTCTCAGCCCGAGAGAATGGGTGTACACAGACAGAACATTCGCCTGTACATGATGCGAAAATTCAGTCTATTGTGCATAAAGTTGGAGGTATGCGGAAGGAACTAGAGACGTATTACCAGACTCTTCTGAGAATGGTGAATGCGTTAAATGAGTTAGTTAATGAAGTCGGTAAGAAAGTAACAGACTTAACTGAAAAGGTCAAGGCTATTGAGGGGAAAATAGATTTATAGTTCCTTGTTGTTGAGAAGGGGGAGAAGGTACATAGTAAGAGGAAGAAGAAAATGACTGGATATATAAAGCCTCACGCTGCGGAGATGTCTGATTAGTATTACACCGAGATGTCAACGAAGCAGAAAGTGATTCAAGCGTGGAAACCAGTTCGTGAGAAATTACGGTTGCTGAGGTTAGGGCGTATGCATCGACAGCATACACTAAGAGAGACCTTTAAGTCAGTTACTGAATCTCTCAGACAGCTCTCAGAAAAAACAAAAACACACGATAACGACGGTGCTGCCATTGCCGAATTCATTATCCGTCACGCCCCTGGTGAGATAGATGGAACATTCGGCGTTAGGAGGGGAAGACCGTACATATTGGCTTTCCATCGTATAACTGTAACTGATGACACAGACTGGTGATAGGAGGTTTGAGAGAACACCTGGCATAATGAATCATATTTTCCTAAGACGTACCAAAAAACCTATAAATTATTCAGGTAATGATAGGGAAACGTACTGAGAAATACTGCACATAATTGATGTACATAAGATCGCGAAAAGCCTAAGCAACAAGAAATATAACACCGTTATAAAACCAATAATTGATGGCGAAAACAACAACAACAGCAGCAGCAGCGGTGATAGTATTGAAATTGAGCATAAAGCAGTGAACAATTGAATCCTTCAGTGTATATATTATGACGACCCCAACTAGCTGACAGATCGACTACAGCTGCTCATGGAATCAGCTGCTGCAGGTACTACAACTCTTTCGAATGAGGCTGTTTCAATAATCTCTGAGCTTAGAGAGAGAGGTATCATCGAATAAGGATGGAGACAGTAGTTCGAGAACTGCACAAACCAACACGCAAAACATACCCTCGTAGGCATGTTATGATTTAGATGACTTATGGCAAGCTGATCTTTTACGTATCAGGGAATATACACATGAGAATAATGGACTAAAATATATTTTAATGGTTACTGATAAATACTCCAAATTTGCCTGGCATTATCTGTTAAAACAAAAACGGGTAGAAATGTCGCGGATGTTTTTGAGCGTCTGCTATAGACAGGGACGAATCGATGTCCAGACAACCTCCAAACCTATCACGGCGCGGAGTTTTACAATAGGTATTTCAAGAACATTATGCAGCGGTACGGAATATATCACTACTCAACTGGTCAACACAGATATTTACAGTTTCGAAGATACAAAGAACGAATCCTAGAACTTATATATTGAAGGATAGTAAAGGTGAAGAAAATGCAGGCTGCTTCTACACCAAGGAGTTGCAGAAAATCTCATAACCGGATGTGTTTTCGTGGAGACAGTCATAAGACGTCGTGGAAATAAGGCACTAGTCAAATGGCTTGGTTTTCCTGCTACACAAAACAGTTGGATTGATGCCGACTATTTGCTATATAATGGGTGTGCACAGTCCACAACCACCGCAGTGCTAGGAGACGCATTAGAGGAGGTGGTGGTATTCTAGCCGAACTGCGAGTGGAACTACACATCCCTAGGTATAACTACTGTGGACCTGGGACAAAGCAGAAACGTTTGGCACGAGGTGATAAGGGGGTTAATCTGCTCGACGAAGCGTGATAAGGTTAAGGCGATACGGCAGCATTTGCAGTTAATAAAACCACGCGAGGAAAAATTAAGTTTGCTTCAGGAGTGATGAATTTCAAGCGAGTTATGAATGCTCACGTTGTGCACTAAACAAGAAGAACAAGGGCGGGAAGCAGAGCTGTTTGAAGAACAGCTAAAAACCCACTGAAGCAGAAAGGTGCAGGAAGAAGAGGAAGAGGATCGGTTAAAGCACCTCGAGTTCTACCAATACCCAAGACATCTGGCGGTTTTCTTCCAGAACAAGAACTCATTCTGGTATGGAGTGAGACGGATAATAGCCCACACATTCAAGGAGCTCAAGAAAATAATGTGATCACAATCAGCAAGATAATATTGTAAATGCCTCACATCAGTGTATCAGACAACGAGCGTTTGAAGCTTTTAAAAGTCCTGAGTTCTGGTACATTTCTATCACTGACATTTTGCTCGTGGGAGGTTTTCGAGTACCCAGTGTTACCGACTGCGAGCAGACAAACATAGGCTATTAAAATCTCCTCGCAGCTAGAGACACCTAGATTCATCATACTTACGTTTCAGACTGATAGAAGAGGTAATATAGCAAATTATTCCTCCGTGTTCTACAACTGCAAGTTAGCTAATGCCAAAGTCTACCTGAATTCCGAATTCTACCCATTGACAATTTACACTTGCAGTGGGATCAAAATGTATACAGTCTAGCGTATGACATATATGCAAGGCTTCGTACTTCTTACTTTGAAATTGCTAAAGGAGAGGGAGGAGGGTGTCTACTCCGACCACGGAGGATCAAGGAGCTTTCACCGATCATCGTAATAGACTGTTCGAAACAGAATCAGATAATTAAGTCTGGACCTATAGGTGTATGACCTGAATTTGAATCTTCAACAAATTTCCCAGAACACACTGCCACGTCTGCTATAGTTCTACATGACCGGTGTTATGCAATGAGCTGCATAAAAGAACAGGTGCTCCACCATACCTAGAGCATTTCACAATGGCATTTCAAGGCTTGAACATCATTGCAGACGCTCAGGGTTTCTATGATGGTGAACATAGACAGTTCATACTTAATGATGTTGCATTCGTAGCGTACACACAAGATGAGGGAATAATAGAGACATTCTCAGCAAACATTGCATCATCGAGGTCTTTCAAGTATGTCAAGTGTGCTAAGACACGGAAGAGTGCAAAGTGATTAACACACTTCACAATTCACTGGAATGATACTGCCATACCCTATAAAGATATGGTAAGTGTGCTTAAATTATTCAATCATATGGATACCATCGTCCATGTGAAGGGGAAGGAAAAGGTCTCATGGATGCATTGAATCTTCAACAAATTTGCTGCTGTTCAAGACCTGGAATTCTACAGGTGTCCTTCTCTCCATTGACTCAAGAAGAAGAAGATATGTGAAAATAGTGTTGCTTTGTCTGCTTATGAAAATGTAAAATTACTTTTAAGTTGGATGAGAAATAAATGAATTTTTACCTTCCAAATTCTGTGTTCGTTTTTCTCAAACCTGTTCTGGCTGTGACAGTGTACAGTTTTTTTAACCACTTGCTATGTCTTTGGTTTTCTTCAAGCACAGGAGATATAATTTTAGACATGAATGATATGTATCTTTGGAAGCAAACAAAGTCACCTGCCTCTTGCGCCCATACCACAATTTGTGCTGCATGATAGGCATAATTCCATGCAACCATTATATTATTTTGCTATCTTCCTTATTGAACTTCACCTTCTTAATAGCACTCATCTTCAGCCAACTTAATGTCATTCGTGGCCTGCACAACCTTTATATACATATACATACATAATGCAATAGGGGACAGGTTTTTTTGTAAATAACAACAAAAAAGACTTATGGTGACTAATTTTTTCTTCGTTTATTCACTCCACACAAATACAATATAGTTCTTGAGGTAGAATATAATTCTTGAGGTACAATGTAGATTTTGAGGTACAGTATAGTATTCTTGAGGTATAAACTGACTCTGCTATTTCAATGCAGAAATACTTTTAACTTACATGCTACATCAATAACACTGGTAGGAACCTTTTTTTATATAAATCTACACTAAAAGCTAATGCAGAGATACTTTCTTTACTACAACTTAAGTCCACAGCCCTAGTAGCATAGATATTACAATAATTCTAATGGACTGTGGATGCTTAGAATCTAATTTCAACAGCTAGCTAAGGTTTTTATAGCAACTATTCTGGTGGGCTGTGAGCTATATATATATATATATAGCCCACCAGAATAGTTGCTATAAAAACCTTAGCTATTCGGGACTGTTGAAATAACTGCTCTGACTTGGATGGCTAGTGGCAGGTGAAAACCTTAAAAGCAAGTATTTTTTTCTGTTTATGCTTTTTTTAATATTTTTTTGCTTTTTCTTTCATCACACACATGGTATATATATATATCCTTTCTCTTCCACACATTTTCTCTATGTATGTATACTGTATACACGTATACAGAGTACACAAAAATATTTACGCAACACACAAGCGCGCGCGCGCTCACACACACACACACAAAATTACTATGATAAAAGGGTCATTCTACTACTCTGCATACTCTCTCTCTCTCTCTCTCTCTCTCTCTCTCTCTTTCTATCTCTCCCTCTCTCCCACTCACTCAATCAGAGTCCCCTACCCCTTCTCTCGCTACAAGTGAGTAGTGTGAGTACGGGAGAGTTTCAGTCCCCTACTCACAAGTGATCCTTTTATTGTCATGAAACAACAGATCGATTTTAGACTGTAGCACATTTTACACCTCGTGTCCTCTCGATTGAATACTGGTCCGCCGTACCGTATGCGGTGGTTGCGGTGCAGCACCGTACACACCACTGCACAGGCATCGCAAATAGTCTTCGACAGGGAGGGCTATCGATGCCATATGACGCACACCCTTAGCCCGCCTCTGGGTGGTACCTTCCAATGTGTGATACCCATAGCATAGACCAACAAACTCGACAATCGGCAATCCATTCGCCTCGTTCTTCATAAGACCAAAAACCTTCTTGTTTCGTGGAATAATACCATAAGGATTATCGGCTGTGTATGAGGACGTGTCGAATTCATTACCATGGCACCTCATAACTTCATATGGATCGCAGTTCTTCACCAAATAGGTGAAGATATATGTATCCATATAAAGTAATTTCAGAGCTGCGAAATGTGTTTTCGAAAATCATAATGAAAGGAGTACATGTGGAGTTTGGACATGTCTAGTATGTACATCCCCACATAAATAGGTTTTGTAAATTCTACTGCGGTGTTCGCCATCTCCACAGCAACAAAGTTCTTACTGAATATGGTGACCCCCTTAAAATTTGGTCTGGCAATGCATTTTCTTACGCCATACCGCCCGTCCCATATCGGTGGTAATAAAAAATCGCACGCTGTTCCCTCAAATTCTCCATTGTTTTACCGAAAATTGTATTATTCACTGATTTATAAAAATCTTTCTCAATGTCACACGTCACGGAAGCTCTCTGTCTCGTATTTAAATCAATATACTCCTTCAAGCAGGGGGACTGCTTGAAGGAGATATCCTGGGTGATTCTAACCAGCTCCATGCCCAAGCTGAGACACTGCTGGAGGTTACAATAATGAATAATGTATCTCTGCTCATCCCCCAGCGTTGTCATCAGTTTTGGCATGGAGCCTCCTTGCATAACTAGTTGCTCTGGACACAGCGGCAAATCGGAGTGTGCATCATGCAAACTAATAGGGTATGTAAGTTCTGCCTCCATCAGAATCAGCTGCCATACTCGCCATGATTTTTCCACCTAATCTCTTGCATTTATCTTTAGGCACCCATCAAAACTCACCCGTCGGCATTGATTGCTGCATGGTGTGCCCATATAAGTTATTTACGTCGGGGTACATTATGTAACTCGAATCAAGGGATGCATTGAACTTGTCACCCATCCACGGGTTATTTGCTTTTGCGTGCCCATGGACACATTGGCAAAGTCCCCCATGGATCCCTTACTCAAAAAAAAGAAGCATGTCAGCATCAGTCAATAATTCAATGCTGCACTTCGTTTCCTTAAGCATTGCGTCCCAAGACAACCCAGGTGCTGTGTAATAAAAGGCGGGATCCAGAGAATATGTGGGTTGGGTTTGGGTTGTTTGGGGAGGGACTAGACAGTGAAGTCGTCGGTCTCATCAGATTAGAGAAGGATGGGGAAGGAAGTCAGCTGTGTCCTTTCAAAGGAGCCATCCTGGCATTTACCTGGAGCGATTAGGGGAAATCACAGGAAACCTAATTCAGGATGGCCAGACGCAGGATTGAACCGTCGACTCCCAAATGCGAGTCCAGTGTGCTAGACACTGCGCCACCTCGCTCAGATCCAGAGAATATGTGGTCGTGCATAGACCCCAGAATTTCTCGAAAACTTCCGCAAGAGCCGGCCGGTGTGGCCGAGTGGTTATAGGCGATTCAGTCTGGAACTGCGCGACCGCTACGTCGCAGGTTCTAATCCTGCCTCGGGCACGGATGTGTCTGATGTCCTTAGGATAGTCCTTAGGTTTAAGTAGTTCTAAGTTCTAGGGGACTGATGACCTCACGTGTTAAGTCCCATAGTGCTCAGAGCCATTTTGAACCATTTGAACGTCTGCACGTAAAGTCAAGTCTGTATCCATGTAAAGCCGTGAGTACTCTCCTAAAGTGGAAATATTGAATTTCCACCTGAAATTCATGGCATGCTCATACTCTGCATCCGTTATGGCACCACCTATATGGTTGTTGGAGAATTCAGTTATGTCTGGTAGCCTGGTTTCATTGAATTTCTCCATACTATCCACGTAATCATGTGGGTAAACTTCCTTACTAGTCACAAGTGGAAACTTCTCCTCATCCGGAAATGGCATATCCCGCACGAGGTAGAGTTTCAACGATTTTCCGCAGTGGCGCCTGCCTAAAACGAAGCGTATCAAGCAAGCGGAGCGTAATTCTTGACGTTATTCGTTCGGAAAAAGGAAATGTATTTCTCGATGTTCTCAGGTAGGACACTGACCTGATCTTTCTCCAAACCGAAATCAGCCATGTGCTCAACTAGAAAGTGAGCGTCATACCCACTTAAATTGTGGAAGAAAACGGGTATGTGTCTTCGTACTTGGTACTTGAAATTGCACACATTGTGAGCTGCACCACAGAATTTCTCCGTAAGATGACAGTGGTCCCTATGAGGAGTTTCCGATTTTCTGTCTAACTGCAGCCAACAGATATGGCCGTCAACCGTGTTATTTTACAAATCTTCATTCTCCTTCGATTGGGTCCTTGGAACCTTGTCGCTGTACAGCCTGTCAACCTCCTATGAAAATTTTTCGAGCTCAGTGTGCAGCCAAACCACAGGGTTATCCCCGACATAAAATTTGTAGCAGTTAAGACGGGAATCATATGACGATACAATTTTGTATGCTGCCACATATGGTAAGTGTTTTTCTGTAAAGGTGGCATTTGAGGCTGTAGGGTCACCTTCACTGCGGATCACAGGAGCGAGGAGGCATTCAAGTCGGCGTACACTACAAATGGGCATCGCTCCTGGTAGTGAGCATTCTTGAATTTTATTAATTTGTTTTCCTCAATAGGCATAATAACACGTACCGGGTCCTTGGAAGAACAGTCTACTAGATGCGCCGCTAATAACCTGTTTGAGGGGAAATAATTCAGGCACCTAAAGCAAATATGATTTTCACGATGATTAGTTGATAGTTGGGAGGAAAGGATTCGGGACATGTCTTTGATCCAAACATAGTGATAATTATCAGCTTCAGAGAAGAACAACATGTTTACATGCAGCTCACGCTCACCAGCAGCTTTTGAGAAATGGAGGGGGCAGATGACAATATGCTTGTCTTGCTCATCTGACTTGCTTTTCTTCTCCAGGCCATAAACATGAACGGATATGCCGGCATTCTGAACTTTAAATTTAGGTATGTCCTGGATCTTGACGGAGAAATCGATACCATCAAAGTTATAACATCCACGAATATTATCACCTACGTGGTGTGTACTGAGACGCTCAGGATCATATCTGTAATTGTAGTTTCTTTCATAAGCCAGGACTGACCACGCAAAACAAGCCTGATAGTTTCTATTTTCGACATTAATACATGCCCTCTTGTTAGGGAGCTTGATATAGCTTGACCATCCATTTAACGGATCGTAGACATGTGTAAGGATGTCCAGGTATAGTATTCGACTCAGTGCTTTAGCTGACCCTCTGACCTCCATCTCGGAAAATTGGGTCACTATAGCACTGAAGGCGGATTTACGAAACCACTCGGTGATTGATGTGTTTCATGTTATCACACCATTTTCCCCACAAAGATAATGAAAAGTTGTCTCTTCAACACCAGGCTCAAATTGGGGGGGGGGGGGGGGTGCGATAATTCTATGAAAAGCACCTCACTGCTTTTAATGGCTGGATACCGCGGATCATTAACTACCTTGAGGAGCTCCGCTTCCACGACATGAAGGCAAGCCCTTAGAAAACCAACAGGGTAGCGATACCCTCCTGCCGGGTTCTAGATCCTCGTGAACGAGATTCGCTCCGCAAAAGAGTCTGTAATCACCGAGTATTCTAACTGTGGTATGGTATCACTGACCTGATGCCCTTCACTAAAAGCACGGGAGAGAGAACTGGCACTACCCACACTATATTAGTATTAATACTATTCTGAGTCCACCTCATTGATGATGGTGTTGGGGAGGGGCAAGACGGTATGCAGCGAGGCGCACGTACCTTTCGTGTACTTCGATTCTGACAAGGCTTATACGATGATGATGGTGATGATGACAGAGGAGGATGTTGCAGTGTTACTTGGTTATCGCCATGGGAACTGCCAGGCTGCGGCAGTTGCTCCCGATGCTGTTGTAGACCTCACCCGGTAACTTGAGGGATGGTAGTTCTATGATTGGCACACGGACACCCGAGCAAGGGTGCCCGGGTGGCGGCGGCAGCGGCTTCCCGTGCAGCGAGTAGCAGCGCCCTTACAGGCGAGGCGTGCCTTACCGGGCGCCGATTTGGTGAGGAAGACGGTTTAGCTGCCACCGGTATGTGCGCTACACTGTGCTGAGGTTGTTGAGTCGCGACCGCTGTAGAAGAAGAGATGAAGTAAATAATAGTTAAGTACATTGTTTACCGCTGGTGGCGCGATGAAAGAAAGAATTCTGACGATCACGTGGTTATAAGCGGAGTGAGTAATTACCTTTTTCGTTTTGGCTCCAGGGCATTAACACTTAATCGGGCAACTCCACCGTACCCTCAAAAAGTCATCATAATCATCATCTAGTAGAGCCAGATCAGAGCACCTTTGTCTGTCCTCATCTGTCTCACCTACAACAAAAATAACAACAACAACATACAAGATATACAAACCGATTTGTTACAGAAAAAGAACTTCCTATACTACCACCAATACTACTAGAAGCTTGTAATCATTTTTTTAAAACTTACTAGTATCCTGCTTGGGCATCTCATTATTTGCTGGAGGCTGTTCCTGCATCTGCTGAACAGCCTCCAGCTGTCTGTCCAACAAATCGAAGTCCTCTATAGCTGTTCCTGTAACAGGACGAGACATAATTTTACTTATTTTGAATGTCGAGTTAGACAAAAAGATCAAACATGGATATTTTTTTCTATACTTACGTGAGTGTTGTTGTCGGTTATCCACAGCTGGAGGCTGTTCCACGTACCGTTGCTGCTGCTGCTGCGGTAGATAATTGTTTTCAGCCCCCAGCTCTGTCTCCAGCTCAGTTTGCATTTGCCTCAAGCGAACTAGTGGAACAAAAAGAAAGAAGTATGAAATAAGAAAATTTTGAATCACTATTATACAAGAACAAATTACAATGAAAATTATACTCACAAGGCAATTCTGGCTGTGTACCCAACACAGGAGGCTGGAGTTCCACAGTATGTTGCGGTCCAGCCCCCTCTTGTCTCTCCTCACACTCCAAGACAAAATCTTGAAGCTGTACTATAACAAAAAGACGGAATTAATAAGGCGAATTTAACACAGACACGAAAATTTACATTCAAAACAGAAATTATTCACTCACTTGGTAACCTGTCTCCAGAACTCTAAGCCTCTTGCCACTACACTCCAAAGTGTTGCTGCAGCACTCTTCATATTGAGGAGAGAAAAGAACAAGTAAACACACGTAGACACGATGGAAAGCACAAGGTCAGTTGAAATCCAGACCTCGTGGTGAACGCACGGGATGGAGCTACTGTCTCTAATTGTTTAAATAAACACTGCATGCCAAATAAAGACTTATGTCCATCCTATCCAGCACAGGCCCTCCGCCATACACCATTCGGTGGCTTGCGGAGTATAAATGTAGATGTAGGCTAAGTCCTTTTCCCGCCAGTTCCTAAGAAGAGGTGGCGTTCGGATGAGTTAGGTTAGTGGAGGCAGCCCAAGTGACCTATTTTCCATCATTTTTCTTACGTTATCTGAGGTAGGCATGGTGTGTTGCATTGTCCTACTGGAATTTGAACTTCCCTCCATTTTCTGGGGGAGGGGAGGGGAGGGGGTTATGTTAGTGGAGGTAGCCCAATTGACCTATTTTCCCGCCAAAATCTGAACTTTCCACCATGACGTCACTGTGACATTGCCATATCTATTGCTGCCATCCCCACTACTAACGGGAAGAAAGGGGAAATCTTACCACAGTTCTGACTTGTATGAACGCAGCTACCGCTTACGTCGCACCACTAATTGTCTTCCCAAGGAAGAATATGAAGCACTGTGCAGATGCAGGATCAATATCAGTTTCTTATTCAAGTGGCTGGATACAAACTCATATTTTTACACAGTGGTTTGATCATTTTGTGAGCCATGTAAATCTCTCCTTCAGATTAGCCTATCATTTTGATTCTTGAATTAAATTAACCCCACACGAACAATCTAGATGTGTTACAAAGAAGACGTTTAAACGATCGTCATACAGTATGTTTGTCACGTGACTCGACTCATAAAATGCATCTACTTGACGTACGATTTATGGAGGGCCTTGAAAACCTACTATGCCCAAGAGTTGAAAACGTGGTTGGTAAGTAATCCAGGCCGTGTTATGTAGTGTAACGACGTATAGGTTTGTTTATAAATGATTTTCTTTCGACATATGACCATGTGCAGACTTCGTCACCTACGTCATTTACAACCCACTTCAAAATGATTTATATTCTTTTTAAATTGTCACAGAATGGTTCTTGAACGAAACTGTAAAACATCAGTCGAGTCGTATGCAAAGAATTACATCACTCGGGCCAATTGGTTTGCGTAAACTTTTTCAATTTAAATTTCGTTTGTTTCTCCTCAGAACTTACATTGACACACTTTATCTTGACATAATCGATATCAGAATCACACATTGACTAAACCTTTTAGATTCAAAGTTGCGATGACCACTGTCAAAATTCAATAATCTTGTCAAATATACTATTAATCAGTTCACATAATTCTCCATAAATAAATCCTCAGAACACGTGTTTCAACTTTAGTAGTATCCAATATTTTATTAACTTCCTACATACAGACGTTCTGAACCTGAGGCTTAACAGAACAGGACTGACTTTTCAACAAGATTAAGCTCTATATGACGTCATTGTTGTACAAAAAGAGTATACAAATTCATTTTTAATTTTTAGAAGCACGACGCAACAACTCGGTTCCAGGATCTTCTGTTGCTCCTCGGCTGTCGACCCGCGACGTATAGCGGCCAGCAATTTCCTCTCTGGTCGCGGCAACGAAGATGCTGTCTCGGTTCGTTGCGCCGCCCGCTCCGTACATGAAACACATAAAAAAAATACAAAACTTTTAGATAATTCACATCTATTACCAATAATAAGAAAAATATATAAACAAACTAAATTAAACTTATAGTCACCTGCAAACTGGGCTGACACTGGTGGATGGGTGACGCTTCAATTTCGCGTCCCACTACATACCCCACCCACAAGCTCAGTTTGTCAGGTTTTTAACCGAAAATAAGACCTTTCTATATACCATATTTAACTGTTAATACATTTTCCTCACATTTTACGTTTGTCATTTACTCTTAATTGTGCCATTGTGGTAATTCATAACCGAATATATGGAGATTACTCCTCTTCATTTAATAGTTGCTAGTAAATACTAATTTAGTACGTTCTTTAACGTTGTTACATTAGGACAGAGCGTTCAAATTGTGATAAATTAGTTGCAGTTTTATTCATTTACTAGAGTTATTCTTTCCAAAAAATGTATATTAATAATAAGTTTCTCACAATAACTGATAGTACTACTTACTTTACTTCATTCTTTCCCTAATGCCTTATTTATGCCTGAGGTCAAGAAGAAATCAAGCAAAACTTTCTTTAGAATCTCGGCACGGCTTTCTTTGCCTTCGGACACCTTGTTGGGTAATGGCAATTTATTTAGGAGAAACATGCGAGAGAGCCCCGTTTGGTGTGTTCTATATTAACACTATTACAAACCTCTATTAAAGGCACTCTGCTATGTTCTCGTGAGCCATATAGCTCTGGACGCCCATGGTCCCTAAAATTATTGACCATCCCCTTTGGTTCCTACTATCCGAGTAAACATGAAAATATACAAAATTCCTTTTGACCTAATAGCAAAATTTCTTTCATATAAATCCCCCTTTTGGTTATCTTTCTCCTTTTGAAGTACCAGTAGATTATTGTAGAACACTTGTTTAAGCTTTCTGTTATTTCTTTAAATAACACGCAACTATCACGAAAAACTTCACATGAATAAACTATGAACGCTCTTCCGTATGTAACATATACTAAATATTAACTTATTTAGGAATGAAGGGTTTCATTTGGTCAACACTATATAATCCTTTAATTACACCTGATGAAGGTTCCATAAGAAGTAACGCTTTGGGATGTACAATCTTATGTACAACATATGGACCTTCAAAGATAAAGAAGAATTTTCTACATTCCTTACCGATCTTAGAACTTTTAGGATGAGATCGTACTAGCACAAGATCTCCTACCTGAAATGAGGGTTCTATAGCATGTTGATTATAAATTTTAATTCTCCGTTCGGCATTTTTAATAATCTGTTCGCAAACTTTTTCGTCTGGAATGCATTGTTGGATCTCATTTGCTGGTGGCCGAGGTAGAGCAGCTAGTAAAGGCTCACCTATAATTCGTAGAATAACATTTTTCTTTCCTTTACATAATACGGTAATCCACTAATTAGGACTCGTATTAGATGACTTTCAATCATTGGGTCTCCCATTAATTTAGCACGGTTTAAATGCCATTCAAAATAATTCCTATAACCTCCCCACCGTTTAGAATATGGAGGAGGGTCTAACAACTCTAAAGTTAAGTGTTGTTGTTTTCCTCTTGACCAATAATTTTGTTTAAACTGCTTAACAAAATCATCCGAGTCCCTGAATTCGGTTCTGTTCAGTACTGCCCATTCCGCAGCTTCTGCTTCTAAATGTCCTATTACAAACTGAATGCGTTTTTCATTACTCCATTTGGGAGATAATGATGTTTCAAAAGCTTTTATAAAAATTATAGGGTGAAGTTCGCCTCCAGGTTTGAATACAGGGAATCGACTTGCCACATTTGAATTTGTCGTTATATCATCCAAACATTCTGCGAGAGACATAGTTGGATTTTGTTTAGATTGCGGAGACGGAGTTGCATCGGATTGGCTTGCCGTGATTTCTTTATTCATATTGTTGTCGTCCGAGCTAGCAAATTCGATGCGACTGTTGTCTCTGATTATGTTATTACCTCTGCTATCTGAAATGTTTTCGTTATTATCTAATTCCGATAACCGTTTAGTAATTTCCTGTATTCGCATTTCTGTATTGGAAACGCGATTAGCTAATATCGATTCTTCACTGTGTTCACGATGTGAACGCTCTGTACCTTCGTCAATGTTATTATCTTTGGCAGCCTCAAGGTTACTGCATATTTCAGCAATTAAAAATTTCATGTTTTCGATTTCGGTATGGTCCTTTTCTACTTGATGAGTTAATGTCTCTAATTCTACATTATCTATTGAAGAAATCTCTACAGGTTTGGTAGAGACCTCTTTAATAGATCCCAATAATTCTCTACGAACAGTTTCCGTTTGCATAGAAAATTCATCTCGTAACATATCGTTATTTTTCTGTATTTCATTTACAACTAAGATATTGACACTATCTAGTCTCTCGGTTAAGTCAGTAATATCGTTTCGCATACGAGCTTTTTCCTCTCGTGATTCCTGGATATGTTCTTCTAACTTTTTACAATTATCAGCAATCTTATTACTAAGTCCTACTAGTTTTTCCTGCATTTCAACTTTAGAAGACTCTATTTTATCACTTAATTCTCGACTGGTTTCATTAAGATATTCCTGTAACCTGTCCGTAGATTTTGTTAGCTCCCCTTTAAGTCTTGCAGTAGATTCCTCGTTAGACTGTTTTAACTCCTGTTTTAGTTCCTCTTTCAATCTAGCAGTAGATTCCTCGTTAGACTCTTTTAATCTAGCCATAGATTCTTCGTTAGACTGTTTTAATCTAGCCATAGATTCATCGTTAGACTGTTTTATTTCCTGTTTTAGTTCCTCTTTTAATCTAGCAGTAGATTCTTCGTTAGACTGTTTTAATCTAGCCATAGATTCTTCGTTAGACTGTTTTAATTCCTGTTTTAGTTCCTCTTTTAATCTAGCAGTAGATTCTTCGTTAGACTGTTTTAATTTAGCGATCGCCCTAAAAAGGGATCTCATGCTCCTATCGGACATAGACTGCTCTTCGTCTGACATTTCACTTCCCGACATTATTGTAAGATATTAACTAGTTACACACGCAGACTTGTAATCAACAATCCCGTAAAAGCACACTCCCTATGTACAACACTGCACTTCCAACTTGAAACAAACTCACCGGACACTAATATTGTAGTTTGTAGTTCTCGGTGATCAGTGTGCTGCTATGGGCTGCAGATATAACAGCCGTCGATGCAGCCGCTCAGATGCTGCGACCCCGCTTCCGCAACCGGCAGGACGCTGAGTCGAACACCGGAGACGTCACTGGCTGCAACCACGCCCGGCACCGCCGTAGACAGGCGAAGCCCTCAGCAACACCTCTAATACCAGCCGGAGGAACGCTGACGTACTGGGCCTGTTAGTTTAGGGAGAAAAAGGGTTGTCGGGGTTTGCAGCGTTCAGCTGCTGCCCAACAGATGCGCCTTCTCGTGGAATAACTGCGTGACCGTACTGCTTGGCTGCGCTCCGTCAGATGCCCACACCCGCGAAGTCGCCGCTGGCTGGTGAAGGCTCCACGAGAACTCGCGTTGACTTCCGAAGGACTCTTGATGTTTTGTTTCGTACCTGTGTGCCTTAGTTGCACACAAGTCCTGTTTCTAAGGTCACCACGGTGTAGTGTAACGACGTATAGGTTTGTTTATAAATGATTTTCTTTCGACATATGACCATGTGCAGACTTCGTCACCTACGTCATTTACAACCCACTTCAAAATGATTTATATTCTTTTTAAATTGTCACAGAATGGTTCTTGAACGAAACTGTAAAACATCAGTCGAGTCGTATGCAAAGAATTACATCACTCGGGCCAATTGGTTTGCGTAAACTTTTTCAATTTAAATTTCGTTTGTTTCTCCTCAGAACTTACATTGACACACTTTATCTTGACATAATCGATATCAGAATCACACATTGACTAAACCTTTTAGATTCAAAGTTGCGATGACCACTGTCAAAATTCAATAATCTTGTCAAATATACTATTAATCAGTTCACATAATTCTCCATAAATAAATCCTCAGAACACGTGTTTCAACTTTAGTAGTATCCAATATTTTATTAACTTCCTACATACAGACGTTCTGAACCTGAGGCTTAACAGAACAGGACTGACTTTTCAACAAGATTAAGCTCTATATGACGTCATTGTTGTACAAAAAGAGTATACAAATTCATTTTTAATTTTTAGAAGCACGACGCAACAACTCGGTTCCAGGATCTTCTGTTGCTCCTCGGCTGTCGACCCGCGACGTATAGCGGCCAGCAATTTCCTCTCTGGTCGCGGCAACGAAGATGCTGTCTCGGTTCGTTGCGCCGCCCTCTCCGTACATGAAACACATAAAAAAAATACAAAACTTTTAGATAATTCACATCTATTACCAATAATAAGAAAAATATATAAACAAACTAAATTAAACTTATAGTCACCTGCAAACTGGGCTGACACTGGTGGATGGGTGACGCTTCAATTTCGCGTCCCACTACAGTTATCACCCCGTCATTAATAGTCAGGTTATTTGGGGCAGCTTACGACTGAGCAGCAACAATGGAAGCGTTTTTCAGGAAGATCCAACATCTTGTTCGTGCTCTGCTGAGTTAATAACATCAAATTCTTATGTGATGAGAGTACAAGAATCTAAACAGAAGAAATCAGCAGCTGTAGCCAAGAATAAAGCAGCCAAAAAATTATTCGGGGAGAAGAATGGAAAATCTTCAAAACTTAGACCCAAAGCAGAAGAATCATTTAGTGACTCAGCATCTCATGTCCATCTTGATGACAGTGTTGATTCAGGCAGAATTAATGACTATGCCTCAGAGTGTCTGTTCTGTACATGACGCTTTTCTGGCGATAAACATGGGGAAAAAATGGGCACAGAGCACGAAATGTTATCATGAAGACTGCGGTGTCGCAGAAGACATTTTTGTTTGCCCGAATGTCATAAAAATAAAAGTAAGTAGTGTAAAATGAGTGAAGGATAACAGAAGTAAATGATATGTAAAGACTATGTGTTTACATATCGTTTTTCAGTAATTATAAAATATTATTACTATCTCATATTAGGGACCTGTACCTCATTTCTATGAAATACCTTATTTGTGAAGATTTAATAATTACACGGAAAGATTATTTATTATTGCAAATATGATAAATATATGGTAAAATTAAATAATGCAGGATATTACTACCATATTAAGAAATATAACTGCAATTGACTTTTGGTCTTTAGAATATTAGATGCCTTTTCTCTACTCAGACTCTTCACCTAGTTTCATAGCTGCACAGTTACTTTGGATATTATCTGGTTACAATGAGAATAAGACTCAATTGTGGTGACTGTATGGTAGTTTTCTTCCAATATACACTACGTGCTCAAAAGTATTCGCACACCCTTATGTAATGCGGAACTGGCAAGTACATGTAACGGAAGTTGGACTAGCTAGTATAAAAGAGGTGGGGAGAATTGTATTGTCAGAAGACAAGCAGTAACAGAAGAATGCATGAAATGGATTCACAGGTGCGAATGCGGGTAACCATCAGCTATAGAACGACAAAGAAAATTTGTCCTGGATAGGGACTCGAACACGGATTTCCCCCTTTACACGAACTTTCGCCGTAACTGCTTTGGCTACCTGTGCACGACTCATGGCCATACCCAAACTTCCATATGTCTTCGTTCATGTGTGACAACCTGTACCGCACACATCATGTAATTTCTGTACACGGGAGGACATTTTAATTGGGGGTTGCTGCCTGGTGTCGGCAGATAAATACGTCATTGCAGTGCTCTTGTTGTTAGGAAGTACGATGCAGTCTTCCTTCGGACGGGCATGCATGTGCGAAGGAACAATGCACTGTCCTTCTTAACAACACTGGCACTGTAATATCGAACAGCAGAATGGGTCGGAAAAGAAAGGTTAGTGATATGGAATGTGGACTACTCTTTGGATGTCACCCAAGTAACAAATCCGTCAGGGACATTTCAGCCCTTCTCAAGCTGCCCAAGTCGACTGTTGGCGATGTGACTGTGAAGTGGAAGAGCGAAGGAACAACCAGAGACCAGGCAGACGTCACGTACTAACAGACATGAACTGTCGAGCATTGCCGAGGGTGGTTGTAAAAAATCACATGAAAACAGCGAAGAAATGACTTAAGAGTTCCAAACTATTAGCAGCAGTCCGGCAGTCATGACTGTGAGTGGGGAGACAAAATGAGTGGAGTATAATGGTCGGGCAGCTCTTTATAAGCTACACATTCCTGTAGTCAGTGCTAAGCGCCGCTTGAGGTGGTGTAAAGGTCGACGCTACTGGACGGTGGATGACAGGATAAGATTGATTTGAAGTGATGAATCACTGTACATCCTATGACAATGAGATCAAAGGGTTTTGGTTTTTCCAGCCAGTATGTGTTGCCCCAACACTGTAGTACGCAGCATTTAATGTTATGGTATGTTTTTCGTGGTTAGGGCGTGATCCCTTTCTTGCGATTAATAAAACACTGAATGCGGAACGAAATGAATAAATTTTGCAGCGTTGTGTAATGCGTGCAGTAGATTAAGAATTCGGAGATGATGACTGTATCAGCATGACGATGCATCCTGTTATAAAGCAGCATCTGTGAGGCAATGGTTTGTTGAGAGTAACACACAAAAAAATGGACTGGGCTACAGAGACGCCTGACCCAAATAAAAAGGAACACCTATGGGATGAGTTAGAATGTCGACTTCACACCAGACACCAGCTTCCTACATTACTACCTTCTCTGATTTCGGCTGTAGAGGAAGAATGGGCAGCCATTTCTCCACATACATTCAGACATATCACTGAAAGTGTCCTCAGCAGAGTTCAAGGCGTCATAAAGGACACGCCCCTTTTAAATGTCCACTAAAAGACGTCCAGATACTTTTGAACAGATAGTGTACTTGTCGAATAAAGCGCTTATGTGACTGTAGTGTAGAAGAGAGTTCTTACTAGGTGTAAACGACTCACATAAACGTCGGGACTCAATTCATATGTTTGATAAAAGTATATTAGAATATTAAGAGTATGCGAAATTTGGACTCAATTAGTTTCCGAAGTTAATTCATGCACCTTTCTTACGCAGAGGCGATTGCTATCATTTTATCTCATCACAGGAACACCTCCCACCTGACAGATGAAAGCTGCACGGATAAGCATTTCTCAGTGAGAACAGCGACGAGGACTGGGAAAACGGCACTAATTTTACAACCTGAAACATCCCAGTAATATTTGGACGAATCTGGATCTGTGTTTTGAGCAGCTGAATCCCGACTTAGCCCTTTTTTTGTCGGAAACTTAGTCGCCTGTGAGTAATACAGTGTGGACGAAAGATGCCCTCTATTGACAGGTTATATTTAATTTCTTCGATTAGCCCGGTTAGAATTGCAACGTCCTAGTACAGACAAACAAGACATACAGGACGTATGCATAAGAAGACAGACTACTGTCTGCATATTTCATATCAGACGCTATGATGTTTGGTATATCAGTCTCACGAGACATTTTCGAAAGCTGTAATCTTCCAGCGGAACAGCTCAGCATAGATAATGTTTCTTCGCTTTTCCGCGCTGTTCAGTGACGTTATTTTATACCCTACGTCATACAGCATCAGGATTCCTTATGGGCTACAGAATACTGTTATGCTACTGTAAATAGGTAATGAGATTATGGATTCGTAAAAGTCATTAACTCATCGCTTGACGACTTGTGGATATCAAGAGGAATTTGCTCGACATTTATCTGCGATGACAGGTCCTCGTAGCACGAAGCAGAAAACGTTGCCATGTGTATGCTTAGAAGAGCTGAAACACACAGCACCCGCTGGTTTCTTTTTAATTTTTTTCAAACATCAGTGGCAGCCCATAACTTGTAGGAAGCTCGTCACCTCCACAGAACGGCAGTTTCTACTACCACAACTGTTCTCCGAAAACCAATGAACACTATGTGGCGGAGAGCACATAGGTATAAACTACTGCTGACCATGTCTCATTCCGTCTGCAGGCGGCGAGAGGAAAGAACGACTACCTGTACTCTTCTAAATAGACCCGAATTTCTGTAATAACATGTCCATAATCCTTACGAGACTTCTGTGTAACAGGTAGTTATACGTCCCTCGACTCTTCTCGGAAGGTGAATTCTCAGAATGTGAGGGGCAATTCCTTTCACGGGCCACAACGCTTTTGTTTCAGTGCCCCCCACACGAGTTCGTTGAAGACATCTCGCAGCCACCAAATAAACCCGTGGCGAATCTCACAGCTTCTCTTTGAACCTTCTCAGAACATATTCGAGTACAAGCAGCAGGAGAGTTTGACGGAATGCATCTTCTAAGAACTGTTGCAATGAATCTCAACTGAGCCTCTGGTTCTTCGTCAGCTATATTTATGTGGCCAGTTAATCTTAAGCTGTTGCCGTTGGTACCCACTAAAATTTTGACTGTTGTAACTTTAATGAGGTATTGCTTATAATGAACTCAGGAAAACCAGATTTTTTTGATTATTATAGGCATTGCTCACATTGTTGTTAAAGTGCAAATTATGGTAACAAAGGTGCTGATCTGCAAGTTTATCTGAATGCTACGTTACATACGCTATCTGTTTGTATGTAACAGTGTCATCCAGAAACACTCTAAGAGCGCTACTAAGTCAGGTACTTGTATCTGTATTTTAAAAAGACACTGCCGTGTCACACTTTATAGAGATACCTCTTAAAACGTAATCTCGTTTTGGATAAAACTACATGCTTTGTCTGCTGTGATTCTGCAGTCTAATCACTGCCTGGTTTTGTATTTCATAAGACTATCTTATTTACTGTGCTTTAGTCGGGAAACATATTAAGAGGTTCTTCCGAAAGTCACGAAAGTAGGTATCGACGTGGGGGCACATATGAGTGGTTCTCGAAAAGGAGTAAAGCAAGCTGGATTATACACGATCACAGTATGCGTATTCCATGATGTTCCCTGTCTGGGATTTCTTCAGTTGGCCTTAAGGTCAACATAGGCGAGCACAGTAAATTATAGAGAATTGATGTTACCGATATTCTATAGACCTGAACATGTTTCCTGGGAAAGTTTTTGAAGGCTAGATGATCTACGAGTTTTTATTTTAGTCACAGCAGGCAATCATGAAGTCTTGTTCCTAGAGTGAAGTCTATCCATTTGTTTCCTGGCGCAATTGTTGACGCAGTCTCTTGTTAGTGCTATCAGATGATGTTCAGAACCTGCTTTTATTTTACGTATATCTAAGATGATTCAGTGAAGAAGAATTTCCTTCTTTTGCCGCATCTGCAACGTTAGACTGTGCTGCGTTTTTTAATGGCATGTTGTTAATAACGTATTTGACTCAGAAGTGATATCTAGTGCTCTCTGCATTAGGATTATTACTCTACATACGAAACGATTTCAATCTATACCAGTTTGCTTCTCATTTCAGCAAGATTAGAAATGGTATATTCTCGCATATAAACTCAAGAGTCTTGGTCTGCACCCCACAAGAATTTAGTTTTTGGGGAGTCGTCCTTAACATTACTACTCAACCGCCAACCACAACCCTCTGAGCTTGCACATTAGCGGCGTTTGGTGCAACGTTTGCACTTTATTTGTAGTATAAGCAACTCCAGAGCTATGGGATGGTGCATTGTCTTCTTGGAAATACAGATCTCATAAATAACGCTTGAGGAGAGCAAATGAATGCAGTTCCATTCCATGTGAACATCCTGCATAGGAGAGCATCTTCACCACTTGCCTGAAACGTGCCCTGTTGACAAAGAGGGGTGCATAGCTTCATTTTGTTTTCTATTACACTCCCGTATGTTGGGTTGAGGACAGATGTATATGAATCTAGAATTTGGTTCTTTGCTGGTATACACGTTATGACAACTCAGCGTCACCAAAAAGCAAGTATTGGAAAGTCATGTATGCCATCTGTCTCTAATCCTACAAAATGTATTCAACGCGTGGCCAACTGTTGCAACTGTGTATGATTTGTATTTCTGAAGCAAAAGTTCTTGACGGAATGGATACGGAAAATAGCCTAGAAATTCCCCTGAGATCTGTCGTTATGCATTATAGGAACGAGTATAACATTGGTAGTTCTGGTCATTCTTGTCCAGTACTGAAGTGGCCAATGACTTACTATATCGAAGACCGTTTCTACAATGTATGACGGTTGGCGACGATCCCCTTATCAGCACATTGTTGCCGATGACAGATGACTATGGAGACGGTGAGTCACCTTGATTCAAGGTCGTCAGTGTACAGTCTTGGCACAGCGATGCTTGATTAGTCCAGCTTCTACACAACATCTGACAAAGGAGCTCTACACACAATGGCTCACCGATATTTTCATCTTTGCACCATAGCAGCACTTACTTGAATGTGACGATCGCTGCTTAAGAACGGCGCGCTTCTCAAGTTGCGCTGTAACCGTCTTTCCTTTTTGCGGTGCTGCCTTGTGCTGCTTGCATGCTTGGTTGTTGTTTGGTGCCCGTATACTAGTATGACGCAGTATTCTTATCTCCCTACTGGATGATGTGGTTCAATGTGCGTGATAATATTTCGTGTGAGTAGGACCGTGACTTTTAATTACTGATGAAGCACTACTGCAAGCAACGGATAACTAGACATACCCTCAAAACCAACGCACTCAGTAAAGGGAGTGGTAAACGCTAGCATTTTTTCAGGCTTACGTTCATATTCCTACTGGGTTATCAAGAGGGGGAAATGCTTGTTAATTTGCCATTATTTACTAAGGTAATAAGGAGGTCCTTACTCTTATAATAAAGAATTTGAGCTTTGGGAGACGAGAGGTGACTGTCTGAAAATTAAACTCTGTTTTTTAGGTGACTGAAGTTGTGGTGTCACCGCCAGACACCACACTTGCTAGATGGTAGCCTTTAAATCAGCCGCGGTCCGTTAGTATACGTCAGACCCGCGTGTCGCCACTATCAGTGATTGCAGACCGAGCGCCGCCACACGGCAGGTCTAGAGAGACTTCCTAGCACTCGCCCCAGTTGGACAACCGACTTTGCTAGCGATGGTTCACTGACAAAATACGCTCTCATTTGCCGAGACGATAGTTAGCATAGCCTTCAGCTACGTCATTTGCTACGACCTAGCAAGGCGCCATTACCAGTTACTATTAATACTGAGTCATGTACAGTTAAGAGCGACGCTCATCATTAATGGATTAAAGTTAAGTATTCCACCCGCTACGTCCGTTTTTCTAAAGTCTAATTTCCTTGTCCTGTTCCATACCTCACGCCAGCCTGCGTGAGCTAAGACGCGTGCGTTTCGGCTTCCTCTAATAATACGGTGTTGGCTCTCCTGCCAACCCACAACAGAAGTTTTATTACCAATCTAGGTATTATAATCGAACCTAATCTGGAATCACTGGTCCATTCTATTATCGGTGCTCACAACTACTAAAATAGCTAATTGGTCTCGTATCATCAACCTATCAATGATTATCCTATAGGGGGACCGAAGGGAATTCATAATCACACTGAAGGGCACAAACCTTCCATGTGTCGCCACGCTGAAGCACACCACGAAGTACTACACGAAATGCCGATACTACATAAATTAATGCAAAATCGCGACCGCACAGAGCTGGCAAGCTACCCACAGAGATGCTTAAGTACATAATTTTCAGGTGCGTTCGTGAGACGAGCCGGAGAGGGGAAGTTGGTTCGGGAACTGTATCTACTATGATATACTGCATTTCACATCTTA
Source organism: Schistocerca cancellata (assembly GCF_023864275.1). Lineage (NCBI taxonomy): Eukaryota > Metazoa > Arthropoda > Insecta > Orthoptera > Acrididae > Schistocerca > Schistocerca cancellata. The sequence continues at coordinate 98,745,026 of NC_064629.1, read as the reverse complement.
CCACCTTGCAAACGGAGCGTCTCCATACTGCGTCCTCTCCTTGCACGTCCGGGCTACCGACCGCCTACCCCGGCCATTGTTCGATCTGCCACGTTCCTATTGGCTGAAGGCCAACCTCCGACCTTTACACTCCTCAGAATCGATCTTTACGAAGTGTCTCAAGCAATCCCAGTGTTTAGCTTTCCTAGTTTTGCAGAGAGAACAAGGAAGTGTGACATATAGAAAAAGTAATAGAAATAGCACTTTCTTCTAATATACGCGAAATTCTTATCTTTCACTGTCCAGCCCCACTGATGTGCCTACCTGTCAAAAGCTTGACCATTTTATGCAGCGTGGACAGCTAAGAGACGTGTAGGTAGAGTGTCAGTGAGGTTCTGGAAGGTACCGAGAGAGATCTGGAGCCAACTCGACCCCAGTGCCATGGCCACAGGCGCTAGGTTTATCGGTAGAAGACCCATGGAGTGTACAGCCTGATCGAGGTGATTCCACAGATTCTAAATTGGGCATAAATCCCGGCAGTTCGGTGGCCAGAGGAGTACTCCAAATTCATCTTGCTGCTCTTCGAACCGCGCACGTATGCTGAGAGTTCTGTGACACACTGTATTGTCCTGCTGGTAGATGCCATTGTGTTGAGGAGAAACAAAATAGATATAAATGAATACTTACGTTGATCCAGTGTGCCGTCCAGAATGACGAGATCACTCAGGGAATGCCACGGAAACATTCCCCAGACCACAACGCTTCCTCCTCCGCCATGGACCCTTCCGACGATTGTTGCTGGGTGTTTCCACGAGGCGTTTCATCCCGTACACACTAATGGCCATCGGCCCGATGGTTAATAAAACGTGGTTCATCTGAAAAGGACTTCCATCAAAAAAATGGCTCTGAGCACTATGGGACTTAACAGCTGTGGTCATCATTCCCGTAGAACTTAGAACTACTTAAACCTAACTAACCTAAGGACATCATAAACATCCATGCCCGAGGCAGGATTCGAACCTGCAACCGTAGCAGTCGCGCGGTTCCGGACTGCGCGCCTAGAACCGCGAGACCACCGCGGCCGGCAGGATATCCTTCGCCAACAACTGTACATTTGCGCCAGGCGTACAGATTCCAGACTTCGTCGTCGATGAACAGCAGCGAGCAGGGGTACGTGAACCAAGCGCCCACTGCAGAGGGCCATAAGCAGCAACGTTCGCTGAACGGCCGTTGAGGAGACAATTCCGGTAGCCTCATCGTTCATCTGGGCGGTCAGATGCTCAACAGTTGCACGGACATTCGCCCTTACCCATCTCCGCAGCCGTTGTTCATCCCTGTTATCTACGACCAGTGGGGCACCACAGTTGCCTTGACAACGGTTTTGAATAGCGCCATTTTTCCATGCACGGTATTCTTTAACCACGTCGGCACGCAAGTAGTTTACAAGCTTACCCGTTTCGGAAACGCTTCCACCCTTTGACCGAAAGCCAATGATCATGCCATTTTGGACGTCAGATAAAACGTTCCGCTTCCGCGTTACGAGTACGAATGCACTATTTTCCCCGTCCTCCTGACACGCTTTATATGCTTTCCACTGCCAGTGCACCTGCGGCCTGTGAGTGGTTATTGTATGTTGACGTCGAACATAGGTGGTAGTCAGATTAACGTGACTAAACCGTGTAGGATGGCGTACATTTTGTGGCAGCTGTTTCAGCTCTTCCCTTCTGTTCAATTTCTGTAATTTATATACCAACATAACACACAGAAATTTTTCTGCAAGAAGGAAATAAAATCGACATATTTATTTTTTAAAGTATATTCCTTTGGGTACACAGTTGATGTACACAGGTTTTGTCATCTTCCTTATCACTCCTTTTAGAGTTACTTGCTTAATGTAAATAATTTAAAGAATATGTTAATGATGCTTATAGTTTATATCAACATTTTAAAAACTATGTAGTTCTTTGTATTTAAGCACAACAGAATACATTAAAAGAGATAGTGCAACTGGCTAAAGTGATAGCCGTGCTGCGTATCAGGTCACGACTTTTTCATTATCTTCTAATCTTCCATCAGATATAACGAAGCACGTTCCTTCAAAAAGGATTTAATGACAATTATTGCAGTACGTTTCTGGCTACGTGTAATAGAGGTATAATAAGAAATCGGGATTAAATGTAGATTCATTTATCGATACATTAATGCGAATATCGCAAATACGGTGCATATTATCCAAAGAACGTTTAGTGCGGTATGACTTCACTGCGATGCGAACATGAATATATTCACAAGAAAATCATAATTGAACACTTTTCATTATTACATCTTGATTATACTTCCTCACGAATGTACCACAATGATTGTAATTCTAATCAATATATATTATAAAAGTAAGTGTACAATGTGCATTGAGCTAAAACTCAGAAACGATTCCCGGTACGATCAAGGCAGTTACGTGGAGTGGTAGCCCTCTATTCCCCATCCGTGTGTATATTCAACACCTAACGTTTCAAATGACTTTATGATGACTACACCGGCCGCTGTGCCGAGCAGTTCTAGGCGTTCCGGTCGTAGGTTCGAATCCTGCCTCGGGCATGGATGTGTGTGATGTCCTTAGGTAAGTTAGGTTTAAGTAGTTCTAAGTCTAGGGGACTGATGACCTCAGATGTTACGTCCCATAGTGCTCAGAGCCATTTGAACCATTTTTGATTGAAGGATCATGAATTGCCATACAATCTTATAATAAAAGACTGTGAACTCAAGTTCACCCTACAATAAGTGCGGACGAGGACAAGTAAACAATACAACCTAACAAATGAAGCATTCCACAACGACGAATGAATTTAACACAGTAACGTCGTAATCGAGAAAATGGATAACATCTGCCATTCAGTAGAGAAACACCAGGATTTTGTTGCATGAGTGGAAAAATTCGATTACCACCACTAGAAGCACCGCCACAAGGATTTTTACATTACATGACAGAGGAAACTTCTGAATTAAAACATTTTCATGAAAATATAAAAGCGTAGAACGCCTGCTTCCAAATTACTTTTTTCGGTGTCACTTCGATCAACACTAACAGAGATAAAATCGATTTTGATTTTTTCTATCCAAGCCAAAATGCGATCACTGCTATCACTACCCAACGGAGACCATAGTATATTTCATCGGAAATGAAGAAACAGAACTTGATCAACGATGAACAAATATCAGTGGACTGAGACCAGAAGTAGTCCGAGATGTTCACTGGATCTTACTCGAATATTATCAACTGATTCACATTTTCAGAACAGCACTAGACCGAATGATATCTGGTGACTATAACGTTATAATTCGAGCCGACAAAAGGCCACTCGGAGAACACGAACGTCCACTTAATGCACGTCAGATCCATGTTGTCGCCATTGTAATTGTAGACAATGAAAACCTTAGCCGTGACATAACTGTACAACGAAGAAGAGGAACAACGCATTGGAGAGAGACGCCGTTCATGTGATGCCCTCCAATGTCCACTAATATTTCTGCACAGAAAGGACGGATATCATTTTAATGTGAAATAAATCCAACCTGAAACAAGCATAGAAGCAAAGAAAAAAGTCACTTCCAAGGAGTTCTATGCTTACCGCTTATAGTTCAGAGACAATGAACATATAATCACATTCTCAACATCTGCATTTATTCCACCATTCCCTGGTAGATATACATCCACCTCAGAGACACAAACATAAATGGCGGAAACATCGATGACATTGGATTAAATGTATTCTTACCCTCATCATACATTGGAAGTCCAAGACATATGCACGAACAACCTCTCGATGCCATGACCAGCATAAGAAAATGTAGACGACCTGACCTCTTCGCAACATTCACATGCAATTCGTCATGGCCAGAAAACAAAGAATAACTAAGATGTGGACAAGCCGCCATGCATCGACAGGACAAAATAGGTCAAGTTTTCCGAGAAAAAAAGAGAGATGTATTGTAGTCATCACAAATTCAAATGGTTCAAATGCCTCTAAGCACTATGGGACTTAACATCTGATGTCATCAGTCCCCTAGACTTAGAACTACTTATACCTAACAAACCCAAGGACATCGCACACATCCATGCCCGAGGCAGGATTCGAACCTGCGACTGTAGCAGCAGCGCGGTTCCAGGCTGGAGCGCCTAGAACAACTCCCCACAGCGGCCGGTGTAGTCATCATAAAGTCATTGGAAGCGTTAGGTGTTGGATATACACAATCGAATGGCAAATACGAGGACTGCCTCGCTCACACAATCTCATATGGCCACATGACAGAATTATCCGACGGATATAGACAAAATCGTCCAAGCTTACTTTCCCAGTCCACAAGAAGAGCCGAACCTGTATGACATAGTAGTGAAAAACATAGTTCACTGACTGTGCGGGCCATTAAATTCCAGTTCGCCATGTATGAGTGACGCAAAATGTACAAAAAAGTACAATACAAAAAGACTATACACGGTTACCTATGCCATACGTACAGAGAAGCATACCAACGTTTAGGACTCGTGGAAAACGACAACCACTTGGATTCAACACTACATGAAACCTCACTCACAGCCTAAGGTGAACAAATGAGATACTTACTGGCCGTAATTCTAACAATATATACCCCATAGAATCCATAACAGCTGTGGGACTCCTTCCAAGAGAGTGTGAGTCAAGACATACTGAACCAAATCGGACAAGCTCATCCTAAACTGACCATCGAATTCAACGACGACATCTTCAATGAAGAATGAGATTTTCGCTCTGCAGCGGAGTGTGCGCTGATATGAAACTTCCTGGCAGATTAAAACTGTGTGCCCGACCGAGACTCGAACTCGAGACCTTTGCCTTTCGCGGGCAAGTGCTCTACCAACTGAGCTACCGAAACACGACTCACGCCCGGTACTCACAGCTTTACTTCTGCCAGTACCTCGTCTCCTACCTTCCAAACTTTACAGAAGCTCTCCTGCGAGTTTCGCAGGCGTGTACTGCGGCGTGTACGACATTCATTGCGCCAGAGATTGCAATTGTGTGCAGCAAATGATGGCCACCACATTGAACATCAATTGGCCTAACATGTCGGGACACACTCTATTCCACTCCGTAATTGAAAACGGAAACCACGTGTGTACGTGTACTTCACCCCTCATGATAATGTACATATGCGTCAGTGAAAAAGACCAATAAAAAGGTGTTAGCATGTGGACGTAATGTGTTGTTCCAGTCTCTTCTGTACCTAAGGTCCATCACCGTTCCCTTTGGATCCCTACGTAATTGGCTGCTCTCCGATTCACACGACCGAACAGCGGAGGAGTGGTACTCAAGCGTCAACTTTAGGTTACAATATCTCCGGATGTAATTGACATTTTACAATGCAACGAACGGCACTGATTACGTATTTGTCTATATGTTCAGATGTGCTAACAAAACTAACGTGGTTCCATTTAATAAAACGTAGGTTTGTGTTAAAAAACATACTTCCGTGCATTTTTGTATGGTTTGTACTAACAATTACACTAGCCCCTGTCCTCACGACCGGTCTGTGGAATCAGTTCGTCAGCATTTGATGTGGATTACGAAATATATCCAGCGCTAACGTTAGGTGACTCACCCTATATACATATATATATATATATATATATATATATATATATATATATATATATATATATACTGTGTAAACTTGATCTATCATCCTCGTATTTTATGTATGTATTTTATGTATTGCTCACAATTTTAAACGAAAGTTGGTAACAGGTAGGTTTTTTAAATTAAAATACAGAATGTAGGTACGTTTGAACATTTTATTTTGGTTGCTCCAATGTGATACATGTACCTTTGTGAACTTATCATTTCTGAGAACGCATGCTGTTACAGTGTGATTACCTGTAATTACCACATTAATGCAATAAATTCCGAAAAAGATGTCCGTCAACCTCAATGCACTTGGCAATACGTGTAACGACATTCCTCTCAACAGCGAGTAGTTTGCTATCCGTAATGTTCGCACATGCATTGACAATGGGCTGACGCATGTTGTCAGGCGTTGTCAGTGGATCACGATAGCGAATATCCTTCAACTTTCCCCACAGAAAGAAGTCCGGGGACGTCAGATCCGGTGAACGTGCGGGCCATGGTATGGTGCTTCGACGACCTATTCACCTGTCATAAAATGTGCTATTCAATACTGCTTCAACAGCACGCGAGCTATGTGCTGGACATCCATCATGTTGGAAGTACATCGCCATTCTCTCATGCAGTGAAACATCTTGTAGTTACATCGGTAGAACATTAGTAAGAAAATCAGCATACATTGCACCATTAAGATTGCCATCGATAAAATGGGGGCCAATTATCCTTCCTCCCGTAATGCCGCACCATACATTAACCCTCCAAGGTCGCCGATGTTCCACTTGTCGCAGCCATCGTGGATCTTCCGTTGCACAATAGTGCATATTATGCCGGTTTACGTTACCGCTGTTGGTGAATGACGTTTCGTCGCTAAATAGAACGCGTGCAAAAGTCTGTTATCGTCCCGTAATTTCTCTTCTGCCCAGTGACAGAACCGTACACGACGTTCAAAGTCGTCGCCGTGCAATTCCTGGTGCATAGAAATATGGTACGGGTGCAATCGATGTCTGAGATTCCCGTTTCTCGCGCATTTTGTCTGCTACTGATGTGCGGATTAGCCGCAACAGCAGCTAAAACACCTACTTGGGCATCATCATTTGTTGCAGGTCGTGGTTGACGTTTCACATGTGGCTGAACACGTCCTGTTTCCTTAAATAACGTAACTATCCGGCGAAAGGTCCGGACATTTGGATGATGTCGTCCAAACCACCGAGCAGCATACACAGCACACGCCCGTTGGGCATTTCGATCACAATAGCCATACCTCAACACGATATCGACCTTTTCCGCAATTGGCAAACGGTCCATTTTAACATGGGTAATGTATCACGAAGCAAATTCCATCCGCACTGGAGGAATGTTACGTGATACTGTGGCGGCGCGGTTCTTTACGTCCCTTTACGACGGACCTGCACCTACCTGTGAACATTGTCTCAGCAGATCATCAGTAGGGAAGCCGAGTGAAACCTACTGTACTTCGACGTGAACCAGGCTGCAATTAAAGTCACTAATCTGCGTTTCGGGAGAAACACGAAATGAAAGGTTGGAAATTTTGTCCTCAATTAATATATTCTGAAACTTAGGTGAACAAGTATCACTGCCAAGCCCATGCTAATCTTAACACAGTCACTCACAATCCCTTTCACTCACGTTAGCAAGTTTATGGTGTTGCATTTCCCGAAAACGTAATAGCTACAAAAATACTGATTTTTTTGATTGATAATGCTCGCCAAATATTAAGTCTGTCGGTACCAAATGCAGTCACAGTTTTTAGCCACCGACCTGCTCAAGGACCTGCAAAGGGGAGGGACTTCAGAAAGGAGGGAGAGAGGGAAGACAGAACGTTGGTCAGCAGAGCGGGGGGGGGGGCAGGAAGGGGCACACCAAGGGACAGGAGATAGGAAACGTGGGGAGGGAGTGGCCAAGGAGAGAGCAACTGAGGAGGGAGTGCAAGGAGTGGCAAGGGAAAAGTGAGAATGACAGGGGGGAGGGGGTAGGAGAGAGGAAACAGCAGGGTAGGTAGGGAAGGAGAGGAGCCCAACGGAGGAAGGGAGGAGAAGAGGAGGGTCAGAGTTGGAAGGTAGGACAATTATCAGGGTGAGGCACATCATCCAGGATGGGGCGGTATTGGAAGTTCCTTTGAGAGAGGAGGTGGAGAGTGTGGAGATGGAGAGAGGGTCGGACACATCAGTAAAAGGGCGGTAGCAGGTGGGGAGTGGAGAGGAAAGGACACAAAATCGGGAGAGGGGGATCGAGGTGGTAGCTGGTGGAGAGGATACATATGTGTTAAAGGGAAAGGAGGTGATGTGGAAAGAGGGTGGGCTCATAGACAATAGGAGATGGAATGGAAAGTGAGGTGCAGCACATGGTGTTAAAGAATTTGGAGGACTTTATAGAATTTAGGAGGGGTGGAGGCACGAGTGACACTGACATAACAAAGGATGGCACTAATCAAGGATTTGTAGGTATGAACGTTGGTGGAAGGATGCAATCCCCATTTCTGGCCAGGCAGGAGTTTCAGGATGTGGAGTCTGTTGTGAGATTTGCATTGGATGATAAGGAACGTAGGGAGCTGGGGAGTCCAGGTGATGTGACAGTCAAGGGTGAGGTCAATCTATTTCAAGGTGGTGGTAAGTTGAACAGGGCAGTCATTGATGAAGAGGTAGAAATCATGGAACTGTAAGGAGGGGGTGGTAAGTCCTGTAATGGTTGCTTGGTGTTTGGAAGAATCGATTCGAAGGCACCACTGGTTGCACCAAGTGGTAAACTGTTTTAGGTGGGTTTGGAGGGAGCGCTGGGACCAATCAGGGGTGGGATGGATGGCAAGGAAGCCAGTGTCATGAGTATATTGAAGGAGATAGACAGGTGGGGGTGGTGTGGGCAAATCAGCAGTGTGTAGGAGATATAGGAGAGGAGAAAGGATGCAGCCCAGGGGCACACCTGCAGTATGGTAGAAGATATAAGAATTGGTATTATGAATGGTGACATAGGATGGGCAGTGGGAGAGGAAGTAGGTAATGAGATGGATGAAGCTGATAGGAAGGGCGTAGGTCTGGAGCTTGAAAAGGAGCTCGGAATCCCATACAGTTATAGATGTTATGGAGGTCAAGGAAAACAAAAACAGCAGAGTGATGGGAATTGAGATGGAGGGATAGGAGATGGGTAAAGTTAAGGAGCTGGTCGTCAATGGAGAAGGAGGGCCAGAAACCACACTGGGCAAGAGGGAGGAAGTGGTGTTGAGTTAGGTGGTGATGGATATGGCAGGAGAGGATGGACTTGAAGCACTTACTGAACATAGAGGTGAGGGATATTGGGTAATAGGAGCACTTACTGAACATAGAGGTGAGGGATATTGGGTAATAGGAGCAGGTGTCAGAAGCGGGTTTATTAGGTTTAGGGAACAACTGGATATGGGAAGTTTTCCACAGGTTGGGGTAAAAGCCAGTGGAGAGGATAGTGTTGCACAGGGCGGCAAGGGTGGTGAGGAAGGGGAGAGGGCATTCCTTGAGGTGGTGGTAGCTGATGCACTGTTGCTTTTGAAGAAAGTTTAGATTTTTTTATTTCTTTGTTGTGATTTCATTCCCCTGTCCCATATGGGCAGGGGAGGGCTAGCAGTAGCACAATCCGCCACTCTTCAGCCGAGTGACATTACAGTTAAGAAAAGAGGCAACTGTACGTAAAAAGGGCGAGCAAAGGGGGACATAAAAACATAATAAGTGGGGAGAATGGAGGTTTAAAAATGTTCATAGTGGGACAGTTAAAAAAGTCGACATAAAGTTAAAAAACACAGCTGGCAATTCGTGGAGCATATAAAATGCACTGCAGTCACACGCACATGTCGAACTACTAGACTAGAAGAAGAAAACTGGAGGCGTGATGGTGTTGTTGAACTAGCAATAGACGATGTCATTATTAACACTGCCGCTATTATTAACTTATCGCTTGGAGCACAATTTTTATGTGGACGCCAGAATGTTGCCAGCACTGCGTAACGTTAGCGCGACTTATTACCCCGCCAATATGTTGTGTGCCGGTGGGCGAAGCTGACCTTCTCTATATCCTGCCCCCCCCCCCCCCCTCCTACAGAATTAGCTCTTCTCTTTGTGAACAAGCAGTACAATCCCCAATCTAGAACGGCAACCAGTCAAATTGTTTCGCACTCTGTGGATGTTAAACGTCGCCCATCTACCTAACATCTCTCTCGAATGTGTGAGAGTTCAAATGTGTGTGAAATCTTACGGGACTTAACTGCTACGGTCATCAGTCCCTAAGCTTACACACTAATTCAGCTAAATTATCCTAAGGACGAACACACACACCCATGCCCGAGAGAGGACTCGAACGTCCGCCGGGACCATCTCTCTCGAGGACGTGATGCGAGCCGTGTGGGAGCGTACTATGAGGTCCACTAGGAAGTACTCTTCCATCCTTGACTGGTGGACACAGCTGACAAAACCGAGGCTCAGGATAGCTTTGATACTTTTCTGTGCTGCCAAAGCGCGAGACATTCGGGGAACTTACTACTCCCTCCTGCGTGAACTTTATGGTGCTGCGGATCACGTTCCTCTGAGAATAGCGGATGTTAGGCGTGTAAAGCCAAAATTGTTGTCTACATCTACATCTACATAGGTACTCTGCAGTTCACACTTAAGTGCCTGGCAGAGTGTTCATCGAACCATTTTCATACTAATTCTCTACCATTGCACTCTCGAATGGCGCGTGGGAAAAAGGAACACCTAAATCTTTCCGTTCGAGCTCTGATTTCTCTTATTTTATTATGATGATCATTTCTCCCTACGTAGGTGGGTGTCAACAAAATATTTTCGCATTCGGAAGAGAAAGTTGGTGATTGAAATTTCGTAAATAGAACTCGCCGCAAATTTCAGTGACTGCCACCCCAACTCGCGTATCATATCAGTGACACTCTCACCCCTATTGCTCAATAACGAGAATCGAGCTGCCCTTCTTTACACTTTTTCGATGTCCTCCGTCAATCCTACCTGGTAAGGATCCCATACCGCGCAGCAATATTGCAGCAGAAGATGGACAAGTGTAATGTACGCTGTCTCTTTAGTGGGTTCTGCCAACAGAGCGCAGTCTTTGTTTCGCCTTCTCCACAATATTAACTATGTGGTCTTTCCAATTTAAGTTGCTCGTAATTATAATTCCTAGGTATTTAGGCGAATTGACAGCCCTTAGATCTGTACGATTTATCCTATACCCAAAATTTATCGGATTTCTTTTATACCCCTGTGGATGACCTCGCACTTTTCTCTGTTTAGTGCTAATTGCTACTTTTCGCACCATATAGAAATTCTCTCTAGAAGAAGGGAAGACTCGAACCTCCGGCGGGAGGGGCCGCGCAATCCGTGACATGGCGCCTTAAACCGTGAGGCCATTCCGTGCAGCCAAAACACAGATATTATCCACATATAGTGCAGGGGTGACAAACGGTCTGGCAGAGGTCGTAAGTCCATTTACGGCAATTAGAAAAAGGAGGACACTTGATATAGAACCCTGTGGAGTGCCATTCTCCTGCGTCCACGGAGAGCTGAGGACAGTGCCAACCCAGACTCTGAACGACCGACCGGGACAGGAACTCTCGAATAAAAATCTGGAGGGGGGCCCCAAAGACCACACTCATGAAGCGTAAGAAGGATGTGGTGGCGCCAAGCTGTGTCATAGATCTTATGGTGACTGAAAGAAGATGGATGTGCTGACAAGAGGACTGCCAAACTGTGGTTTCCAATCGAAGTGAATGGTCGATCAGAGACCATCCCTCCAAAAGCCATACTGGTAAGGAGATAAAAGGTTATAAGATTCAAGGATCCAATTGAGGTGACAAGCCACCATCAGTTTTAGTAACTTGTATGGGACATTTTTCAAGCAGACGCGACACATCCTTGCCAAGCTTAAGGACATGAACCACAATATTGTTTCTCCTTGGAGCCAAATATGACTTACACACCTGGAGCAGATAATGGCGTTGTGGAGGATTGAGGTGTTGAAGTAACTGATTATGGATAGAATCAGAGCCAGGATCTGTGAAGAAGAGAGGGCCAGAGGAAACTCCCATTCAGTAAAATGTTCACTGTAGGATTCCACCTGACAAGGGATAAAACATGCGCATGAAGCTTCAGCCCACTGTTTACGGAGGAGGAAGGCAACTGGATAGGAGGCTAACGCTGATGCCATCGCAAAATTGGTCGTGAAGTGTTCCACCAGAACTGACGGATCTGTACAAAGGCCAACTGGAAAGGCAAGGCCCGGAATGCCACTGACAACCTTGGAGGGTGTAGAATGTAGCCCACACCCATGACGAAGGGACAGAAGAACCTAAATGGGAGACACACCCGTTTGCTCTGTTTTATTAAGCAATGGGATTTGGTGCAAAGACATATAAAGGTAATAAAACCGCCAAAGGACATATGCTGCTAAAGATGTTGCAAAGTGCAATGACAATCACGGATAGTGGTGGCAATAGCAGTGCTCCACCATGGAACTGGCTGATGGTGAACAGGGCCCCTCAAGAGGGGAATGGCAATGCTGGCAGCGTGGATTATTTTATCGGACAGATCACGGATAACTTCATCAATACAACCTGACAAAGAAGGTGGAAACACGACCTGAGAGGTATATAAAGGCCAATCAGCACGATGGAAAGCCCAGCTGGGTGACCTGGTCATTGGGAGGCGTGAAGGGGAAGAGAGAATCAACAGGAGGCGGTCGCTATCACAGAGGTCATCGTGTGGTGAACAGTGTAAGGAAGGAAGAAGAGGAGGGGAAGAAAGTGAAAGGTCAATGGCAGAGAAAATGCCATATGCAGCACTAAGATGAACAAGGGAATTATCATTAAGAAGGCACAGGTCGTGGTCGACAAGAAATTGGTGAATGAGGAGCCCCCAACTATATGAAGAAGCACTGACCCACGAATGGTGATGGGCATTAAAATCCCCAAAGAGAAGGAACGGATGGGACAGTTGCTGAAGGAGGGCAGGTAAGACAGCATATATAGGTGGTCTGTCAGGAGGGAGATAGAGATTGCAAACAGTAATGGTAAGGTCAAAGTGGACCTGGAAGGCAACTACTCCCATTGTACTAGCAACAGCGATATGGACCTACATGCACACGCCACCGGAACCTGTCGAAGGGCCGACGCAGTTCCGACAGAAAGCGCAGAACCCACGAAGGGTTGGTGACTAAGCATCAGTAAAATGAAATTCTTGAAGAATGACAGAAGCTGCTGAGTAAAAGGCAATAAGGTACTGCAACTCTGGTAGGTGATGGTAGTACCAATTACATTTCCAGTGAATAATCACGAAATGGGTATCCAGGTGGGAGGCGCATAAGTTGGAGCTAATCTTGGCATGGCCTCACCATCTTTCACCAATGACGATGGGATGACACCCATAAATACGATGTCAGACTCAGATAGCAATTTTGGGGGGGGGGGGGGTGGCACCTCTGGGGCCAGAGGGGACACCTTGTCTTTGGACTTCTGTATCTTCTTCTCTTTCACAGGTTGAGGAGCGCAGGGCACAGATGGAGGGCAGACTTCTGCAAGATCCAGAACTGAAGGAGAGCAGGCAACTTCGGGGTGCACAGACTATGTGTCCCATGGCGTAGTTATGGTAACAGGCCTTCAGCCTGAGAGACGCTGGGGGAAAAGGTCTCTAGAGGGAATCTCATCATTGATGGGCACCAAAGAAGGGGGATACTCTTTCAGACAGGGAGGGGGACAGTATCCAGAGGAGAGTGAATGGGAACTGCAGAAGATGGGGGGAGAAGAGGGGAAAGGGACGCGGGTAAGCAAGAGGGAGGAGGGGAAAGGACGTAACAGAGGTAAAATTAGAAGTCATTGACATTTTTGACGAGTCTCAGTGCAAGATAGTCGATCCAGGGACTTATACTCTTGTATCTTCCTTTCTTTCTTATAAGCAAGGCAATCTGGTGTAGAGAGTAACTATCATGACAATTTACACTCACAGGTGGAACACAGGGTCTCCCCTAATGGAGTGGCTGTGCACTGTCACCACATATAGGTTCTGCTGTACATCAGGAAGACATGTGCCCGAAGTGGAAGCACCAAAAGTACCTCACAGGTGGCGGGACGTACGGCTTCACGTCACACTGGTAACACATAACCTTGACCTTCTCTGGGAGGGCGCCAGTATCAGTGGTGTTGTCCTTATGACGTTTCTGCAAACGTTGAACAAAGTGAACACCCCATCACTTCAGACTGGCCCTGAGTTCCTCCTCAATTTGAAAGATGAGATCTCGATGAAAAATGACTCCCTGGTCCACATTCAAATAGTAGTGAGGTTTAATAGACACTGGGCCATTGCCAAGATTATAACAAACACGAAGAGCTGCATATTGGGCGGCAGAAGAAACTTTGATCAACAGGGAAATCGACCACATCACACTAAAAGACTCCAATTCACCATCTTGTCTTCAATATTCTCCACAAAAAGTTGCGGCTTTGTGGCGGTGAATGAGTCCGCGTCCATCCTAGTACAGACCAGGTAGTGGGGAAAGTATTTCACTTCAGCTGGCGAGCCTGCCCCTTCTCCCAGAGTATAGCCAGGGAAGGAAAGGCCGTGGGGTCATAGGAAGAAACATTCAATGATCTTTACCTCTTGAAGAGACGGCCGTAGGAGAATCGCCAGAGTTTTATAGCTAGATACTCTTCATGCACAAAGCATCCGCCCTGATACTACCCACTCTGATCAGGGGCTCCCCCATAGCACCACGAAGACACAGCTAGGATGCTCCAAAATGACAAGCAACCACTCATATTCATGCATGAGGAGGCAACAGCCCAGATATCAGAAGTGTAATCCTTGCATTGTCAGGGGACTCAGCCAGATGGTTACACAACAGCTCCAGCACATGGATCGGCTACACGTGCTGGTGACCTAGTGTGCCAGAGGGGGCTACAGCAGGAAAGGAAGAGCTGAAAGAAGGAAGGAGAGGAATCCACGCCATAGACGCTAGGGAGGAAGTTCTTCACCAATTGGCTAACACTACAGGCAGAAAAGGGGGACCAAAACCGCCAAAAAGGATGAACGAGAAAAGGCAAGAGAAAGAAACCACAAGCCATACAGGAAACCAGGTAAATATTCAGGTAGACGTAAGTAAGAACACCAAGAGAGGGGGAGGAGGAGACAGCGTGGAAGGAGCCAGGATGGGGAGAAAGCGGCACGGGGAAGAAAATGCAGTCTAAGAAGGAAGAATGGGCGCCACTCATGAACTCATGAAAGAACCGTGAGCCTCTTGGGGAGCGTTTTCTGTTTTAAATTTTCTGTTTCAAATTAAGATCAAAACTTCTTAGGATTTTCTGTGAAGTCGGTTGACATAAAGTTTGCTTTAGAATTCACTGAACGCTTCACGCATGGTCCTCGTTACGCTAATTTTGTCTTCGTTCAACTTTTGTTTGTGTGTGAGACTTTTTCCTCAGTTAAATTTGCTGTGAAGCTCTCTTTGCTTTCGTAGGAGCTTTCTGACAAGGCTGTCGAACTACGGCGGGTTTTCCCGTCCCTGATAACTTTGTTCGACTCATACCTTACAAGATGACAACGCTGTTCACACCCTGACGCGTCTCGACTGACCCGCTAAATCATCGGATCTTAATCCTAAAGAAAACATCTCGGACTATTTAGAGCAGCGGGTATAACTCTGTAGAATTTTGTTGCTCTACGACATCTAGGCTGCATTTTCCATTTCTGAAGACATGGACTCCCGAATTGAGGTCGTTATCAAGGCTACAGGCCTAATGTCTTCTGAGCTTGAGCGAGATTTTGTTCAGCGTGCTTATCTGCATTTAGTGACGTAGTAATTGTAATGAGCAGTCAAAGTGGAGACTAGTATCGTGTAGAGTTTCTGTCCCTGCTTCCTGACAGGCAGCAGTACTTTTCTTGGTGATATCTCTTATATGCGTTACCATTTGTATGTACCGATTAAAAGCGACGCAGGATTAAGACACTGGAATGAGTGAATTTATTACTTTTAAAGTTTTACTCTGTACTGTGCTTGTTATGCCAAGAGACGTTATTCAAGGTTGCCATACTTCGAATCGTCAACACCTTTTGTGTACTACTTTGCGTGATTGCCACACAAAAGTTTCAAAACCACGAGCTATGTTGGACACCCTAAGAAGTGTCATATCTGAGCGTCACAGTCATGTCCAAAAATGAACGCGAAACTGTGAAGGTGGCTGCACCAGGCAGAAAAGTTACACCAAGATGCGCTCGCGTATCAGTAGTTTTATAGCGAAGAGTGGTGGACAGTGAGAAAGCTACTAATTTTTAAATATCGAGGTATATACGTATATGCGATTGTATAAATGAGTTTAGCGCCTATATCTAGGTATACAATGAATGTATTTCTGTAGCTTTGTCGTGTGTTGAATCTTAGTTTAAAATGTTAAGATACAGAAAATTTTCTTTCTTATCAATTATTTCTTGCACGATCCTAACTGAACACTGCTCTCTAAACAACGATTTTAGTCTTGCCTTCTTTTGTACGGACGTAAAGATTTTATGCGTTGGATAAATGTGATCACGCCAAATAAAGTTGTCCACGACAAAACATGAGTTTTCAAACGCAGCGCAAGTTCTATAACGTTATCTGCCCTCCCGTCTCTGCCTGTGTGCATAAGCACAACTCGTCTGTGCGGCTGGTTCCGGCGGAGGTTCGAGTCCTCCCTCGGGCATGGGTGTGTGTGTTTGTCCTTAGGATAATTTAGGGTAAGTAGTGTGTGAGCTTAGGGACTGATGACCTTAGCAGTTAAGTCCCATAAGATTTCACACACATTTGAACATTTGAACACAACTCGTAATCGTGATGATGTGCCCCCCCCCCCCTAAATCACACAACTGCATTAAAACGTGACGTCGGCATCCATGCATCGATCTACTGAAGTAGCTATAGCTGTAAACTATTAAACTACTTAATATGCATATTACACAGAAAATTTAATAATTTTTTAACATTTTTCTATTCACTGATGTAAATAAGTGCTCTCTTCTCTTCTTTACCTCACTAAGATCGACTTTTTTCATACGAGTTTCATATAGATATATGGAAATAGAAATGCCGTGTGGCTAGGGCCTCCCGTCGGGTAGACCGTTCGCCTGGTGCAAGCCTTTCGAGTTCACTCCACTTCGGCGACTTGCGTGTCGATGGGGATGAAAGGACGATGACAAGGGCAACACAATCTCCGACCCAGCCGGGAATCGAACCCGGACCGTTAGGTATGACAGTCCGTCGCGCTGACCACTCAGCTATTAGGGGCGGACTATATAGATATTATTACATAAGGCTCCACCATCCGAACAGGCCTGGGAAGTCCCAATGGTACCGACGGATGATGGGGTTAGCGGCGGGGGGGGGGGGGGGGGGGGGGGAAGGATGTGGTCAGCGCACCGCTCTCCCGGACGTTGTCAGTTTTCGTGATCAGAGCCGCTCGATCTTGGTCAGGTAGCTCATCAATTGGCCTCGCAAGGGCTGAGTTTCTCCCGCTTGCCAGCCTAGCTGGACAGCACATAACTTCTGTGATCGGAAGAAAAACAGTGTTACCACGGCGGCAAGACCGTTGGCGAAGTATTGTCCGGCAGATTCAATGATGACTCGTTGTCAAGTTTAGCGAAACTGCGCATCGACTAACTGGCGCCGCCTGAAAACATAATATCATGAGTATGCAGCTATGATCACTTTAATCGTGTTTTATAATTTGACTGGGAATGCTTATATTTTAAAGTCTGTCTTTTTGTAAGCTGAAGAGAAAAAAAATTAAATTTTGACAGCTACGTACTCAACACTAGTGCCACCAGTCAGTTAGAACTTACATTCTTGTATAATTTTTTTTAGTGAAGTTGTTAGTTGGGATCCCGATGAGGCACAGATTTTTAATAATGACAGCTTTTGGTGAGTCAACTTTTTAAAAACATTTTTTTTAACTTTCCAGTTTTTCATCTTTTGTACCTTGATGTTGTGTAACAAAGGCCTGTCGCTCTTCATGTACATTTAGTATTAATTTTGCAGATATGTGTTGTTGGCAACAGCCGAAACTGTGTAACAAATAAAGAAATTTTATTAAACGACTTAGACTGTTTTATTCAAGAAATATTCACAATGATCGCGGACTCACACAGGAAATTTAATACCTTTATTAATAAATCCACCTTTAGCCATTCTAACTTTGGCTTTACGTAGTAGAACTATTCTTCCCCAAAAAGAGCACGACTTAGCCTTTCCCCGTTATTGGACTATTCAAGCTAGTACTACGTCTTTCATTATCTTAACATCTCTACCATTCTCTCGTTCTTAACACAGAAGCGTGTACTCAGTGGTGAAGCTATAATAAGCATATTCGCGCCAGCAATGTATGCATTACAAAAACATGTTACGAGCTCAAACGTAATGATGTACCTCAAAAGGAAGACGTCTTTCATGCCAAACAGTAGAATTTCTTTGTAGGAAGGACGCATTATATTGCACTGGATGGAATCTCAGCAACAGATGTACAAATAAATTCAGCACGGCTGCAGGTAAGTGCATTAAGATCATTGGTATTCTTGTTGTATACTAACGACTGAGCAGACAATATTGATAGTAGCCTCAAACTGTCTGTAGATCATGCAGCTATCTATAATCAAGTATTGTCTGAAAAAAAAACTACTGAAATATTTAGTAAGAACTTGATAAGGTTCACTTCTCTGCAAAGAATGGCAGCTGGCTTTAAATGTTCAGAAATGTAAAGTAGTACATTCCACAAAACTACAAAATGTAGTATACTATTACTGCAATATAGATTAGAACTGGAAGCAGTTAAATCACACTAACACATGGATGTAACAGTTCGGTGGAGTATGTAACAGAATGATCACATACGCCCATTTGTAGGTGAAGCATGTGGCAGACTTCGGTTCATTCGTAGGACACTGGGGAAACACAATGCCTTCAAAGGAGACTGTTCACACGATGCACACCCATCTTAGAATACTGCTCAAATGTGGAGTAACCATGCCAGACATGGGTTTGAGAGGATAAAAAAAAGTGTGTGAATTTCTAAGAGAGCAAACTGCTGAGGTCGTCGGTCCCTAGACTTACACATTACTTAAACTAACTTATGCTAAGAACAACATACACACCCATGCCCGAGGGAGGACTCGAACCTCCGGCGGTAGGGGCCGCACTATCCGTGACATGGCGCCTCAAACCTCGCGGCCACTGGCGCACGGCCTTAAGAGTATACAGAAAATGTACGGAAAAGGGCAGCAGGTATGGTCAGGTTCGTTTGACACATGGGGTAACGTACTGGTAATGCTGGAGAACCTGAACTTACAGACTCTTGTAGATAAACGACAACTATCCCACCTAAGTTCCCGTTTTACATCATCAATGTAAAAGTTTACTGCAATACTTAGCAGGGGTCACGAAAACAGGTTATACTAACGATAGAATTTGTAACGTATATGCAACCAATATGTAACGTAGCTGCAGCCAATATTGCCTGTGTTTGTCAGTGAAAATGGACTCAATAAGCAACCTGAGCTATCTAACCTGCAAAGCTCTGTATGTGTGCCAGGTTCATTGTCATTTAAGCCCTCAACAGATCGTTACACGAAAAGCATAAAACTAACATTTGAATAAGCTGACTGCGTATTTGAATAAGAATTTATAAGTGATACAGAATCTGGCTTGTGCAATGGAATTTTCTGGATTAGAGTACATGACATGTTGTGGTATGTCAGTGTCTCTGTTTTGACCCTAAGTTCTGCACTCACCTCTTTAGATGACTGCCTTTTTCCTTGTGGTTGACAGGAATTTGCAGCAGCATGCAGCAGCAGCAGCTAAAGATTATTGTTACTACGAATGAATTTAATAAAAAGGAGTTTCTTCGGGTCCTGTTAATTACTAAACAACTTGTGAGAAGGGATTTCCTAAATTAAGTCTGTTTAAAACTTCAGAATCATCATGACCAATAACAGACAATGACAGTTTCAATGATACAGGTATCAATAATGGCTGAGTGCCAGATTAACAAATTATTTCAATTTCAAAGTTACATTAACATTTAATAACCACAACATATTATTTAGATGTGGAGAATAATAATTATTATTATTTGGAGGATAAGTGGCAACTGCCTAGCCGCAGTGGCTACACCGGTTCCCGTGAGATCACCGAAGTTAAGCGCTGTCGGGCGTGGTCGGCACTTGGATGGGTGACCATCCAGGCCGCCAAGCATTGTTGCCATTTTTCGGGGTGCACTCAGCCTCGTGATGCCAATTGAGGAGCTACTCGACCGAATAGTAGCGGCTTCGGTCAAGAATACCAGCATAACGACTGGGAGAGCGGTGTGCTGATCCCACGCCCTTCCTATCCGCATCTTTCTCTGAGGATGACACGGCGGTCGGACGGTCCCGGTAGGCCACTCGTGGCCTGACGACGGAGTATTTGGAGGGTAAGGAGGCTTCTTTAACTGACAAACAAAACATGGGAGTATTGCAAACTCGGTCTAAGAATCACGAGCCTAACCCTGCAATTGCTTTTGCGCAATCCTTGCGAATTTTACCTTGAATTCCATCTTCAAGGGTAGCTAAGCCATCTAAATCTCTCCTAGCTACAGGCTTTCAGTGTGGTAAGATATGCCATCACCGACGTGACACGTCTTCTGTCTCCGAGCTCTCGATCCACACTACTACTACCACTCTCGCAGGCAGACGTCGTCTCACAACAATGCTTAGAATCGCGATCCCATGTTTCGCCCTAAGATTGTTGCTATCGATATCTGAGTGCTTACACAATGCAAAGAATAGCGCTTTGTTGACTATATTGCTTTCAGTGTAATGGAGAGTTCTGACACACTCCTTACACATTCTCCGAGGATTTTTCCCACGCTCCGTACGCTAATGAAAATGTAGGAAGTACTGCCGCGCGGGATTAGCCGAGCGGTCCCCGGCACGGTAGCTCAGCGTGTTCGGTCAGAGCGTAAGCTGCCCTTTCTAATGAGAAACTGAGCGAACGGATCAACGAACAAATTGAACGGGTATCATCGGACGTCCGCCCTGAACAAATTCAACGAACAATATAGAATAAAGTGTTGAGCCGCGGTCTGGCCTAGATGGTTAGGGCTCGGACTCTTACGCCAGAGGTCTCGGGTTCGTTTCCTCCTCTGTCGCCACTGTGTGGGGACGCCGGCACGGTAGCTCAGCGTGTTCGGTTAGAGGGTTAGCTGCGCTCTGTAATAAAAAAAATGAGTTAATCGATCAACAACGAACTTAAACGGATGTATTACGACGTCCGCCCCGAGCAGATGCAACGAACGAAAGCGAACAAAATGGGATTAAAAAAAAAAAAAAAGGTCTAAGGCGCTGCAGTCATGGACTCTGTGGCTGGTCCCGCGGAGGTACGAGTCCTCCCTCGGGGCCGATCGGGGTGGCCGAGCGGTTCTAGGCGCTACAGTCTGGAACCGCGCGATCGCTACGGTCACAGGTTGAATGCTGGACATTTGCCACGCCGGACATTTGCCACACCGGACATTTGCCACACTTGCCCCTTCGCCAGGTAGCTTGAGTAGCGATCCCTTAGGTAAGGGACGCCCTTCCCCGCACTACCTCTGTCCGCTTTCAAACCGCCGTCTCCACATTTTACTCGATACAACCAGTACGTAAGGGATCTTCTTCTTTGACATCTTGGCCAAATACAGAGCTTCTTTTCCGAAATCGAAATATTTATAACTTTTTGGAAACGAAAGCAATACCGACGATCATGTCAGTATGTAATTAGTTCTGCCAAGTATAAATATAGATTCCTCTGTCTGTACGGTAGCTTCCTTTCACGCTTACTGATTGCAATAGAAACAGTCCATCGGCATGGGAGCAACAAGAAAGGAACGATGAAACGAGAATGCAAATGGACGCTAATCATTTCTTTTTTATCACTGCATTTGTGCCTACTTTAATTACTGCAACTGCATACCCAAAAGACAATAGGGAAAGAATAAACAGGTTTGTGAATGTTTGAAAAGAAGAACGACTAACTCCATATTAATTTACTCTCTAAAAACATTAGTTAATAAAGTGTAGCGGACAATGTTCAAAACATAACTGAAAACACGTTCACTAAATAGAGATAAGAACATCTATGATTGAAATGTCATCTAAAGTCGACGTACAATTTTAAAATGTTAGAAATAAGGAAATGAAATAATAAAGAATGCTACGCTTGTAACGTACGTTGTTGTTCTACATTGTTTAGTTCTGGTATTTACAGGAGCACAGAGAAAGCATCTTAGGTTCTGGAGGGAAAAGCCGTAATTGTAATTATCTGCACTACAACAGAAATAAGAAGGACAACTTAAGGAAAATTAATGTAAGCTCACAATCGACTTTGAAGCAGGTAGTTCCTGTGACTTAGTATGGGCAGAGGTTATATTCGACAAACGGAATAAATCAATAACTGGCTCCTTTTACCGACCCCCTGTCTCAGATGAAACAGATGCTGAACAGTTCAAAGAAAAGAAAACTTGAGTCTCATCACAAGTAGGTGCCCTACTCATACAATTATAGTTGGGAGTTACTTCAATCTACCTTCCGCATGTTGACAAAAAAACATTTTCATACCCTATTGTAAATAGAAAACAACTTCCGTAATTGTTCTAAATGTTTTTTAAATTGTTTTTAACAATTAGTTGACGAGGCCATTCAAATGGTAAATGGTTACGAAAACACACTTGACCTCTTAGCCAAAAATAATCCTGAGCATCACGACGGATACAGGGATTAGTGAACACGCAGTCGTAGAGAGGCTCACTTCCGTAACAAAGAAATTCACCAAAACTAAAGGCGAAATATATCTATTTATAAAATCAGCTAAAAATTCGGATGACGTCTTTCTAAGAGATAGTCTCCAATCCTTCCAAACTATGTAAATGAAGACCATATGTAACTTAAGTTCAAAGAAATAGTATCAACAGCACTCGAGATATTCATACCAAATAAATTAATAAGAGACGGAACTGATCCCCCATGGTACACAAAACACGACAGAAAGCTGTTGCAGGAGCACCGCAAAAGGCACGTATAATTTAGACGAATGCAAAATCTCCAAGATTGGTGAAGTTTTACTGAGACTCGAAATTTGGTGCGGATTTCAATGCGAGGTGCATTTAATAGTTTCCACAACAAAACTCGCTCTAGAAATGTGGCGGAAAATCCAAAGAGATACTGGTCCCATGTTAAGTAAACCAGCGGAAAGGCTCAGTAAGTACCTTTACTGCGCGACAGCGACGGTAATGTTACTGATGACAGTGCCACTAAAGTGGAGTTAGTAAATGCATTTTCCGAAATTCCTCCAACAAAGAAGACGAAGTAAATAATCCATAATTCGAAATGAGAACAGCTGCAAACATAATTTAGAAGTAGATATCCCTGGTGTTGCAAAGCAACTGAAATTACACTGTCAGTGACAGAGGAAATGATCAAATATCTTTACAAAAAGTCTCTAATGTATAAGAAAAGTTGGTCTAATACATTTGTTTCTGATGTTCTTTAGTAACAATTCATTTTCAGTAGTAAGCTCCTTGCTTTTACTGACCTGTTTAAAGATAATCAGCAATTTAGTAAGAAATTTTAATTAGAGGTGCCAAAATTGTCAACCTTAGCATCGGATCAGTTTTGGGATGTCAATTTTAGGTGCAATTCAAAGGTTCAGTTCCCATTTTCTTTTACGAAAGCGCAAACTATCAGTTTAACAAACCATGATATTTTAGGTGATAGTTGCGATTCTGTAGCTTCAGAAAATTATTTTAGAACTCACAATTATTTAATAGTACGGCCATAATATTGGAAGGTACAAAAACGTTACGCTAACGTGACAACAATAGGGATACTTTTGTGAAGCTTGAAACACTTTTTAATTTTTACATTAAAGGCTGATTCGCATCACACTTTTCACAGGCTTTGGACCGTGAAAATGATAAATGACCATCTACCATTCTGGCGTGTGTAAAATCAGTCTAAACACGCTGAACTAATGTACACTCTATTTAAAATTACAACTTAATATTAGCTCCGAGAATGCTGCTTGAATGTTTTAATAATTTTATCTCAGTAACCTGCGAGGACTCAGTGGTCTTCATAGTTTTTAATACATTATTTTTAACGTATTTTAGTCTAGTTTCTGAATATGGACAATGGCTTTCAAGCAAGGCCTAATGTTACCAGTCTTTACGATTCTCTCTATCCTGACGTCCAGGTTCAAGTACTTCTTCTTCCTCTTCTTACCTTCAAGATTCATTTCCAATTTCATGTAAATGTGGTTTGTGAGCTCTGCTTCCTTTTTCAAGCACTCCACCAAATAGTTGATTTTAGGGTGAGGGTTTCCAATAATACTATTTATTTTGTTGTGCCACCCTTCAACAGCATTCGTCGTTCGGTGCCTTTTTCCGTAACAGTCCCACATTTCTATTGCGATATCCTCATTCTCTAGCCAGTTATCCACAAAGTAGTCAAACAATTGAGAGAACCTTCTGTTATCAGGAGCTTCTGCATGAATCTCAATCCATTGCTTACTTCCTCCGGTTTTACAACTGCCAGCGCTGCACACATGCTGACGTGAAGACTTAAATCCTCGTTCTAGTGGTACTCCTCAGTTAGACCGAGAACTCGAATTCTTCTCCATAAACTCTTCATCATATGGAAATAGAATCCATTTATTTCAGTTGTGGGAAAAAACTTGACGAATGGCCGATATCGCAGCTGCCTCAAAGTCAAAAAAAAAAAAAAAAAAAAATGGTTCAAATGGCTCTGAGCACTATGGGACTTAACATCTGTGGTCATCAGTCCCCTAGAACTTAGAACTACTTAAACCTAAGTAACCTAAGGTCATCAGTCCCCTAGAACTTAGAACTACTTAAACCTAACTAACCTAAGGACATCACACACATCCATACCCGAGGCAGGATTCGAACCTGCGACCGTAGCAGTCGCGCGGTTCCGGACTGCGCGCCTAGAACCGCTAGACAACCGCGGCTGGCGCCTCAAAGTCCACCTTTACTTGTTTAGGACACCGCTCAGAGACTGCCTGTCTATCAGACGAAACAGACGAACATATGTGTCTTTCTTCTTGTTAGGGAGAAGTGCAAATACAGTAGGAAGAATGTTTGTTTCTTTAATCGGGCCTCCTAAGTCTACGTGTATGGTGTGGTTCTGTGCAAACTGCTTGCTGCATCTCTTAAATGTTCCAGCCATAAAAAAAATGGAAACATGTTTTTAAACTTTCTTTTCCTTTGCTTCCACTAAAAATCATTATTCTCACCTCTAATCTATCGTCTTCCAGAAGAAAACTGCTGCCATCTCCCATTTTTAATAGATCTTCATGAAGATAAATTTCATAAGAGTTCTTAGGCTCTTGTTGGTTCCCCCACTCTTGACTCCATCGACGACGCATGGTTCTATTCATAGATTCTGAATTAGGCATCACTGTAACAAAGTCATAAACTTTATTATGTAGATTTCCCATCTCATCCGCGTATATCTCCGATAACTGTGTAGTTTCTTCTCGAGACCTTCTCTTCGGTCTTTCCACTTGCTTTCTCACTTTCAGAGCTGCATCGTCAGGTGGTCCACAGACATGTTCTAATACGCTCAACACTTCTCCGTTCCTCGAAAGCACCTTTCCCCTGCAATGATCCGCTTTTCGGCGTAAGCACATCCATGTAACAACACCTTCTTTAGATTCCCTCTGTTTAAGATACGCGTAACCTTTCTAATGAGCAGGTGGCCTGCCCTTGTTCGTTGTAATAACTTCCATACTGATGGTCACGTTAGGAACTTCGAAAGCAAACTGGGCGGGCGGGTGAGGAAGAGGTGGAGGAGGGGGGGGGGGGGGGGGAGACAAGGGACCGGACCCTTCGGAGCAGGTAAAACCGTGGCAAATGTCCGGCGTGGCAATTGTCCGGACACCCGCAGTTTCGTATTCTGCCTCGGGCATGGATGTGTGTGATGTCCTTAGGTTTGTTAGGTTTAAGTAGTTCTAAGTTCTAGGGGACTGATGACCACAGATGTTAAGTCCCATAGTGCTCAGAGCCATTTGAACCTCCCTCGGGCATGGGTGTGTGTGTTTGTCCTTCGGATGATTTAGGTTAAGTAGTGTGTAAGCTTAGGGACTGATGACCTTAATAGATAAGTCCCATAAGATTTTACACACATTTGAACATTTTTTTTTTTTTTTTTTTGAGGAAGTGCTACAAGAGGTGCAGTTGTAAGTACTCTCTGCCCTGCACTTCGCAGTGGTTTCCAAATTATAGATCAATGTTCACGTGCACACCTATAAAAACAAGACTCTGACGTAAGTCACTCCCTAGTTCAGCTAGCACCTGTGTTGCTTAAATTGGCCATCTCGTGTCTGAAGGTACTACCATCTCCGCCCACGAGGTTGTAAAAGCAAGACGTACAATACATACTGTAGTTACATGAGTCGGACCATCGCAGTCCGCTTTTTCTTGTTGTGTCGGTGGTAGTGTAAAGTGGAAAACATGGCGCATCGCCATTAATTTGGCTAGTTAGCCGCGAGTGTGTGCTGCGGCGGGAGAAATGGCCGGAAGTTATAGGCGACTGGCGACGGCGGCGACAGAGGGGTGCTGTGCGGGTCATTATGTGCGTCCAGCGCGGCGGAAGCGGTCATCCCGCGCCGGAAGCCTCGGCTCCAAAGGATTACCGCTCTGCTCATTTGCCGACCGGACAGCACGATCGGCCCCGTCGACCGTATGTAATTGCTACTCCGGCCGGCGGTCATATCTCATCTCCTCGCGCACCCTTTGTGCAGTCTAATGGGGACTCCTTCCGCATGCTCGTACGGCGATACGGACACGAGATGACCCGGCACAAGAGTGCGCATTCACTAAGGGCGAAGATAAATTCTGGCGCTGGGGAATGTCGGGCTTCACGGGGGGAAAGAATCGGTGAGTACAAGTTGCCAGTGGGAAACGACTTTTGATGCGAAAATGGAACCCCTCGATGGCTGCCCCACTGATTCCCGTTCGCTCCACCCGTGTTATAAAGATGATATCGTACATTCTACCGGCTAAGGAACATACGAAGAATTCCAAGGCACTCTCCTTAGAATTCGCCGGCCGCTGTGGCCGAGCCGTTCTAGGCGCTACAGTCTGTAACCGCGTGACCGCCAAGGTATCAAGTCTCAGGTTCGAATCCTGCCTTGGGCATAGATATGCGTGACGTCCTTAGGTTTAAGTAGTTCTAAGTTCTAGGGGACTGACGACCACAGATGTTAAGTCCCATAGTGCTCAGCCGACCGCGGTGGCTGTGCGGTTCTGGCGCTGCAGTCCGGAACCGCGGGACTGCTACGGTCGCAGGTTCGAATCCTACCTCGGGCATGGGTGTGTGTGATGTCCTTAGGTTAGTTAGATTTAAGTAGTTCTAAGTTCTAGGGGACTTATGACCTAGGATGTTGAGTCCCATAGTGCTCAGAGCCATTTGAACCATTTGAAGCCATAGTGCTCAGAGCCATATAGTTAAATCTGTACAGCATTACCAAATGTTGACTAGGTTTTGTATAGTTCACAGGGTCAGTAGTTTTTATATATGTCCAGATATGACAGTTAACTGTTATCCTTTTCGGAACCACACAAAATTGTTGTATTATTTCAAATATTTTTTTATGAGGGCGTGGCATATGGACGTCATAAATGAGCAATGTAATGGTAGTTTTTAGTTACTACTCAACCGGATAGAGACTTACCTTGGTCCAGCCGGCCGTACTTCACAGTTTATTCTTCGAAATAATTAAGAAGTAACTGTGTTGGATTGCCGTAACATAATTTGTTGATCTATTTACAACAACGACGGTGAATAATAACAAAAAACTGATTATGAAATTCGTACTTTATGTTTGGAAGAAATTACAGAGAGATCCCCAGCAGCGACCGCCATGGTGCAGTGAGCGGAACGTGTAAATGTAGACTACAGCACAGAAAAAGTATCACTGAGAAAAGCTTTTGGAAACTGCTGAAAAAACCAGCGTACTGGACACGTGGCTACGGTGTAGAAGGAAGTGCAAGTGCAGTTAAAAGCAAAATAGAGAAATAATGTCCAGCCGGTCGGATGCGGGAGTGTAGACGTTATTTATGAGTCAGATCATTTATTTCTCCCGTGCTCTTTGCTTTGAGTAGCTCATGTATTATCATTCGCCTTTCTCACTTTCATTTTAGTTCGGCTTTCACAGACATTCTTTAACAACCATAGGTATTCGGCAGTATATACTAGATTATAATATTATCTATTAATATTAACTGTACGAGTCATACGATTTCTTAATTTACTACGTTTTCATATTACGCGTGTATCGCTGAAATACCGTTTCCTGTGCTCCAGTGATTTCAGGTTACAACATTAGTTGTTATTGATGTATTTTGGTTGCGCTTCGGGTCAATAGAGTCATCGAACTGCCTAGATTGTGTGCTGCTGGCACAACGGTAAGTAATTGACTGTATGGCAAGAGGTTTCGCCCCACTGACATCAGGGTCAATATAGTCTGTCGGCGCCCGTGTTGACATGTTTCGGCAAACAAATCAATCTCTGCCTTCGTCTTGGAACCGCCTCGGAATCTGGTTGAAGCAGCGTCCGTGAAACACAGCAGACGAATTTCCTCAGGACACTTCGATGCTTCCAGTTTTGCTCGTCATTGCGGTTACAGACTGGACTACGTGAACCTTTTTATGGGGTGACGCCTACATCCCATAACTTATTACTCCCATGCATAACATTCTAATACGACACATCCAAAGTTTGGACAAAAATATGAAAACACAGAGAGTAATGGATTATTGAACATAAATGCAGACACTAGCTAAACCTGCAGATTACACTGTTGTATTTGACCACGAATGGCACGTGTGCCATTCCCTCAATATGTTGATGTGCCAGTCGTTAATAGAACCGTATTCTGTGTAGCTCTGAGTGTATTATGTCGGAGTTAAGTGAATCCTAAAGTGGGCTAATTGTTGGTACTCGGCCGGCCGGTGTGGCCGAGCGGTTCTAGGCGCTTAAGTCTGGAACCGCGTGACCGCTACGGTCGTAGGTTCGAATCCTGCCTCGGGCATGGATGTATGTGATGTTCTTAGGTTAGTTAGGTTTAAGTAGTTCTAAATTCTACGGGACTGATGACTTCAGATGTTAAGTCCCTTAGTGCTCAGAGCCATTTGAGCCGTTTGTTGGTATTCGTACGGTGGATGTTTCCACAACCTAGGGAGACCAAGTTTTTGTATTTCAGGAGGAACCGTGTCGAAGATTTCTACTACAGTCAGGGAAAGCAGAAAAACATCATCCGCTAAGTCACAACGCTGACGAAAATATTTGTTCACTGATTGTACCACATGGTCATTGAAAAGGATTGTGACGAAAATGAAGAGGACGATAGCTGTAAAAGGCACTACAAAACTGAATGTCGCAAATGCGAACCCTGTCAGCACCAAAACAACACGAATGGAACTCTGTAAGCTGGAAATTGCAGGGGGAGGTGTAATTCAGAAACCACTGATCAGCGATGAACGTGATGCTGAAGCCATAACACCTGGACTATGAAGTAATGGAAGTCATTCGATCCGATGAGCCTTGTTTCACATTTCCCAGCTTATGGCTGAGTTTATGTCCCAAGAGTAAAGCATGGCTGAGATTTAGTGACGATTTGGACAGCCATATCGTGGTATTCCATTCCATGGTTACTCTGAAAAGTCACGTTACTGTCAAAGACTGTGTGACTATTTCTGCTTGTCAGGGCCAGCTCATGCTACAATTTTGTTGCCCAATTGTGATGCTGTGTTCCAAACTCCCATGTTCGCACAGCTAGCATCGTCCAAGACTAGCTTTGTGAGCAACAAGAAAGAATTTTTGCATCTTCCCTGGTCTCCACAGTCACCAGATTTCAATGTCATTGAGCTTCTGTGGTCTACTGCGGAGAGAAGTGTGCTTGATCGCCGTGGAGCTCCATCACCCACAGCTGAAGTTGCCATTATTTGCAGGAAGAACTGCATAGCATTCCCTTGAGAAATGCACAAGGCCTGTATTTAATCATTCCGAGAAGACTGACAACAAAGGAATTTGCATATGGAACAAGCTTACAGATATGTGAATGACTCCTTAAATAATAGAAAAGGCGAATATTCACCAGAGACAATGGTAACGTCAGGAGCGCCCCAGGGAAGTGTTACAGGGCCATTGTTGTTCTCTATATCCATAAATGATTTGGCGGGCAGAGTCTGCAGTTGCGGTTGTTTGCTGATGATGCCGTGGTGTACGGTAAAATGTCGAAGTTGAGTGACTGTAGGAAGATACTGTAACGTCGAGAGTCAAACCGCAATAGCATTTTGTTGCAGTAAGATACCTTGCAGTACTGGCTCGTAGCTTTGGAGTCGGTGGCGGTGACAGCCGCTTGTATCTCGGCGTGATTCACTCGCACCTGTCGCTAGCACGACTGTGGGAACCGCTATTTGTGTCAGTTCCAGCGACAAAATGTTCAAACCCTTAAGAATATAAATAAACTGTACTAAATCTTATTCAATTTCGAAAAACTTTATATTTAGTCTTTTGATATAAAAAAAAGCTGGTTGCAAAATCTCAGCTTTCTGGCTGGGATACTTTCAAAGTTAGAGAAAATTACCAAAAATACCAAAAACCGACACTAGTAAGATTAAAGTCAGTTCGGATGCATAACAGTTTGTCCTTTGCTATCAGTTGGAATCATTACTGAAGTTTACAAAATGTTAGGTCAGAATATTTGAATTTTTATACCTAAATAATGTTCGCTATTTTTCGTTTTCGTAATAGAGAATTCAGTAAGAATTAATATTCACTTAGTAACTATTTGTTTTGTTGTGTAAATAAATGAGAATAAATGAGAGTCTGTATGCAGGACATACGTAAAGATTCAGTATTATCTCCTGTTAAACATTATGAAACTTGGTCATGGGAAAGTGTGCAACAAGCTGTTGCAACGAAAGCTGTAATTCCTCTTACTTGCTGATGACGTATGTCCAAGTGTGCTTGTTTTTGTAAGAAGGCAGTTACAAAAAGTTATTTGTAGATTAACGTTTTTCTAAAGTTATTTCAAGATTAGTTTTCGTTTGGTTTGGTGGAACATAAAATGACGTAAATGCATCTGTGAATGTTGATTGGAGTAAAACAGTTTAGGCGCGAACATGACCTTGAAAGATTGATCCGATTGGTTGTTAATTTGATCAACCAATCAGCGTGAAGTCTTTCTCGCGCACTATCAAGTAGTATATGCGCTGTGAGCAGCGGCATTGGGGCAGACGTAGTCTCGCTGTCGGACGCGCAAGTCATGTTAAATGTGTCCGAAAAGTTATATGTAAAATGAAGAAGGTAGTATTATTTCGAGTTAGGTTTATATCGCTGTGAAAGCAGACGCATTTACGGACAGATTGTGAAAATTTGAGCTTTGTGAAGGAATTAGTTGGAGAGATAAACGCGTGTGAAGTCTCGGCCTTTGTGAAGAAATCCGCGTGGCATATTTCGTAATCGTTTACGGAACAGTTGACGAGCAACTTCTTTTAAAGAAATCCACTGAAAAGGACCGAATGTAAAACTCATGTTGTGGCTGAGTATAAACTGTGAAAATCGCGTAACAATTTGGGTTGAACTTTAGTATATTTCTCGGTGTCTTGCATGTGTACTAGATGGTATGAGCTGTGAGATGCGGACAGTGATATTAACTGTTAGTTTTAAATGCGGGCTAATGGCACCTATTTTATTTGGCATCTGAAGCAAATAAAGAACTATTTGCCGAATTTTGACATTTTTCTAAGAGATGAAACAATCGTCCTCCACCCGAAAATTGTTATAAGATATTTACATGACATTTAGCTACAGAGTTAATGCGGCTTGTGCTAACGTAAGTATTGACGATGTTTTTCCTCAACGCCGTTTTTAACATCGTCAGAACAGTATCTACGTTGCAGAGAAGCGGGTTGGTAACCAGACGTCGTACTGAGGTAGGTGGAACTTTTGTGGTTGATAGTACGACGAAAGAAGCAGTAAGCAGTTACGCGAAATTTAGCACAGCAACGCCGCAGTACAAGTCGTCTTACACAAAATTTCCGGTTGATGTGAGGAATGGCAGCTAGCCCTAAATGTGGAAAAATGAAAGTTAATGCGCATGAGTAGGAAGATCGAACCTGTAATGTTCGAATACAGTATTACTAGTATCTTGCTTGATTCAGTCAAGTCGTTTAAATAACTGGGCGGGACGCTGCAGAGAGATATGCGTAGCGTTCTCGCTTCCTGCGCCCGGGTTCCCGGGTTCGATTCCCGGCGGGGTCAGGGATTTTCTCTGCCTCGTGATGACTGGGTGTTCTGTGATGTCCTTAGGTTAGATAGGTTTAAGTAGTTCTAAGTTCTACGGGACTGATGACCATCGATGTTCATTCTTATAGTGCTCAGAGCCATTTGAACCAATAGAGAGATATGCGATGGAACGAGCATGTGAGAACTGTGATATAGAAGGCAAATGATAGGCTTCGATTTATCGGGAAAATTTTAGGAAAGTACGGTTCATATCTAAAGGAGACCGAATATAGGGCAATGCAGCGACCTATTCTTGAGTACTGCTCGATGTTTGGGATCCGTACCAAGTCGGATTGAAGGAAGACATCTAAGCACTTCAGAGGCGGGCTGCTATATTTGTTAGCGGTAGGTTCAAACAACATGTCAGTGTTACGGAGATGCTTCGGGAACTCAGATGGGAATCTGTGGAGGCGACGTTCTTTTCGAGAAACACTGCTGAGAAAATTTTATAACCAGCTCAACTGTTTAGGTGTCTTTACTCAAGTGGTGTGCGCCAAGAAGAAGAGTTTCAGGTTTGTTACAAACAAATTACTGTTAACAATAATTCTGTAGTTTGCAGAGTTTGGAAATAACGACAATGACAACAAAGTAACTAATAGTTTATTATGAACTGTTTCCCTTTCACAATGTATATTAACAATTTATTTTCCTTTATAGAATATTATTTCTTATACATACTTCATAATTTTTATTTTTAGCAATTTGCTATTTATTAATATTTTTTTGTTTACAACCGTTTGCTCTTGAGAGACCGATTGTTTTACAAAGCTATTTTCTTATGTACAATTCAGTTTATATGGGTTGCTAGTGAAGCAGGATGTCTGACAATAGAGGAAGATGATGATAAACTGCAATGCTACTTTATTAAGAATGTATACAATGGATAACCGTTGATTCCATTTGGACTGGTGTGTTGGCCCCCGGCTGCTGAGTACGGAAAGCCCCATAGAGCAGGCTCACACTACTGAAGGGAGCGTCACACTCCGATCCCCGGAGTGCAGGACACCCGAGTTGAGGCCCCAGCGAGGGCAGTGCAGGCCTGAGCTCCTCACTCCGTCCCTTCGACTGGTGGTGGGGGAGCGCGGTTCCCTGGGCGGGCACTCAGCCGAAGGGGTGGGGTTCGGGGCCTGGGGGCTCCAGAGGCAGCTGCGTCATCTGCATTGGCGGAACTTCACGGACCGATCATACATCAACGTCCACGACGACTGCAGAATGACGAATGATGGCGTCATCGGGCTTAAACGTGATTCTGTCCACTGACTGCAGTGTGTCATGGCGAAGCCACTCCTCATGGCAATATTTAGGAAGATATTAGTGTCTTCCCCAAGGCAGCTGGATATCGTAACAGACAGTATGTCACTTGCAGTAACCGATCTGGACTATTCAGGCGCATGCTCTCCAGTAATCACTTACCCGCAATGACGATAACCAACGCGATGTGTCCCATTTCCGTGTCCAGTGGCTTCCTCTGCTGTACCCTCTGCTCTGAGCCTTGGGTTTCTACATTTTCGTCCCTGATACGGAAATCTGGTCCTGAAACAATATGACCCACGTTACTTACACTTCACTTTTCCAGTCACGGACTCCACTGGACTAGGCATATTTTCTCTGCATCTCCCATCCGATTATACTTTGCGTTCGACTTCCTTGCTGGGTCTTTGGGAGTGCAATCCTTTCCTTGGCAGGGTAAGCCGTCGGTGGTGCCATGGGTACAGCTCAGGATTTGATGGCTGAAGGTGGGTAGTGTTGGGAGTTGGGTGATCTTTCTTTTGAACTGGAAGTATACATGCCAATAACTGCAAGAATTACACAGATGGCTGTGGTAGAGGTCCATGTTGTGATGATCTGGCGGCGGTGCTCTGTCCTGTATTTTGTCATATGATCCAGAAGATGTTCTAATGTTATGCAGGCCATTCTGTGTAGCTATCATTCGGTCTAGGGAGGCGAACAGGATTGAGCTATAGTGTTGTTGAGGTACATAAGGTTTTCGGGGACTAGGATAGAAGGTTTGGTCGGAAAATTAAACTGGGGTGTGGGTAAGTTTCAAGGTAGCGGTTCCTGTTATAATAGTGGGTAGCCGGAAAGTTGTTCTGGAGATGTCGCACTGGGTGCGGTTAACTAACATTCCCTGTGCTTGTAATTTCATACGTTGTGTGCCTCCCCGTTGACTGTGATCATAGCAGGTGACCATTATAACTACAAGTAGTGCAACTGAGTACACGCAGTATAAGCCTACTTAGCGGTAGAATTCCGGTTTTTCTGCACTTATTTCCTTCTGGCATTTTGTCAGGACTTATTGGTGATGAAACAATAAACGTTCGCACGACTTAGGTAAGGTGTATATCTGCTAATTGGCCCAGTTCGGCAACACAGCAATTCTCGAGCTGAGAACAGGGCGTGGAACTGACTGTTCGAAGTTACTAACGATATATTCTACACTTTTGACTGTACTAACCTCCTCAGGGCTTCCCATTACATGGGATACGTATGCAAGACGTAACATTTGAATCTGCAACATTTGCGTGTCATTGGTAATTAAATTTGAATCTGCAATCGAGCACCCTCTATCGTGCTGGCAACGGTGGCCATGCAACAGTGGTACGGTAAGGGCTCTTCTCTGGTGAAAAAAAAAAGAACTCCTCGCTATGCATTGAAGCCCCAAGAGGTGTCCACCGGCCTCCGTGGAATCTGGTTACCTTGTTGCGAACTGCTGTGGTGGTAATATTATGGGTGTTCAGCGTCCCTGAACTGTGTGTAGCAGTGCTTCCTACAGCGGTGTTGCAATGCTGTCCGAGAGAGTGCGGAATAGCTTTGCAATTGCCGTTTGCGTAGCCATGTTGTCTAGGTGATAATTCAATATGCCTACTTTGTGGTTCATGATATCCGCTGCGGACTGTACATCGGTCAGCAGTGTTGCAGCCAAGGATTAAAGTTGCCTGGTGTTATTTATCACGTCATTTTCTAGATAGCTAGGTGGTACGGAAGTCTACTGCATCCTGGTAAGCGTCTTTATTGGCTCACAGCTGACGCAATGTTTCGTTGATGTTTTGAGTGTCCTCTGAGTCGGCTCTCCATGTTGTCTAGGTGATAACTCAATATGCCTACTTTGTGGTTCGTGATATCCGCTGCAGACTGTACATCGGTCAGCAGTGTTGTAGCCAAGGATTAAAGTTGCCTGGTGTTATTTATCACGTCATTTTCTAGACAGCTAGGTGGTACGGAAGTCTACTGCATTCTGGTAAGCGTCTTCATTGGCTCACAGCTGACGCAATGTTTCGTTGATGTTTTGAGTGTCCTCTGAGTCGGCTCTTCCGAAGACGGTTTTCAGTATGCAGCTGCGTGCGTCTATCCGACGCATCATTTTTCGTTGTACCCATGGGACTATCTCCATGGTCTGGTAAACTTGACTCGGTAGTTGAGTAAAACCTGATCACAGTAATTGATACTCTAACTGGACGTTTCCAGACTCTCTCTCTTGTTACCTATCGTAGCTTATATCACGTCATCAGTACATTACAGCCACCTGATTTCCTTTTTTACTGACCCAATATTGAAATCTAGCATCAGAAAAGGACAGATCGTTTCGTACTATCGCGAAATACGAGACAGAAGGCCACGGACATGATACGTGAACTGGGATGGAAATCATTAAAACCAAGGCGTTTGTTCTCGTAAAATTTCAATCACCAGCTTTCTTCAACGATCGCGAAAATATTTTGTTGGCGTCCATCTACACAGGGAGAAATGAACATAACAGTAAAATAAGAGAAATCAGAGCCCACACAGAAAGATTTAAGTGTTCGCTTTTCCCGCGCTCTCTTCGAGAGTGGAATATTATTATTATTATTTTCGTGTCCAGAAAGTACAGTACAGGTATTGACAGTACAGGTATTTTAATACTGTACAAGACATTAAAGATCCTGTCTGGGGTTGTTCGGCCGTCTGGTGCAAGACGTTTTATTTTACGCCACGGCCGGCCGCGGTGGTCTAGCGGTTCTAGGCGCACAGTCCGGAACCGCGCGACTGCTACGGTTGCAGGTTCGAACCCTGCCTCGGTCATGGATGTGTGTTATGTCATTAGGTTAGTTAGGTTTAAGTAGTTCTAAGTTCTAGGGGACTGATGACCAGAGATGTTAAGTCCCATAGTGCTCAGAGCCATTTGAACCATTTTTTTTACGCCACTTCAGCGACTTGCATGTCTTTGTGATGAAGATGGAATGAAGCGATTAATATGTAATCTTAGAGAAGTTGGTGAACGTTTTCAAACTTATCAATTCGTTCAACTTACGCCACGTCAACATCCACGGCTACGAATTTCCAATCACTGTGTATTTTGGAAATTTGTCGTAAGGTCTTATGGGACCAAACTACTGAGGTCATCGGTCCCTAAGCTTCGACACTACTTAATCTAACCTAAACTAACTTACGCTAAGGACGACACACACACCCATGCGCGAGGGAGGATTCGAACCTCCGACGGGGATGCCACGCGGACCATGACAAGGTGCCTGAGTGACAAGATGGCACTGTGTATTTCATAGTCTAATTTTTATCATCATCACATGTAAACGTAATTTATAGCTCCATTCACAGACAGAGTATTAAAAGGATGAGTGAGTAGTTGAATAACGATAACTACCTAGTATAGAGTAGCCCCTTACATCCAGATGAAGGCAGCAAAATATCGAAGCGCCAACTCCCGAGACTCCGAAAACGCTGGGAGCCATCCTCATCCATGACCGCTAAACTGCCTACGATAAAAAACGGATATTGGTCGAAGATGGGCCCAAGCGGCGCAAATCTCTCTCGACTGCGTCCCAAACGTGCTCGGCAGGACTGAGACCAAAACACGTGCGGAGCAACCAAGCAAACTTGTGTTCGTGGAGTGAGCCCCCGATTCATTGTGAAACTCCTTCAGAGTGATGGGATGGTGCTTCATCTTGATGGAGGTGCCGGTCGCCAGACAGGTGCCTTAGGCAAATATCCGTGTATGGACGATCTGATAGTGCGTTCCTGCACTCTTCGCCAGCGACAGACTAACCATATCCCACACAATAATACTTTCCCAACATGCCTGGAGAGCGCTCTGTTGACAGGCAGATGCCTCACCTCTGGTGTTCTACGTATACATATCTTGCTGCTGACATTTACCTCAACTAATCTGTCCAGTCGACCTTTCTATATGCTTTTAACATCCATTGGTGGTATCCGTGAACTCATGCCAATTTCCGTTCCATTTGATATATGGTACAGCGCTTTACGCATCCCACAGTTAGGGATAGTTTTGCCTGATATAAATATTTATCTGCTGTGATTGTCAAGCATCGGACCTGCTCGTATAGCGTAACGCGCAGATCGCTAGACTGCGGGACGGGGAGGTGAGCCACAGCCGAATGGAAGCTGAGTGATAATTAACGATTGTTGGTCTCGTGCACCGCACTGCCTGAACGTGGCTTTTAGGTAGTTTTCCACGTCCATTTAGGCAATTTCTGGGATGGCCTCTTATCCCCACCTCAGAAAATGCGAAGCACGAACAGTTTAAATATGGTACCAAACTGAACGAAGATTACACGACTCAGAGACAAATGTCGTGTAGGAGTTCCTGCGCTTAGATTAACTCACGACTATTCCGAAAGAAAAGCCATCCAACAACGCAGTTAAAATAAATTAACTTTGTCAAATCGTGAAAACAACGGACCCGTTACGACGGGATAAACATCAGAAAAAAAGAGATTTTCAACCCTGAAATGGAAGTAAATGCACTATAGTTTGGTCCTCCTATCTGCTTTTGTAATCCGCGAAAGTCGACGTGGAGCCTCGTCATCAGCACAGTGTACGCTGCTGCAGCTGAGTTTGATAGTCGCGGTTTTCGCCGAATCGAGGTGATCAGGTACAATCTTGACACAGGGGCCCAGGCCCGTCAAAAGCCCTTTCATTGCTAGCACGACCTCGGAACGAAGTGTCTAACGCGTTGGACTGCCACGGTCGGATGAACTGATTTCGATCACCATTCTCATCTTGAGCTCTATTTTCACGCCGACGGGCAGCACTGGGTGTGACGTCTTCCCAGTCGCGGAACACGTTTCACGATTCTGTTCGCCTTGGTGACAAGAGCACTTTTTCTCCAACACAGCGGCCGTATCTAATTCAGTTGCTCATGTCTGTTTGATGTTGCTCAACGAATCACCAGTGCTTTCTCATTATCTTCCCGAACGCAAGGAGGGCTCTAATTTTAAAGCTACAGAACCACCGCAGACTCTTTTATGAAAATCGGTTCCTCAAATATTTGATGGACACTTTCATGGGATATTACATGTTTTCCTACGAGCGCCTGCTGCATCAAAATTTCTGTGGTTTCTATGGTCTCTCGCGAGGGCAATACTTATAATGATTCGCGCTGTCCTTTTTTGTATATGCACCGTTTCCAATTACGCTAACCTTAAATATATCCCACAAACTTGAGCAGTAAACATAAGATGTTTACGTTTTCATCTGTACTCATAATTTACTCTGAAGGAAAATAAATCCTTATTCACTAAGGAGGCCCCTATCTCGTGTTAATATTGTGAAGTATGTCTGCGAAATTACCGTTTCGAATCGTTGTGACAGAAAAAAATCTCATAATCGGGATTATTTCATCAAGGGACGACAGTAACAAAGTATGTTTACTGGCTGTTATCATCGTATCTGCTGGCACTAGGTTTCCCCTTATCCCTTCCATTCATTCTGTAGCCGTCCATTACACTATATGAATATACTACAAAGGTTTATTTTCTCGTAAGTGGATGGTAAATTTCTGGGGAAACACAGCCTTTCTCCAATTTAAAACAATTTATGTATCTTCTTGCCGAAAAGAACAAAATCAAACATGTCCAGCATTATCTAAATGGCGGATTGATTAGCACGGCCGACTTACTTCTCCGTTCTCCCCTGATCCGAGCTTGTGCTTGTGCTTCCCTCCTCATCTAAATGAATGACAAATACAGACTCAAACCACATCAAAGCTTAGAAGATGCGTTATAATCTAATATTCTTTTTAACTCAGTTTTTTACTGTCCGCCAGTGAACTG
This sequence comes from Schistocerca cancellata, assembly GCF_023864275.1. Classification (NCBI taxonomy): domain Eukaryota; kingdom Metazoa; phylum Arthropoda; class Insecta; order Orthoptera; family Acrididae; genus Schistocerca; species Schistocerca cancellata. The sequence goes on along the minus strand of NC_064629.1, from coordinate 98,705,939 downwards.
TTCTATAACCTGCAATATGAAACTGATGCTTTGCAGGTATTCTGTTGGGACTATTTATACAGGGTGTTACAAAAAGTTACGGCCAAACTTTCAGGAAACATTGCTCACACACAAAGAAAGAAAATATGTTATGTGGACATGTGTACGGAAACGCTTACTTTCCATGTTAGAGATAATTTTATTACTTCTCTTCAAATAACATTAATCATGGAATGGAAACACACAACAACAGAACGTACCAGCGTGACTTCAAACACTTTGTTACAGGAAATGTTTAAAATATCCTCCGTTAGTGAGGATACATGCATCCACCCTCCGTCGCGTGGAATCCCTGATGCGCTGATGCAGCCCTGGAGAATGGCGTATTGTATCACAGCCGTCCACAATACGAGCACGAAGAGTCTCTACATTTGGTACCGGGGTTGCGTAGACAAGAGCTTTCAAATGCCCCCATAAATGAAAGTCAAGAGGATTGAGGTCAGGAGGGCGTGGAGGCCATGGAATTGGTCCGCCTCTACCAATCCATCGGTCACCGAATCTGTTGTTGAGAAGCGTACGAACACTTCGACTGAAATGTGCAGGAGCTCCATCGTGCATGAACCACATGTTGTGTCGTACTTGTAAAGGCACATGTTCTAGCAGCACAGGTAGAGTATCCCGTATGAAATCATGATAACGTGCTCCATTGAGCGTAGGTGGAAGAAACTAAAAGGAGCTCTAACATGAAAATTAAGCGTTTCCGGACACATGTCCACATAACATCTTTTCTTTATTTGTGTGTGATGAATGTTTCCTGAAAGTTTGCCCGTACCTTTTTGTAACACCCTGTATTAGATTCGTAACAGTGAGTTGAAGTACGTGCTAGGAGCAGAAACAGACAATTTTTCTAACTTTATAAATATACAAGCTCAGTAAAATAATGTGCCACTGACTCTAATTGTGTAGAAAAGCGTTGCAAATGAGTACTGCTTAAGAAATTTCAGTTACAGAAAAATTTTACTTCTGAATCTAATGAAGTTATTGGAATATATGACATTGACACTGTGACCGATAGAAAGTAATGAACAAATATACTGTTATGAATGCAGGCCAGTCAAATGATTGTGTTTCAGGTTAGTTACTCAATAACGATGAATTTTTATCTTGTGCGGTGACTTCATTTCAAAATCGACTGTGCCAAGCGGAATATCTTTCGGTCTTGTGGTGTTGGCAGTAAAGTGTTGAACGGGAGACTGAACGTGTGCAGCATGCAACACACAATTGGCGAATACTTCAATAAAGCTGTGGGTATTGCGGGAAATTAAACTAAAAATTTTCCAAACTTCTTTTCGTGATATTTTAAAACCATTTTGCAGCAGCCATTGTATCTTTTACCTAAGACTTTCTGGAAAGTAGTATGCAACTGTTATATTTATAGCTTAAAAATAGGAACCAACAATTCGTAAATCTTATAATTGTACTTCAGCCTCATTGCCTCAGTTTATTTCTGTTTTTGTAATGACAGCGTTGAGTATATTACTTATAAAGAGCGAGTAATCAAGGCCAGTGAAGGAAAAAGAAAAATGCAGACAATACATTTAAGATATAGTAAAATGCATTGTTGTTTACATACATTGCAATCTGCAAAAATAAAATTGTAATTTAAATAGAGACGCATGATGCAGGACGGACGTGTGGAATAACCGAAAACTTCCGAGCATTTAATTATTCTGTAACTCTTTCAGTCACTCCAAACCAATTTAGCTAAGTTAGCAATGAGACTTGTACTGATGTCAGGTAACTCCACTGCTCAAACAGTTAAATGGTCATTTCTATGAATCAGATGATTTTCCTATCGCGATGCAGAAATGTGAAACTTAGTTCAACAGTGGCTGGCTCTGAGCACTATGGGACTTAACATCTTAGGTCATCAGTCTCCTAGAACTTAGAACTACTTAAACCTAACTAACCTAAGGACACCACACACATGCATGCCCGAGGCAGGATTCGAACCTGCGACCATAGCAGCCCCGCGGTTCCACACTGTAGCGTCTAGAACCGCACGGCCACCGCGGCCGGCTAGTTCAACAGTACTTGCAACCATTCTCTGTTATAATGCAAAGGGTCGGCGCCCTGCGACGCCGACCTCGTCCTCGAGGGCGCTTAAACAGCAAGGTGCCGACACGTGGGAAAAGAAGGCCAGAGCTCACAAGTTCATTTGAAGTGTAATATCGGCTAATGATGTCACTTCCGTACCAAATTTAACCAAAATTCTGACCAATGCTATCGTGGAAGTGTCGCAATATGATAAGGTCGCCCCACACCCCTTACACACATTCCACACCTACTCTTAACGCGTCTGCGATGGAGGTCATTACAGGGACGCCTTCGTTGAAATAAAGTGGTTTTTGAAGCGTGAATTTATTTTCAAAGAATATTCTTAAGAATTTATTTTATTTACTAGCGAGTCATCAAGAACATTAACACATTTAATCACACTATGTGAGCGTGGAAGTAGTTGCCAGAGAGTAACTGAAGAAATCATAAGCAAATTCCTTTTTAACAAATGGTAATTTATTCACTTTAATCGTGCCTAAAGCATTTTTTAAAAGTAACAGATTTAAAATTTTAATCAGAAAGCGCCCTCTAAATATCAAGTTACAATTTATTCAGAGATAGAAAGAAACAAATTTTTGACTGTATGAGCTTTTGGGCTGAGAACCTTGCCGCTCCCTTTTCACACGGCCGTAGTTACGACCGCTCACAACAACCTCTGAAAGACTACACTGGTGCAAATCTACAACACACCAGATTACTTTAAACTAAAAGTTTTAACAATTCACACAAGCACACAAAGCATGCACCCCGTAGGAGGGATGGAAATGGTACAAAACACTAAAATTAAAATATTAACTTTGCCACCGAAGGTGCAACTTGATTTTAACTTTTAAGAAAGGTCTTACGGCGGAAGGGTGGCAACTTTATATACCAAAATGACCATTTAAATAAAAGCCCATGAAATGCAATCTTATATAAAATTATACAAGGTTGGCCAAACAAGTTAACATGCTCTACAGTACACAGATACCGCCTCTCAAGACGATAGGCAAGATCAAAACATATTTCAGGGATTGGGCCGTTACACTCCAAGCAATAAATTCGTTAACACACCGAATTCGACAAACATGACAGAGGCAGCTCCGAACGACAGACATACTAGCACTCCGACCGACAATCTGACCGATTTCCATCCGTCAGATCCAACTGCACAAACAACAGAGAATATCGGCCGATGTCGAGTAAACCAAGATACCAACACCTTCTAACTCTCCCTCACAAAGATCAAGGCATCAAACACCACTCAAGACAAGTTTGAAAGAATACAGAAAACACAAGTCACAACTGTCAAATCACTACGGAAGAAGGCTGCGGGTTCTAGACAACAACACACACACCACTTGTTATCACACGCGTGAACGGCTGAGGAAACAACAATCCACAAATAACGAACAAATCGTGACAGTCGAGATTTAAAAAGAAGTCACTAATTACTCAACTTGAGGATCCTGCTTCGGAGGAAAGCGAAAAGTCGCTCTCACAGCTAGCGCCTCCAAATGCAACGGCACGTGCCCGCCGCCAAAAGCCCCGGCCTGTCTTCGCTCTGTGGAGAGTACGTCGCTGCTCAGTTCCAACGAACCAACAAGGTCCAACCACATCCCGACTCGGAAAATGGTGTTCATTCTGAGGATCCAAGACGTCGTCGACTAAGACGACCGGCCGAGGAAACGACCAACGGCAGCCCGCTTTCGCCGACAGCGGTCCCGATGAATACTAACCCTATACGGACCCGACTCTTGCTGGCTGCCAACTCTTCTCGACTCAAACTGGTGTCAGTGCTCAGCAGACCACATGTCGCCATCCGACGACCAGCCGACCGATCGACCGACGGCCTTCCGTCTGCGTCGACCACGGTCCCGGCGCGCGCTTGCACCGTGCGGACCTTCCTGCTGCCGACTGCCAACTCGTCCAACAGCGGAGTAACGACGAACCCGACTCAGTCCACAACCCAACAGCGACTGAGACTTAGCGCCGACTGACTAACATGCGAGTGTCTACCTTCCGACTGACTCAGTCGACTCACTGCACCGACTCCCAGACTGACCCCCCTTAAATGCACGTGAACAGGCAACCTTTCCCCTTTCCCACCAGAGGGAGACATCAAAGCTGCGATTGCCACAGCGACGCCACCGCCAAAAACGGAGGGCGACTGCTTCACACTACGCCCTGCGGCGCGGTCTTCAATACAGCAATTTTTACCACGGCTCAGTTTTACTCTGCGTGGCCGAGGAAAAAGTTTCAGACTGACCGTCAGAATCGACACGTAAAAGCCTCAGGAGGTAGCATGACGTGCGTCAATGAAACCACTCCTTCCACTGGGCCGTTCATTTAAACACATGTAGCGGTAGGAAACGACAAATTGCACTGCGATGTGCAATGGATCGACGACCTGGACAACTCTTAAGACTGTTGACACTCCCCCCCCACCCCCTCCCGTCCCCCCGCAGGCGATTCAGCCGTTACCTAACTACTCTGTGGGCTGCAACCCCATTGAATGTGATTTGACCCCTCTGAAGTGTATGGCGACTGCAGTCTTGTGCTTTGATATACAGAGTGGAACAACTAGGGATCTTTCCAAACCGTTCAACGAAACTTGAGTGTAATCCGAAGCAGCAAAGAGTGTTTATGCTTTTCCACCCCTCTTCGTTAAAGCCGTCCTGTGACGTGATCACGACCAGGTGTAACCTTGACACGTGCATGAACTAAATGGCAAAGATTTCCTCTAAGCAACATCCTCAGTGTCTCCGTGCGCCTTTGCTGAGTACTATGAAATGTACTTGAACTGAGACAACCCCTGACGGATTCCTGGGTAGCTGCATCTTACAACTAAGTGGCGCTACACTGCTGCTCTAGCACCTGCTCGCTGGCATGCACAACATGTGAATGGTCGTCATGTGTTGTTGGATATCCCACAACGTCTAGCAAGGGAATGGTCCAGTCCGACATACCGAAGCCTATCCTGAAATTTTTCCCATAGAAACACTACACAGAAAGAAATGCAGCGTTAAAATTTTAGCTGCTAAGGCTCACTACAATTATTTAAAACAAATGTTATTGTTACTCCTTTTTGGTGCACGAAGAATGGCGTATAACAGCAATTTTACAGCCCTTCCTGATTGGTGTGCCAATTGGCGAATAAACAGACCGAGCCGTGAGAGGAGAAAGTAGCGCCGCATGGTACCGAGTCCAAAGCGAACACACGTGAATTTTAAGCTCTTAAACCACTACAAACATGTCTCAAAACATACAGTTTTTGTATAACTTGTAGCTCATGTCGACAGCTAAATTGTTGCTGATGTAATGCCACACAACTGACTAACAGAGGAAAGAAAATGAAGGCATTCTTGGCCGGCCGGGGTGGCCGAGCGGTTCTAGGCGCTACTGTCTTTAACCGCGCGACTGCTACGGTGGCAGGTTCGAATCCTGCCTCGGGCATGGATGTGTGTGATGTCCTTAGGTTAGTTAGGTTTAAGTAGTTCTAAGTTCTAGGGGACTGATGACCTCAGGAGTTAAGTCCCATAGTGCTCAGAGCCATTTGAACCAATCCTTCTCTTGAGCACTAAGTGTTACTCGAACTTGGTATAATATCTGCTGCTTGCTTTCTTCACCAGCACATAGTTCCAAGACTTTTACTTTCTGCATCTATCCTTGCCACACTTCGAAATTTTTCTGAATTGTATGACCATCATTGCTTCTCCCATGATGTACTACTGTCAGATATTTTGAAAGTGTTTTGCTAGCGAAACCTGTGCTAGAGTGCGGACTCCTTTTCAAGCCCAAGAACTGACGAATTTTCTTCATGCTGAACTTAACTTTATTCCGATATCAAGATTCGGCTAACCTTTAAAGAGTGATGTGATTAATTCCACATGGTGAGGAGCTTAATTATTTGTTTTTGGGATTCAGGAATTTTAAATTTGTCGAATTGTAGTTCGTGTGTCTGTGGAATAATTTTGTTTACTTTCAGAAGTAAGTGAATTTTGCCTTCAGAATAACATGAGGATTTTGTTAACGTGGATAAACGTCAGATAAATAAACTTTTGTTAGTTTGACTACCTGCCTCTTTAGTAGTTCTCTCGGTGGAATCGAGTGTATCAAAAACAGAGTACAAAGTCAAATGAAATAAGGATAAAGAAAGATTTGGCTGTGTTCATTTGAAAACAGTTATTTTTTGGACATACTTTAAACGAGGAAACTGACATCAGGATCGATGAACAGAATTATGAATCCCACTTGTCCTTAATGCTAGTCCAGTGTTTTAACTATAGAGCCAACTAGCTTGGTGTGGTTAGCCAAATATGATGTTTGGGATCAGGTGGAATTCGGTGCAGATGTGGGGAAACTTCCGGAAATTTGAATTATAAGTTGGAATAGCTTGTATCTTAAGGTTAGGATAGATATCATTTTAGTTTCATTTTCGAATAGCTTTACATAGAATGTGGCAGTAGCATAGGCATAACGTTGGTTGTAGGGGGAGGACTTGTTAGCGTAGGTGCAGGAGCATGTCTGGATTAGAAATTAAGGGGAGAGTTCTGGAGTTGCTGGTAGCGAGACTGCACGAGTATTGAAATAATTTAATTTTTTTCCTACGAAACAGTGGAACTAATGAGCTGGCATTCGAGTCTTGTGTAGGAGAGGAAACAGAAGCAGGATTGGGAATGAGTGAGTGACTGTTGGTGGCGGTGGCCGAGCGGTTCTAGGCGCTCAGTCCGGAACCGCGCGACTGCTACGGTCACAGGTTCGAATCCTGCCTCGGGCATGGATGTGTGTGATGTCCTTAGGTTAGTTAGGTTTAAGTAGTTCTAAGTTCTAGGGGACTGATGACCTCAGATGTTAAATCCCATAGTGCTCAAAGCCATTTGAACCATTTTGAACATCTGGAGTTATGTACGAGGGTAGGGTGCGAATTAATATGACAGCAGGAGCACTCTTGTGGTTATTCCACTCACCCTGACTGCGAATTTGTACTTCAGTCTGGTGATACGACGTGTTGTACTGCCATTCATGAACAGCATTCCTTTGTGTGTTTTCTAACAGGATAACGCTCGCCCACATATCGCTGTTATAACCCATCATGCTCTACAGAGAGTCGATATGTTGCCTTGGCCTGCTCGATCACCAGATCAGTCTCCACTCGAACACACATTGGACGTCATTAGATGAGATCTACAGCGTCATCCACAACCAGTATTAAACATCTATGTATTGACCGTCCAAGTGCAACAAGAATTGAACTGCATCCAGAAACTGATATCCGGCAGCTGTACAACAGAAGACGCGCATGCTTGCTTTCAAAATTACACCGGTTTTTAATCTTCCAAAATCAAATTCCCAAAATCATTATTCTAAATGTTTTTTTTTGTGATATTTTTCCGTCAATATACACTCCTGGAAATTGAAATAAGAACACCGTGAATTCATTGTCCCCGGAAGGGGAAACTTTATTGACACATTCCTGGGGTCAGATACATCACATGATCACACTGACAGAACCACAGGCACATAGACACAGGCAACAGAGCATGCACAATGTCGGCACTAGTACAGTGTATATCCACCTTTCGCAGTAATGCAGGCTGCTATTCTCCCATGGAGACGTCGTAGAGATGCTGGATGTAGTCCTGTGGAACGGCTTGCCATGCCATTTCCACCTGGCGCCTCAGTTGGACCAGCGTTCGTGCTGGACGTGCAGACCGCGTGAGACGACGCTTCATCCGGTCCCAAACATGCTCAATTGGGGACAGATCCGGAGATCTTGCTGGCCAGGGTAGTTGACTTACACCTTCTAGAGCACGTTGGGTGGCACGGGATACATGCGGACGTGCATTGTCCTGTTGGAACAGCAAGTTCCCTTGCCGGTCTAGGAATGGTAGAACGATGGGTTCGATGACGGTTTGGATGTACCGTGCACTATTCAGTGTCCCCTCGACGATCACCAGTGGTGTACGGCCAGTGTAGGAGATCGCTCCCCACACCATGATACCGGGTGTTGGCCCTGTGTGCCTCGGTCGTATGCAGTCCTGATTGTGGCGCTCACCTGCACGGCGCCAAACACGCATACGACCATCATTGGCACCAAGGCAGAAGCGACTCTCATCGCTGAAGACGACACGTCTCCATTCATCCCTCCATTCGCGCCTGTCGCGACACCACTGGAGGCGGGCTGCACGATGTTGGGGCGTGAGCGGAAGACGGCCTAACGGTGTGCGGGACCGTAGCCCAGCTTCATGGAGACGGTTGCGAATGGTCCTCGCCGATACCCCAGGAGCAACAGTGTCCCTAATTTGCTGGGAAGTGGCGGTGCGGTCCCCTACGGCACTGCGTAGGATCCTACGGTCTTGGCGTGCATCCGTGCGTCGCTGCGGTCCGGTCCCAGGTCGACGGGCACGTGCACCTTCCGCCGACCACTGGCGACAACATCGATGTACTGTGGAGACCTCACGCCCCACGTGTTGAGCAATTCGGCGGTACGTCCACCCGGCCTCCCCCATGCCCACTATACGCCCTCGCTCAAAGTCCGTCAACTGCACATACGGTTTACGTCCACGCTGTCGCGGCATGCTACCAGTGTTAAAGACTGCGATGGAGCTCCGTATGCCACGGCAAACTGGCTGACACTGACGGCGGCGGTGCACAAATGCTGCGCAGCTAGCGCCATTCGACGGCCAACACCGCGGTTCCTGGTGTGTCCGCTGTGCCGTGCGTGTGATCATTGCTTGTACAGCCCTCTCGCAGTGTCCGGAGCAAGTATGGTGGGTCTGACACACCGGTGTCAATGTGTTCTTTTTTCCATTTCCAGGAGTGTATTTTTAGTGGGGTTTCTACTGGATGGTTAGCAGGTGGATTTCGCATGACCGCTTATTGTTGAAAGTTACTTCGAGGCATTTAAGGATATTAGTTTAAATGATTAGGAAGAAGTCATGACGTAGGAGGAGGAACTAAGGCTGATGCACTCTCTAACTATTGCTTAGATTTGGAAGCGTTTATTTTGAGGTCCCTCTGGTTTAATCAGGTATTGAGCTAGATGAGTTGAGTAGGAGGTGTCGGTATTTTTTCATGTCCAAGTGAACCGTAGCGCTAACCGCCAGATGAAATCATACCATCGACGAGGGATCAAACATTCAACTGTTGAACGTGTAGCTTGAGTCATTAGGCCAAGCCGATCTAACACACTGGACTCGCATTCGGGAGGACGACGGTTCAATCTCGTCTCCGGCCATCCTGACTTAGGTTTTCCGTGATTTCCCTAAATCGCTTCAGGCAAATGCCGGGATGGTTCCTTTGAAAGGGCACGGCCGATTTCCTTCCCCATCCTTCCCTCACCCGAGCTTGCGCTCCGTCTCTAATGACCTCGTTGTCGACGGGACGTTAAACACTAATCTCCTCCTCCTCCTCCGATCTAACAGTATAGCGACATAGAACACAAAATGTGCGACCAGGTAAAGTAGAAGTGGCTGGTCGTCTCTGGCCACAACGAGTAGCAGAAAATGCGCAGTGACCGGAGGCAGGTGGCAGATGGAGCGGACGCGCCAATACGCCGCCGCGAGGTGGCGCGGTCCTCGCCGCCAGTCGTAAAAGTCGGATTTCGCCCGCGCCACTCTGCCTCCTTATCTGGGAGCATTAAAGCTAACGATTTTCTATTGAAGTGAATTTTATGAGTTACAGCCCGAATGGGCACTCAGGTCTCCTTCTTTTACAGTCGCCGCGTGACTCCGCCGTGAACAGCAGCGGACAAAAGATGTTTATATCGCGAGAGAAGCTGCGGCCGAATATTCGGCCGCACCAAAAGGACAAACTGGAGCTGCGTGTGTGTCGCGCCAGTCGTACCGCCGGCGTCGTTCAGATCGCTGCCATTAAAGAGTAACGTCCTCTTTTGCCGGGGCGCTTCCCAGATTCTCGACAATGGCCTTAGCACTAAAAGCACCTTCCTTACTCCTTCTCAGTGACCATTCTAGCGTTTAAGCTGTGCGTTCTCAGGAAAATCCTCTCCACGTTCTAGATGATTTAAGTGCTGTGCTGCAACGACCGAGCAGAAAGTAACGTGTTGAACAGGCCTATCTCACTCCAGAAACCGACACAAACATGAAGTGGACTTCGCACTGATTTGGCGATGTTGTTCCCTACCCTCCGAGGCTACCATGATACGAGGCTGTATGAGGGATGCCACTTACGGTTGGTTATTTGGTGCTAGCAGACTTTTGTTTCTCAAGTACTCACACTACAATATGATGCTAACATTCTATCCTGTTTCTCTGTAATATCTATGTCTGAGTATTCTACAATTTCCCTTTGTCTCTCGTTATATATATCAGATATTTGGGAAGTGCATAACTGAAAATGAGTAGGACTGTAGTTTAAAGTTTCGATTATAATTAGCTCATTAGATATTGTCACATCTACATCTACATCTACATGATTACTCTGCAATTCACATTTAACTACTTGGCAGAGGGTTCATCGAACCACAATCATACTATCTCTCAACCATTCCACTCTCGAACAGCGCGCGGGAAAAACGAACACCTAAACCTTTCTGTTCGAGCTCTGATTTCTCTTATTTTATTTTGATGATCATTCCTACCTATGTAGGTTGGGCTCAACAAAATATTTTCGCATTCGGAAGAGAAAGTTGGTGACTGAAATTTCGTAAATTGATCTCGCCGCGACGAAAAACGTCTTTGCTTTAATGACTTCCATCCCAACTCGCGTATCATATCTGCCACACTCTCTCCCCTATTACGTGATAATACAAAACGAGCCGCCCTTTTTTGCACCATTTCGATGTCCTCCGTCAATCGCACCTGGTAAGGATCCCACACCGCGCAGCAATATTCTAACAGAGGACGAACGAGTGTAGTGTAAGCTGTCTCTTTAGTGGACTTTTTGCATCTTCTAAGTGTCCTGCCAATGAAACGCAACCTTTGGCTCGCCTTCCCCACAATATTATCTATGTGGTCTTTCCAACTGAAGTTGTTCGTAATTTTAACACCCAGGTACTTAGTTGAAATGACAGCCTTGAGAATTGTACTACTTATCGAGTAATCGAATTCCAACGGATTTCTTTTGGAACTCATGTGGATCACCTCTCACTTTTCGTTATTTAGCGTCAACTGCCACCAGCAGAGTATAATAAAAAGGGGACTGGAAATGGCAATCATATTTAAGAAGAAACGATCGTGACATTCAGGTGAAGTGATTAAAGAAGCCTTAACAAATGTACATGAGAATAGCTGGAAGGGGATTTGAACTCCGTCCGTCCTGACCAAAAATTCGCGTCACCACCAGCTGTAAACAATAATAGTTTCAAAGCCAGATAATGATCTTACCTCAAGGTTATTGGTAAAGAAATACAGTGTCAGGTTACAGAAATGGGCACCTTGCTTCCCCCACACTCTCTCCCCTGGCGAACCACCGGGCATTGATCAACGTCACCCATGGAAATCATCCAGGCAATTGTGTCATTTGACACAAAAATGGCGAGAGGCCCCTCCCCTCTAGACCAGGGAGGATCATGCAGTCCCCCACCACCACCCCTTCATGTTTTATAACCGGGTTACTTGTGTGGGAAAGGATACTCAGTAGCTGGACAGCTTAGGAAGAGGATGTGCCTATTTATTAATAAAAAATTACATTGTTACTTCACTTGGCTTCTATTTGTTAATTCCAATATCATGTGACACCTGCGGAGACTACACGCAGGCAGATATATAAGTAATCTCACTTTTACAGTTTTTTGATAGTCTAGGAAAGTTTACTTATTTTTCAGTTTTCCAGTTTTGCACCTAGAGGCAGTCTGGAGCACAGGGAGAGGTGTCTATTTCCTTGTAAGAATTTGTGTCACTTGACTACTCGTTATTAATAACAATAATATGTGCCACAATAAGTGACCTCACCTAGGCAGATATGTAAACACTCCCAGTTTTTCGCATTTCCCTCAATTTTATGTATGTTTACATTTTTTCCACAATTTTGCGTATTTTCTCGAATAAAGTAAGACTGTTGCCGACGTCGTGATGATGCCACGATGCTCTCAAGAAATCACAACGCAGAATTAGATGTCACTGATACCGAAGCACACCTCTCCAATTCCATCTTCTATAACTGGGACACTCTAGAGCATAGGAAGAGGTCGTGTCTATTCGTTTAGAACAAACTGCGTCACTATAAAATCTATTTGTTTCATATTTTAAGGCACCAGCAGACGACATACCCAGGTAGATAATATGTAAGCACTCTCAGTTTTACATATTCTCCACAATTTTGCACATTGTATCCAATTATGTGTGAACTTCGCGTCGTGTCAAGCCCCGTAGCATAGAGGCCACCAGGTCGCAAACGGCAGAGATCCCCAAGTCTGTCCAACTCTGCGTCAGACCATATCCTCAGAGGTGGCAGACAAATTTGCAAAGTGTATGTGTAAACACCTCCAACCTAGTGGCTGTCACAAAATGACACTCAATCGTCCAGAGCGAGGGCGTCCCGTCACAGTAAAAATCTGTCATAACTTGCGACGCTTTTTCCAATACACACTGCTAATAGTTTAAGCCCCAAGTGTTATGTTGCGATCGATGTATCACAAGACAAACTGATACAGTGTTTCCTACGAAGATGAAGAATGAGCTATGATCAACCCATATGTATCGTAAGGTTGCTGACCAACTTCGTAGCAGTGACTATTTTGCCTCTGTAGCACATTTTTCTATGAACCGTTATAAGTTCTGACTGTCTTTTTTTACGCAGAGTATTGAGGTATTACACCCTATCAATTCCGAATGACCAATTAAAATTACAGTCTGCCACAACTCGTACACATCCAGCTAAAAATACAAGAAGTTTTCAAATTTTGCGATCCATGACAAGATAAGTCATCGCGGTCAGTAACATCAGACCCAGTATCAGTCACTCCCAAATGAAAAATTGTGGAACGATCACGAAAATTTTGATAGGTCTGCTCGACAAACAATGTCTCCTAAATGTATCAGGAAGGCGTAATTTATTCTATACCACAACCAACCAGACCCACTAGGGCAGATGCATAGCTGTTCCTCGCATTCTCAGATTTATTCTCACCAGAATTTACCACTCTAATTTGCTTAAGACGAACTGATAATCACTTGCATGTGGAGCATGGAATGCTACGTATACTGCATATTATATTATAAACCATTATCGGTCTTTCTTCAAGTAGAGAATCAAGGGCTGACACCCTGTCGCTACCGAATGAGACATTATACGTACAGTCTTCCACAACATGTACACATACGACTAAATATATGAGATGTTTTCGAATTGTAGGTTCCATAACCAGAAACATCATCATGATCAATTCCATCTGAGCTAGTATTAGCCAACCGCAGTAGACAATTAGCTGAACGATGTCGGTCATTTTAATTGCCGTCTTCTGTACCTATCAGGAAGGCGTAATTTATTTTACACCACAACCAGCCAGATGCTCCAGAGCGGATGTGGACTTGTTCTTTGCATTCTCAGAATTACTCTCACTGCAATTTTCCTTTTCCATGGTCTGCTGTTACGTGATCGATCTGTGCGGCGTGGCTACTGGTCCTATATCTTGTCATTACAGCTCCTCTCGATCGATTACCGCATCTGTATGTGTATATATTTTTAATAAGTACATCTGTGACGCCATGTCTATCACTTATTCTGTATAAGTAACAAGAAAATCCATATATATTTTTACAAGGAGTGTACGACGAGCCCTCTCTCTCTCAACCTTTACGACGAACTCTCTCTCTCTCTCTCAACCTTTAGCGCAGATCTCATTCAGGTTTCAGACAGGTTGCACGGTGATTCCAATAGATCACTCACCCTCGTAGCTTTCTAGGAAAGCATCCAAGAGATCTCCCCAGGCACTTTGATCTAGAGTTTATGTCACGTTTCAACCACACTCTAAGATAAATCGCACATTTTTACCAAATTTTTTGACATGTCCAACATATTTCAAAGTTCATGCATTTTTCTGTATGTACGTATACAACTATAAATCTTCTCTTATTGCTTACACTACCAGATGCGGCTTGCTATATTTTTTTATGCCATTCAACTCTAATAACGAGCCCCAGCCCAGCCATGGTATATACCTATTCCTGCATTGGCAGCATTAAGTGTCAAAGCTAATGATAAAACACACACACGTACATGAATTGCTGTTGGTGTTAGTGTGTTGACGTTATTCCTCTGTAAACACACAATTTCGCTATTTCAGGTGTTGGTTTCCAGCAGGGACACACACTCCTCCCTCCACTGGCACCGGAATCGTAACTGGAGGCGGTGGCGGCGGCGGCGGCGGCGTTCAGGGATTGATTGGATGTATTCCATTGATGGGTGCACAGCACAATATGCGGAGAAATGTTATTATTCGGTGTGAAGGCAGCATGCGCTACGTCCGAGCCGAATCTGCTGGCTTAAATAGCCAGGATAATGGGTGGGTGGATCCATCTACGCAAAAAATTTCATATATAATTATCTATATGGATCCACCCACGTATTGTCCGAGGCATCATCCGAAAGGCGGATTTGCCAGTGATACGTCTAGGAACATTGTTCTTCCTGGATTCAGCATGCTGTCCACCAGGAAGTACTATTCAAGGCTCGATCCACACGCGGTACATTCGGGGTGGATCCACCTGCCTAAAGTCTGGGGTGGATCTGTTTGTGCAATTATTTCTGGATAATGTTCGGGTTCGGTATGGATCCATCCATATATGGTCCGGGGTAACAAAATAAATCATTCTGCTTTAGGTCCAAAGCCGCCTCCACCTCCGCATCCGCCGCCACCGCCGCCGCCGCCGCCACCACTGCCTCCAAAGACGCCTCCGGCCTCGGTGGTGGGAGGGAGTGGGTGTCCCTGCTGGAAGTCAACAGCCCAAACAGCGTAACTGTGTACTTACAGCAGAATACCGTCGGCATACTACCTCCATGTACGTGTGTGTGTGTGTATGCTTTATCTTTGTGTTTGACACTTAGCGTTACCAATGGAGGAATAAGTTTGTATCCTGTCTGGGTTGGGGCTCTGTAGCAAAGTTGGATGACAAAAACATAGCAAGCCACATCTGGTAGTGTAAGCGATAAGAGCAAATTTATAGTTGTATACGTACATATGGCAAAATGCATAAACTTCGAAATACGTTGGAAATGTCAAAAAAATCGGTAAAATGTGTAATGTGGCCACAGAGGATATGTGCATCTATCTTAGAGTCTGATCACAATGTGGCATAAACTCTAGATCAGAGAGTCTGGGGAGATCTCTTGAACGCTTTCGTAGAAAGGTATGAGAATGAGTGATCTAATATAAGCACTGTGCAACCTGTCTCCTGACTGAGATCTGTGGTAAGGTTTGAGAGAGAGAGAGAGAGAGCTCGTCGTACATTCCTTGGATTTTGTTGTTACTTATACAGAATAAATTATAGATATGGCGTCACAGATGTACTTAGTGCGAAACAAAATTATACAGGTGTGGTAATCGACCGAGAGGAACTGTAAAGAGTAGATATATGAGCAGTACTCACACAACATATACCGATTACGTAACATCAGATCACGACTTGTGCATGGAAGGAGACTGCCAGGGAAACACAAATCTGGGTGTTGATAACGATAAGGTGGTTGGAATAGTCCATTTAAAGTAGGTAACATGTTGTAGAGTGGAGATATATAAAAAATAATTTATGTCACATCACAAATCCAAGCGTGAAAAACGTTACTGGTTACCACAGTACAGATTTTATGAAGTGTACACATGTGTAACTAGGAGGAACATTTACGTACTCTTCGCTGAAGAACATTGTGTTACCGAGCTGGAGAATACAATGCACACTATAGAATGGATTGTGTGTTTGACACAGTGTTAGACTGTTTAAGTGTTTTGGATATATAACAAACAACATTTACAATATGCTCCATTCTACTCTGTGCCAGTTACACCCATGTGGTGTCAGCTAACAGATAAATTGCAGGACAACAGCTATGTGGCTCAAATGGCTCTGAGCACTATGCGACTTAACTTCTGAGGTCATCAGTCCCCTAGAACTTAGAACTACTTAAACCTAACTAACCTAAGGACATCACACACATCCATGCCCGAGGCAGGATTCGAACCTGCGACCGTAGCGGTCGCTCGGTTCCAGACTGTAGCGCCTAGAACCGCATGGCCACTCCGGCCGGCACAACAGCAATGTGTCTACTGGAGGTAGTATAAATAATCCGAAATTGCCTTAAACCGATGAGTGCTTAGTAATTATGTTCTATCCGCATACAATTTCAGGTATCCACTACATGGAGATTCTTAACACTGACTCCAACAAAGAAGACGTAAATATTACTCGGAAGTTTTACAGTAAAGCATGACAAACACGTTTCTCTCAATCCAGGACATTGTTGTCCACAATACCTTCAAAGAAGGCTATTGTCAGATTAGGAGTGCTACCCATAAACAATACTGACAACAGCAGAGCTGTGTGGTATGTCACGGCTGCTGTCGCAACTGAATCATCAGGGTCGCCATAATCCTGCTGTATCCTCCAGTCCATGTCTAATGCTGCTGGGTGTGGTAAGCCATTTCCATCGCTGCTGAATCGTCCTAGATCAACGACAGCTCCATCTCCAAGCCTCCTTATAGTCCACTGGTTGTAAAAATATTTGAGAAATTATTCCTTATAAACCTGATTTAATTTTTCAAGCACTTCTAGATATTGCTCATAACTAAATTAGTATGCTGCAGAAACATATTTTGCGGGGGGCAGATGATCGTCTTTCGTCATACTTGTTACAGAGAGCGGTCTGGTGCACGCTGTTGGTATCAAGACTAGAAGACATGGTTGTTATTTATGGTTTCTAAAACCGTCGAAAGCAACATCTATCCCAGACGTTTTAACTAGTGTGTTAAGAATATCAGGGAGGGAGGAATCTAGTGATAGTAAGTCTGGTAATGGAAAGGAGACATCTAAGTGGTGGTTCCATTTTTACTCAGATGTTTTGTATCATCGTTACTAATGATTGTCATCCTGTGTTTACCACACACATGCAAAAGATGACACATGAGAGAGATAGGCGGTAAATACTAAGGCAGTTGATGTGAGATCTAAAACGCAACATTGCCGGAAGTTAAAGTAGATATGTGTGACGTATAAAGAGCCCCACGCATTCCTGACCACCATGTCGAAAGTCAGTTACAGAACTGTATCCGTACCGATTTAATTATTTAATGCGGTAATATGCATTTCAGGAGTTGCCTTACAAAATAAAAGCGAAATGATAGATATACTAAATTACTAAGAGAGATAGGCTGACGTGGGATCAACATACCGCCATACGTAGATTGATGTAGATATGACTGGGTGGAAGCACGTCCACCCTCACCAAACTGGATATGTAAAAGGTTACACATAGTACCAAACGAGTTACTGATAGTACTATTGTGCTCTATATCTTGGTGGTATTCTATGTTGCACATCCGAATGACTGTCTACTCGTCATAAGCAGATTGATATGGAAAATTCTAGTGAGAGTAGTTCTGAGAATGCAAAGAACAAGTCCACATCTGCTGTAGAACGTCTGGCTGGGTGTGAAATAAAATAAATTATGCCTTCCTGGTATGTATAGGAGACATTTTTGTCGAGCAGGCCTATTAAAATGACCGAGATCGTTTCGCCATTTGTCTGCTGGTGGTGGCTAATACTAGCTCAGATGAAGTTGATCATGATGATGTTTCTGGTTATGGATCCTACAATTCAAAAATATTTTATGTATGTAACTGCGTGTGTACGTGTTGTGGAAGACTGTAGCTATAGTGGCTTATTCGGTAACTGTGGGATGTAAGTCCTCCATACTCTAATTAATGAACGACCTATAATGCTTTATAAAAAAATGTGCGGTACTAGTAGCATTCCATGCTGCAAAAACCAGGTGATTTTCCATTCGTCGGAAGCAAATCAGTGCTGAAAATTCTAGTCTGAATAAATCTTTGAATGCAGAGAACAACTACGCATCTGCTCTAGAGGATCTGGTTGCTTCAAAAATGGCTGTAAGCACTATGGACTTATCATCTGAGGTCATCAGTACCATAGACGTAGAACTACTTAAACCTAACTAACCTAAGGACATCACACACATCCATGGCTGAGGCAGGATTCGAACCTGTGACCGTAGCAGCAGCGCGGTTCCGGACTGAAGCGCCTAGATCCGTTCGGCCACAGTGGCCGGCAGGCTCTGGTTGGTTATGATACAGAATAAATTATGCCTTTCTTATACACTACTGGCCATTAAAATTCTACACCAAGAAAAAATGCAGATGATAAACGGGTATTCATTGGACAAATATATTATACTAGAACTGACATGTTATTAGATTTTCACGCAATTTGGGTGCATAGATCCTGAGAAATCAGTACCCAGAACAACCACCTCTGGCCGTAATAGCGGCCTTGATACGCCTGGGCATTAAGTCAAACAGAACTTGGATGCAGCTTCAACACGATACCACAGTTCATCAAGAGTTTTGACTGGCGTATCGTGACGAGCCAGTTGTTGGGCCACCATTGACCAGACGTTTTCATTTGGTGAGAGATCTGGAGAATGTGCTGGCCAGGGCAGCAGTCGAACATTTTCTGTATCCAGAAAGGGCCGTACAAGACGTACAACACGCAGTCGTGCACTATCCTGCTGAAATGTAGGGTTTCGCAGGGATCGAATGAAAGGAAGAGCCACGGGTCGTAACACATTTGAAATGTAACGTCCACTGTTCAAAGTGCGGTCAATGCGAACAAGAGCTGACCGAGATGCGTAACCAATGGCACCCCATTCCATCACGTTGGGTGATACCCCAGTATGGCGATAACTAATACACGCTTCTAATGTGCGTTCATCGCGATGTCGCCAAACACGGATGCGACCATCATGATGCTGTTAACAGAACCTGGATGCATCCGAAAAATGACGTTTTGCCATTCGTGCACCCAGGTTCGTCGTTGAGTACACCATCGGAGGCGCTCGTGTCTGTGATGCAGCGTCAAGGGTAACCGCAGCCATGGTCTCCGAGCTGATAGTCCATGCCGCTGCAAACGTCGTCGAACTGTTCGTGCAGATGGTTGTTGTCTTGCAAACGTCCCCATCTGTTGACTCAGGGATCGAGACGTGGCTGCACGATCCGCTACAGCCATGCGGATAAGATGCCTGTCATCTCGACTGCTAGTGACACGAGGCCGTTGGGATCCAGTACGGCGTTCCGTATTACCCTCCTGAGCCCACAGATTCCATATTCTGGTAACAGTCATTGGATCTCGACCAACGCGAGCAGCAATGTCGCGATACGATAAACCGCAATCGCGATAGGCTACAATTCGACCTTTATCAAAGTCGGAAACGTGAAGTTACGCATTTCTCCTCCTTACACGAGGCATCACAACAACGTTTCACCAGGCAACGCCGGTCTACTGCTGTTTGTGCATAAAAAATCGGTCGGAAACTTTCCTCATGTCAGCACGTTGTAGGTGCCGCCACCGGCGCCAACCTTGTGTGAATGCTCTGAAAATCTAATCTTTTGCATATCACAGCATCTTCTTCCTGTCGATTAAACTTCGCGTCTGTAGCACGTCATCGTCGTGTAGCAATTTTAATGGCCAGTTGTGTACGTGTAGGAGACTGTTTGTGCAGGATACAATTTAAATTACCGTGATCATTCCACACTTTGTCTACTAGGGGTGACTGATACTAGCTCTGATGGTACTGATCGTGATGACTTATCTTGTTATGGATCGTAAAATTAGAAAACTTCTTCTGCTTTTAGCTGGTTGTGTACGTGTTGTGGAAAACTATACTTTTAGTGGATTTTTCGAAATTGATGAGATGTAGGACCTCAATACTCTACTTTAAAAAAGACAGTCTGGGTCTATAACAATTTATAAAAAAAAATGCGCTTCAGCGACAAAATAGCCACTGCTTCGAAGTTGGTCAGCAGCCTTACGAAACACATTGGCTGATCGTAGCGCCTTCTTCTTTGTAGTAAACAGTGTATGAGTTTGTCTTGTGAGTCATCGATCTTAATGTAACACTACATTCTTTGTCAGAACGCTTTCTTTAATAAAATATGAGCCCCTTCGCGTTGGTAAATACGAGCCAAGGTACGGAATATTTCTTTCAGAATGTTTTTTCCCTACTAGAGTCGACTTCATGAAACACTGCTGCGCAGATAGACCCTGCAACATTTCTCTCTGAAGTATTAGGTTCCGATGTTAGCTGATTTATTATTTATCATCGACAACATTGTGTTGTGAGAGTGCTAACGACACGTGAGAGGCGGATTCGTTGTAGAATCTTGAAGTCTAACACGTGCTGATATTATTGTAATGAGTATATGTATGGAGTGTTTTTGTTACTACATATTGTTTTTTTTTTGTTAATAAGACTGTGTGCAGTAGTTCACAGGCATGTAATATAAATTAATTATAGTACATTTTATTCCTCTGGCTGTTACGGGACTTCGCCAGGTGGCACACATGGTCGGCAGTGTCAGTCACTGGCTTCCGCTGATACCAGCGGCACGTGGTTCATCCTCGGCTGTTGTTCCAACTGCCGCATTGCAATCGAGGCGGTGATAGTTATACACTGAAGAGCCAAACAAACTGGTACACATGCCTCTATAGTGTAGGGCACCCGCGAGCACGCAGAAGTGACCCAGTACGACGTGGCATGGACTCGACCAATGTCTGAAGTAGTGATGGAGAGAATTGACACCATGAATCCTGCAGGGCTGTCCATAAATGCGTAAGAGTTCTCTTCTGAACAGCACGTTGCAAGGCATCCTAGATTGCTCAATAATGTACATGTCTGGGGAGTTTGGTGGCCCGCGGAAGTGTGTAAACTCAGAAGAGTGCTCCTGGAGAACCTCTGTAGCAGTTCTGGAGGTGTAGAGTGTCACATTGTCCTGCTGAAATTGTCTAAGTCGTATCTAGACGTATCAGGGAATCCATATCACTCCAACTGCAAACGTCCCTCACCATTAGAGAGCCTCCACCAGCTTCAACTCTCCCCTGTTGACATGCAGGATCCATTGATTCATGAGGATGTCTCCATACCCATACACGTCTATCCGCTCGATACAATTTGAAACAAGACTCGTCCGTACAGACGAGGCGTAAAGCTTTGTGTTGTGCAATCATCGAGAGTACGCAAGTGGACGTTCGGCTCCGAAAGCCCATATCGATGATGTTTCGTTGACACTTGTTGATGGTCCAGCATTGAAATCTGCAACAATTTGTGGAAGGGTTGTACTTTTGTGACGCTGAACTATTCTCTTCAATCGTCGTTGTTCCCGTTCTTGCAGGATCTTTTTCCGGCCGTAGCGATGTGTGAGATTTGATGCTTTACCGGTTTCCTGATATTCATGGTACACTCGTGAAATAGTCGTCCGGGAAAATCTCCGCTACCTCGGAGATGCTGTTGCCCATCGCTCATGCGCCGACTATATCACCACGTTCAAATTCACTTAAATTTTGATTACCTGCTATTGTGGCCGCCGTAACCAATCCAAAAACTGCACGAGACGCTTGTTGTCTTATATAGGCGTTGCCGACTGCAGCGCCATATTCTGCCTGTTTACATATTTCTGTATTTGAATACGCATGCCTATCCCAGTTTCATTGGCACTTCAGTGTAAGACGAAATTCTGGAGTGTTACTCCTCAGTGATTCGCCCCATCTCTCCATTAGCGTTATGATTTTTTCTGCGGCTACTTTGAGCTAATGAGATTACTCTATGTGTGGGACGTGCGAGACAGGAGTTGCATGGTCGAAGTTTAATAATTTTCCACAGGTCTGTGTACAATCTCAGAGTAGCTTCTGCAGGAGTCAGGGTCCTGGGTCGTCAAAGACTTACATCTTCTCATCATAAATACGATGGTGATTACACTGTTATCAGGTATGTGCGACCTGTTTTTTTCATCTAATATTTTACGTGTGTCGTTCGCATTCATTAATCACTTTGGGAATTGGTCTTTGGAGGATACTCTTATCAGTGTATGGTACTCGGTCTCTACGGTCACACTTCATTGTATCATGACTTATGCGAGTCCATCAACGACATTTATGTAGGAAGCATTTTCTTCTTTCTGTTGCATTGAAACCATTTCTTTATCTCGTTTGCGTGTTGCGATGTGGTATACGACTATTTTCGGATCTGTTTACAGGTCTTAGAGTGACGTAACATTGCAAGACTTACATGCGTGACAGATCTAACCCACCGTCAATGTGGTCCTAGTACTGTATTTGGTCGCTACATTTTATTCCCCGATGTACGAGGTATGGATCACTTGTAGTGGGGGAAGACACGTCTGTTGTACCAGTACTGCTCTCGTTGGAGGGATACTCATTATTACCACACAGATAAGTTTTCGTAGAAAATACACTAGTATGTGGACAGTGCGGCATGTCTTTGGAATTCTGCATATCAGTCGAAAGTGCATTCCATACCCGGATTTTTCCATGGTTAGTGTACGAGGTTTATAGTAATGTCACAGATAATAGCAGGGTTTATTTTGTTACGAGTCGTTATTCAATCTGGGAGGCTACCTTGCTGAAAATGGAGTCACCCCCGCTAGTTTCGAAAGCGGACTATTGGAGGGAGGAGGGGAGGAGTATGTTTCTGATTGGTCCAGAAAGAGGGAGCCTTGAGGAGAGATATATTTGGCGCTTAAACTGTTAGCAACGGTTATCTACATAGGAGTCTACAGATATCCTCTGGTTAGCGTGTAGGTATCTGCGAGTTAAGGCTTGGGGAGTGAGGAGGGGGAGTGCTTGCCGGTGAAACTGTTAGCAGTGTTTATCTGCAACTGCGTTGACAATTTATGACACGAGTGGCTGTGAGCACTATGGGACTTAACTTCTGAGGTCATCAGTCCCCTAGAACTTAGAACTACTTAAACCTAACTAACCTAAGGACATCAAACACATCCATGCCAGAGGCAGGATTCGGACCTGCAACCGTAGTGGTCGAGCTGTTCCAGACTGAAGCGCCTAGAACCGCTCAACCACATCAGCCGGCCAATTTATGACATGTTTTCATTGTGGCGGGACGCCCTCGCTCTGGACGATTGAGTGCCATTTTGTGACAGCTACTAGGTTGGAGGTATTTACTTGTACATTGTACAAATTTATGTACCACGTCTGGTGGTATGGTCTGGCATATTGTGCACATACTTGTGGCTCTCCCGTTCGCGACCTAGTGGCCACGATGGTACATAATCTTCAGTACCGTATGGTATTATTTGGCGAATATAGGTGAGGAGTTCTTCGTAATCTAGGTGTGTAGCGTTCTTTGATATTTCCATCTACGAGTTGGGATCTCTTCACCGTTATTACCACTAGCAGGAGATTTATTTTATTTTATTTAACTGTGGGACCAAACTGCTGAGTTCATCGGTCCCTAGGCTTACGCACTGCTTAATCTAACTTAAACTAACTTACGCTAAGGACAACACACACACGCATTCCCGAGGGAGGACTCGAACCTCCGACGGGGGGGGGGGGGGGGGGGAGGCAGCCGCACGAACCGTGACAAGACGCCCAAGACCGCATGGGTACCCAACGTGGCGGGCAGGAAATTCCTCGGCCAGAACTGATAGAGAGACAATGTTAGGCACCAACCACAACGTTCTCGGCAGTTGCTGCGCACTGTTCCCGCGATCATCGGGGTTCCCTGCTTAACCCCCTCACGTCGGAGTCTAAAGGGGGTGGTGTATTCTACAGCAGGAGACATGACATTCGCTGGGTTTGGTGTAGACACTGGACGACTCTCTTTAGAGGCACGCTATAAATACACTATCTCTGGTTGGCAGCACCATAATTTTACTATGACGTCACATAATTTAGTAATGTAGCGTGATATTTCTTATAGAATATCTTTGACTTATAGAATTCTCTGTGACATCACTATTTCTGCCAACGTTTTCGTTACTAACATCATGACGTCACACACTAGTAATGATACACAAATCGGGAGCAAGGCTGACAACACCATGACGTCGATGCGACACGATGCAACGTCGTGACAATACACGACGTGAAGTTGACACATAACTCGCCTAATTGGGTATAATGTGCAAAACTGTGGAGAATATGTAAAACTGAGAGTACTTACATATTATCTACCCGCTTGTGGCGTCAGCTGGTGCCTCGAAATATTAAACAAATAGACCTAGAATGACGTAATTTGTTCTAATCAAATAGACAGAACCTCTCCCTATGCTCGAGAGTGTCTCACTTATAGAAGATGGAGTTCGGGAGGTGTGCCTCAATATCAGTGATATTTAAATCTGCATTGTGATTGCTTGAGAGCTTTGTGACATCGACGCGACGTCTGAAACAGTCTTACTTCATTGGACAAAATACGTAAAATTGTAGAAAAAAACTGTAAAACTACATAAAAGTGAGGAAAATACGAGAAATTGGGCGTGTTTACATATGTGCCTAGGTAACGTCACAAGTTGACAACAACGTAATATTGTTATTAGTAGCTTGCCGCTGTGACCGAGCGGTTCTAGATGCTTCAGTCCGAAACCACGCTGCTGCTACCGTCGCAGGTTCGAATCCTACCTCGGGCATGGATGTGTGTGAAGTCCTTAGGTTAGTTAGGGTTAAGTAGTTCTAAGTCTAGGGTACTGATGACCTCAGATGTTAAGACCCATAGTGCTTAGAGACATTTGAACCATTTTGTTATTAGTATATTGGCATCATGTGACATAATTTCTTATAAACAAATACACACCACCTCTCCCTATGCTCCAGAGTGCCTCTAGTTATAAAGTAGGGAAATTGTGGAAAATACGTTAACTTGGGGAGACTGTGAAAACATACGTAAACCTGGGAGCACTTACCTATCTGCTGGTTGTAACCTCTTCCAGTGTCACATAATATTGGTATTAACAAACAGAACTCATGTGACTTGACAACGTAATTTTCAAACAAATAGACACATCCTTTTCCTATACAGCCTAACTCCTCAGTAAGCCCTCCCACACAGGCGTCCTTGTTCTAAAATATGAAGGTGTGGAGGAGGTGCACCATCCTCATTGGTCCAGAGGGGTGGGGAGGAGGCCCCCGTCATTTTTAAGTCTCATGGCAATTGTTTGTGTGATTACCCTGGATGACATTTATCAATTGCTGGTGGTTACCTAGGGGAGAGGGTGAAACAAGGAGCCCAAGCATGCAACCCGACACTGGGTGTCCTTATCTGTAAATCTGAGATAATGTCGTTATCTGTCTTCGAATCGACCATGTACTACTCACGGTGTAGTGGTTGTCATCAAACAGTCAAACAGTGGTGTGACAATGTGTGCAGTAGTATGGAGTTACTGAAGCAAAAGTTGCCAACAACAGCAACATTAAATGCTCAGTCTGTGGATGCGACGATGAGGTTTCTGAAAAAGTTTTACAGTGTATGACTGTGAGCCCCAGACAAGAAAATGTAATTAAGTATGATATGAAATGGAGGTTATAGAGAGATAAACCACGCTCTTGCGTGGTCAATTCAGCACGAGCGGAATTGGTTCCGAGACAGAACGCACCATTTCCGTAGTTGATAGTCTGAGTTTCATTTACAGGCGAGGTGGGGTATACACAGAGTGGAATGATAAATTACCGCAATTGTCACATGTGGACAGGTGAAAATCAAGGGCAATCGTGGAGGCAAGACTACAAGTTGACTTTGGTATCAGTGTGTGTGTAGGAATTGAGCGTGACGGTCTCGCAGGGCCATGCACTTTACAAGACTAATTAATAGCTTAAGTTTATCACAGATTACCCGCAATGTCAGAGAACGTTACCCTTGGTGAGAGACAAGAAAATTAGTAAAAGTAGAAAAGTACTAACCTACTTTCTTTGCCTTGTACGAAATTACCTAACAGAATCGTTTGAAGAGCGATGCATCCGGCGAGGGATTTCGTTGTTATGAACTCGTCTTTGACTTAATCTTAATCCCTTACATTTATAGTTATAGAGACATTTCAAGGCTCTAGTTTATTCTACACACTGGTAACGTGGACACGCGTATGTGCCATGCACGTGACCAAATTCCAGGGCAGCCAAACGTATTTGCATGCGTTCATGATATTTTGAGCGGAAGGGCTGAAAGACGTGTAAGAATGAATGTTAACCACAGTGGGAGCCAGTTGCAGTGTCCACAGGTACGCTACGATGACACAGGAGCTCCTTGCAGAAGCGTTACGTATTCGTAGTGTAGTAGAATAAATACGTTGGCATTTATGTGTAAAAACAGCATTGGTGAATAACGTAAGTTTTTGCAACAAGACGACTACAACGGTAAATAAGATGGCAGCACTAAACATTATGACAAAGCTATATAAATTATATAAAGCCTACGCAATTATACTATATAAAGTAGTTTACGTATGACCCTGTCAGCACAAAATGAGTGACAGCATTATGTCATTCAGGAAGAAATACTGCAGATCACACGCAGTGTACTGAAACATACACCGGTAAATGTGGCAATAAGTGAACTATATATCGCATAAGGTAAACATTTTCAAATTTTATTTGTTTTGCTATGAACAACAGCTCTTAAAAATTTCACATAAAGGGGACATCACAATATAATATGTGACCACCCCATGATAAAGAAATAGTTATAGACATAATATTTATAACCTTGTAATAAATTTAACGAAAAAATCCCATCAAGAAAAAATAATCTAGAGAAATGTAGTTTTTGGGATACATTTGTCCAGGTAATATATTTAAGTGATTAACGTTGCAAAATCACAGGTTAATGTAAGTGCGAGATAAGCCATTGCAAATGTGAAGTGCTTGTACATTGATAACCGGTGTAGCCGCCAGAATGCTGAATATAAGCATTCACATGTGCATGGATTCCGTCGTACAGGTGCCAGATGTCACTTTGTGGAACGGAGTTCCATAGCTGTTGCGCTTGGTCAGTCAATACAGGGACTGTTAATGCCGTTTGTGGATGATGTTGACTGAAGACAGGTCTGGTGATCGAGCAGGCCAAGACAGCATGTCGACAGTCTGTAAAGCAAGTTGGGTTACAACAGCGATATGTTGGCGAGCGTTATCCAGCTGGAAAACACCCTATGGATTGCTGATTACGAATGGCAGCACAACAGGTCGAATCACTAGACGACGTAGAAATTTGCAGTCAGGGTACATGCGATATCACGGGAGTGCTCCTGCTATATTACGAAATTGCACCCCAGACCATAACTCCAGGTGTAGGTTCTGTGTGTCTAGCACGCAGACAGGTTGGTTGAAGGAGCTCATATGACCTTCTTCAAGCAAGACACGACCATCACTGGCACAGAGGCAGGACCGGAATTCGTCAGAAAACACAACAGACATCTACTCCGTCCTCCGATGAATTTTCGCTTGTCAGCACTGAAGTGGCCAGAGCCGGTGGTTTGGGGTCAGTGGAAAACACGCTGCAGGGCGTCTGTCTCGGAGCTGTCCTTGAAGTAATAGATTTGTACTGGTTCGTTGTGTCCCCGTGGTGCCAACCCCCGCTGGCATTGCTGCTGCAGACGCGGTACGCTGAGCCACAGCCATAAGCCGACCACGACGGCCTTCCCTCTCCGTATTGCTTCGTCGACCTCCGGAACACAGTCTTCTTGAGGCCGTAACGTCTTGTGAACAGCACTTCAGTGCTGTGAAGCCAGCAATCATGCACAGTGGTTACATTCATGCAAAGTCGTTCTGCAGTACCGCCGAAGAAACATCCAGCTTCTTCTAATCCTATCAGACAACCTTGTCCAAACTCATTGAACTGTTGATAATGACGTCTTTGACGTCTTAATCGCGTTCTTGACTGACATCAGCTCACTAAATTCGCTCGCGACCCTTACAGCAAGTATCTAACACATACCTGATCGCGTATTCATAATGCCGCCACTACCGCCACTCTTACGCGACTGGAGCTGAATTTGAATAGGCGTCATCTTTCAGATTAGAAACACGCCTAGCAACTTTCGTTTATGTCGAGCAAGTACTTCATGGTGTTGAGATTATATTTCTGTCAGTTAATACAAAAATGAATATTTGTTTGCCTTCGTCTTCTGTGCGTTTCTGTACCACTCATCAGATGAGGATGACACTTCGTTGAGTTGTTGCGCTCACACCTGTGGAAGTTTCTGTGGAGTGAAACAGGGGTGACAGCAGCATATCTCAAGGAAGTCTGGAGCAATTTCATTCAAAAATTGTGTATACATCATACATTATTTGTACAAAAATATTTTGGGGATAATATACTCGAACAACCCTCAGGAGCGAGGGAGGGGATAAGAAGTCCTAATACGTAAAATATTTGATAATGACCAATATTAGTATCAAACCTATATCTACATTTACACTAAGCCACAGTATGGTGTATGGCGAAGGTATCATGAATCACTAATAGCCATTTCCTTAACTGCTCTACTTGAAAATGGAGCGAGGGAAAAACGACTGTTTATATGCCTTCGTAATGTCTCTTGTCTTCGCTGTCTTTAAGCTAAATATGTGTTGGCGGTAGTAGAATAGTTCTGAAGTCAGCTGCACATGCCTGTTGTCTAAACTTTCTCAACAGCATTCCGCGAAAAGAACAGTGTCTTCTCTTCATGGGTACCCATTTGTGCCCGTATCTCGTGGTCGTGCGGTAGCGTTCTCGCTTTCCACGCCCGGGTTCCCGGGTTCGATTCCCGGCGGAGTCAGGGATTTTATCTGCCTCGTGATGGCTGGGTGTTGTGTGCTGTTCTTAGGTTACTTAGGTTTAAGTAGTTCTAAGTTCTAGGGGACTGATGACCATAGATGTTAAGTCCCATAGTGCTCAGAGCCATTTGAACCATTTTTGAACCCATTTGCGTTCACCAATCATTTCCATAATACTCGTGTGTTGGTCTCACATACCGGTAACAAAAGCAGCAGCAAAGTCCTCAATTTCTGCGATGTCTTCCTCTAATCTGACCTAGTTGGTATCCCAAACACTCGAATAGTGTCAAGAATGGATCGCGAAAGTGTTCTACAGTCGGTCTCATTTGTAGATGAGCTACAGTTTGCTAAAACTATCACAGTTAATTGATATTGACCATTCGCTTTTCCTACTACCGACCCTACGCGCTCGTTCCACTTCGTGGCGCTTAACAACGTTACACCTAGATATTTGATCGATGTGATTATGAAGCAAAGCTCCACCAATATTATATTCGAGCACTACAATGTTTTTTCGTACTTACAGTATGTGCATTAATGTACATTTTTCCACATTTAGAACAAGGAGCCACTCTTCACAACCAATAAAATCCTCTCCAAGGAATTCTGTATTCTTCTACAGTCACTCAACGCAATACTCACCCGTATACTACAGCACCATCAGCAAACAGTCACAGATTACTGCTCACCCTATCCGTCAGATCATTTACGTGTATACAGAGGACAAAAGCAGTCCTGTCACACTTCCCTGGGGCACTCCTGACGATATCTTTGTCTCCGATGAACACTCGCCGTCGAGGACCACATACTGGGTTCTTTTACTTAAGATGTCTTCGACCCAGTCTGGAAACCTATTCCATATGCTCGGACATTCGTTTACAGTATGCAAATGGAAACAGTGTCAAACGCTTTCCGGAAATCTAGGGGTATGGAATCTTTCTGTTGCCCTTCATCCATGATTCACAGGATATCGTGCGATGAAAGAGCAAACTGAGTTTCGGACGAGCGACGCTTTCTGAATACGTGCTGATCTGTGGACGGATAGTTTTCGAGGTAGCAAGACTGGTTAGTCAGAGTCGCCATGACGATTCAACTCTACAGTTGGTGGTTTGGGGACGGGGGCGTCTGGCACGCCTCTGTTTGGGGTCAATACGCGGGACGTAAAAGCGTAACTCAGCAACATCTATAGCAGTTTCAATAAAATTTGGTATATATGTGACTCATTATTTACATATAAATACTTTTAGATTATGATACCCTATTACTACTAGGAGTGGGGCTGACGATGAAAAGGTATGACATGTAGCGAAACTAGCATGACAGTATTTCTTTCCTGTAATTAGATAACTTGGAATAAGCCTACTGTTAAAGTATGATGCACAGTCTGTCTCTTATTTGCGTTGTTCAATAAATCACTCAAATCGTGGGAGTAATCACTGCAGCAAGCCAACAATTTTGCCATCGTTTTTCAGGGCCAAAACTCGAGCCACATGGCTTAATACCGCTGATTTCCTTAATGCCTTCTCAGCAGTCAATGGTGTAAACAGCGGGCGATCAGGCACATGCCATAGATAGACCTTTTCCTCAAGATGACAGTCTGTTACTGGCAGAATTACAAATGTCCTCAGAATTCAGCTGAAACTGCAAAACAAAAACAAAAAAAAAAAAAAATTCCTCTGGGTCTCAGCATTCATTTGCTGGGTACAAGCTTGGCGACCCCAGGGTTCATGAGCAGGGGACTGTCCACCGCCGCCAGTACCCTGTCACTGTAAGCTCTGGGAATGCTTCAGCGACCACTGTACAGTGCAGCGGTGGAACGTTGTCAAGCACGGGGAACAGGATCTTAGCTTGCCCTCCCAGAATGCGAGGATGGTGAAACCTCTATAAAGACTCCCAATTTCACGGTGTGCTGCACTGATGAGATGTGTGAATGTTGAGGTGGAACAGTCATTAGTGGGCAACCTCTGGGGAACCTGCCACACCTCAGTTCTGTAAGGCTTACTTAGGCATGCAGGGTTCTGTCTAGGTGGACTTTTATTACCTTGGCTGCCTATGGGACAGAGATGGACCCCTCAAAATCTCCTTCTCCTCCTCCCAGTGGAATGGGTGAGCCGCTGGTAGGTACCTACATCTAATCACTCAAGAATCCCCGTGTGACGATCTCTCAAGATTCGGGAGCTGTTAAGAGTGGTTCAGTATTTAGTAACAAAACGCATACTTTTACATTCAAGAGAGTTTTAAAGTCATCACAGGGACATTAAAATCAGTTAAGCTGTTGCGTGGTGTAACATCGTTGGTCTAAACCTCTAATTACCAGCAGGGGACGAAACTGCAGAAAGAGAAATGCCTTGGGGAATATGCCATTTAAACTGAGCTCCACACCATGTTGAATTACACCATAGGTTTGTGAATGCAGGGTTCTGGTGGACATCCCCAAAGAAGAACTGAAAGCTGAGTGGGCCCAAGAAGGAATTGTTGACATGCAGAATATCATGAAAAGGGTGATCTTATCAAATCCGACTCACTTATATTGACTTCAGCAGCATGAAACTTCCAGAGCATATTAAGGCAGGTTTCTTCTGCCTCTGCATCTGGCCTTATGTTCCCAACACAATCTGCTGTTTCACATGCCAGCACTCTGGGCACACCATTATAGGTTTTAAGGGAGGGGCCACTTGTGGCAAATGTGGTAAGGTCTCCTGTGAAGGAGTTAGTTGTTCATCACCTCTGAGGTGTGTAAACTACTCTGGGGACCACCCTGTCTGGAATAGGGACTGCAGTGTCTTCCTTGAAAGAAGCAAGATACAGGAGATTAAAGCAGTAAGCGTATCTCGTATGGCGAGACCAAAAAATCTATAAGGCCATTCAGCCCCCGACGATCGCTTTCTCCTTTCCGTATTTTCTCAAGTAGCCAGTTCAGAAGACTGATGCTGTTACACAAACGGCGGTTGGTGGTGTTAGCTATAGTACCTGCATTTGTCGATGTATTTACGCTGCTGCAGTTACTCTGAATCCCATTCCTCCCTCCAGAACATCAGACAAGGCCGTGGTTGCAGACGGTGCAGAGCTTCCTCCAAAGGTTCAGACTGGTCCACCATCCAGTGATGCCACGTTCACCTCCACAGGTGTGGCTCTGAAGCCACCATGTTTAAAAAAATCAAATTCCAAGGCAAAGAATCATCTGCTGATGGAGACAGGAAGGAAGAACTCTGATGATTGGCATCCCTGTCTATGACGTCTCTCGTGACTCATCTACAGAGCTGATGCACTTTGATGTCGGCCTGGGGCACACATATCAAGCCAACACTATCCCTTCACCCACTACCTCCTATCTGCAGCGGAAAGACAGGGTGAAACTGCACTTTCACCCTGTCTTTCCGCTGCAGATAGGAAGTAGTGGGTGAAGGGATAGTGTTGGCTTGATATGTGTGCCCCAGGCCGACATCAAAGTGCATCAGCTCTGTAGATGAGTCACGAGAGACGTCATAGACAGGGATGCCAATCATCAGAGTTCTTCCTTTTTGTCTCCATCAGCAGATGATTCTTTGCCTTGGAATTTGATTTCTTTAAACGTGGTGGTTTCAGAACCACACCTGTGGAGGTGAACGTGGCATCACTGGATGGTGGACCCGTGACAGTTGGTTCACATATTACAGTGGAACATTAATGGTTTCATGACACATGTGGAGGAACTGAAACAGCTTGCAACTGACTCTTAGTCTCAAATGGATCTTATAGAACAGCTGACCGACCATTTCTCCTACTGGGAGACTTGAATGCCCATCATGTATTGTGGGGCTTGGCCTCTACTTGCCTCTGGGTCGTGGTATGGAAAGCATCATTACGTCTCACGAGCTGTGTGCATCCTCAACACAGGAACTCCCACTTGTTTTTATACTGCTTCTGGGTCATTCTCAGCCATCAACCTCTCTTTCTGCTTTCCAACTCTTGAGTATTATGATCAGTAAGAATTCATTGACGATCTTCATTTCTGTCATCATTTTTCACTCTGCATTCACCTAGTAGAGAGAGCTCTTTCTGAAAGTACGCAGTCACGATGGATGATCAGCAGAGGGAATTGGATTCCTTTCAGCCAGCTGGCTGTGTTTGAATGGCGCGATGGCATCCAGGCGTGGGTGGACAGCATCGCACGAGTAATCCACCATGGTACTGATATCGCTATTCGAAAGTCCCCTCATCTTTCTCGGACGCCCCCTGCGCCTTGGCGAACGAATGAATCCCGTTTAGTCATTTTGGACAGGCATGTTACTATGAGTAGGCTTAAGAGCTGCCTAACAGCGGGAAACCTTGCAGCCTATCGATATGTGAGTGTAAACGCTCAACGCATCTTCAACGAGAAAAAGAAAGGGTAATGGCAAGTGTTCCTGCACACTATCAACTGCTCCAATTGTTCTGCTACAGTATGGGAAGCCATCAATACGATTTCCGGTAAAGGCAGTCTGTTGCCTATAGCAACGTTGTTCAGTCAGGTCGGTCTTCAAACGAAACCTGGAGACATTGCACAGACAATGGCAGACGGTTTTGCGCTGACTACTGTCACTGTCAGCTTGGCTCCAGCGTTCCGTCGTTACCATGCCACAATGGAATGAGGTGAATTGGACTTACAGTCTTACAATTTGGAGTCAACAACTGTCCATTCTCCATATGGGAGCTGGATGTGACACTGTCTGCAGCTCGTGATAGTGCGCCCAGTCATCATCAGATCAGATACAGAATGCTGCGGAACTTGAAACCAGCGACATAGTAAATCATCTATAATGTTTTAATTCTATGTGGCTGACAGACAGCTTTCTCAACTCTTGGAGAGGGGAAATTCTGGAACCCTTCTCAAACTGGTAAAGGACCGAACGTGTCCCATTAGTTAATGGAACGTCGCCTTAACAAGCTGTATAGGAAAGTCCTTGGAGGGAATGGTTAACCGTCGTCGAGTATGGATGTTGGGGACCAGGCAGCTTCTAAGTCGCTCTCAATATCGATTCAGGAGATTTCGATCCACTGTCGACAACCTGATTCTGCTAGAGGCAGCTGTTCATCAGGTTCTTCTACGTAAACAGCATTGTATAGGTGTATTTTTTGATATCAGTAAGGCGTACGTACGACTCTACTTGGAGACATTGTATTCTAGGGCAGCTCCACTAATGGGGCTTCCATGGCCATGCCTCAACCTTTATTCAGTCCTTCTTACGAAAGCGCACTTTGCGGTACCTAGTTGGTGACTTGCTGTCAGTTAGTTTCGAGCAGGAGAATGGTGTCCCTCAGGAACTGTTTTAAGTGTTACCCTCTTCACCATAGCCATATACAGTATGAAGTCTACAGTAAGGAGTCCCGAACAATGCTCCTTATCTGTGGACGATTTTGCAGTTTTCTGTACCTCCTTCGCTACTGCAACAGGAATTCGTCAGTTGCAGATTACAGTATAGGAGCTGGAGGAGTGGGCTACAAAGACTGGTTTTACATTTTATGTAGAGAGGTGTGTGTGTGTGGTCGTATTAATCGTTCGTATTTTCAGTTTACCTGAATTGCGTATGCGGAACACTATTGTCCCTTTTAAAGACGTTGTGCGGTTTTGCGTCTCATTTTTAACTGCAAAATATCATGGTTACTACACACGAAGGACCCCCAGGTAAGGTCACAGAGGGCACTGAACATTTTGAAGTGTTGTAGACACAGGTCTTGGGGAGTGGACAGGTATATCTGCTCCAGTTTTACTGGGCTATCGTGCGATCGCAGCTGGACTGTGGGTGCACAGTCGACAGGTAAGCGTGGCCTTTGTACCTGAAGATCATTGACGCTGTACACGACGAGGGTATCAGGCTGGCCACGGGCGCTTACAGGACCAGCCCATACTTAGTGTCTTTGCTGAGGTTGCAGAACCGCTACTTACCAGCCGGCGGCAGCTTCTCATCGTGCGTCAAGCGCGTCCGTTTCTTGGTGCTCCCAGTTCCCCAGGATACCATTTCCGTTGCTCGTCGGGCTATGAAAGGCCTCTTTACCAGTCTTCCGGTGGAGTCCCTTGTTGTGGGCTACATTCGGGCTCAAATCAGGTGTTTTCATCCACTGCCTCCCTGGTTACTGCAGAGGCTCCGACTAATTTTAGATATAATGAAGTACGGAATAGGCTGGATTGCAGCTTCTGTTTTTAATTGCTATTTTCTGATATTTTAAATGAGCACCACCGCTATGTACCTGTATTCACGAATGGGTCCCAACAGGGAACTGCATTAGTTGTTGTGCTGTTTTCTCGTATCGTATCATCAATATTCTGTTGCCTCCGGAGTTCACTGTATTCGATGCCGAACTATCTACGATCTTCAGAGCGCTGGAGAAGATGACATGCACCATTCCTGGTAAATTCCTCATTTGATCCGAACCCCTGAGTGCCTTCAGTCTCTACAACACTTGTCTCCAGCTGATAAAGTAATCCATGATGTCTTGGAA
Source organism: Schistocerca cancellata (assembly GCF_023864275.1). Taxonomy (NCBI): domain Eukaryota; kingdom Metazoa; phylum Arthropoda; class Insecta; order Orthoptera; family Acrididae; genus Schistocerca; species Schistocerca cancellata. The sequence continues at coordinate 98,670,657 of NC_064629.1, read as the reverse complement.
GCCGTTCTCCGGCAACAAAGCCTGGGGAAGAAGGTGTACTTCTACTGGGTGCCAGGGTACATCGGTACTGTGGGGAACGAAAGGACGGATATAGCAACCAAGGAGGCGTGTCGTTTTCCTCGGATAGTTAAGTGTGCCATCATCACCCATGCTCTCGACTCGCTGTTGAGGTACAGAGTCATGCGTTGATGAGTGACTGGATGTGACAGACATCAAGGTCCGTCTCGTAAAGCCCACAACGCGGCCGTGGTGTACGGCCTTCCAGCCACCCAAAAGCGACGAAGTTCCCCTTAATCGTCTTCGCATAGGCCACAGCCGTATGGCGCATGGCTTCTCGCTGCGGTGAGATGACCCTCCAGTGTGTAGTGTCTATGGCGCACAAATGACTGTGCCTCATATTTTTTCAGACTGTATTTTATTTCCCGACCAGAGGGACGAATCTACACTACTGGCCATTAAAATTGCTACACCAAGAAGAAATGCAGATGATAAACGGGTATTCATTGGACAAATATATTATACTATAACTGACATGTGATTACATTTTCACCCAATTTGGGTGCATAGATCCTGAGAAATGAGTACCCAGAACAACCACCTCTGGCCGTAATAACGGCCTTGATACTCCTGGGCATTGAGTCAAACAGAGCTTGGATGGCGTGTACAGGTTCAGCTGCCCATGCAGCTTCAACACGATACCACAGTTCATCAAGAGTAGTGACGCGTATTGTGACGAGCCAGTTGCTCGGCCACCATTGACCAAACGTTTTCAGTTGGTGAGAGTCTGGAGAATGTGCTGGCCAGGGCAGCAGTCGAACGTTTTCTGTATCCAGAAAGGCCCGTAAAGGACCTGCAATATGCGCTCGTGCAATTTTCCTGCTGAAATGTAGGGTTTCTCAGGGATCGACTGAAGGGTAGAGCCACGGGTCATAACACATCTGAAATGTAACGTCCACTGTTCAAAGTTCCGTCAATGCGAACAAGAGGTGCCGAAACGTGTAACCAATGGCACCCCATACCATCACTCCGGGTGATATGTCAGTATGGCAATGACGAATACACGCTTCCAATGCGCGTTCACCGCGATGTCGCCAAACACGGATGCGACCATCATGATGCTGTAAACAGAACCTGGATTCATCCGAAAACATGACATTTTGCCATTCGTGCACCCAGGTTCGTCGTTGAGTACACCATCGCAGGTGCTCCTGTCTGCGATGCAGCGTCAAGGATAACCGCAGCCATGATCTCTGAGCTGATAGTCCATGCTGCTGCAAACGTCGTCGAACTGTTCGTGCAGATGGTTGTTGTCTTGTAAACGTCCCTGTCTGTTGACTCAGGGATCGAGACGTGGCTGCACGATCCGTTACAGCCATGCGGATAAGATGCCTGTCATGTCGACTGCTAGTGATACGAGGCCTTTGGGATCCAGCACGGCGTTCCGTATTACCCTCCTGAACCCACCGATTCCATATTCTGCTAACAGTCATTGGATCTCGACCACCGCGAGCAGCAGTGTCGCGATACGATAAACCGCAATCGCGATAGGCTACAATCCGACCTATATCAAAGTCGGAAACGTGATGGTACGCATTTCTCCTCCTTACACGAGGCATCACAACGACGTTTCACCAGGCAACGCCGGCGAACTGCTGTCTGTGTATGAGAAATCGGTTGGAAACTTTCCTCATGTTAGCATGTTGTAGGTACCGCCGCCGGCTTTTCAATCATTTGCATATCACAGCATCTTCTTCCTGTCGGTTAAATTTCACGTCTGTAACACGTCATCTTCGTGGTGTTGCAATTTTAATGGCCAGTAGTGTAGAATCTCTGGGACCATCTCCATCGGGCTGTTCCCGCCATGGATCCTCAACCGAGAAACGTAGCTCGACTGGTCACGGCACTGGAATCAGCATGGCTCCAAATCTCCCTCGGTACCTTTCAAAAGCTCGTTGACTCTCTTGTAGCAAGTCTCGCGATACGACAGGTGGGTATTCAGGGTCTTCACAGGTGATCACATTAATGTGACTAGGCGGCATATGTGACATATGCATACAGGGGCGAAGCCGCAGGCGAAGGACTAGTTACTGGTAAACAAAATTCTCCTTATTTCGAGTAGTAATCCTTATATGAGCAATAAGAGTTGCCTGAATTTTAGATGGATAGATGTGCTCATGCGATAAAACAAGCAAGTCAACACATACATACTCGAGGAATCATCACAACATATATGTCATCGATCTGTGTATTACAGATATTCTCACTGGGCCACAACTGTTTGCACTTCATTAACATCCAGTTAGGACAGTGTGGACCTGGAGTTGATCCTTGGAGCAACATTTTCTTGAGCTATTTGCCTGTTGTTGGAAACTAACCGTAATTGGGACTGGTCATGGTTTGATCTGTCACAGATTGCTATGCAGTACGTAACAAGTCACATTCATGAACATAGTTTCCGGGGTGTAGGTTAGTATGTACGTGAAACATGGGAGATAACCTCTACATACAATATGAGGACAGAATTTAGTGGTGTTACAGAAGACTACTGAAGATTATATGGGTAAACAAGACAACCAATGAAACGGTTCTGATTGTAATCGGGAGGAAACTATCTTTGTGGGACAACTTGACTAAGAGAAGGGATATTTTTTGTGCACGTTGGGGCACTTCACATGTATTTTTCAGCGACTAAATTAAAAACTGCCTTTTTTCACTTGTGTCACTTTTCTTGCTTGGGTGCGATATGAAGAGGCCTGTACGGAAGAGACTAGTATGAAGAGCTAGCAGTTTACATTCACGAAAAGTAAGAGCTGAATTGTGACTGAGGAGGGCGAATTCAGTCACAGTGCCTATTTTAACATTGTAACGACTTACTAATTTGATGACTTTTGCTCGTGACTGTCCAAGGCGACTGGGCAGAGAAAGAGTGCATTGGGACAGCTGGAACATATGTGTCGCCCTCCCGTGTCGCCCTCTGCTCATGGCCGCGGCACAGTATCAAAACAGCTACCACAAGACTGAGTAAACAGCAGTGCCACTGATATGGACGCCGTCCACCTTTCACATTACAAATTTCTGTAATATTTTCTTTACCCTTGACTAACTAGAAGTTTCAAGGAAGTATTTCTAAGAACTGTTTTCTCAACAAACAAACAAAAATTATTAGTAATTCAGTGTGCATGGACATTTTTCTTTCCTATGTAACAAATGTACCAGACGCCTACTATTGCCACTTGTATTGCGATCTGTATGAATAACATAGATTCAATACCAAACCACTATTTTACAAGTGTCGTAGATGTAAGTTTACTGATGAGTCGAACAGATTACTCTTGTAACCGATACAAACAAGTAGTTTTGGTACATTTCATGTCTGGTGGTATGGTATAATAAGTGTTGAATTTTGCAGAGTAATTGTTGATTAGGTATTTTACGTTTACCCACAGCTCTGAAGGGGTTTATAATGAACCGAGACCGGTCGTCATAGAAAATTAAAGCAATCGAGATGGACAGTAAAAACAATCAGTTTTTCGACCAGTGATTGGGGATTTTCTGCTAGGGCATCATCTCAGTTTTTACAGTGAACAATCTGGCTAGGCAACAACCCAGGCTGCAACACTCCGTCAACATGATGCCGAAGCAGTACTCCGAACGAGGTGGCGTAGCGGTTAGCATAGTGGACTCGCATTTGGAAGAACGGGGGTGCAAACCCCTGACCGGCCATACACATTTAGGTTTCCCATGATTCCCCTAAGTCGCTCTAGGAAAATGTCTAGATCGTCGCCTTTAATAAATGCACCGTAGATTTCCTCCCGCATCATTTCGTAATACGAACTTGTGCTTCGTCGCTCAATGACCGATCTGTCGGAGGGACGTTAAACTCTAGTATTACTTTCTTCCTTCTTCCTTCCGTAGCAGTTGTGGTGGTGCCGTCACGTACATCTCCATGTACCAGCGAATCCACGTCCGCTCAGTAATTCGGACGACTCGTAATGGTAGTACTGGTATTGTCTTCCCATTAATAACACGTTTTATTATGCCCATATTGAATACAACCAGCATCTGATAGGTCTGCTTTAATGTTGATCAAAAACTTTCTCTGCCGTGGCTCAAATATTCTATCCTTCCATGGACACAATCAGCAATGCAGTTTCAAAATACGACGATGCGTACTTAACCACTCACGAAAATATGAGTTGTTAATAAGTTTTCACACAAAAATTAGGTGTTTGGTTTCACTTTCATATACTCCATGGTTCGCATTCTTTCAGTCCAGATAAATTATAAAAATGGATGTGCATATGATCCGCATCACCTCCTAAACCACTGCACTGATTTCAACCAAAGTTGGTACACATATCACTTACTATCAGGAAACAATCGTTGCATGGGTAAGAACCAGCCACCTATCCACGGGGTGGGAGTGAAAAAGCAGTGTGGCCCACGACAAGAGAATGACCATACTTTTGCTATCCAGTATTTGAGAATGAGAGTACTTAGAGACTTGCAACAACCTTGACACCTAATTTCAAACCTTTACGAAACTTTTCTCGTTGACAGCCCCAAAAAGTGATGAAAGGAAAGAAGTTTATCACATAATATTTTCGATAGTGAGATTTTCACTCTGCAGTGGAGTGTGCGCTGATATGAAAGTTCCTGGCAGATTAAAACTGTGTGCCCGTCCCAGATTCGAACTCGGGACCTTTGCCTTTCGCGGGCAAGTGCTCTACCATCTGAGCTACCGAAGCACGACTCAGGCCCGGTCTCACAGCTTTAGTTCTGCCAGTATCTCGTCTCCTACCTTCCAAACTTTACAGAAGGTCTCCTGCGAACCTTGCAGAACTAGCACTCCTGAAAGAAAGGATATTGCGGAGACATGACTTAGCCACAGCCTGGGGGATGTTTCCAGAATGAGATTTTCACTCTGCAGCGGAGTGTGCGCTGATATGAAACTTCCTGGCAGATTAAAACTGTGTGCCCGACCGAGACTCGAACTCGGGACCCGAGTTCGAGTCTCGGTCGGGCACACAGTTTTAATCTGCCAGGAAGTTTTATATTTTCGATGTTCATGCATCAAAACTGCCGCGTGAACTGAGATATTTTACTTTATTGATTATTTACTACTAATTGTATTTGTGAAAAATTTTTCACAGAGCTTTCACATTACCACTGAATGCTCCATAAAAATCACATGATTGTGTGGCACTTAGCTCAGGAAATATCAAGTCGTAAACACTGAGGTGCGTGAGAAACTGTCGCATCATGCATGACGTTTTGCTTTGTAAATTCTTTACTGCTAACTCTATTCACAACAGATTAGGCAAACAGTAGACGCATGTAACACTGGAAGTATATACGAAATTATATTACTGTACAGCGTATAGTTCAGAAGATACGACGTCATAAAGACCAAGTTTCGTGAGAATGAAATTGCAGGGCGAAATTCGCTAGACATAGAGGTGAAATACGTGTACAAAAATTTGTGTAATATGTTAAATATAGGGAAATATATTTGACATGTGCATATGAGAGTAAATCCACGGGTAAAAAACTCATCCTAAACCCATGGAACGATCCGAATCAAATCTGATACTCATATTCTCTAAAGAAATACTGTGGGGGTATGAACCACAAACCTCCTACTGGAGTAAACGTGATGACGTGGAGAGATAAGGGGGAGGAGAAGATGTACAGACAACGATCGGGAACGAGAAGATAAGCACACATAGGAGGAGGAGGAGACGAACATATATAGGGGAGGGGGAAATGGACAGAGAGAAGAAAGAGTAGGAAATGGACAGAGAGTGGGTAGAGGAAAAGATGTACAGGGAAAGGGGGAAGAAATATGGACAGAGAGTTGGGGGAGTAATAGACTGATAAAGAGTTGCTGGAGAAGGAGATGGAATTAGAGGGGGATGGATGTGATAGGCAGAGATGAAGGAGCAGATTGAGAGAGGGAAGGGGCAGCAGATCGACAGAGGAAGGGGGAAGGATGAGATGGACTAATAAATACACAACCAGGCAGTGCTGTGTGCTCAGCTAGTTATTAAACAAAAGAACATCGCAACATACAATTTATAAATTTTACACTGTTTTAAGAACAGCCAAAGACGGCACAACAGACTATCGCAGGATCGTCAAGTCAATACATGCCAATATCGATTAGACCTATAAACTACCCTAAGAAAAGAAAATTGTGGTGTCAGAATATTAAAAGTGGTCCTCAAATACTGTGGCAGATTCCTTCTGTGGTGTTGGGAATGTCTTTCAACATCGATTGTTGATAAGCAATCTAATCCTTTGAACCGTCATGTTATGAAACTGGCGAACAAATTTGTGCTGTCGATTTTCAGTGATATTATTAGTTAAGACCTTTAAAAAATGAAAGAAAAACATTCATAACTGTCAGGCCCAGGTAGTTCGAATTCTAGTTCCATGCAAGCATAATGTAATATGCTGATAAATGAGCTGGACTTAAAAATTTGGTAAATTTCTCACCTTTTTACTAAACTAATCATTGCAAAGTTGGCCATGCTGCTCAGAATTGTTTTCCAATAGCTATCCACTTAACTGTCCTCAATAGCTAGTTAAAAAACACCACGTATGAAACTCAATCTTGTTAACAACTAAGAAAAATACTGCGCACACTGAAAAAAAATATTCGACAAATTGTTCCGTTTGTGAAATATTTGGAGAGTCTACGTTACTTGCCTCAGTTTAAAAACAATGTCAAGCTACATTATTGTGACTACATGCTAATGTCCGGAGCAAACCTCATTCCAGCACCCATAGAGAGTACACGAGCTACAAGCGCCTCAACTGAGTGCTATCATGTTTCCATCGGTATCTGCATCCATAGCTTCGTACTCTTCTCTTACGTCCTAGAGAGTAGTACGACAATTTTCCTCAGAGAATGACGCTGGATTACTGCTGGGTGTTCTTCCTGCACTGACTACACTGGGGTTGTATTCCTTCCTACCTTCCCAGGTATGCCACCTGTCGTCCGGCTTATGAAGTGGAAACAGTGACTCATCGTAGAAGACTCCTTGTCGATTAATAGCAGTCCCGTTTTGATAATGGTGAGTAAATTCAAGCACTTGTCACTGCGTTTTTAACTTGACCGCATATAAGAAGTGAAGAAACATTGGAAGCCCTCATGTGTAAGTAGTTGAGCACCAGTTTTGCAAATGGCTTGTATCGTTTCCTTTACACTGAAGAGCCAAAGAAACTGGTACACCTGCCTAATATCGTGTAGGGGCTCCGTGAGGACGCAGAGGTGCCGCAACACGACGTGGCATGGAGTCGACTAATGTCTGAAGTAGTGCTGGAAGAAACTGACACCACGAATCCTACAGGGCTGTCCATAAATCCGTAAGAGTACGAGGGGTGGAGACCTCTTCTGAACAGCAAGTTGCAAGGCATCCCAGATATTCTCAATAATGTTCATGTCTGGGGAGTTTGGTGGCCTGCGGAGGTGTTTAAACTCAGACGAATATTCCTGGAGCCAATCTATAGCAATTCTGGAGTTGTGGGGTGTCCTGCTGGAATTGCCCAAGTCCGTCGGAATGCACAATGGACATGAAAGGATCCACGTGATCAGGCAGAGTGCTTACGTACTTGTCACCTGTCCGAGTCGTATCTAGACGTATCAGGGGTATATCACTCCAACTGCACACGCCCCGCACCATTACAGAGCCTCCACCAGCTTGAATTGTCTCCTGCTGACATGCAGGGTTCATGGTTTCATTAGGTTGTCCCCGTGCCAGTACACGTCTATCCTCTCGATACAATTTGAATCGAGACTCGTCCGACCAGGGAACATGTTTCGAGTCATCAACAGTCCAATGTCGGTGTGAGCCGTAAGCCTTTGTGTCGTGCCGTCATCAAGGGTACAAGAGTGCGCCTTCGGCTCCGAAAGCCCGTACCGATGATATTTCGTTGAATGGTTCTGACGCTGGCACTTGCTGATGGCCCACCATTGAAATCTGCAGCAATTTGCGGAAGGATTGCACTTCTGTCCCGTTGAACGATTCTCTTCAGTCACCGTTGGTCCCCTTCTTGCGGGATATTTTCCCGGCCGCAGCGATGTCGGCGATTTGATGTTTTACCAGATTCCTAATATTTACGGTACATTCGTGAAATGGTCGTACGGGAAAATTCCCACTTCATACCTACCTCGGAGATGCTGTGTCCCATCGCTCGTTCGCTGACTGTGACACCTCGTTCAAACCCACTTAAATGTTGAATACCTGCCATTTTTGTAGCCGTAACCAACCTAACAACTGCGCCAGACACTTATTGTCTTATATAGGCGTTTCCGACTGCAGCGCCGTATTCTGCCTTACATATCGCTGTATCTGAATACGCATGCCTATACCAGTTTATCTGGCGCTTCAGTGTACCTTTGATTTTAGTGAGCGAACTGTGTACAGAGAGCCTGGCACTCTTGTGGCCGACATAGTTTGTTTGTGCACATTACGTGATTACGTCTTGCAATAGCTACTGAAGGCGTCGTATGTCGAAAGCGACGGAAAAGAAGGAGCTGTGGGACATAAACGAATGTTGATAGGCGTGTTTCTACATGAGAATGATGCTGTCTATTCACATTTCGCACCACTATGAGGATGCTAATCCGGTTTGCTTTAAATACACGGTTGTGAGCGTTAGTTACCTTCGACATTCTACGTGGCGAGTGGATATAAGTCAAGAATGCCTATAAGGAGACAAATCCACCATTATCGGCGTCTCACTGAGATTTGTCGACGTTGCGTAATAGGGCTACGAGAAGTTGGATGTTCCTTCTGCATACTGCAGGAAGACTTGGCAGGAATGTACTTTATTGCCCGCAGCGGTGGTCACGAGAATATACGGTCACAAGATGACCGGGCTCCGGACTGCCACGTGGCACTACCGAGAGCGAAGACCATAGCTTTCGCCGTATGGCTCTACCGCAGCAATTTGAGCAGCAGCTGGCCCCACAGGGACATAAGGAAATGCAACAAATCGTCTACTTCAACGGCAGCTCTGAGCCAGACGCCCTGTAGCGCGTTCCACTGACACCTAACCATCGCCGTTCGCGACTTCAATGCTGTCAAGCGAGAGCTCGTTGGAGAGCACGATGGAGGTCTTTTGTGTTGTCTGATGAAAGCTTGGTCTACATCTACATCTACATTTATACTCCGCAAGCCACCCAACGGTGTGTGGCGGAGGGCACTTTACGTGCCACTGTCATTACCTCCCTTTCCTGTTCCAGTCGCGTATGGTTCGCGGGAAGAACGACTGTCTGAAAGCCTCTGTGCGCGCTCTAATCTCTCTAATTTTACATTCGTGATCTCCTCGGGAGGTATAAGTAGGGGGAAGCAATATATTCGATACCTCATCCAGAAACGCACCCTCTCGAAACCTGGCGAGCAAGCTACACCGCGAAGCAGAGCGCCTCTCTTGCAGAGTCCGCCACTTGAGTTTGTTAAACATCTGCGTAACGCTATCACGGTTACCAAATAACCCTGTGACGAAACGCGCCGCTCTTCTTTGAATCTTCTCTATCTCCTCCGTCAACCCGATCTGGTACGGATCCCACACTGATGAGCAATACTCAAGTATAGGTCGAACGAGTGTTTTGTAAGCCACCTCCTTTGTTGATGGACTACATTTTCTAAGGACTCTCCCAATGAATCTCAACCTGGTACCCGCCTTACCAACAATTAATTTTATATGATCATTCCACTTCAAATCGTTCCGCACGCATACTCCCAGATATTTTACAGAAGTAACTGCTACCAGTGTTTGTTCCGCTATCATATAATCATACAATAAAGGATCCTTCTTTCTATGTATTCGCAATACATTACATTTGTCTATGTTAAGGGTCAGTTGCCACTCCCTGCACCAAGTGCCTATCCGCTGCAGATCTTCCTGCATTTCGCTACAATTTTCTAATGCTGTAACTTCTCTGTATACTACAGCATCATCCGCGAAAAGCCGCATGGAACTTCCGACACTATCTACTAGGTCATTTATATATATTGTGAAAAGCAATGGTCCCATAACACTCCCCTGTGGCACACCAGAGGTTACTTTAACGTCTGTAGACGTCTCTCCGTTGATAACAACATGCTGCGTTCTGTTTGCTAAAAACTCTTCAATCCAGCCACACAGCTGGTCTGATATTCCGTAGGCTCTTACTTTGTTTATCAGGCGACAGTGCGGAACTGTATCGAACGCCTTCCGGAAGTCAAGAAAAATAGCATCTACCTGGGAGCCTGTATCTAATATTTTCTGGGTCTCATGAACAAATAAAGCGAGTTGGGTCTCACACGATCGCTGTTTCCGGAATCCATGTTGATTCCTACATAGTAGATTCTGAGTTTCCAAAAACGACATGATATTCGAGCACTGCTTCGGTGCTAGTGATGGCCGTTTGTAGGTTAGAAGGAGCCAGGTAGTGAAGGCCTTGGAAACAACCTGACTGCATGCTGACATTCTGAGTTATGGCCTTGGGGCACAATTTCGTATAACAGCAGGAGCACTCCCGTGGTTATCCCAGACACATTTACTGCAAATTTCTACGTCAGTCTGGTAACTGGACGTGTTGTGCTACCATTCATGAATAGCATTCAAGGGGGTGTTTTTCGACAGAATAACTGTCGCCCGCATACCACTGTTGTAACCCAACATGGTCTACAGTGTGTTGACATCTTGCCTTGGCCTTTTCGAGCACCAGAAGTGTCTCCAATCGATCGCACATGGGACAACAAAGGAAGACAACTCCAGCGTCATCCACAGACAGCATTAACTGTCCCTGTGTTGACAGGCCAAGAGCAAACGGGCATTGAACTCCATGCCACAAACTGACATCCGGCACCTGTACAAGACAATGCAATGCACTTCAGCACTCTTGCATCCAAAATTCTGGCGCTTCCACCAGTAGTTAATGTACCAGCAGTTCACATTTGCCTTACCTCGTGCTTACATTAACCTGATAATTTCTTAAACAAGTTTTATAGACAAATGTATTCCTGAAATTTAATTACTCAATATTAATTATTTTTTGGAGTTGCGATTTCTTTTCCGTCAGTGTATTGTGATTCGACTGCATGTGTACTCTAAATGATGCGCTAATTGTTAACGACGCGGTACAATTACGGAATACAATCATTTTTATATTGGCATATCTATACTGTCCACCATTTCCATGTGTTTCCTTAACGAATTAACCACCTCCATAGCCGACGCCAATAGCACACTTATGCAATGGCACTCGTCTAGAATCTATTCCGTTCAAGTCCTGAAGGTGGAAGAAATTTTCATCTGCAATGTTTTACCGGGAAGGGGAGGATCGATAGTAGTGTAATGCTCTTAATCATCGTTCTTTGCACTGGTGTCGTGGATTAAATTGCAAACCCTCCAGCACGGGAATGAGGGCTTGCGGTACTGAAAGGCTTTGGGAGGTAACTTGTTACGAATCACGGTTACTGCCAGGTTAATAAAAGTTTTGAAAGCTAAACTTGACAAGACACTTCCACAAAATGTGAACAACCAACTTTCGCCAGGAGATCATCTTTTGAACCTAGCCTTCAGTATTTACCTAAGTCTGACAGACTTAAATTCAACTAGCCCTGAACTTTCTGAAGACTAATAAAGCTACTAGATGTGAATATATTCAGAGTCCCTTACAGCTATAAGTCGCCGGACTAATTAATGTGTTCCAGAATGCTTTAATGATGAAGTATTTCGAACTGATAAACGAGTTAAAAGATCTAATGAAACTAAAGTAATCGAAGTTTTAAAATCAGGCAAAGGAAGGACTGATGTGGCTAACAGTCAACCTATCTCTTCACTCAGGATGACTTATAAATTACGGAGAGCATATCCTCAATCGCATCCGGGAGGTTATTGATGAAACAACGTTAGTCGAGCAAGGTCACTTTAGAAGAAAACAAGCTTTCCGGAATCGAGTGCTGACGCTTACAACATTAGCTGAATCTGGATTTCGGAGAGTTTTCAAACCGACTACAGCTTTCGTGGACGTGGCAGCAGGTTACAATACAGTACGGAGAAAAGGCTTGATGCTCAAATTTGCTAACGCAATTCTATATCACAAGCTAGCAAGTTTACTCAAAAACGTGCTCTATGATCGATGGTTTTTAATTTTCTACATGGATTCTAGCAGATTTAGAACCCTGAACAATGGCCTGCCTCAAGAATCAGTCCTGGCTCCCACTGAGTTAAATTTGTATTACTATGATATTTTTCCTGATAATGACGTCCTCTTGAGTAGTCCCCGCCCGGGGATCCGAATGGGGGACTATTTTACCTCCGGAATATTTTACCAAGAGAACGCCATCATCATTTAACCATACAGTAAAGCTACATGCCCTCGGGAAAAATTACGGCTGTAGTTTCCCCTTGCTTTCAGCCGTTCGCAGTACCAGCAAAAAAATGGTTCAAATGGCTCTGAGCACTATGGGACTCAACATCTTAGGTCATAAGTCCCCTAGAACTTAGAACTACTTAAACCTAACTAACCTAAGGACATCACACACACCCATGACCGAGGCAGGATTCGAACCTGCGACCGTAGCAGTCCCGCGGTTCCCGACTGCAGCGCCAGAACCGCTAGACCACCGCGGCCGGCCGCAGTACCAGCACAGCAAGGCCGATTTGGTTAGTGTTACAGATCAGTCAATCATCCAGACTGCTGCCCCTACAACTACTGAAAAGGCTGCTGCCCTTCTTCAGGAACCACACGTTTGTCTGGCCTCTCAACAGATACCCCTCCGTTGTGGTTGCACCTACGGTACGGCTATCTGTATCGCTGAGGCACGCAACCCTCCCCACCAACGGCAAGGTCCATGGTTCATGGGGGGATTAGATGGGTAGATCACATAACTAATGATGAAGTATTGAATAGAATTGGGGAGAAGAGGAGTTTGTGGCACAACTTGACAAAAAGAAGGGACCGGTTTGTAGGACATGTTCTGAGGCATCAAGGGATCAAAAATTTAGCATTGGAGGGCAGCGTGGAGGCTAAAAATCGTAGAGGGAGACCAAGAGATGAATACAGTAAGCAGATTCAGAAGGATGCAGGTTGCAGTAAGTACTGGGGGATGAAGGAGCTTGCACAGGATAGGGTAGCATGGAGCGCTGCATCTATCCAGAGTCAGGACTGAAGATCACAACAACATGATATTTTAGCTACTATTTCAATAAAAACAAGCCCAAGTAAAACAGAGGTCTTAACTCCTGGTCTACATAATAAAAAAGGCACCAAAGACATTGCGAATGTTAGTTTTTGAGGTTTGAGTTTCCTAGAACACATGAAACTAAGATACATGTACGTCTGAATGTGGACATTGGAGCCGTTAATGGCACTTCCAGATCTAGCACAATTTTGGTGACCTAACCAATATTGCCCCTCCAGATGTCAAAACAAAGACTCTGAATATTAATTTAGTTACTATAAATAAATGAAAATATGCCGCTGGGTGCACAGACAAGAGGATGATTCACTTTAGCTTTCATTACCGCAGCCAATGAGAGCTCAAGTAGTTTATGTTGGTGAAATTTCCCAAGAGTGCTATATCAAGATAGAAACATCTGTCGTCTTTGTCTCAGCCAACCTTGTGACGTCATACTATAGACTCGCTCAACTCAAAGGTAATCTTTGAGAATGAAGCAATTCCAAGAGCCAGATATGTTACAAATTGATAGGATTATTCTACAGCAGCACTGGCTGACTTTTTCATCTCTTATGGAGAAAGACGTCAATACGATATTACAAAGTAGATTGCAGCAAACATTTAGGATCGTATACGGAGGAGTAAACTATAACAGATACCACAACAAATAATGAAAGTTGGATAGGAGAAAGTGATGAAAATGACTGCGAGGAAAGACTGACGGTGACGAGGTCCACATTCCATCAAAAGACACTAGCTACATAAATCACGACGTGTATCTCACATGGAAAAATTTCTGCTTAGTAGGGAGTGCGTCGGAATCGAATTCACATTCGGTGCTACCCCACGAGTGGAAATGCTCTTACGCAGCTCGTAGGAGTTATTACGCACTTTTTTGCGTTTCGCTGAGTGGGCGAGAGCCGCACTCCGGCGGGGAGCAGGAAATTTGCAACAATTCACACGGGCTGCCGAGCATAAGTAATTTTTTAATGCGATCCGGCGCTGGACTGCTATAGCTCAGCACGGCTGCGGCCCCACCTCCGTGGGCGCGCCCGCACCCGACAAAGCTGCCGACGGGAAGACGAGTTGCCCGCAAGTGATTTGCGGGCCCGCATGTAACTCAGCCACACCCAGCAGCCTTTTGATTTACGCTCATGGCCATCTGGTTCGCGGCTGCGTCGCAGGGCAGGAGAACAAAGTACAGCAATACATGTTGTTATCATTGTGGGGAACACTTCATCCGGTATCAACTGCCACTGTCTCTTCGCAGTCTCGCTATCTCGCCGTCTTTTCACACTCTCATTACGTGTCTGTGACTGTAGTGGATACACAGGGTGTTACAAAAAGGTACGGCCAAACTTTCAGGAAACATTCCTCACACACAAATAAAGAAAAGATGTTATGTGGACATGTGTCCGGAAACGCTTAATTTCCATGTTAGAGCTCATTTTAGTTTCGTCAGTATGTACTGTACTTCCTCGATTCAACGCCAGTTGGCCCAATTGAAGGAAGGTAATGTTGACTTCGGTGCTTGTGTTGACATGCGACTCATTACTCTACAGTACTAGCATCAACAGGCTAGTGTTCATCACGAACGTGGTTTTGCAGTCAGTGCAATGTTTACAAATGCGGAGTTGGCAGATGCCCATTTGATGTATGGATTAGCACGGGGCAATAGCCGTGGCGCGGTACGTTTGTATCGAGACAGATTTCCAGAACGAAGGTGTCCCGACAGGAAGACGTTCGAAGCAATTGATTGGCGTCTTAGGGAGCACAGAACATTCGTGCCTATGACTCGCGACTGGGGAAGACCTAGAACGACGAGGACACCTTCAATGGACGAGGCAATTCTTCGTGCAGTTGGCGATAACCCTAATGTCAGCGTCAGAGAAGTTGCTGCTGTACAAGGTAACGTTAACCACGTCACTGTATGGAGAGTACTACGGGAGAACCAGATGTTTCCGTACCATGTACAGCGTGTGCAGGCACTATCAGCAGCTGATTGGCCTCCACGGGTACACTTCTGCGAATGGTTCATCCAGCAATGTGTCAATCCTCATTTCAGTGCAAATGTTCTCTTTACGGATGAGGCTTCAAACCAACGTGAACAAATTGTAAATTTTCACAATCAACATGTGTGGGCTGAGGAGAATCCGCACGCAATTGTGCAATCACGTCATCAACACAGATTTTCTGTGAACGTTTCGGCAGCATTGTTGGTGATGTCTTCATTGAACCCCATGTTCTTCCACCTACGCTCAATGGAGCGCGTTATCATGATTTCATACGGGATACTCTACCTGTGCTGCTAGAACATGTGCCTTTACAAGTACGACACAACATGTGGTTCATGCACGATGGAGCTCCTGCACATTTCAGTCGAAGTCTTCGTACGCTTCTCAACAACAGATTCGGTGACCGATGGATTGGTATAGGCGGACAAGTTCCATGGCCTCCACGCTCTCCTCACCTCAACCCTCTTGACTTTCATTTATGGGGGCATTTCAAAGCTCTTGTCTACGCAACCCCGGTACCAAATGTAGAGACTCTTCGTGCTCTTATTGTGGACGGCTGTGATACAATACGCCATTCTCCAGGGCTGCATCAGCGCATCAGGGATTCCATGCGACGGAGGGTGGATGCATGTATCCTCGCTAACGGAGGACGTTTTGAACATTTCCTGTAACAAAGTGTTTGAAGTCACGCTGGTACGTTCCGTTGCTGTGTGTTTCCATTACATGATTAATGTGATTCGAAGAGAAGTAATAAAATTAGGTCTAACATGGAAAGTAAGCGTTTACGGACACATGTCCACATAACATGTTTTCTTTCTTTGTATGTGAGGAATGTTTCCTGAAAGTTTGGCCGTACCTTTTTGTAACATCCTGTATAGGGTGTATCGTAATTAACAGCGAAAATTGACATGTGTGACAGTATACGACAACAGAACCAGAGATGTTCCAGTAAGATGATAGCCGATATTGTAAGCAATGGAATTTTAAAGCTGAAAATTGTTGAACATCCTGTAGCCTCATTTAATCCAACAGATTTCAGTAGCGGCAATGATATTAAATAACTACCTAGCCATGCTGGACTAACCTCGTCAATGTTTATATGCTTTTATAAACAGAGTGCTTCAGTGTCTGTCAGGAAATATTCCAGTAAGGACGCTTAGTGCTCCGATTTTGTGATGGAATTGTAGGCCTACAACGTAATAAAGTTGTTCTGACATGAAGTAAGTGAAAATGAATCTTGGAACAAAGAAATCCTAATAAAAACCTGTGACGTAAAGAGAGCATGTCAAATGATTTGTACAACGTGGTAACTAACGTCAAAATATACTCATGTGCCCAATACAGGCACTTTCACAAAAAACAAGATGCAGTTAAACATCAAAGAAGCCAAAAGGTGTGGCCGTGCGGTTCTAGGCGCTTCAGTCTGGAACCGCTTGACCGCTACGGTCGCAGGTTCGAATCCTGCCTCGGGCATGGATGTGTGTGATGTCCTTAGGTTCGTTAGGTTTAAGTAGTTCTAAGTTCTAGGGGACTGATGACCACAGATGTTAAGTCCCATAGTGCTCAGAGCCATTTGAACATCGCAGAAGCAGCTACTAGAATGGACGTACCTGTCTCTCCTACTCACACACCGCTTTCTCGTAAAATGACTGCGTCTAGATACATTAGACGTAGTTCATAAATTATAAAATAGTTTACTTTAGGCTATTTCAATTGCCTTAGTGTTAATACGTATGAGGTCTAAATCATCTAATGATGGAAAAATGCTGGAAAAGCATATCAGTGCATTAATTTAGAAAATAAGAAATAAATAAATAACAGGATTGGTAGTAGAAAAAAAAAAGAAATCATTTCTTGATAACAATCGTCATACAAACACTTAGTTAAAATTGCCACAGTCAATAAAAAGAACTTCTCTGTATTTCCTAGAAGACGATTCGTCAAGTGTTCGCCGAACGGATTTAGTGGTACTTACTAACAAACATCCCACTCGTTAAGATTAGTATGTAACGTAAGCTGAAACATGTTTGTATCATCGCTTATATTGTATACCTTGACATTTTTTCTCGAATGCTGTAAACACTCTGCAAGGGAACTGCGAGAAGAAGACGTTGATGGTAAATTTTCCTTAAATACCGATGAGCCGTAAAGTGGTATCAGCAAGGAACAGTTGGCACATTTCTCAGCAGCAAATGTCCCGTGAGCTGCCGTAACGATAGCAATTTGAGACGCATATTGCACGCTGGCGGGCGTTCTGCTGTTTAATGTCGCGGGAAGTCCTGAGCAATAGCGCTGATAACTGAGCGCTATAAACAAAAATGTATCCCTTCTCCAAATCACTAAGTCTCTTTCCCTGATGAATAAAAAAAGCCATGAGTTCGTGAAAAATAAATGTTTTTGTGCGTCTTAGGAGGTAATCGACATTATATTATGAACTGCTAGATGTTACTGAAATGCTCTGTTGGGTGTGCGATTCTACTTCGTGGGGCCGCGGCTTAGCTCGATTAGAAGACAAAGGTTGCTCATTCTCCTGTCAAATTGTTATGCAGAGGAGAAATATTTCCCTCTGTAGTAAGATGTGCACTGGAGATCAAAAAAAGGAATTCGTACCCAACATAATTTTTCCAAATAGTGATCCGCAAAGTGCTTTAAGTCAATAGTTGTGCTAATGTCGAAATGATTTGTATTGACGTCACTACGAGTGTGAGTTAAATGCAGCTGAAATCACTTAAAGAAACAAGGAAGGTCGTGAGGTCTGTGATATTTCATATTTTATAAGGAATTTATAATCTGAAATAGTACCGCTGCCAATCACTATTAATAATATTGCTGTTTTATACCGAATTTCTGTCATTTTCCATATACGTCACCTGTAAGAAAGCATGCAAAGCTACAATATTTTCGGTAGAATTCTGTAATACTTTCCAGTTTCAAACTGAGGTATGTCTTCAAACAGATGAATAAAATCGTCATATTTGCGGCGAACAGCACGGGTTTCTAGATTATTGGCTGTTAGCTGTAAATAGAGACGCACTTTTCGTGGGAACGAATTTGTCTTCTGAACGTTGAAAATAATCCTAGTTTTATTATGTTTATTTTCTATTCTTAAGTACTTGATGGAGTTTTCTATTGCATATTTTGAGCGTCCTGTGGATATACCGATATTTTCTTCTAAGACCATTTCGTATGCTATGTATATGGTGATGGTTGCTAGGTGTTATAGCATTCAAATTTTTTGTAGTCGGCATGCATTTTTCACTTTTGTTGTTATTACTTTCTTCCGACTGAGTTCTGGGATTTTCTTTTATGGCTTACTGTGTTTTGCTTACCTGACACAGCTGAGTCGGCATATATGACTAGTCATTCTTATTCTCGTTGAGCTCTTTCATTAACGTGGCTATGAAAGGATAGGCCTGAACCATGTTTCTGTGGTGCTATTTGCGATTGAAAAGTCCGCCATGCTAAAGATTTTACTTGCCTACATCATATTACAACGATATTTCCAATAATTTAAATGAAGTAATAACATTTAAATTATGTAAGATACTAAATTCAGGAGATAAATGTATGTACTTAATTATCCTTTCCTTCATTTGAAACTAGGCTATGGTAATGGTTCAAATGGTTCAAATGGCTCTGAGCACTATGGGACTTAACATCTGTGGTCATCAGTCCCCTAGAACTTAGAACTACTTAAACCTAACTAACCTAAGGACATCACACACATCCATGCCAGAGGCAGGATTCGAACCTGCGACCGCAGCGGTCGTGCGGTTCCAGACGGTAGCGCCTAGAACCGCTCGGCCACCCCGGCCGGCGCTATGGTAATATTGACAGTAAAGAGTATTAGTTGGCATTGTTAAGGTTTTTCTCTTTACTACGTCTTAAGGGAGGAAAAAATCATACACATTACAATAATATCAGACGTAGTTAAAACGAGAATAGATGAGGACGTATCTGAGCTCGTCTCTAATAACTTTCTCCTCGACGGGCCGCTAATCGTTAATTTTCCTTTCTTGTTTTGAATGCGGATGAGAAAATTATTTATTACAGGTACTTTGACGAAACAGATGACGTTGAGGAATATTTCCCAGTCGTTAAGAAATTGAAGACGACCGAAACAATGTTACAACAAATTCCACGAAAAGCGCTTCGACTCAAAAACTGTTCTGCAACTTTAGCTTTTCATACTTGTTCAAAATGGTTCTGAGCACTATGGGACTTAACTGCTGTGGTCATAAGTCCCCTAGAACTTAGAACTACTTAAACCTAACTAACCTAAGGACAGCACACAACACCCAGCCATCACGAGGCAGAGAAAATCCCTGACCCCGCCGGGAATCGAACCCGGGAACCCGGGCGTGGGAAGTGAGAACGCTACCGCACGACCACGAGATGCGGGCTTTCATACTTGTCTTTCGAAGGTTGCTGCGTCTTTTCGTCCGTGTTTATCGTACGTGGAAATGAATTAGTCATTCACACAGAAGTATACACAGTATGTTGAAAATGTTATAATTACATATTTAACCAAGAATCAGCGATGCTTGGTGTGTATCCTTGGAGCAGTTTCTGAGTAATATTTCTGCAGTTTCATTACTTCTTATCAGCTCTATGAATTTATAGTGGCCCACTAAAATTAAAACTGGAATTTGTGACTAATACCCTAAAGTACGAGAGGCAAGCCGATAGGCCTAATGCTTTAAATATATATTTAACTTTCCTCTGTCATCAGTGGAAACTAGTTGCGGAAACTACGATTGAAAATATCCTGTCTGTACATTGGTTGCTGTCTCCTTTGAAAAGGGTGTATCTTACAGGGCCGTACAAAAAAACAAACATCCATAACAGTAGCACTTGATGTTCCCTCACAGCTACCGTTAATTATTACTGGCTGAGGCACACGAGGTTTGTGCAGTGATATGCTGTGCCAAATCTGTACGAACTCTTAGTTTCCTCAGTTAGAAATATCCAAGATGTGTTGAAAACGTGATCTTCAAAACGATGTTTTGAATTTCCCTTGCACAGCGCTTATTTGCTGCAGTTTTTCCTTGAAAATGGCACGGTGTGCACCGGTCGAAATATCGGATGCTGTCGACGACGTCACCTGGAAATTAATCTTAAACTTTCATATAAATACAGTCTAACGTTCAATTTCCTGCAACCGTTGTTTCTATCGACATAGGTAGTTATTTCTTACATGTAATTGAACAGAGAAAGTTACCTAATTCCCGAGCAATATAGATCTCGCGTTCAACCATCTGCTTTTGTATATGCCACTATGAGTTTCTGTTAGACAGGACACGTGATATCTGCTGTAAAGACTTTTTACGAGACAACAGGAGGAAGCTTTCTGCAGAATTTATGAAACACTGAATCACAATACGAGGCAAGTGTAACACAGCCAGTGCAACAAATGTCGCTGAAATGTTGATATAAAATTATGGTTTACCCACATGATTCTTGAATGCTCTTTCAAAACCGAATCATTCAGTACCAGTGTATTCTGTGACCATGCAGAATACGAAATCCATTAATCCTCCTGACACCACACATCAACACTGAACACTATGATTCACTGTGTGACACACTGTGATTCGCTAGAACCTACAAAACTGTATTACAAGTGGCTGAAATTACGGGTTTCCCTCGTAGGAAATTCGCTATCTCGCCAGAAAACTTACGTTACGCAAAATATGGACTCCACGTTAAGAAGCGAAACAAAAAGGTTGTGCCGTATGTTCATCGTCCCTATGGTTTGAATTCGCGCGCACTTGGGTGGAGCTGACCTGCAACTCTCCTCTACGTTGTCGGTGGAGCGGCTTTTATGAAAGGCGTTGTGTGCTTGGAGCAAGCTAATACCGAACGTTGGTTCTGGGAAATACTAACTGCATCTCCTGTTGTGAGTCGCCGTTGTGATGTACGGCAGTATTGAGTCGTAACATGGAGTCTTAAATGTTTTTATTTTTGGAACAGCGTTGGCCGGCATTAGTGAACGGCGGATTCCATCTAGTTCTTTGAACTATCCTTCTAAAGAATTTGTTTTATTATGTCTGTGGTACTCATAACGTAAAAGCGGACATTACTTGTAGAAAGAAGGTTTTTTTTAATATTGTGGCTGATTGGTTAAAAAATGGTTCATATGGCTCTGAGCACTATGAGACTTAACATCTGAGGTCATCAGTCCCCTAGAACTTAGAACTACTTAAGGACGTCACAGACATCCATGCCCGAGGCAGGATTAGAACCTGCAACTGTAGCGGTCGCGCGGTTCCGGACTGAAGCGCATAGAACCGCTCGGCCACAACGGCCGGCCGCTGATTGGTGATTTATACTGTTTGTCGGTAAGAGTTATTAATGCAGTTGTAGCAGTCGGTTGGAATTCTCCAGGCACGTCCTCTTAGGTGATACTGAGTGATGCATAGAGGTACATTTACTGCACTGTGATCCGTTACTGAAGCCTTTAGTTTCATTGAGTCTCCGAATATTCACTTTTGAAACATAATAGGGATCGGTAGTGCAAGGTGGTCTCATTGCACTACTGACAGCCAACTGTGAGAATTCCGTAAACTGTTGGACAGTCGACACTACGGAACAAATACTGCTCGGTGCTATGGGTTCTTTGCAACACCGATTGGTGCGGAAGAGGGTTAGTGTTGTTTGAGTCTGATGCGAAGTGGTTTCACGAAGTGTGACCCTTTTAGCTGTTCCGTTGTTGTCGTGTCACTTGCTGTTATTGGTCCGGGTTTCCGAAGATAGGGAAAGTTGTGGTTTATTCATTTTGTCCGTTTTGCTCACTGTGGTAAGGGACCACAGTGTTGCTTTACACCGTTACATGTGCATGTGGTCACACACAACTTCCCAGTGGGTGTAGCCTTTGCAAAACGCTATCCAATTAAGTTTGCTAAATTATTGAAGCGTTTGCGACTGGCCCTACGTGGGCGATGCAGTGAAAGTTTTCCTTGTAATTATAACACTGGTTTAGGTGTTATAAGCTGTAAGGATTATAGGGAGTAAGCATTAAGGGTGTGATAGTGATGTTCCGCATGATTCTAAGTAAAACCGAGGTCTTAACGCGCGATATGCCAGCATGCTGTTTCGCTGCTGGTTTTGGATTTACTTTAAGATAATTTAGATCAGAAATAAGGCTGTTAAACAATAATTCTTTGGCATAACTTAATCTTAAGCTGCGCTCGGCGATCGAATACGGCTGCGCAATTTGTGTGGGCTGTGATGTTTGGGCAGTATCGGGTTAAAGCACAATGCTGCATTTTAAAGCGCAGTGCTGTATGATAAGCTGCTGCACTGGGCACTTTTAATGGTGTGGACGTATGTTTGTAGAGTTTGATGTTCATTGTGTGTTTTTATGTCTTCTGTATTTGGCTTATGAGTACTATAAGTGATTCTTGTCCACGGGGCAAAGTAATTGAACTCAGATTTCACCATGAAATTTTACGACCAGCTGACATGGACCTGCACACAAATTTAAAGATAAAATTGTCTTGCAAAGTGTGTCTACGCATCTGTTTCCTCTTTACATGCTTCTAATGATTACATGCAATTGTACAAAATATATTTAAATCACAATACAAATAATACAAAAACCTTGCTACTAATCACTAACAAGAGTTTATGCGCAAGGAGCATCTCTAAATGACTTAAATTTCACCATATAAACTAAAATCAAGGAAATTCCTGCTCAGTGGTTAGTCAAGCTTATTGACTACGTTCTGCAGCTGGTTTTTCTATTATTTCCAGTCCTCTGTTTCTTCGATCCCTTAGTGGTCCAAGCGTAACATCTCCCGAGGTTGGTCTCTCCTAGCAATGGCTGCGTCTTTGGTTGTGCCAGTTATTTCTCTGAATTTGAGACCAGCTGCTTTTGCTATTTTCCTCAACATGACCATTCGTCCACTCATTGCCCTTTGAGTTTCGTACGGGGTTTCGCTCAGGTGCAGAGGTCATTCTCTTCTCTTCTCTTCTTGTTTCTATTAATCGAGTTCCATTAAAACCAGCTTAAATTTCCCCAGGTCGCTTTTGTCGACACAAAGAAGGGATCTTACGTGTTCTGTTGGTATTGTATTAATTGAAAGTTGAATCAGATCGGTATTACTGTATGGCTGATGGTCGAGACGCTTATTCAGTTTTAAAATCTCCTCAAGATACTACAGATACGATTGGAAGCATCCTGCTACCAGTAGAGGGGCTTTTATAATGTCCTAATTTATGCCCTAATTGATGCTGTAGCCTACCAGTAAAAAATAATGGCCCCCAGATTTGATTTCCTCAAAGGCTTAATAGCGTCTGGCGGCTGGAAAAACTTTCGCGATAACCTCTCTGCTCATTTGACTACTCATAAATTCTAACTCTCTTTGGATTGGAAAGGAGTTCGGCGACTTCCCTTAAATTGCCCGAGCCCGGTCTTAATATGCAGGTCTTCGCCTGCGGTGTGGATAAGAAACTTCGTTAGTGAAAAGAAGTTTTAATCATCAAAGTCTATCACCTGACAGACGCGGACCTAGGTAATCGAAATCTGCCCCTCGCTGAGGCCCAATTTCGTGTCATTGACAACAAGCCAGTAGACGTACAATTATCACAAACATGCCGCTCGTCATTAGCTCTTATCCGACTCTCTGCCGGGGACAGTAATGGACCCACAACTCACGGTCTCTCCGTCTTCTTTCTAAGTTTGTCAAAATCTTGTTTAAGTGAGGCAAACTACTCAGTCTCCGAAAATCGTCCAGGATCTGGGGTTTTAGATTCCGCACTCTTTGAGACAGAAAACTGTTCACCTCTTCCACTTTCTTAAGATTTGTCTCAGCCCGAACCTTCTTCGTAATGTAGCTTTCGACTGTCTTAGAAACCTCAACAATTGTTTCGTTTACCCATTAAGTACGACCACAAAAACTTCTCTTAACATTGCCATCTCTTTTCTAAATTGTTTGCTGTTTTCCTCTGATTTTCTGTCTCATTCATCAGCTTTTCCTCTGTCTGTTTAAGCTTTCTCTATTTCCTGCATTTCCCAGAATGGAACATACACAATTTTTCCCGTATTTGAACTGCCCTGCGCTATGTTTCTCTGGACTTCAGGCAGCTCGACTGTTGCTCCTCCCCCTCAAAAGTTCTGATATGAGCTCCCCTGGATCGATTGACTCCTCTGGCATGCTGATTTTCCTACCCTCTCTAAATAGCGCTCGATTAGTCATATCCATGTTTAAAACAAGTGAAATCAGAATCCTTTACAAAATGAACTATCTCTATCACAAATTTGGCAGAAGTGAATAACTCCCAATACAAAATATCTTTACGTATAATACAAGAATATCGTCATACACAAAACGCAAATCTGAATAAACTCCCACAAAATACAGGTACATATAAAAGATTAACACGCAACCAAAAGTTGGCATGCGCCAGACTATTATACGCTGATGCTGATGGCTGCAGCATACAGAAATATAAAATGGGACAAACTGGTTGTTAAAACTTTTTGCTCTGTTCTAAGCGCGGGGAACTCAGAAGAATCCAAAGGTAAGACCCTGGATCAGTGTCGCTATGGAAACTCTGACCCCTTGTGCTACGTTCATTGCTATCACAAGAATAACACGTAAAAGCAAATGATACTTATGCAAGACAAGGACGCAGTGCTTGTTGCTTTCACAAAATTAAGTAAATTATACCTGTAGTTGACCACTGTGCGCAAGGACAACCCTAACACAATAAAGTGAACCAGTTCCGTGTACAACAGGTTATAATTATTTGTAATGGGTCACCTTACCAGGGAAAGTTTATGAAAAATTAAGTATCTTGAAAAGTAAGTCAAGAGTAAGATTAACAGTCATTTATTTGCTCTAATGACTGACATAAATCACAATGAAATTAACAGAGTTCATTACAACTCAAACCAAATTACAAAATGACGCCAAAACAGTGGGGAGGTACCAAAATGTGTAGAAGAATGTCTGGTGTGAGCGCAACAAAACCTGGTTGTATGGGACGCTCGTGATATCACAGTTAAAATTACAACAAGAAGCCATAATTTACGAACCGCAACTTGCATGGCAAAGTAAGCTAGCAACTAGCCGCACAGTATATGGGCTGCGCTGCAATAGTTGCGACACACACAATCCCCTAAACAGCTAGCATATGCAAGACAGCACCTAGCTGTAGCCAGAGATGATAGCCTGGAGCAGAATGCTCTGAATCTAAGTTCACAGTCCCAGCTCTCTACTTTCAAAGAAACTCTACTTGGAAGAGCTACTCCATGCTGTTGCCAGTGAGACAGGCCAGAACTGTTGCTGAATCCATGGGAAAAGCAAGGGAAAGCACATGTGACCTCCCTCCTTATGTGTACAAGATGCTCATCTTTATACATGAAGTTGGAAATTTGCCGAAGCACTGTCTTCATGATCGGTCAACCTGACCGGCATTATCCGAACGAAACAAATATGATTATTTATTCAAGAGAAAGAGCTTCATCAGTTGAGAAAGTGAATAACGTGTTGGTTTCCCGCATCTCGTGGTCGTGCGGTAGCATTCTCGCTTCCAACGCCCGGGTTCCCGGGTTCGATTCCCGGCGGGGTCAGGGATTTTCTCTGCCTCGTGATGGCTGGGTGTTGTGTGCTGTCCTTAGGTTAGTTAGGTTTAAGTAGTTCTAAGTTCTAGGGGACTGATGACCATAGATGTTAAGTCCCATAGTGCTCAGAGCCATTTGAACCATTTTTTTAACGTGTTGGTCCACATGTGGCCCTTTTGACAGAGTTGTCGGATTTCCTTCTCAGGGGTATCGTGCCAAATTATGTCTAATTGGTGCGTTAGATCGTAAAAATCCTGACATGTTTGGAGGGCGCTGCCTATAATGCTCCAAATTTTCTCAACTTGGGAGAGATCGGGCGACATTGCTGGCCACGATACGGTTTGGCAATCACGAAGAGAAGGTGCAAAATTTCTAGCCTTGTGCAGGCGGGCATTATCTTCCTACTATGTAAGGCCAGGATGGCTTTCCATGAAGGGCAGCAATATACGTGTTTGGCCTGGAATCTCACAGACAGGAGTAGAATTTTCTTCAGCAATGAGCACCGCTTCAGACTCAGTCCTGATGATCGGCGAAAATCCGTCTGGAGACGTCGCATGTAGCGGTTGGATACCAACCTGACTGTCGCCCACCATACGGCCCAAGAGACCGGAGTGATAGTCTGGGGTTCCATTTCTCTCCATAGCAGAACCCCTTCAGTTGTCATCCGCGGCACCCCTACAGCATAGCGATACATCGACGGTTCTCTACGGACCCTTTTGTTGCCTTTCACGGCAAGCCATCCAGCACTTACATTTCAGCAAGATAATACCTGCCTGCACACGGTGACAGTTTCTGCTGCTCGTCTTCATTCCTGCCTAACTCTGTCGTGGCCATCATGGTGGTCGGATCTATCTCAAATTGGGAACGTTTGAAGCATTATGGGCAGGGCCCTCAAACCATATCTGGATTTTGACGATCTAACTCGCCATTTGCATACAATATGTCACGACATCCCTAGGAGGACATCCAACAACTCGCTCAATCAGTGCCAAAACGTACGACTGCTCGCTTTAAGACCAGAGGCTGACCAACCTGTCATTGACATGCTGAATTTATGAAGATGTCTCTCTTCAATAAATCATTCAGTTTTTCTAAAATTGTAATAATTTTTTTGTCTGTAGATGTACATCACACCTACCGATTTCCGTCCCTTTCGGATAATACTCCACGCTAAGACCATTGTGTAAAAAGGGCGACACATTGTCAAAAGAGAGTTAGGCAGTACATGTCCCGGATTTCCTGCAGCAAAGTTCTGCTGTGTTACGGGTAACACGTACATGAAATTGTGCTGCTGAAATGGCGCGGCAACTGATTACGTACTCAAAAGGTTATGTTGACGGGACAAACTGAGCGCCTGTCGTGTGGAAAACGTCTAAATTGCGCACAGATTCACCTAGAAATCGTGATGGTATATGGGCCCAACGCGAATGTCGCGTCCAGCCGTAATGAAATGGTACTATTAGTTTGCTGCAGGTGCAGAGTCGTG
The DNA here is from genome assembly GCF_023864275.1 of Schistocerca cancellata. NCBI lineage: Eukaryota > Metazoa > Arthropoda > Insecta > Orthoptera > Acrididae > Schistocerca > Schistocerca cancellata. Next base: position 98,643,405 of record NC_064629.1, on the reverse strand, counting down.
GCTCACGTTAATTGGAGAAGAAGGAAGATCTTGCACTATGCGGTTTCCATCTGGAAGAACATGTGAGGGAAAAGAGATTTTCCAAGGATGAGGGCATTCACACAGGTTCTCGAATGGCTGTGTGACAAACGGGCGGATTTCTGTCGTCGAGGAATTGAACGATTGATAGAACTATCTGACCGTTGTTCACAGAGACTTAGTGATTATGTTGCAATGTAGTGTCACGTGTCTGTGTCACCTTGACATGTGCTGTAGCATTCAATAAAAGTTAATTGATCTGTCATAGTAATGTGTAATTTACATTTCGAGGTGCCCTCGTATATCGAGGACTTCATGATGAAGACGCTAGAAACAGAGAATGGGGTAATAAAGCGGAGTGGTCTGGAAGATCAACTGCATCATATCTGCGATGACATGATACTGCTTGGAGATAAAACAATACCTCTTGAGAGAATTTTATTCACACTTGAAGAAGGTTTGCAAAAGTACTGGGTGACAATGAACACAAAGAAAACTGAAATGATTAAAAATGTATGGAGAAGTAGGTATGAAAGAGAAAACAAGAGAAGATCAAACTGAATAGATTGTACAGTACAGATATTTGGGGAGCATGCTAACTGATAACTGGACAAGTGAAGAAGAATTAAGATCAATCATATCAACGGAAAAGCAAGGAATCCAGGAAAAATAACGCTTATTAGGCAGAAAAATTGTGTTGGGGTTGAGGAAATGTTGGTAAAATGCTTCGTGTTGAATGTTTTTATGTACGGCTGAGAAAGCTGGACGTTAAAGAAGAGAGAAAAATACAAAATTGAACCATTCAGTTATAGAGGTTCGGAGGAGGATGGAGAAAATATGGCGGATGGATAAAGTGAAGTCTAGTGAAGATATGGGAAAGGTAAAGGAACGAAGAACACCTCTAAACTTGGTTCAGACAAAGAAAGGAGACTTGATTGGACATACGCTGTGAGGAGAAGGAAATGTAACAACAGCTATCGAAGGGACAGTGGAAGGACAGAAGAAACCAGAAAATCAGATGTAAAAAACGCAACATGAAGTGAAAAGAGAGAGGCACCAGGTTGCAAAGCAGTTGGCTTGGAAGTGGATCATATGGAAATAGCAACCATGTCTGGCATCTACTAATAGGCAGAACAATTTATGATGATGATTCTTCCTGCTATATTGTAAATGCACAATTAGCAGAACTTTGCTATTTGCTATTTTACATGTTGTTGCACTTTTAATGGCCACATTAAAGAGAGAGAATGAGTGAGTGAGAGAGAGAGAAAGGACTGAGAGGCATGGAATGTAAGTCATCAACCTTCACTCTGCAAATCGTCTTTCTTTGGTATATTGGTCCGAATGAAATGATTTTCTGGGTAATAATATAACCATCCAGTAGCTTTCGGATCACAGCTGAAAATGTGTACGGGAGCGGAAACGTACTGTCTTTCTCAAAACACTAAGAAGAAACTAGGGAGAAAAAATGTGAACGTTAAAATAAATAATAACTTGTGGAACAATAACTACTGTGCATGTTTAGTTGTATTTCCATTTAAGTAACCGTTCTGTACTGCAATGTACAAGAGGGAGGCTTCAAATACACTAGGAAATTCTGTTCTTCTCTATTGTATACGTACCATCGGAGGGTACGTAATTAATATCATTAGGCCTGAGGTCATGGAACAATAGCGCACAAGATTAGCGAACGCTATACATCGACTTTGTCTAGTATAATTGTGACAGATACTGTCCAGCAGTCAGGTACTAATTGCGCAATCAGTATCGATTCCCACCTCGGCGCGCTAGCAATCCATTACAATGACACCGAGTCCTCACGTGACAGGTGGTTTAATTACGGAGGATTGGATCGACGTGTACAGTCCCTGTGGACTTGGGTTCCGGCGCCCTTGTCTGAGATACGCCCAGCGTCCTGTTCTCCGCGCAGTGCTCCCTGTAGTACTCTTTTCTTTTATAATAACCCTCGACTGTGTTTTCTAAGCCGTGTTAGCTATGGAAGTATGAAATATAATTTGCTGACACTCATAGCTAAATCGCTGACTCTTTCTGATTAAGCATCTTAGCTGATTTTAAGTTGCTTGACGACAGGAGACTGGTAAGTAAGCACCTGATAAGGGATAAATCACGTGATACAAAATTTTGTCTCAAACTTTCAATTTTTAAAACCAGAAAGTAATGAAACGCCTTAATGTGTGGGACGTTCATCTTAAGAGTATATTTATGCTCCATGAAACTGAAACATCAATGACGCACTCAAATCAAAGTAGTATAAGTTGCAAATAAGATGCAGACTGACATTTCACATATGATGATTAGGCACAAAGGGCACATAAAAATGACCAGAATTTTCCCACATATTTGTCCATCGTGCCAATAGTTGCCAAACGAGTCCACTGAATTTATTTCTTGTTTATAACATCTCTACGAATGCCAAGTAGGATCACATGGGACTATTACGTTGTGGTGTGCTTCTTAGGCTAGCAGATGGCGGAACCTACTAGACAGTGTGAACTCGTACCAGGGCGAGGAAGTTAAGAAAGGTCACGTCAATTCCGTCTATAAGGAGCAGTCCAATGAAAACGAGACAGATGGAAAAAAGTAAATATACTGTTCATTATTTCAAAAGTAGTCGCCGTAACTATTAATACATTTATCCCACTGTGAGACAAGACGGTTAGTGCCTTTTTACCCAGGAAAATAATTAAGGATAAATCAGTGTTCATAGCACAAAGTTGAAACTGAAATACTTTTTATTAGTAACTTTGGCAAACTTCTGATCCACGCACATAAATATGAAGTTAATATCTATATGGCAACTACACAAAGTCGTATTACGCAATAATGTTTGCTGACGTAATATCGCTTTGTGAAATATCTTCTTGGCGTCGAAGTTTCCTATTTTAGAGCAAACCAATATATGTCATCATACAATCTCCAATAGAAATCCCCGTCCAAGGCATGTCTTTTGTCTCATTAAGCACTAGGGATGTTAGCAGGTTGGATGCTAGCCACCGACTATATCTGTCACAAAGACTTCTCGCGCAACTTTCTGCCAAACCATTTTTTACAGTCCCAGCTGAGGGGCATCCTTCAGCTTTTACAGCTCTTACAATCCTAAGGTTCCTAAGCATGAACCAGTTATACATATAATACTTTAATACATTTATAGTATGAAAGGACCTGGTTTTAAAAAGAACGTTTAGAAATTAATTCAGGTTAAATAAAATAACAGAAATAAGAAATTTTATTTCTATATGATTCAAGTCAAAGAACGTTATAACACACATATTTCAGTATTCATAACATACAAGATTACATAGAAGTATCATAATCTATAACAGACACAGGTTTTAGATATGCCTCATGTTTCATTGATGTTCCTCGTTTAGGATACCATCGTGAAATATCTATAACACTTCTCACAGCCTTTGGCGCCACTATATACAAGTTTCTTCAGAAACAACGCATTTTTACACAAGGATCGATAAATGGTTTGAGCCCATATGAGTCTCAGTGGATCATATGTTACTTGACATCATACTGCTTCATACCCTCTTACCAAATTTTAGAAAAATGTGGGATCCATTATCAGGTAGTACTGATTCTGGTTTTCGTATAGTAGCAAAGTATTCTATCATTCTGTTAAATACAGCTGTAGTTGTTGCTTTTTCAAGTAGAGAGAGTTTGATAAAGTTGCGAAAGACTTCTAGTGCCAATGGCATATATATATATATATATATATATATATATATATATATATATATATATTCCTGCCTCCCCCCCACGAACCATGGACCTTGCCGTTGGTGGGGAGGCTTGCGTGCCTCAGCGATACAGATGGCCGTACCGTAGGTGCAACCACAACGGAGGGGTATCTGTTGAGAGGCCAGACAAACATGTGGTTCCTGAAGAGGGGCAGCAGCCTTTTCAGTAGTTGCAGGGGCAACAGTCTGGATGATTGACTGATCCGGCCTTGTAACATTAACCAAAACGGCCTTGCTGTGCTGGTACTGCGAACGGCTGAAAGCAAGGGGAAACTACAGCTGTAATTTTTCCCGAGGACATGCAGCTCTACTGTATGATTAAATGATGATGGCGTCCTCTTGGGTAAAATATTCCGGAGGTAAAATACTCCCCCATTCGGATCTCCGGGCGGGGACTACTCAAGAGGACGTCGTTATCAGGAGAAAGAAAACTGGCGTTCTACGGATCGGAGCGTGGAATGTCAGATCACTTAATCGGGCAGGTAGGTTAGAAAATTTAAAAAGGGAGATGGATAAGTTAAAGTTAGATATAGTGGGAATTAGTGAAGTTCGGTGGCAGGAGGAACAAGACTTTTGGTCAGGTGATTACAGGGTTATAAATACAAAATCAAATAGGGGTAATGCAGGAGTAGGTTTAATAATGAATAAAAAAATAGGAGTGCGGGTTAGCTACTACAAACAGCATAGTGAACGCATTATTGTGGCCAAGATAGACACAAAGCCCATGCCTACTACAGTAGTACAAGTTTATATACCAACTAGCTCTGCGGATGATGAAATAGATGAAATGTATGACGAGATAAAAGAAATTATTCAGGTAGTGAAGGGAGACGAAAATTTAATAGTGATGGGTGACTGGAATTCGTCAGTAGGAAAAGGGAGAGAAGGAAACATAGTAGGTGAATATGGATTGGGGGGAAGGAATGAAAGAGGAAGCCGCCTTGTAGAATTTTGCACAGAGCATAACTTAATCATAGCTAACACTTGGTTCAAGAATCATGAAAGGAGGCTGTATACATGGAAGAAGCCTGGAGATACTGACAGGTTTCAGATAGATTAGATAATGGTAAGACAGAGATTTAGGAACCAGGTATTAAATTGTAAGACATTTCCTGGGGCAGATGTAGATTCTGACCACAATCTATTGGTTATGAACTGCAGATTGAAACCGAAGAAACTGCAAAAAGGTGGGAATTTAAGGAGATGGGACCTGGATAAACTGAATGAACCAGAGGTTGTAGAGAGTTTCAGGGAGAGCATTAGGGAACAATTGACAGGAATGGGGGAAAGAAATACAGTAGAAGAAGAATGGGTAGCTCTGAGGGATGAAGTGGTGAAGGCAGCAGACGATCAAGTAGGTAAAAAGACGCGGGCTAATAGAAATCCTTGGGTAACAGAAGAAATATTGAATTTAATTGATGAAAGGAGAAAATATAAAAATGCAGTAAATGAAGCAGGCAAAAAATGAAATCGACAGGAAGTGCAAAATGGCTAAGCAGGGATGGCTAGAGGACAAATGTAAGGATGTAGAGGCTTGTCTCACTAGGGGTAAGATAGATACTGCCTACAGGAAAATTAAAGAGACCTTTGGAGAGAAGAGAACCACTTGTATGAATATCAAGAGCTCAGATGGCAACCCAGTTCTAAGCAAAGAAGGGAAAGCAGAAAGGTGGAAGGAGTATATAGAGGGTTTATACAAGGGCGATGTACTTGAGGACAATATTATGGAAATGGAAGAGGATGTAGATGAAGATGAAATGGGTGATAAGATACTGCGTGAAGAGTTTGACAGAGCACTGAAAGACCTGAGTGAAAACAAGACCCCGGGAGTAGACAACATTCCATTAGAACTACTGATGGCCTCAGGAGAGCCAGTTATGACAAAGCTCTACCATCTGGTGAGCACGATGTATGAGACAGGCGAAATACCCTCAGACTTTAAGAAGAATATAATAATTCCAATCCCAAAGAAAGCAGGTGTTGACAGATGTGAAAGTTACCTAACTATCAGTTTAATAAGTCACAGCTGCAAAATACTAACGCGAATTCTTTACAGACGAATGGAAAAACTGGTAGAAGCCGACCTCGGGGAAGATCAGTTTGGATTCCGTAGAAATGTTGGAACACGTGAGGCAATACTGACATTACGACTTATCTTGGAAGAAAGATTAAGAAAAGGCAAACCTACGTTTCTAGCATTTGTAGACTTAGAGAAAGCTTTTGACAATGTTGACTGGAATACTCTCTTTCAAATTCTGAAGGTGGCAGGGGTAAAATACAGGGAGCGAAAGGCTATTTACAATTTGTACAGAAACCAGATGGCAGTTATAAGAGTCGAGGGGCATGAAAGGGAAGCAGTGGTTGGGAAAGGAGTGAGACAGGGTTGTAGCTTCTCCCCGATGTTATTCAATCTGTATATTGAGCAAGCAGTAAAGGAAACAAAAGAAAAATTCGGAGTAGGTATTAAAATTCATGGAGAAGAAGTAAAAACTTTGAGGTTCGCCGATGACATTGTAATTCTGTCAGAGACAGCAAAGGACTTGGAACAGCAGTTGAACGGAATGGACAGTGTCTTGAAAGGAGGATATAAGATGAACATCAACAAAAGCAAAACGAGGATAATGGAATGTAGTCAAATTAAGTCGGGTGATGCTGAGGGAATTAGATTGGGAAATGAGACACTTAAAGTAGTAAAGGAGTTTTGCTATTTAGGGAGTAAAATAACCAATGATGGTCGAAGTAGAGAGGATATAAAATGTAGACTGGCAATGGCAAGGAAAGCGTTTCTCAAGAAGAGAAATTTGTTAACATCGAATATAGATTTAGGTGTCAGGAAGTCGTTTCTGAAAGTATTTGTATGGAGTGTAGCCATGTATGGAAGTGAGACATGGACGATAACTAGTTTGGACAAGAAGACAATAGAAGCTTTCGAAATGTGGTGCTACAGAAGAATGCTGAAGATAAGGTGGGTAGATCACGTAACTAATGAGGAGGTATTGAATAGGATTGGGGAGAAGAGAAGTTTGTGGCACAACTTGACTAGAAGAAGGGATCGGTTGGTAGGACATATTCTGAGGCATCGAGGGATCACAAATTTAGCATTGGAGGGCAGCGTGGAGGGTAAAAATCGTAGAGGGAGACCAAGAGATCAATACACTAAGCAGATTCAGAAGGATGTAGGTTGCAGTAGGTACTGGGAGATGAAGAAGCTTGCACAGGATAGAGTAGCATGGAGAGCTGCATCAAACCAGTCTCAGGACTGAAGACTACAACAACAACATAAATTCCTGCAGTCTTCAGATAGGGGCCATATAAATCCACAGAAAATAAATCAAATGTGGGACTTCAGTATAGTATTTTGCATGGTACCCTTATTGGTTCTGTTTGTCAGTCCTGCCTTTTGGCAAATATTGCACAAGTTTAGAAGATCAGTCGTTTTGTTCACTAGGTCATCAAGAGTTACTATGACATCCGAAAGTTTTTCGGTACACTTCTTGGTTCCACAATGTTCTAATGCGAGGAGAAAATAATCTGTTAGATCTGTCTCAAAGTGTGATGGCAAACAAACCTTCCAATCACCCATATCTTTATCTTTCCGTTTATATAAAACGATTTCTGATATTTTGTAATATTGAGCAATGTGAGGATGATTGACATTACCAAAATGAACTTTAAGAAATTTCCAATCTTCGTCCTTATTTTTACATGTATGTTCAATTTTCTCTTGCCCAGTTACTTCTTTACTGAAACGCATCTGGAATGTACCGTCGTCATCATTCTCTCTACATAGACAGATTAGATAGTCTGGCAGCCTATATGAAGCATCTGCCACATAATTACAGCTGTATTTGGGGTAACAAATATCATAATCAAGTTGTTGTAGGCATATTGCTCAGCGGGGTAACCTCTCATTTAATAATCGACAATATTTTAGAAATATTAGTGCCTTATCATCACTATGAATAACAGTTTTATGCTCCCACAAATAATTTTGAAAGTTTTTCAGTCCCTGTATAAATACCAAAGCTTGTTTCTCTGATATGATGCAATTTATTTCATATTGATTTAGTGTCGTGTTCAGTCATACGTTGGTTTTGTGGCCTGTTCCTCCTGGGCTAATGATTTCTTGCAAGATTTCAACCTCCAATTCCATTTGCAATGCTGTCAGCACTCATATGAAATAGTTGCGTTAATTCTGGATTGTTCAAAACATTATTCCTTAACAGTTCAATTTTTAATTCTTCGAAATCGTCTTGGCATTCTTTAATCCAAGTAAAGGTACTATCTGTTCCAAGTAAGTTGTCTGAATGAGGTATATTAAAAGCCCACAGCCTTACAGATTTGCTGTAACATCCACACAGCTTGAACCTGTTTTTTTATTCTGGAGGAGGGTACTTTTCAGTAGCTGTTAACTTTCCTAGGTCCTAGGCAGTCCCAGATGTCGAATTAATATCCCCAGAAATTAAATTCTGTTTTTGCAAATTCGCGCTTTTTAAGTTTTAAGGTCATCCAACTGATTGAAGAGCAGTGAAGACTTTACTTAGCAATTCACAGTATTCTCGCTATTCTTCTGTGGCAAATGAGAGTTCATCTAGGTATAGAGTTATTCTGACACTCACTTCTCACCCTAAAACTGAATCTAATGCAGGGGATAAAGACGGTAACGAATGTATTGAGATTAAAAGGAACCTCTTTCTAATGGTAACATTTGCCAGCAAATAAAAATGCCGTGTACTTATGGGGTGCTGCACATAATGGAACTTGCCAGTGTCCGGCTGTCAAATCGAAGCCTGTTAGATACTATGTATTAGTGAATTTCTATAACGTCACATTTAAGGTTGGCCAGTTTCCCATTAAGCAGTTTTACTTGAAGATTGCACCTCACTTACCACTCACTGTCCGTCAGCTTTGTTATCCATTATAAGGAGAGGACTGTTGTCTTCTCTGTTGCTCGTCTCAATCACTCACTATTCAGTCAAGTCTGTTTTAACCTGAACGGCTTGTTTCTTAGCCAAGGCAACTGACAAATGTCTCAAAATAAAAATTCATTACAGTTTATTTGTAAAATACTGTACAATTCATTTTTATGTTCTGATGTAAGGTCATGTAAATTCTCATATACAATTTCTACATCTAATAACTCAAATTTTTATCCTGTTTAATTTCTGTGTCCTCAAATGCTATTTCTAAAGTACCTGATTTAGTGTTAATTCTGACAGTTTCATTACTGCAATAAATAACTGCTTGTTTATCCAGCTAATCGATTTTCAAAAGTCATCTTGACATTCAGATAAGGAGCAACCAAAAAATAATGTTAAATTGTTGCCATTTAATTTTCATATGTACAAGCTTATTCTTTTCTCCAGTAGCCCCTACAACCTAGACATCGTTTACCGACATAATAACTAGACCAGGTTTGTCTCTGATATAGTCAAAAAATGATTGTCATTAGTCACTGATCTGTGATACGGCATCTAAAAATATTTCTAATATAACATTGTATATTTCATCGGATATAATAGTCTGTTTTACTGTCATATTTTCGGAGTCATCTTGGATCACTGACGATAAGTCTTAATCGACCATGATATCATTCCAAGAAGTGTTGTTAAAGAAATGTTGTTTATCTGCAGATCATCTACATCAGGAGGTTTGTTCCGTTTTCGGATTTCCAAGAATTTTACAATTTGAACCGACTATTGACAGTGTCTCATATCATCTGGAGGTTTATTCTTTTTCGGTTCTCTGTTCACTTCTGGTTTTTGCTTTGAAATTGTTTAATCTTTCTTAGCATAAGAATATTTCGCAACGCAATCATCTGATTTGATTGCCTTCCCATGCTCTTCATCAGAACTATTGACTGAATCTGACCACTAGGGGTCGCTATTTGGTTCCAACATATACGCTTTCCTCTGTCGTGTGGTAAATTTTTCATCTGACCTTGCAACATAATTTGAACGTTTAATAATCCTTTCTGTATCATAACAGGCTTTTCGTCTGTGCTGTCTTCTTCATCGGATCTAATGATGTCTTTTTTCACTTCATATTTCTTGTAGTCATCAAGTATTTTAATAATTCGTAAACGATCGTCTGTATTCAACTAGTCTTGACAACTGTCGTTTCATTAGTCAGGAATACTTTCCGATATTGTTGTGCCTGTGCATGCCTGTCCTAATGAACATTGCATCGTACTTCTTGACACTACAGATACTGCAGTATCGTGTTTATCCGCCGATACTGGGCAGCGACTTTTAATTGAAATGTCCTCACCCTGCACGGGAATTATATAATGTGTACGAGCGCCAGATGTGAGTCATGAACGACGACGTATAGAAGTTCGGGTCTGGCCGTGAGTCGTGCACAGCCAGCCAGAGCAGTTAAGGCGACTGCTCGCGTAAAGCAGGAAGTAGGGGTTTGCAGCCTGGTCCGGAACAAATTTTCAGTGTCGTCATCCCATTACACAGCTGATGGCTGACAGTATTCGCAGTTGCGAATACATTTCAGGAATTCGTTGCCTAATGAGTTCCTCTTCTTCCATTTTCCTTCTGTTTACGAGCATGCTCGTTTTCCTATCACTAATTTCAATTACAGTGGCAGTTTGCGTAGTGTGTGTAGCGCATTTTAACTCGAACCTATCATCTCTTCAACCCTTTCGGCATGCGAAATCTGTGCGGTGCTATGTATGTCAACATTCTCTCTGATCTTTTGTTCTTGTGCAACGTCCTACTTTCAACGTCCCTTAGGTGCTTAGCATTCGTTGGCTGCCTACGAACTTGGCGGATCCGGACTTCTCGTGCTGGGAACTGGTAAGCTCCGTCAGTCCTCCGTTACAGTAAGCTCTGGGCGTGCTTCAGCGATCACCGTGAGGTGTGGCGGTGGAACGTTGTGTGTCTCAGGGAACGGGGATCTTGGCTAGACCTCCCGGATCGCGAGAATGGAGTAAACGTCTATAAAAGGCCCCTCAGTCTCCAAGTGTGCTACGCGCTGATGAGATGCATGGCTGTTGAGGTGGAACAGTCGTTAGCGGGCAACCTCTGGGGAACCTGCCGCACCTCAGTTATATAAGACTTACCTAGGGACGCGGGGCTCTGTCTAGGTGGACTTCTATTTCCCTAGCTACAAGTGGGATCGAGATGGATCCTACGAAGTACCCTCTTCCACATCCCAGCGGAATGGGTGGGCCGCTTGTAGGTACTAACACCCAATGAAATTACAGGGCTCATGTGGCCAGTCCTCCAGACTCAGGAGTTGCACAGAATTTATCTACGCATAGTAACAGAACGCACGCTGTCAGTCAGAAAGTGTGAAACGGAAACCACCAGAAAGCTAAATGTCTTGCAGAATATGCCATAGAAACGGAGCTCCACAACACCTTGAACGATAGCAAAGGTGTTGTGAACTGTCGAGATATTGTTGACATTCCCAAGGAGGAATGAAAGTATGAGTCGGCTTAAGAGAGGATCGTTGGCATGCAGAATATACTGAAAATGGTGGATGGAGATCTGGTTTAATCTGACTTCTTCATCCTTACATTCAATAGCACGAAACCACCAGAGCCTATCAAGGGGGGTATTTTTCGTCTCAGCGTATGGCCATATGCCCCTAACCCAAATGCGCTGTTTTAAGTGCCAACGCTTTGGGCACACCATCTTAGGATGCAAGGGTAAAGCGACTCGTGGAAAATGTGGCAATGTCACCCACGATGGCGTTGACTGCTCCTCCTCTCCAAAGTGTGTAAATTGCTGTGGGGATCACCCTGCCTGGATTAGGGCTTGCATTGTCTTCATTGAAGAGCCGAAGATACCGGAGATTAAGACTTCGAAACGCAGCCCATATGGGGAGGCCAAGAAGATCTGTAAGTACACCTCCGACATTCTCTACCTCTTTTGCTTCCGTCCTAAAAAAGCCTCTTTCGACAGCCAACGCTTCTATAAAAACGGAGGTTGCTAGTGTCGGCACTAGTACCTGCGTTTGTCAGTGTACTTGTGAAGCTGCAGTTGTGTCCAAGCGCATAGCCCCTCCGAGAACATATGAGAAAGGTACCGTTACCGCCATTGCGGAGCTCACGGTACCTTCAAGGGCAGAGTCTTGTAAAAAATCCAGTGCTGCTTGTGCCTCTGTTGCGGTAGTTCCCGAAAAGCCATCCCAGGTCAAGAAAGGAAATGGATAGCTTCCGCCACAGGCGAAAACAGGCCGTAGACCATCAGACCATGTTTATGTCATTCGAATTGATGGTTCTGCTACTTCTGCTTCAAAGCTAATGGACCGCAAAGTCTGCTCAGGGCAACCATCTCGCCCCAAAAATGAAGCTCCAGCTGTTGTGGACTCACTCCGGTGGAATGACAGGGTGAAAATCCAACCACAATGGTAAATGGCTCCCATACTACAGTGGAACATGTATGGGTTCAGGTCTCATGCGAAGGAACTGAAACTCCTTGAAAAGGCACAACCCCAGTGCTTGTGTTTACAGGAAATGCACTTCAAATCTATTGATGCCCCTGTGCTACAGGCCTATACCCTCCACCTCCAACATAAGGATGACCTGACTGGGGTACGAGCCAGTGGAGATGTTGCTCTGTTGGTACTAACACACACCACTCCTCTGCTCTCCACTTAGTTACTGCCCTACAAGCCGTAGCCATTACAGTTCATGCGAGTCCAACGATCACTATCTGCTCCCTGTACTTACTTCTGCACGATCTAATAGACTGGGAGGCTCTCGCAGGCCTTATTGAATAACTCCCCCGTCCGTTTCTCTTACTGATTGATTTTAATGCCAATAATGTATTGTGAGGCTCACACTATTTTTGCCCCAGGGGTCGAGTGTTGGAGATCCCCACGGTATCTCACAAGATGTTCATCCTTAACAAAGGCAGTCCCACAAATTTCTCGGCTGCTACCAGGCCATCTCCCACCATCGAGCTCTCTTTCTGCTCTCTATCCCTTGCAGACTCAGCACAGGGGGAAGAAACTGATGACCTTCTTTCTAGTAATCACTTCCCGCTGAGGATCCACCTACTGAATGGAGGATTGCTGGAACAGACGCCACCAAGACTGATGATAAGCAGGGCTAACTGGGCGCTTATCAGCCAGTTGGATGTCTTTGAACACTGTGATAGTGTCCAGGTGTGGGTAGCCCACATGTCATGTATGATCCATCATGCCGCTGTCCTGTCCATACCACAGTCTCTTGGTCCTCTTAGGAGGCGACCTGTACCTTTGTGGACAGAAGAGCATCGTTCAGCTATGTGGGTCAGGCGTGCAACTCTTCGACGGTTTAAACGCTGGCAGAAACTGGATAGCCTCACAGCCTCTCGAATCGCGAGAGCCAAGGCTCGACGCGCGTCATTAAGGAGAGCAAAAACCGGTCATGGGAAGCGTTCCTGGAATCCATCAACCTTTCCACTTGTTCTGTAAAAGTATGGGAAGCCACCCGGAGGTTTTCTAGTAAAAACAGTCGTTTACAGATAGCAGCAGTACTGAAACAGGGGTGTCTCCAAACAGCGCCCAGAGGCATCACCCAGATGATGACTCAAAATGGCTCTGAGCACTATGCGACTCAACTTCTGAGGTCATCAGTCGCCTAGAACTTAGAACTAATTAAACCTAACTAATCTAAGGACAGCACACACATCCATGCCCGAGGCAGGATTCGAACCTGCGACCGTAGCGGTCACGCGGTTCCAGACTGAAGCGCCTTTAACCGCACGGCCACACCGGCCGGCTCAGATGATGGCTGAACATTTTGCAAAAGCTAGAACCGATGGAAGCCAGGATCCGGAATTATTGTCGCTACTGTGCAGTTGTAGATAGGGGTAAGTTGGAGTTCAGCTGCAACTGTTCTGAGGCCTACAACTCTCCTTTCTCCATGTGGGAGCTCGAATCGGCACTGTGTGAGACTCGTGATACTGCACCTGGTCGCGACCAAATCCGGTACTGCACGCTTCGACATTTGCCAGTGGCGTCAAATGATAACCTCCTCAAATGTTTCAGTCTTATATGGCAGACAGGTACCTTCACCAACCCATGGAGAGAGGCGGTTATGATCCCTTATCTGAAACTGGGAAACGACTGTACATCTCTCAGTAGTTACAGGAGTATCATCTGAACGAGCTGTGCAGGAAAGCTCTGGAGCGAATTGTTAACTGTCGTATGGTCTGGTTGTTACAGACTAGACAAATCCTTAGCCACTCTCAGTGTGGATTCTTTAGATTTCGGTCCACTGTCGGCAACCTGGCCCTACTGGAGGCGGCTGTTCAGCAATCTTTCCTACGCAACAGTTACTGTTTCGGTATATCCTTCGACATCAGTAAGGCGTACGAGACTACTTAGAGACACTGTATTCCTGCACAACTGCATCAGTGAGGCTTTCCTGGCCACCTCCACATCTTCATATGGTCTTTCCTGTTTCATCGTGTTTTTCGGATTTGAGTTAGTGCCTCACTGTCAGATCATTTTGAGCAGGAGAATGGTGTCACTCAGGGCAGTGTTTTAAGTATTACCCTACTTGGTATAGCCATAAATAGTATCACGTCAACGATAAGGAGTGCTGTACAGTGATCCTTACTTCCGGAAAATTTCGCTGTTTTCCGTTCCTCCTCCAGTGTTGCAACGGCAAGCCGTCAGTTGAAACTTACTGTGCGGGGGTTAGAGCAGCAGGCTGCAAATATGGGTTTCCAGTTTTCTCCGGATAAGTGTATAATGACTTTTCTGGAGACTAGAAATCTACTCTGTAGGAATCAGCATGGGTTTCGAAAAAGACGATCGTGTGAAACCCTGCTCACGCTATTCGTCCACGAGACTCAGAGGGCCATAGACACTGGTTCACAGGTAGATGCCGTGCTTATTGACTTCCGTAATGCGTTCGATACAGTTCCCCACAGTCGTTTAATGAACAAAGTAAGAGCATATGGACTATCAGACCAATTGTGTGATTGAATTGAAGAGTTCCTAGATAACAGAACGCAGCATGTCATTCTCAGTGGAGAGAAGTCTTCCGAAGTAAGAGTGATTTCAGGTGTGCCGCAGGGGAGTACCGCAGGACCGTTGCTATTCACAATACACGTAAATGACCTTGTGGATAACATCGGAAGTTCACTGAGGCTTTTTGCGGATGAGGCTGTAGTATATCGAGAGGTTGCAACAATGGAAAATTGTACTGAAATGCAGGAGGATCTGCAACGAATTGAAGCATGGTGCAGGGAATGGCAATTGAATCTCAATGTAGACAAGTGTAATGTGCTGCGAACACATAGAAAGAAAGATCCTTTATCATTTAGCTACAATATAGCAGGTCAGCAACTGGAAGCAGTTAATTCCATAAATTATCTGGGAGTAGGCATTAGGAGTGATTTAAAATGGAATGATCATATAAAGTTGATCGTCGGTAAAGCAGATGCCAGACTGAGATTCATTGGAAGAATCCTAAGGAAATGCAATCCGAAAACAAAGGAAGTAGGTTACAGTACACTTGCTTGCCCACTGCTTGAATACTGTTCACCGGTGTGGGATCCGTACCAGATAGGGTTGGTAGAAGAGATAGAGAAGATCCAACGGAGAGCAGCGCGCTTTGCTACAGGATCATTTAGTAATCGCGAAAGCGTTACGGAGATGATAGATAAACTCCAGTGGAAGACTTTGCAGGAGAGACGCTCAGTTGCTCGGTACGGGCTTTTGTTGAAATTTCGAGAACATACCTTCACCGAGGAGTCAAGCAGTATATTTCTCCCTCCTACGTATATCTCGCGAAAAGACCATGAGGATAAAATCAGAGACATTAAAGCCCAGACATAGGCATACCGACAATCTCTCTTTCCACGAACAATACGAAGCTGGAATAGAAGGGAGAACCGATAGAGATATTCAAAGTATGCTCCGCCACACACCGTCAGGTGGCTTGCGAAGTATGGATGTAGATGTAGATGTAGATGCGTGTTCATTTTAATCGTTCTCTTCGTGTTTTTAATTAGCCTGCCTTGCATATGGGGGCACCATCCTACATTTTAGAGACTCTGTGCGGTTTCGGTGCCTTATTTTTGTCGACACTGGACTCTCTTTCGGGACGGTTCAATCCCGCGTCCGGCCATCCTGATTTAGGTTTTCCGTGATTTCCCTAAATCGCTCCAGGCAAATGCCGGAATAGTTCCTTTGAAAGGGCACGGACGACTTCCTTCCCCGTCCTTCCCTAATCCGATGAGACCGATGACCTCGCTGTCTGGTCTCCTTCCCCAAAGAACCCAAACCAACCTCTTATTTTTGACTGGAAATTGTCGTGGTTGCCACACCTGAGAGACTTGAAAGTCAGAACGATGGAGGCACTGAATCTCTTAAAGTGCCTTAGCCACAGGTCTTGGAGATCTGGCAGGACGCGTATCCTCCAGTTTCATATGACTTTCGTGCTTTCGCAGCTGGACTACGGGTGCACAGTGTATGGATCACTGAGGCCTTCTTGTTCGAAGACCACTGACGTTGTCCACCATGAGAGGACTCGGCTAGCCACGGTTGCTTATAGGACTAGTCCTATACCCAGCCTCTATGATGAGACCGGGGAACCACCACTTATCATCCGGCAGCAGCTCCTCATGCTGCATCATGCATGTAAGGTCCTCGCAGCTCCGACTTCACCCGCACACCATACTACTGCTCGTCTGCCGCTGGAACGCCTTTTCTTCAACTGTCCACGAGCACCAATGCCATTTGGGATCTGCGTCCAACGTGTGCTGGAGTCACTTGGTGTGGAACAAGTAAAACCTCAAATCTAGATCTTTAACCGTCTGCCACCCTGGTTACTGGAGAGGCCCAGGGTCATTTTAGATTTAGTGCAGTACTGGAGGGACTGCACTCCTGCTTGTTCAAATGGTTCAAATGGCTCTGAGCACTATGGGACTTAACATCTATGGTCATCAGTCCCCTAGAACTTAGAACTACTTAAACCTAACTAACCTAAGGACATCACACAACACCCAGTCATCACGAGGCACTCCTGCTTGTGTTTCTAATTCGATGTTTACAGACATCTTATACGAGCACCACAATTATGTAGCTGTCTTTACGGATGGGTTAAAGCATGGGGAGTCCGTTAGTTGCTCTTTCGTTTCCCGAATCGTGTCCTCAAGGTCCGACTGCCTCAAGACTTTACTATCTGCGACTAAGAATTATATGCCATCTTACGGGCTCTGGAGCAGATGAGACATTCATCCAGTGATAAATTTCTTGTCTGTTCAGATTCTCTGAGCGCCCTTTACTCTCTCCAACGTTTGTACCCAGCAGTTAAACTCATCTGGAATATCCAGGATGCACTCCTCCAACTACAACGACTGGGGAAAGAGGTGCAGGGAACAAAGCGGCTGATCGAGCAACCAAGGAGGCGTGTGGTGATTCTCAGGCATTTCAGTGGGCCATTGCTCTGCATGCTATCACCTCGCTGTTGAGGTACATTCATCGAGGGGAAGACGAGTGGCTGGAAGTGACCAACAACAAAGCTCCGAGTCGTAAAGTCCATAACTCGGCCGCGGGGTACTTTCTTCCACCCAGTCGACGGGACGAGGTCCTTCTTACTCGTCTTCACGTAGTTCACAGCCCCGTGACGCAAGAATTCTTACTCCAGCGACAGGACGCTCCAATGTGTGTGCTTGTCGCATGCAGATCACTGTGCGCTACATTTTATTGGACTGCCTTTTATTTGCGGACCAGCAGTCTGTGGCAGATTTGCCGACGTATCTTCTGTCTATTTTAAGCAATGTTCAAACGAATGTGGTGCGAGTTTTAAAGTTTTGTGAATTCTCCAACATTTGCCGCAAAAGTTTAGAAAGATGTTTTTAATGCATCAACAGGATGACTGACTCGCTCAAGTTTTTTTAGGTGGTCAGCCGGTCACATTTGTCTATGCTTTTCTTTTAGCTTTTTTTGTTTTGATTTCTCTTTGTTTTAATATCTTGTACCGCTACCTCCACTCTTAACTGATATTAGTTCACGTGAGGTAATGAGTGTGGGTTCATTTCGAGTGGACGACTGTACAACAATTTTAGTTTGTCTCCACATTCGTTTATTTTGATAAGTGGAAGGGAGCTACGTCCATAAGATTCAAATACACACACACACTACTTTCAACGCCTCCTTTTCTCCCTACACGTCTACTTGATTTTCTGACCACATAACCCTTCTGAAATAGTTCTCATTCACATCGTTTTTGTCCATTATACAGATGGTCGATCTGTTAACGCCAAACGGTTATTCTTGAAAACTCATTTCCATAAGAATTCCTTACTTCATTATAATTTAAACCGTTGTTGGCATTTATTTTCTTGCCTACGAACATATTCACATTTCTTTCGCTGCGGTTTCATTAGCTACCCAAGTGAGTTAGTTCTTCTCTACTGTGACGTCACTTCTTAGCTCTGCCACTGGAGCTACTGCTCCCAAGCGGACAGCTGATCGTTTGGTTCTATCCGTTGCTGACGGGAGCTCTCTGCCTGTAACCTCATATTCGATTTATTGCCAGCCTGCGTGATTCATCTCCGTGAACATCTGGTGCTACGTAAATAGTGGCTCACATCACTACGCAGTCACTATCGGGTGCACAGTATTCACAATGTTTATTCCGATGCTGTTTCCTACAGCTGGGCCATGAGAATCTACCCATGTTTTTTTGGCCCACACCTTTCACGCTCCATAGTTTTCTGCATCGTTGCTGTCTTTTTCCATAGGTCCTATATGGTACCGGAACTGGATCGGCTATTTCTCAAATTCGTTAATTTTCTGTACCAGGATTTGCAGAAATCTATCATAGACTTCCTGACCCTATTGTCATACATTCCAACCATAATGATCTCACAATTTTTCGGTAAATTTTTTATTGAACTCACTGAAAGTCATCTGACCTGTACTCAAATTCAGTCCCCATCTTCGGTCATTCCCAGCTAACCCACGGTTTACTATTTTGCTTTTTTCCTGGTCTGTCAGATCTTAAAGAAAAAGTCTTTCACTTGTTACCAGGAAATCCAACGGCTGCCAAACATTATGATTTTTGTCTTTATCATGTCTTTGTTCATCATCTAACAGTTTGTTATGAGCTGTCCTGTCTGTCACATATTTAGGTTCGTCTCTAATTTTCCTTTTACGGTCACAAAAACCGAGCGAGGTGGCGCAGTGGTTAGAGACCGGGCTCGCATTCGGAAGGAAGACGGTTCAATCCCGCGTCCGGCCATCCTGATTTAGGTTTTCCGTGATTTCCCTAGGTTCCACGCTTTTCTGGATCTTTTCGATTTATGAATAGTACCTCACATTGATATCATTAATCTGACCTTGCGTATTTGCAACATTGGTGTTTATGCCCTATATTGCAATGTCTGTATTGTTAAGAAGAATGATGCGATGATTCTTCGTACATGCCGCGAGTCCAAAGGAATAGCCGCTGCGGCGACTACAGCCGTTACGAAATACATGAAATGTGTTTTCAGTTGCGAATACGAAAAACCTTCAGCTGTAGAGGGATGAGGAATATGAAAATTTATGCAGCACAGAGACTCAGACCTAGATTCCCTATTTGGCTATCCGTGCAGGACTCACGTCGAGAACGAAACCTCGATATTTGGTTGTTCCTGCATCGCAACCTGTACTCGTACACACTTTACGTAATTCTCGTACAGTGGAGGACATTTTAAATCAAATTCGCTGATCGGTATCGACGGATAAATAGATTTTAAGAACAACACTGCAGTGTTACTTCGGACATGCATGAATGTATTACCACTTAAAGTATCGGGTGATTAGGTTCTACATCTACATTTATTCTCCGCAAGCCACCCAACGGTGTGTGGCGGAGAGCACTTTACGTGGCACTGTCATTACTTCCCTTTTATGTTCCAGTCGCGTATGGTTCGCGGGAAGAACGACTGTCTGAAAGCCTTCGTGCGCGCTCGAATCTCTCTAATTTTACATTCGTGACCTCCTCGGGAGGTATAAGTAGGGGGAAGCAATATGTTCGATACCTCATCCAGAAACGCACCCTCTTGAAACCTGGACAGCAAGCTACACCGCGATGCAGAGCGCCTCTCTTGCAGAGTCTGCCACTTGAGTTTGCTAAACATCTCCGTAACGCTATCACGGTTACCAAATAACCCTGTGACGAAACGCGCCGCTCTTCTTTGGATCTTCTCTATCTCCTCCGTCAACCCGATCTGGTACGGATCCCACACTGATGAGCAATACTCAAGTATAGGTCGAACGAGTGTTTTGTAAGCCACCTCCTTTGTTGATGGAGTACATTTTTCTAAGGACTCTCCCAATGAATCTCAACCTGGTACCCGCCTTACCAACAATTAATTTTATATCATCATTCCACTTCAAATCGTTCCGCACGCGTACTCCCAGATATTTTACAGAAGTAACTGCTACCACTGTATGTTCCGCTATCATTTAATCATACAATAAAGGATCCTTCTTTCTATGTATTCGCAATACATTACATTTGTCTATGTTAGGGGTCAGTTGCCACTCCCTGCACCAAGTGCCTATCCGCTGCAGATCTTCCTGCATTTCGCTACAATTTTCTAATGCTGCAACTTCTCCGTATACTACAGAATCATCCGCGAAAAGCCGCATGGAACTTCCGACACTATCTACTAGGTCATTTATATATATTGTGAAAAGCAATGGTCCCATAACACTCCCCTGTGGCACGCCAGAGGTTACTTTAACGTCTGTAGACGTCTCTCCATTAATAACAACATGCTGTGTTCTGTTTGCTAAAAACTCTTCAATCCAGCCACACAGCTGGTCTGATATTCCGTAGGGTCTTACTTTGTTTATCAGGCGACAGTGGGGAACTGTATCGAACGCGTTCCGGAAGTCAAGGAAAATAGCATCTACCTGGGAGCCTGTATCTAATATTTTCTGGGTCTCATGCATAAATAAAGCGAGTTGAGTCTCACACGATCGCTGTTTCCGGAATCCATGTTGATTCCTACAGAGTTCCTACAGAGTTTCCAAAAACGACATGATACTCGAGCAAAAAACATGTTCTAAAATTCTACAACAGATCGACGTCAGAGATATAGGTCTACAGTTTTGCGCATCTGCTCGACGACCCTTCTTGAAGACTGGGACTACCTGTGCTCTTTTCCAATCATTTGGAACCTTCCGTTCCTCTAGAGACTTGCGGTATACGGCTGTTAGAAGGGGGGCAAGATCCTCTTGCCTCTTTGCGGCTCTACCGTAGCGATGTGAGAGCTTCCTTGTTTCCCTTCAGCGTTGTGGGAGTCTTTATGTGCGTCCAATCGTTGATTGTCTCTCAGCACCACATTTTTGTAAATCAGTTTTGACTCTGCGTTGCCTTGCGCCGTGATGTGTCCATAGATCCCATTAACATGCACGTTAGATAACATCAGTTTTCGTTTTGACAAGTCCACACGGCAAGTGCAGCCAGGTTTGAAAGATTTTTATGAGTGGCTTGTAGACACAATCAGGCTAACTTAAGAATAGATTCACAAGACTTCCTTCAATTCTGAATCAACTGTGTTTTATGTTAAGTTTTAGACCCGGGCCTGCCGGAGTGGCCGTGCGGTTCTAGGCGCTGCAGTCTGGAGCCGAGCGACAGCTACGGTCGCAGGTTCGAATCCTGCCTCGGGCATGGATGTGTGTGATGTCCTTAGGTTAGTTAGGTTTAATTAGTTCTAAATTCTAGGCGACTGATGTCCTCAGAAGTTAAGTCGCATAGTGCTCAGAGCCATTTGAACCATTTTTTTTAAAACCCCCTTTAGACTGAGTTGTTGACAGTTTTCTCAAGACCGTCCTACTTCCATTTGGGTCATTCGGAAAATACGGCGGGAACACTGGTCCCCTCAAAATCGTGTACAAATTTATTGTGGTGTTTGTTCCGTGCAGGACTCACGTCGAGACAGAATACCACCTCCCATTTGCAGGTTAGTAGATATCGAATATATACAATTTACACAGAGAAGTAGGAACCTGTTTTGTATGTAATGAGAGTGCACACCTGCTCACAAATTACCTGCATTGTGTCACGGTCTTAAAATCCACTTATGAACTTCGTAAAAGGCTAATTTCAGCGGACCTTGTTCCCCAATTTGATATTTGTTGTAAGGTCTTATGGGACCAAACTGCTGAGGTCGTCGGTCCCTAAGCTTACGCACTACCTAATCTAACGTGAAATAACGTACGCTAAGGACAACACACACTCATGCCCGAGGGGGGACTCGAACCTTCGACGAGGGGAGCCGCGCGGACCGTGACAAGACGCCCAAGACTGTGCGTCTACCCCGCCTGGCTGTTCCCCAAGTAACATTCGTTATACCTTACCAAATTCCTGAGGGGCACGCGAGTCATTGCTTGGTGGCCCGAATGAATTACCACTGTTAACGTCGCATAGGACTTTACTGCAGTAATTTCTGCGTCGCCGCAACTTCCACTTCAAAACAAGTGTAGACTTGTCCAAGATTGTGAGGAGTCAGACGATACCTCTTCCCTTTTCCGCTCTACTGAAAATATTCCGTTGGAGAATGCCTCTCCCCTCACCGAGTTCATATCGGATGGCAAAATGATAGCTACTGTTCGAGATTCGAAAGCATTCAGCACCACTTCCGTTGTATCTTCCGAGGCTGAGAACGTCTCTTCAGGATCGCATGAGGACAGGCATACTCCGGAGCCGGCCGTGGCGGTTGAGCGGTTCTAGGCGCTTCAGTCTGGAACCGCGCGACCACTACGGTCGCATCCTGCCTCGAGCATGGATGTGTGTGATGTCCTTAGGTTAGTTAGGTTTAATTAGTTCTAAGTTCTAGAGGACTGTTGGCCTCAGATGTTAAGTCCCATAGTGCTCAGAGCCATTTGAACCATTTTTTGAACCTGCTCCGGAGCTCCGTACTGTATCGACGGACTTGCCGGACAACCCTGAGTCTGTAACCTATTACGTAATGTACGTCCGAAAGAACAGACGCGACATGTATAATTAAGGCGATGAGCCTCAGTGATCTTTCCAGTGGGTTTGCGCACCACACACGAAGGCTAATGGGAATGGACGAAACGCTGCAAGTACCGAGAATAATGGGCAGGTGAACTAAATTGGCAGTATTGTGGATAAGTTGGGAATTTAGGCCTGATGGGAGGGGGGCTAGAGTAGTCCGTGCAGCTGCGATCATCATTGTGTCCAAATGGCGCAATGGTCAGAGCATCCACAGGGGATATGCAAAATAATGTGAAAATCTGCACTTACTTGGGAATGGTTTATAAATAAGGAGTTGGACCCCCATTTTCCTGTAATACAGCTGTGACTTTTCTCAGAATACTAGCATATAATGATTGTAGTCTCCATTGGAATGTTATGCCACTCTTCGATCAGAGCCTCTCTTGTAGTGACGAGGGAGGCGGAAATCTGCTCCTGAGTCTACGCTCCAATACCGACCACAAGGGTCCGATAATGTTCAAGTCCGGGAACTAAACAGCTACGGAAGACGCTGCAGTTCAGTTGCATGCTCCTCATACCACGATCGTACAGTCCTGGCTGTGCGAATGGGTGCATTTTCATCCTGAAATATGGCATCATTGTTGGGGAACAACATCTGAATCATGGAATACACCTGATAACCTAAAATGTACAGACAATCATTGGCTGCAACACGGCCTTTGAGAGTAATGATGGGACCAGCAGAATATCATGGTATGGCTACCCACATCATCACACACCTCCATGTTTAATCGCTGGAATCAAGCAATCAGGATTGTAGGCTTCTTTTCGCGTTCTCTAGACGTAAATCTGGCCCGATGTTGGAAATAACGAAAACGTTAACTCGTCTGATCCTATGACTTGTTTCCCCTGATCAGCAGTCCAGGATTAATGGTTCCGACACCATGTTTTTTGCTTCTTTGCGTTGATTGTCGTCACTAATGGTTTCGACATAGCAGCTCGTCTACGAATATTCGCTCTATGGAATTCTCGGTGGACAGTGTGGGTAGATACATGGTCTCGAAGATGTCTTTCAAGCTCTGTAGTCACTTTAGCCGCCATAGCTTCGTGTTGTTTTGACACAATTCGTGTTAGCTTACGACGATATTTGTCATTTAATTTCGATTTGTACCCACTATTACGTATGCATGATTATGCCTTTCCATGATTTGTGTAGGCTGTCATGACTGTTGGAACATTTGCTCTTGAAACATTCATTAAGTTGGCTGTCTTGGTTAATGATACTCCGGCTAATCAGGCCTCCACAATCTGTCCTCTTTGTTACTCTGTTATGTCTTTCAAGACACGTGGACATCAGCCTCTGAATGCAAATACGAGGTGTACACTACTCGTAAACAACCTACGATGATGCCCAGTCCGTACTGAACGTGCACTCTCCAGCGCGACACATGCCTTACCTGCGTTGTCAACCGTCAAACGCAACCATCCCATTACTACTACTGTTCACATTATTTTTCCTACTCCCTTTACCTCACAGGGCCACCGCCCTTGTCGCAGTGGTAACACCGGTTCCCGTCAGATCACCGAAGTTAAGCGCTGTCGGACTGGGCTTGCACTTGGATGGGTGACCGTCCGGTTTGCCGAGCGCTGTTGGCAAGCGTTGTGCTCTCAGCCCTTCTGAGGCAAACCGAGGAGCTACTTGATTGAAAAGTAACGGCTCCGGTCTCGGAAACTGACATACGGCAGGGAGAGAGGTGTGCTGAGCACATACCGCTCCATATCTGCATCCAGTGACGCCTATGGGCCGAGGATGACACGGCGGCCGGTCGGTGCCGTTAGGCCTTCATGGCCTTTTCGAGAGGAATTTAGTTTATTTCATAGGCAGGAGCTCGCGGTTCAAATTCCGGTCTGGCACAAACTTTCCGCTTGGCGCTGTCTTCAATTTCCTTGTGTCTATTGTTCTGTGCCTTGATCCTACCAACGTTACTAGCTTGTGCCTTAAGTTCACTGTCAATATAATTTGATTGTGTCTTAATACGATTTTCAAGACCACTAGCAATGCTAACCAGTTGGCTACTTCGCGCTTTTATTTGACTGTTACGGTGCGTACCCTTTGCCTTAATTTGTGTGATTAAAAATTTAATAATTCATTCACGCTCAAAAATGTTCACCACCTTGCTCTAATGTATCAACATCACCTAATTCTACATCATATATATCTACCAGTACTTTCTTTATTCGTGATGAGTTTAATATTTCAACAGAGTCATTTACATATTTATCGTCTTCCATGTATGGTTCTTCATTTGTGTCTTCTGTTGGTTCTTGTTTTATTTGTGATGGACTCAGTATTGGGATCTAATTGTTTATGTGCTCATGGTACTCTGGATAAGATTGTTAATGTACAGTAACTTCATCTGTGCGTCCATTTCGGTAACTGCTAAGCGTGCGTATCCATTAAATTTCTCTGCACGACATGTACTTCTCCATTGTGCTCACTATTATCTGCTACAGATTTCGCATTCATTTTGTTGTTAAATGAGGGATACAATTTACTTTAGAAATTCCCTTGATATCTGGTACTGATTTCCCTATCAAGGTTACTGCACGTTTGTGGCACTAGACACTTGGTACTTGTAATATATGTGTTTTGTGGCTGCTATTAAATTTGTTTTACGGTTTTCGCTGTATAACAGGATGAAAGAATATCTTACTACGGGTGCAAAGTGCTGTAGGGCTGGCCGCGAACCAAGCCGTGGTCTGCGTGCCACAGCTCTCAGTGAAACTGCACGTTTTTCCCACCGCCGCGCCGCTCTGTATGATCGGTAAGAGGGATAAACGGCGAACGCGCCGTATCTAAATGGCAATGCATTTTTACTGCGTACGACTTGGTTTCATATTTCTCAACAACACAGGCCACAAACGAAACAAATTATCACTATTACTGAAGTATTTTTGGCACCCTGAAGACGTAATATAAATTTTGTCCGGTACAAGCTGTTGTAATAGACAGAATCAGATTATATCACAGATTGTCGCAAACAGGTATCCACGTAATCATGACTTATTTAGTTTTATAACGAAAAAAATGCCTTTCACATACATATTGTGGTCGCAATATATTACCACGTTTGCAAACTCGTTATGAAGCTGTGGAAACTCTCCCTGAGCATAACAACGTACACCGTGTGGACGATGTTAACGTAAGCGGATTTGTCTTTAAAACTGGACTTAAACTGCAGATCAATCAGTTACATGCACATATGCACAGGGATGTTTTGAACTGAAACGATAAAAGGACTCGAAAACCGATGTAGGAAAGGTAGCGAGTTGCCAGTGGGTACATTGAGGGCAGTTGGAGTTTCTAATGGATACGCTTTTCGTGAATTAATTATTTTCAATGTGATACAGCTGTATGCCACCGAAAATAATTATTTCGTATAAACCGTGTGCATTAAAAAACTCTTACTGCACTCAACGTACCTACTTACATTGCTATACAACTATTTACTAGGTTCGTTGAGTGCGGTAGAATTAATTTACAATCCTATATATTTGTGATGATGCAAATCTGTATCACTATAGGGGAACAAATTTTTGACCCCTGAAAGTACTGTGCACTCTGCAGCCATGCACATGAAGTAATTTAAATAATTCATTTTAGTTTATCAAATGCTTGTGGAGGGTGGTCATAGCCCATGAAATTATTAAATAATATTTCAAATTTCATTCGGTGTTGGATGGTCATCCAACATAGATTACGGTGACAAAATTAGAATAGAAATCCCTTATCATGAAATTCATTACCATTCTTTTTGAGTTTCTTCATTCATTTTATCTCAGTTTAATATTCCCTTCTTCAAAACCTGAAAATCCCAATTTACTAATTATTTCCAGATATCTATCTGGCAAAATAACAGTGCCAAGCATATTTTATGTCCACATCTAGAATGCAAATCTTCACAAGCACTAATACTATATAAAACTTTTACATGTAGCTCACTAATCTTTTTAAACATATTAGTGTTGCTAATGTTAAACTTCTTCAAATAGGTTTCCATTTATATAAAATAAATATTTATTAACTATTTGATGAACCATATGGTATTGAATCATAATTATCTACAACAATTCTTTTTTCATGCTGAAATAAGAATTCTTTTTTAACTTGTTTGTTGACTAAATATTTAGTATTTACATCTTTAGTTAATTGGTTGTAGTCCAGTTGTATGTTATTCTTTACTTTGTCCTCAGTTAATCTTATTTTAGATTTGTCATTCAATTTTTTAATATTTCTGCCGTTTAAACTGAATGTTCGTGTCTGTTTTTTCCATCATTTTTCTCATAACTATAGATTTTGGTCCACCTGGAGCCGAGTTTCCAGTCCATTGGTTATTTCCTAATTCATCAGTCAATTCACTTAACATACAGCCAGTTTCAACAGTATTTTCACCATTATCAATATGTACTGTACTGTCCTTATCAAAATACATAACAGCTCTTACTAGTTTATCTAACATATCATATAACCTAAGTGTAGCATTTGATGTAGTGAATGCTGCCATATAAATATTTTTGGCTGTGTCATTTTCCACATATTAAACTTTGAAACAGTATTACATCTGCACAATATTTCCATTCATAAAATTTGTGTCTATATTATCTAATCGATCATCCAATAGTATTTACAAAAAATTCTTTTAAACCTATAACATAATCTGTTTTACTCATTTTTGGTGTTGTCCAATTTTTCCCATAAGGAATTCAGACATATTTTAGCAACAGCACATCTACAAGCATTTTCTTCTATATTATTAGGATCCCAATTCTATCCAGTATTTCTTTGTTTGGTTAGATATATGATACTTACTTTCTAAAATCATGTTTACTGGGTTCTAAATTTCTTTTCATGAAATGTTTCTCATAATTCTTAAACAAAATTTCATAGACATCTAAAATTTTATGTCCTCTTTCTGTAGCCTCATTTACTTCATCAGTTGTCCTATCTCAAATAAAACTTCTTTCATTATCATTATGATTACATTATTTTATTTTCACTTCTACATGTTTGACATGTGATGGAACCAACAGTTTTTCATTTTTATCGATCTCCATCCTTACTGGCAAAACAGGATGATAAAAATGTCTGAATGTCAATACTTTACAATTTTATAAAACTATACCATTTACTATTATAACATTTCGGTTTGTGTATTTTTATTGAATGGCTTACAGGATAATAATCATAAAATTGAACTGTTGGATAAAGACTACATTCTTCAATATATTTTATTTTTGTGTCAACAGCAGCTGCTTTTGCCCTTAATTTTATTGTATTTGCTTGGTCACTATAAAAAACATCTCTCAGGTTTAACTGTTCAACAATTTCTGGTAATTGTTTTAATTTTTTGTGTTTTTTATACACTGTTGAGTTATTTCAATTACATTCCCACATTTCTACTAAATTGTATCTGGCATTGCATATTTCTACATTTCTCATTAACATTTTTTTGTATAAATCATCCATCAATTCATTATTTTTATTTTTAATCGTTTCAGTTTTGAAACATTTTTTGCAACTGCGCCAGAAACGGTCATGGTACTGATAAACAGTATTCATTTCTTTATAAAAACCATCTACTTTTTCTCCAGCTATTTTTACCTTTCTTGTATCAAGTGTGTGTTGAATATTATTATTATTATTTAAACTATTTAACTAAGCTAAGGTTTCTTTACTATAATTTTATTTTTGTTCTTCATCAAATAAGGAAATTTTTATTAGGTAAATATTCACAACTGTAAATACCCGAACAAACTCCATAAATGATTAAATAACGAAATCAATCGATATTTTCTATTTAGGGAATTGTTTTCTTAGCTTGAAACAGCCCTTTCTTAGTATATCTACATTAGAATTCCACCATTAAAAAATTTCTTCCCGCATATTGCATACATACTTTTCTATAAGTTTTTGAATATACCATTTGAGAAATTCTACTCTTTCTTTTGGTTTCACAGTGTCACCATAATAATATTCGATATCAGGAAATGGTCCTATGTAATTTTCATTTTCCTTTGTATTGAATAAATGTGGGAAGTAATCTTTCTTTAATTCATTCATTTGCTACTATGTATAAATTTTAGAACTAACTCTTGAATCTCCAATGACATTAATTTGTTTCCTTTGTAGATAGTATATGGTTTTATTGCGTTTTCAACACGATACTTCAAAATAAACAACGAGTTATAATGTTTAACAAAATTAGCTATGAAGGCATAATTTTTGTTTTTTCAGTTATTGTCCACTTACCTTTCAATTCTCCATTACTGTAGCAACGATCTCCATACCAATTTTACCAACCATTAACTACAAGTCATCTCTAATTTCTCTTTTACAAATACCACCTTTACTTCTTTTTACATTTTATACTTTTTCAATGTGTCATTTATGTTCCTCCAATCACAAACAAATCTTTTCACATTCTTCACATTAACAAGCTGCAGACTTCTGGATAATTGCTTAAACATTCTTCATTATAGCAGTATCTATTAGATTTTTTACAGTATATTTTATTCACTGTAGCTTCATGTTCTGGAGAAAAACACAATATACATACTTTCGTTTTTATTTTATACTCATGTTTTTTGTTGTTATATATTTTGTTACATTTACCACAGAAATATGAAACTCCTATGACTGCTGCCATGTTTGTGATTTTTATACAAATATATTTTTATATTCTCAGGAACATTATAGATAACTCAATGAAATTCTCAGTGCATACAACATTTATATCCAGTAATCGCTCAACATTTTTAATATCGTGTAGAGTAGATCCTTCTTCATTGTATTCGCCTGATTACATAATTTTCTGGTTAGCTCTTTCACGAATTTATTTTTGCCTCCTTCTCTACTTTTAATAATGTCAGCAGCAGTTAGTTTTCTTGCTAAGATAACAATTGTGTGATATGTTAATGCAGCTATTACTGGTCTAAGGCAGTGTAGCTTATCACTATTATTGTTTCTAGTAATACATCTTTTAGTTCTTTTACCATCAGCTAGATTTAATATTTTATTACCTCCACTACCTCTTGGAATGGGTAACATTTGAATATTAAAATAGTATTTACTGCATCAGTAGATTCATCAGATGTCAGTATATCTCTGATTTTATTGCATAAAACGTGTACTGATTGTTTAGTATTATTTGGTGCTTTATGTCCTGTAGAAATTGGATAAGCTATTTTCAGATTTGAAACCATAGACCTTGCCATTGGTGGGGAGGCTTGTGTGCCTCAGCGATACAGATATCCGTACCGTAGGTGCAACCACAACGGAGGGGTATCTGGTGAGAGGCAAGACAAATGTATGGTTCCTGAAGAGGGGCAGCAGCCTTTTCAGTAGTTGTAGGGGCAACAGTCTGCATGACTGACTGATATGGCCTTGTAACACTAACCAAAATGGCCTTGCTGTGCTGGTACTGCGAACGGCTGAAAGCAAGGGGAAACTACGGCCGTAATTTTTCCCGAGGGTATGCAGCTTTACTGTATGGATAAATGATAATGGCAGACTCTTGGGTAAAATATTCCGGAGGTAAAATAGTCCCCCATTCGGATCTCTGGGTGGGGACTACTCAAGAGGACGTCGATATCAGGAGAAAGAAAACTGGCGTTCTACGGATTGGAGTGTGGAATGTCAGATCCCTTAGTCGGGCAGGTAGATTAGAAAATTTAAAAGGGGTAATGGATAGGTTAAAGTTAGAAATCGTGGGAATTAGCGAAGTTCGGTGGCAGGAGGAACAAGACTAATGGTCAGGTGAATACAGGGTTATAAATGCAAAATCAAATAGGGGAAATGGAGGAGAATGTTTAATAATGAATAAAAAAATAGGAGTTCGGGTAAGCTACTACAAACAACATAGTGAACACATTATTGTGGCCAAGATAGACACGAAGCCCAGGCCTACGACAGTAGTACAAGTCTGTATGCCAACAAGCTCTGAGGATGACGAAGAAATTGAAGAAATGTATGATGAGATAAAAGAAATTATTCAGATAATGGAGGGAGACGAAAATTTAGTAGCCATGTGTGACTGGAATTCGATAGTAGGAAAAGAAAGAGAAGGAAACGTAGTAGGTGAATATGGATTGGGGGTAAGAAATGAAAGAGGAAGCTGCCTGGTAGAATTTTGCACAGAGCACAACTTAATCATAGCTAACACTTGGTTCAAGAATCATAAAAGGAGGTTGTATACATAGAAGAAGCCTGGAGATACTGACAGATTTCAGATAGATTATATAATGGTAAGACAGAGATTTAGGAACCAAGTTTTAAATGTAAGACATCTCCAAGGGTGGATGTGGACTCTAACCACAATCTATTGGTTATGAACTGTAGATTAAAACTGAAGAAACTGCAAAAAGGTGGGAATTTGAGGAGATGGGACCTGGATAAACTGACTAAACCAGAGGTTGTACAGAGTTTCAGAGAGAGCATAAGGGAACAATTGGCAAGAATGGGGGAAAGAAATACAGTAGAAGAAGAATGGGTAGCTTTGAGGGATTAAGTAGTGAAGGCAGCAAAGGATCAAGTAGGTAAAAATACGAGGGCTAGTAGAAATCTTTGGGTGACAAGAGAAATACTGAATTTAATTGATGAAAGGAGAAAATATAAAAATGCAGTAAATGAAGCAGGCAAAAAGGAATACAAACGTCTTAAAAATGAGATCGGCAGGAAGTGCAAAATGGTGAGCAGGCATGGCTAGAGGACAAATGTAAGGATGTAGAGGCTTATCTCACTAGGGGTAAGATAGATACTGCGTACAGGAAAATTAACTGACCTTTGGAGAAAAGAGAACCACTTGTCTGAATATCAAGAGCTCAGATGGAAACCCAGTTCTAAGCAAAAAAGGGAAAGCAGAAAGGTAGAAGCAGTATATAAAGGGACTATACAAGGGCGATGTACGTGAAGGCAATGTTATAGAAAGGGAAAAGGATGCAGATGAAGATGAAATGGGAGATACGATACTGCGTGAAGAGTTTGACAGAGCACTGAAAGACCTGAGTTGCAACAAAGCTCCGGGAGTAGACAACATTCCATTAGAACTACTGACAGCCTTGGGAGAGCCAGTCCTGACAAAACTCTACCATCTGATGAGCAAGATGTATGAGACAGGCGAAATACCCTCAGACTTCAAGAAGAATATAATAGTTACAATCCCAAAGAAAGCAGATTTTGACAGATGTGAAAATTACCGAACTATCAGTTTAATAAGTCATGGCTGCAAAATACTAACACGAATTCTTTACAGACGAATGGAAAAACTAGTAGAAGCCGACCTCGGGGAAGATCAGTTTGGATTCCGTACAAATATTGGAACACGTGAGGCAATACTGACCCTACGACTTATCTTAGAAGCTAGATTAAGGAAAGGCAAACCTACGTTCCTAGCATTTGTAGACTTAGAGAAAGCTTTTGACAATGTTGACTGGAATGCTCTCTTTCAAATTCTGAAGGTGTTAGGGGTAAAATACAGGGAGCGAAAAGCTATTTACAATTTGTACAGAAACCAGATGGCAGTTATAAGAGTCGAGGGGCGTGAAAGGGAAGCAGCGGTTGGGAAGGGAGTGAGTCAGGGTTGTAGCCTGTCCCCGACGTTATTCAATCTGTATATTGAGCAAGCAGTAAAGGAAACAAAAGAAAAATTCGGAGTAGGTATTAAAATCGATGGAAAACAAATAAAAACTTTAAGGTTCGCCGATGACATTGTGATTCTGTCAGAGACAGCAAAGGACTTGGAAGAGCAGTTGAACGGAATGGACAGAGTCTTGAAGGGAGGATATAAGATGAACATCAACAAAAGCAAAACGAGGATAATGGAATGTAGTCGAATTAATTCGGGTGATGCTGAGGGAATTAGATTAGGAAATGAGACACTTAAAGTAGTAAAGGAGTTTTGCTATTTGGGGAGCAAAATAACCGATGATGGTCGAAGTAGAGAGGATATAAAATGTAGACTGGCAATGACAAGGAAAGCGTTTATGAAGAAGAGAGTTTGTTAACATCGAGTATAGATTTAAGTGTCAGGAAGTCGTTTCTAAAAGTATTTGTATGGAGTGTAGCCATGTATGGAAGTGAAACATGGACGATAAATAGTTAGGACAAGAAGAGAATAGAAGCTTTCGAAATGTGGTGCTACAGAAGAATGCTGAAGATTAGATGGGTAGATACATAACTAACGAGCAGGTATTGAACAGGGTTGGGGAGAATAGGAGTTTGTGGCACAACTTCACTAGAAGAAGGGATCGGTTGGTAGGACATGTTCTGAGACATCAAGGGATCACCAATTAAGTATTGGAGGGCAGTGTGGAGGGTAAAAACCGTAGAGATAGACCAAGAGATGAATACACTAAGCAGATTCACAAGGATAGAGGCTGCAGTACGTACTGGGAGATGAAGAAGTTTGCACAGGATAGAGTAGCATGGAGAGCTGCATCAAACCAGTCTCAGGACTGAAGACCACAACAACATGTTCTGTGTATCTAATTTTTTAATTTAGTTCCCTTTTTAGCTACTTGTACTTTGTTGTGGCATACCCACAAGCGCCAGAACGAAGAGGAAGACTGCAAAACCAGTAAGGTTGTGAGGAGCTGTCAGCCAATAACTTGCTGATATGGACCGTGCAATGACAGGAGCAAGCTTTGCAAGAAGTGAATATAAGCCCTGTTCCTTCCAGCCTTGGCCAGATATTATTGGACAGTATTAGCTCAGCTTAGCATAGAGTTCTATGAGAACATTCATTAGTGATCCATATCATTTGCTTGTTTGAACTCTGGCTATAGCAAAGATCATTACTGTTTCCATGTCACCCATAGCTTGTGACACCTTTGTAATTACAAGTTAAATATTGTCAATCTGTTTTATTGAAATAAAACTGCTAATGTTATTTGTTTGAATTGTTGTATAGCCTTCTGAGAATGCAGCATTCTTTAGGCACCCTTTACACAATGAGTGGGCAGGATCCCACAATTTTGGGTGGCTTGTTCTCTTTTTCTTGTTCATATAATTTACTACTGAATGAATAAATTTGATGAGGTCTCATATTTTCCTGTCTCAGTGGTCATCGTTAAATGTGTAAAAATAATTTATATTAGGTGCTATTTTTGGTCTTCATCTAGCCTTTTCAAATAATTCTAAATGAAAAGTAAATCTTGTAAGACAACTGAATTAATTAATTGTGATTTCTTTAATTTACTGTAGCCTCTAGCACCACAAGTTTTTATTTCCATTTTTTCAGTTACTCACAAATTATTGAGTCCTTGTAGGAATAGATAGATTGCATGATATAATTAAATTAATTGATTCATCTATTAATTATCTGTCATAATTAGTTATATTATTCCTTCTAAAATAATCATGAAGTTGAGACATGTCCTGCTAATCATTAATCAATACCTTCTTTATGAAAAATATAGTTACATTTAGCTTTCGATTACTTTGATCTAATAAGCATATAGAACAAACAGCTGCTTCAGCATCTTTGTGGCTGTGCCATTAACTACTTTCTAAAGCATGTATTATTTTATAACATTTTATCGTTTTTTTGTATGAAAGATTCAGATAATTGCTGATAGCTTACAGTATTTTTCAAATTAATTTTATTTTTAATTTTTATTATAAAATCTTCATAAAATACATGATCACCTGGTACATTATCCCAATCTATTTTAGCTTGAAATGCACACATAAAGTACTCAGATAATTCTTGTTCAACTGTCCTCAAAAAAATATTATTCTGCCTATACGAGACAGCTATACTAATGTAGCACTAGTTGGTTTTTACCCAGCAGTTGTACTCCAAATATTACGATAAAAGTAATAAACTTCACTGTCAAGGATAAACGATCGAAATTCCTGTTGGCTAGTGCAGTTCAAAAACCTCATAAAAACTGATTCATGCAAAAAAGCCTAATATTCACATGAAAGTAGATTAAATGTTAAATACAATTATTATTGAGAGTGATGTTAAATTATACATGGATATAAAAGCCAGTATTTTAAC
The DNA here is from genome assembly GCF_023864275.1 of Schistocerca cancellata. NCBI lineage: Eukaryota > Metazoa > Arthropoda > Insecta > Orthoptera > Acrididae > Schistocerca > Schistocerca cancellata. Next base: position 98,608,639 of record NC_064629.1, on the reverse strand, counting down.
AGCTCTAGGATTTAATGACCAAACTATTGAAGCTAATACAAAATTTTAACAATGTTCCTAATATTATTCCATTCTAATTAATTAATGTAAAATTTAATATAGCTGGTGGACTGTTTGTAAGGCATACTGATCATTTTTATCAAGAAACTAATATTATTGCTTCACTCAAGCCAAATGCCAATTGGTCGACCAATAATTCGTATTCCAATTTGTGAGACTATTCAAGATTTAGGCATAACAATAACTTATGAAAATGATAATTTGATTGATTTCAATGGTGCTTGTTTAACATTTGTTTTAGAAATGGCTTAATAAAACTTATTCTGCAATAAATAATGAATAAAATATAGAGTAATCAGATTTACTCATTCTCCGTGAATGAGAAATCTAAAAATAAATTAAATGTGCATAACACTGATACAGATATTAAGATAAATAACAGTGACACCTGGGTACATTCTAACCATCCTCAGCTATACAAGAGCTTCACTATTATTGGAACCGATGGTACAGTTTATCCAATATATGATGCGGAACACAATAAAAATATTTGATTTTTATGTGGCTAAACTAATTGATTTTGTAACCATAAAGCAAGGAAATATAATTTATCTAGAATTCAGCACATTTTTCATCACTTCTGCTGTATTTGACTTAATCTGTTACCAATGAAATAAGTATGGGAGGACATATACTTAAAAATGAGAAAATAAAGAGTAAGAAAACTGAATATGCTGGGTCGTTTCTTTAGGGACTATAAAGAAATTTTATGGGAAGGTGATCTTACTGTAATTTTTGCTTGGAGTCCCAGTACTGGATATGCTGTTCTTAGATGGCCTGCCTACAACGAAGCTGGAGATGAAGTAAAAGATATACTTCCAAAAGAATGTACATTGTAGTAGAATATATGGAAATACATGTACCACCTGTTAAATGTGAACCAAATTACAAGTTACAATAAAAAGAAAATATATTGAACAATCCTAAAGTTCCGATCCCTTTTTATGAACTGCAAACTGTAGATGTTGCTGGATTGAGTGGTAAGAAAAATTTTGCCGTAGATATTATGAATTTCTGTAACTCTGTAGAGTTTGATAAGCCATATACTGTATCTGTTCCGTTTCAAACAAATCGTAAATATAATCAGTTGCTTGAGTCTTCGTCATTTGAACACCTTAAGCTGCAGTATGTATACCTGAAGATTGGAAGAAACGAAGTTTTCCCTCAAGGGATGTGGAATAGCCGGCCGGAGTGGCCGTGCGGTTCTGGGCGCTACAGTCTGGAGCCGGGCGACCGCTACGGTCTCGGGTTCGAATCCTGCCTCGGGCATTGATGTGTGTGATGTATTTAGGTTAGTTAGGTTGAATTAGTTCTAAGTTCTAGGCGACTGATGACCTCAGAAGTTAAGTCGCATAGTGCTCAGAGCCATTTGATGTGGAATAATAATCCACCTAACTTACTCAAAGCATAGGATGCGTTTCTCGATTTTAAATGAGCTACACTACTAAAAGTAGATACTGGCGCAAGTCGATATAATTTTGTAATGAACTATCCAACTATGTGATTAACATGTCTTGGAGAAAAAATATTGGGACAACTAAGAATACAACAATGAAATTAGCCGCAATTTTTAATGAAAAAATTCGTGCAGAAACTTTACTATACATAGGTATGTATGGTAAATAGGAAATCACTTATGATGTACAACGTAGAATTTTAAATGTGAATTTTTAAACTGAAAGAATGCGTATCTTATTATATACAATTTTATTCATTATAATTATTTTTGTGAATTGGAAACCACAAACATATGTCTCATTTTTATTCTCGAACCAACCCTGTTTCTCAAATACCAGCAATATATACGATTTGTAAACGTTAGTTCCTTGGTCTACGTGGCACAGTTGAATTGCAAGAGAATTGGTTCAGACGGCCAATACTATTGTAATTTACTATCATCGTCGGCTGCTTGAACCCATCAAGAAGATGAAGACAACCGCCAGAAGCAGCTCTTCCAGTGCATACCAATGTAGAAGATGAAGAAGATGAGTGGACGACACTTAGCATCCAAGTCGCAGTCCAACAGCGATGTTCAGCAAAGAACCCATTGGGGTCCAATGCAATAAAGCGAGTAACATCAGGAAATAAACCCCACTGAGTCTCAGTTTAGAAGTCACCGACAGGTTTTGAAGGAATTTCGCATAATTTTGTGTTCGAATTAGGTTTTAAACTAATTCTAGTGCGCGGCCGCTGGCGTAAGCCAGGCCAAAGGCCTAAGTCTGCTTCAACCCGCGCTCAAAATGTCCATGATTTTCAGGGATCAAATATTTGTCCTCATATAATGATATAGATTTTTATCATCACATTATTATAGATAAGTTAATTCCACTGCGGTAGATAGTCAGTTAAAATATATATAAGGTAGTAAAAGGGTACGCTGAGAGCAGTCGGAGTGTTTTAATGTACGCGCTTTTCACGAAGTACCCACTTACTACTGCAGCGTCCTCAAAAACGTTTGGTAGACTATCCTTGTAATTCTTTCAGGTCCACAATAAATTCTTGAAACCTAGCGTTTCCTTTTAACGACTGTGAGGTCAGGGGAATGGACGGTCTTTTTTGTCAGATTTTGTTCCTTTTACGATGCCGTTTTCTTTGTACATGCTGTTGTGACTTGGCAAGACAGCCAAGCCACTATGATGGGTAGCCGAAAAGTACGCTTTAAAGCTCACGCAGGCTGGCGTGAGGTCTGGAACAGTTAAAGGAGTTGAGTCTAGTAAAAATAATACGTAGCTGCAAATAGCACATGATAATGGCGCCTTGCTAGGTCGTAGCAAATGACGTAGCTGAAGGCTATGCTAACTATCGTCTCGGCAAATGAGAGCGTAATTTGTCAGTGAACCATCGCTAGCAAAGTCGGCTGTACAACTGGGGCGAGTGCTAGGAAGTGTCTCTAGACCTGCCGTGTGGCGGCGCTCGGTCTGCAATCACTGACAGGGGCGACACGCGGGTCCGACGTATACTAACGGACCGCGGCCGATTTAAAGGCTACCACCTAGCAAGTGTGGTGTCTGGCGGTGACACCACACATGCATCCGCATCAAATCAAAAATAAGTTGCTTCTCGCCTTGCATTGACTTTCTGTTATCAATGTGCATTGTAGTCCACTTAAAATGCGAGGTCTGCAATGCACTGTAGGTGTTCTAGTTTTCGTTCCCGTACTCTTCGTTTCCTTCACAAATTCAACAACAGCGGGCTGTACGTCGAAGAATCGTTCGAGGCATGCCCCTTGAGTTAACTACCTCAGCGCCAGCCCGCAGATTCTGTGGCCCCGTTCAAAAACAGTCCATAGATTCTATGGGCGAGCGTATTTTGTTGATTAAAAGCGCCGCGCGTTGTTTTCGCACCTCAGACTATTGATATACATTGTTTATACCGTTCTTTATTATTTGCACGAATAGATGGCATCACCGAGCGTCTTGTTTTCTCGGTATTTCGTTCGTTATGAGTCGTCGCTTTCGCCTGTGGATAGAGCACATTGCTGGTATTCTGTGTAAAAGGAATGGTGAGCCGTTTTATATCCGATGAAGAAATTGCCAATTTGCTGAATTTAGGAGACATTGTCGATTCTCTAAATAACGAAGGTAATTTGTACGACACAGGTGTCTTTGAAGGCGCCTGCAGTGCAGTGTGTTCAGGCGCAGAACTATTTTTTCATTTGCTCTTACTAGGAGTATAAATTCATTTTGGTTACACAATTAATTTCAGACCAAGAAAATGACAATTAGTGATTTCATTTCCAATCTTACCAACATCTCCAATTAACCAAAATGGACCTGTAAGCTGACTGACACAGAGACATTTCCCGCAACATTTACCACCGGAAAGCATCTCGTAAGGAGACACGTTATCAGGGAAACAGTGCTATGTAGCGTTGTGTATAAACCCTGTTGTAAAACATTGCATATGGAAACGCACTGTAAATTTGTGCAGAAAGTGCTATTGTATTTAAATACGATATTCAGCACTCACTATTATATATTTATGAACTCATTTACTGTACCTATATAAATGTATGCCTGTTTCAATTTTATGAAAAGAATGCCGTGTATAATAACACAATTTGTCCATGTTATAAAAATGGTTCAAATGGCTCTGAGCACTATGTGACTTAACATCTGAGGTCATCAGTCCCCTAGAACTTAGAACTACTTAAACCTAACTAACCTAAGGACATCACACACATCCATGCCCGAGGCAGGATTCGAACCTGCGACCGTAGCAGTCGCGCGGTTCCGGACTGAAGCGCCTAGAACAGCTCGGCCACCGTGGACAGCGTGTCCATGTTATACCAGACAGGATTTTGTTCAAAGTTTCATGTTAAAGAAGACAAACTTGGCTTTAGTGTCAGTCTTGTATTCATATGTACGATGTTTTCCAAGATATGAATTCTTGAACACTGTTAAAATTGCCTGTATTCTGGCAAACAAATGGTAATGAGATGGGGAGCTATTAATATCAATGGGGGCTACTCTGGGAAGAAGGTAGAGCTGGCAGAGGCTGCAAGTAAGATGGTGCTGGACGTTTTAGCTGTTAGTGACATTCGGGTAAGGGGTGAGATCAAAAATGGTTCAAATGGCTCTGAGCACTAAGGGACTCAACATCTTAGGTCATAAGTCCCCTAGAACTTAGAACTACTTAAACCTAACTAACCTAAGGACATCACACACACCCATGCCCGAGGCAGGATTCGAACCTGCGACCGTAGCAGTCCCGCGGTTCCGGACTGCAGCGCCAGAACCGCTAAACCACCGCGGCCGGCAAGGGGTGAGAAAGAAGAGGAAGTGGGAGAATACAAGGTCTACCTGTCAGGAGTCAAAGCAGGAATAGCACAATGGAGTGTAGGACTTTACATCAGGAAAGAAATGGAACCCAGCGTAGTTGCAATAAGGTATGTAAACGAACGACTGATGTGGATAGATTTGACAGTGTCTAGCAAGAAAATTAGGATTGTGTCAGTATATTCGCATTGTGAAGGGACAGATCAAGATAAGATGGATAGTTTTTATGAGGCACTCAGTGATGTAGTTGTTAGAGTAAAGGACAAGGACAGTGTTCTGCTCATGGGTGATTTTAACGCCAGGATTGGAAATCGAACAGAAGGGTATGAAAAGGTTATGGGTAAATTTGGAGAGGATATGGAGGCCAACAGGAACGGGAAACAACTCTTGGATTTCTGTGCCAGTATGGGCTTAGTAATCACAAACTCCTTTTTTAAACATAAGAACATTCACCGGTATACTTGGGAAGGCAGGGGAACCAGATCTGTCATTGACTATATAATAACAGATCAGGAATTCAGGAAGGCTGTGAGGGACACACGTGTATTCAGGGGATTCTTTGATGACACTGATCATTATTTAATCTGCAGTGAAATTGGGATTGTGAGACCGAAAGTGCAGGAGGTCAGGTCCATATGTAGGAGGATAAGAGTGGAGAAACTTCAGGATAAGGAAATCAGGCACAAGTACAAAACAGCGATCTCAGAAAGGTACCAGTTAGTTGAATGTAGTCAATTACAGTCATTGGAAAAGGAATGGACAAGGTACAGGGACACAGTACTAGAAGTGGCTAAAGAATGCCTTGGAACAGTAGTGTGTAAAAGTAGGATGAAGCAAACAGCTTGGTGGAATGATACAGTCAAGGCAGCCTGTAAAAGGAAAAAGAAGGCGTATCAAAAATGGCTACAAACCAGAACCCAGGTAGACAGAGAAAGTTATGTTGAAGAAAGAAACAAAGCCAAACAGATAATTGCAGCATCCAAGAAGAAATCATGGGAAGACTTTGGAAACAGGTTGGAGACTATGGGTCAAGCTGCTGGAAAACCATTCTGGAGTGTAATTAGCAGTCTTCGAAAGGGAGGTAAGAAGGAAATGACAAGTATTTTGGACAGGTCAGGAAAACTGCTGGTGAATCCTGTGGATGCCTTGGGCAGATGGAGGGAATATTTTGAAGAGTTGCTCAATGTAGGTGAAAATGCGATTAGCAATGTTTCAGATTTCAAGGTAGAATGGGATAGGAATGATGATGGAAATAGGATCACATTTGAGGAAGTGGAAAAAATGGTCAATAGATTGCAGTGCAATAAAGCGGCTGGGGTGGATGAAATTAAGTCGGAACTCATCAAATACAGTGGAATGTCAGGTCTTAAATGGCTACACAGGATAACTGAAATGGCCTGGGAGTTGGGACAGTTTCCATCAGACTGGACAAAAGCAGTAATCACACCAATCTTTAAACATGGAAACAGAAAAGATTGTAACAACTACAGAGGTATCTCTTTAATCAGCGTTGTGGGTAAAATCTTCTCAGGTATTGTTGAAAGGAAAGTGCGAGTATTAGTTGAGGACCAATTGGATGAAAATCAGTGTGGGTTTAGGCCTCTTAGAGGTTGTCAGGACCAGATCTTTAGCTTACGGCAAATAATGGAGAAGTGTTATGAGTGGAACAGGGAGTTGTATCTATGCTTTATAGATCTAGAAAAGGCATATGACCGGGTTCCTAGGAGGAAGTTGTTCTCTGTTCTACAAGATTATGAAATAGGAGGCAAACTTTTGCAAGCAATTAAAGGTCTTTACATGGATAGTCAGGCAGCAGTTAGAGTTGACGGTAAATTGAGTTCATGGTTCAGAGTAGTTTCAGGGGTAAGACAAGGCTGCAACCTGTCTCCACTGTTGTTCATATTATTTATGGATCATATGTTGAAAACAATAGACTGGCTGGGTGAGATTAAGATATGCGAACACAAAATAAGCAGTCTTGCATATGCGGATGACTTATTTGTGATAGCAGATTCGTTTGAAAGTTTGCAAAGTAATATTTCAGAGCTAGATCAGAAATGTAAGGACTATGGTATGAAGATTAGCATCTCCAAAACGAAAGTAATGTCAGTGGGAAAGAAATATAAACGGATGGAGTGCCAAATAGGAGGAACAAAGTTAGAACAGGTGGACGGTTTCAAGTACTTAGGATGCATATTCTCACAGGATGGCAACATAGTGAAAGAACTGGAAGCGAGGTGTAGCAAAGCTAATGCAGTGAGCGCTCAGCTACGATCTACTCTCTTCTGCAAGAAGGAAGTTAGTACCAAGACTAAGTTATCTGTGCACCGTTCCATCTTTCGACCAACTTTGTTGTATGGGAGCGAAAGCTGGGTGGATTCAGGTTACCTTATCAACAAGGTTGAGGTTACGGATATGAAAGTAGCTAGGATGATTGCAGGTACTAGTAGATGGGAACAATGGCAGGAGGGTGTCCACAATGAGGAAATCAAAGAAAAACTGGGAATGAACTCTATAGATGTAGCAGTCAGGGGGAACAGGCTTAGATGGTGGGGTCATGTTACACGCATGGGAGAAGCAAGGTTACCCAAGAGACTCATGGATTCAGCAGTAGAGGGTAGGAGGAGTCGGGACAGACCGAGGAGAAGGTACCTGGATTCGGTTAAGAATGATTTTGAAGTAATAGGTTTAACATCAGAAGAGGCACCAATGTTAGCACTGAATAGGGGATCATGGAGGAAGTGCATAAGGAGGGCTATGCGCCAGACTGAACGCTGAAAGGCATAATCAGTCTTAAATGATGATGATGATGATGATGATGATGATGATTGTCAAATAAGTCTTTTAATTGTTTCTGCATTGTGTTGTAAGTCGTTTTATAGAAAATCTGCAGTACACGTCAATTACCCAAGTGCATAAGACTTGCTGAGAATTCTCAACTCTCTCTTCTACCATTCACATTCATTTTTAAAGGTTTATGACGATAGATTTCTATATTGACTCTTCCTGTGCAAACAGCCACTGGAGCTGTGAAAGTCTGTCATAGCACGAACAGACAGCACTGACACCACGATGCTATCGAACTGAAGGAAGTCGTGCTGGCCGAAAAATGTCACACCAAAATATCAAATGCAGCGACACGTTGTCCTCGATGGTGAGTGTTCATCGGAGGTGAGGGTATCATCTGGAGTGCCCCAAAGAACTGTGGTAGGTCCGCTGTTGTTTTCTATCTACATAAGTGATCTTTTGGATAGGGTGGATAGCAATGTGCAGCTGTTTGCTGATGATGCTGTGGTGTACGGGAAGGTGTCGTAGTTGAGCGACTGTAGGAGGATACAAGATTACTTGGACAGGATTTTTGATTGGTGTAAAGAATGACAGCTAACTCTAAATATAGATAAATGTAAATTAATGCAGATAAATAGGAAAAAGAATCCGGTAATGTTTGAATACTCCATTAGTAGTGTACCGATTGACACAGTCACGTCGATTAAATACTTGGGCGTAACATTGCACAGCGATATGAAGTGGAACAAGCATGTAATGGCAGTTGTGGGGAAGGCGGAGAGTCGTCTTTGGTTCATTGGTAGAATTTTGGGAAGATGCGGTTCATCTGCAAAAGAGACCTCTTATAAATCACTAATACGACCTATTCTTGAGTGCTGCACAAGTGTTTGGGATCCCTATCAGGTCGGATTAAGGGAGGACATAGAAGCAATTTAGAGGCGGGCTTCTAGATTTGTTACTGGTAGGTTTGATCATCACGCGAGTGTTACGGAAATGCTTCAGGAACTCGGGTGGGAGTCTCTAGAGGAAAGAAGGCGTTCTTTTCGTGAATCGCTACTGAGTAAATTTAGAGAACCAGCATTTGAGGCTGACTGCAGTACAATTTTACAGCCGCCAACTTATATTTCGCGGAAAGACCCCAAAGATAAGATAAGAGAGATTAGGGCTCGTACAAAGGCATATAGGCAGTCATTTTTCCCTCGTTCTGTTTGGGAGTGGAACAGGGAGAGAAGATACTAGTTGTGGTACGAGGTACCCTCCGCCACGCACCGTATGGTGGATTGCGGAGTATGCATGTAGATGTAGATGTAGACGCTGTACCTACTACTTCCGGGAAGGAACGAGCAAAGGCGACACCGGTCGACGCCCTGTTCCACAGGTTATTACCACAATGGCATGTTCCCTAATGGAGGAATAATGTTTGACCGTGATTGTGTATGCTAATGGAAATTAATCGAACGACATTTCGTCATCTAAAAGTAAGATTTGAGAGGAAGCAACAGTTATTTTCACCGGAATGGAACCTATGATACTAGAGTTGGAAAGTAAATCTGTGCTCGTGGAAATCAAAGACTGTGGCCAGCGTAATTATGCAAAGTAATTCCAAGTAAATATACTGCTAACAGAATAAACTAAGAACTGTATTAAACTTTGCTTAAATGAGCATTTGGTTTGGTAAACTGAACACAAAAACAACAGCACACACTTGAAAGTATTAGGAGAATGACTATTCAAGAACATAGCGACTATATGGTATTACGTTTAGTGGCAACAAACTATTCCACACTAACATATACTGTCTGCTTTAGAGTGTAAAGAACAATTGCAATGTGTCACTCAACATGTGCAAAATGCAAATAATTTGTGCGTAGGGTATTGTTTGTATGTTAACCGGGGACCTAGAAACGACGGAGAGGCTCCGTCCCCGCCACAGTCGCAGTGTTCCACAATCCCACGACGACTACCGCAGTCCACTTCACCCTTCCGCCGCCCCACAACGAACCCAGGGTTATTGTGCGGTTCGGCCCCCGGTGCCCCCCCCCCCCCCCCTCCAGGGAACGTCCCACACCAGACGAGTGTAACCCCTATGTTTGTGTGGTAGAGTACTGGTGGTGTACGCGTACGTGGAGAAATTGTTTGTGCAGAAATCGCCGACATAGTGTAACTGAGGTGGAATAAGGGGAACCAGCCGGCATTCACCGAGGCAGATGGAAAACCGCCTAAAAACCATCCACAGACTGGCCGGTTCACCGGACCTCGACACAAATCCGCCGGGCGGATTCGTGCCGTGGACCAGGCGCTCCTTTCCGCCCGGAAAGCCGTGCGTTAGACCGCATGGCCAACCGGGCGGGCTGCATAGGGTAGTTTTAATACTTCAACGCCGAAAGACTGTAATTTTAATATAGTTACCATGATTCAACCAAGTGAGTTATCATGTTGGTTTATTCATTTTGGTCGACGTCTGAAGGTACAGGTTTGAAATCTCAGTCTCTGAGTTATCAAATTTATGTTTCTGTTGTTTCTCTAACTCTCTTCAGTTATAAGGCTGGCACGGTTCTACACCGATGTCCAGTTGAACTTGTACATCTTACCCTATGGGTTTCGGTGTATACGACACGTTAAACGTTCATTTTCCCTCCTTCCTTAGTAGACAGAACTCACTATGTAAAGCACTGGCAAGCATCACAGTCCACCATGAAATACACTTACAGTAGTTGCAGATCTTGACATTACACGGTTCTCAAATGTTAACAGGTTCCTTGGGCTTAAACTGATTGCTCATTAAGTTAGTCTAAAATGGCTTTATGTGTTCATTTTTTATGGTTCCTCTCTTCACTTAAAAAGATCATTTTTCGTCTATGTGTTGGAATATGTGGTGATTTCGTAATATATGTAACCCCCCCATGAACCATGGACCTTGCCGCTGGTGGGGAGGCTTGCGTGCCTCAGCGATACAGATGGCCGTACCGTAGGTGCAACCACAACGGAGGGGTATCTGTTGAGAGGCCAGACAAACATGTGGTTCCTGAAGAGGGGCAGCAGCCTTTTCAGTAGTTGCAGGGGCAACAGTCTGGATGACTGACTGATCTGGCCTTGTAACATTAACCAAAACGGCCTAGTTGTGCTGGTACTGCGAACGGTTGAAAGCAAGGGGAAACTACAGCCGTAATTTTTCCCGAGGACATGCAGCTCTACTGTATGATTAAATGATGATGGCGTCCTCTTGGGTAAAATATTCCGGAGGTAAAATAGTCCCCCATTCGGATCTCCGGGCGGGGACTACTCAGGAGGACGTCGTTATCAGGAGAAAGAAAACTGGCGTTCTACGGATCGGAGCGTGGAATGTCAGATCCCTTAATCGGGCAGGTAGGTTAGAAAATTTAAAAAGGGAAATGGATAGGTTAAAGTTAGATATAGTGGGAATTAGTGAAGTTCGGTGGCAGGAGGAACAAGACTTTTGGTCAGGTGATTACAGGTTTATAAATACAAAATCAAATAGGGGTAATGCAGGAGTAGGTTTAATAATGAATAAAAAAATAGGAGTGCGGGTTAGCTACTACAAACAGCATAGCGAACGCATTATTGTGGCCAAGATAGACACAAAGCCGATGCCTACTACAGTAGTACAAGTTTATATGCCAACTACCTCTGCAGATGATGAAGAAATAGATGAAATGTATGACGAGATAAAAGAAATTATTCAGGTAGTGAAAGGAGACGAAAATTTAATAGTCATGGGTGACTGGAATTCGTCAGTAGGAAAAGGGAGAGAAGGAAACATAGTAGGTGAATATGGATTGGGGGGAAGGAATGAAAGAGGAAGCCGCCTTGTAGAATTTTGCACAGGGCATAACTTAATAATAGCCAACACTTGGTTCAAGAATCATAAAAGAAGGTTGTATACCTGGAAGAATCCTGGAGATACTAGTAGGTATCAGATAGATTATATAATGGTAAGACAGAGATTTAGGAACCAGGTATTACATTGTAAGACATTTCCTGGGGCAGATGTGGATTCTGACCACAATCTATTGGTTATGAACTGCAGATTGAAACTGAAGAAACTGCAAAAAGGTGGGAACTTAAGGAGATGGGACCTGGATAAACTGAAAGAACCAGAGGTTGTAGAGAGTTTCAGGGAGAGCATAAGGGAACAATTGACAGGAATGGGGGAAAGAAATACAGTAGAGGAAGAATGGGTAGCTCTGAGGGATGAAGTAGTGAAGGCAGCAGAGGATCAAGTAGGTAAAAAGACGAGGGCTAATAGAAATCCTTGGGTAACAGAAGAAATATTGAATTTAATTGATGAAAGGAGAAAATACAAAAATGCAGGAAATGAAGCAGGCAAAAAGGAATACAGACGTCTTAAAAATGATATCGACAGGAAGTGCAAAATGGCTAAGCAGGGATGGCTAGAGGACAAATGTAAGGATGTAGAGGCTTATCTCACTAGGGGTAAGATAGATACTGCCTACAGGAAAATTAAAGAGACCTTTGGAGAGAAGAGAACCACTTGTATGAATATCAAGAGCTCAGATGGCAACCCAATTCTAAGCAAAGAAGGGAAGGCAGAAAGGTGGAAGGAGTATATAGAGGGTTTATACAAGGGCGATGTACTTGAGGACAATATTATGGAAATGGAAGAGGATGTAGATGAAGACGAAATGGGAGATAAGATACTGCGTGAAGAGTTTGACAGAGCACTGAAAGACCTGAGTCGAAACAAGGCCCCGGGAGTAGACAACATTCCATTTGAACTACTGATGGCCTCGGGAGAGCCAGTCATGACAAAACTCTACCATCTAGTGAACACGATGTATGAGACAGGCGAAATACCCTCAGACTTCAAGAAGAATATAATAATTCCAATCCCAAAGAAAGCAGGTGTTGACAGATGTGAAAATTACCGAACTATCAGTTTAATAAGTCACAGCTGCAAAATACTAACGCGAATTCTTTACAGACGAATGGAAAAACTGGTAGAAGCCGACCTCGGGGAAGATCAGTTTGGATTCCGTAGAAATGTTGGAACACGTGAGGCAATACTGACCTTACGACTTATCTTAGAAGAAAGATTAAGAAAAGGCAAACCTACGTTTCTAGCATTTGTAGACTTAGAGAAAGCTTTTGACAATGTTGACTGGAATACTCTCTTTCAAATTCTGAAGGTGGCAGGGGTAAAATACAGGGAGCGAAAGGCTATTTACAGTTTGTACAGAAACCAGGTGGCAGTTATAAGAGTCGAGGGGCATCAAAGGGAAGCAGTGGTTGGGAAAGGAGTAAGACAGGGTTGTAGCCTCTCCCCGATGTTATTCAATCTGTATATTGAGCAAGCAGTAAAGGAAACAAAAGAAAAATTCGGAGTAGGTATTAAAATTCATGGAGAAGAAGTAAAAACTTTGAGGTTCGCCGATGACATTGTAATTCTGTCAGAGACAGCAAAGGACTTGGAAGAGCAGTTGAACGGAATGGACAGTGTCTTGAAAGGAGGATATAAGATGAACATCAACAAAAGCAAGACGAGGATAATGGAATGTAGTCAAATTAAGTCGGGTGATGCTGAGGGAATTAGATTAGGAAATGAGACACTTAAAGTAGTAAAGGAGTTTTGCTATTTAGGGAGTAAAATAACCGATGATGGTCGAAGTAGAGAGGATATAAAATGTAGACTGGCAATGGCAAGGAAAGCGTTTCTCAAGAAGAGGAATTTGTTAACATCGAGTATAGATTTAAGTGTCAGGAAGTCGTTTCTGAAAGTATTTGTATGGAGTGTAGCCATGTATGGAAGTGAAACATGGACGATAACTAGTTTGGACAAGAAGAGGATAGAAGCTTTCGAAATGTGGTGCTACAGAAGAATGCTGAAGATAAGGTGGGTAGATCACGTAACTAATGAGGAGGTATTGAATAGGATTGGAGAGAAGAGAAGTTTGTGGCACAACTTGACTAGAAGAAGGGATCGGTTGGTAGGACATGCTTTGAGGCATCAAGGGATCACAAATTTAGCATTGGAGGGCAGTGTGGAGGGTAAAAATCGTAGAGGGAGACCAAGAGATGAATACACTAAGCAGATTCAGAAGGATGTAGGTTGCAGTAGATACTGGGAGATGAAGAAGCTTGCACAGGATAGAGTAGCATGGAGAGCTGCATCAAACCAGTCTCAGGACTGAAGACCACAACAACATGTAAGGTAAAAGCAAAAGATATCATTTGTGTACTTTGTAATATTATGAAAGTTGGCGGTAATTCACTTATGATCAAAACTACGAACACATACTGTTGTTTTCCACCAACCACATCTGTACAAGATACCATAGCAGCAGAGAAATATGTGGATGAAAGGGAGATCCAGCTTAGGTCAATGGAATGTGAGATAAAGAAGGCCAAAGGGACGAAGTCAGTCTGGATAACGGCCGTCTACGAAGCGGTGCAGACTGCCTATCTCTGCCGTGTCTTGATTTTGCACCTGACAGTGCTATGTGGTTGCTGTCCTGTAAACTCCGGCTCCTGATGATGGTGGCTGAGGCATCGTCCTGTTCCATTCCGAATACTTCCGTTAGGGGCAAGTATAGAAATCGTTATAATTTAACTCCTGACTTTTGCACCACTGTCTTCTAGTATTACTTTGCCTCAACAGAGCTAAAACATGTGGTGGAAATTTGAGTTCTGAATGGGTTCACTTTGAGCAAAACATAATTTCTTTTCTCTTCCGCAATTACACACATACGTTTCGTTGAAGTTTCAGCATCATCGGTAGGCGTCTGTTTTCTTCCTGGTAGACAGAAAAGATGCTCTTTACTACTTGTACACATATAAATTTGTGTTTTCAAGAAAATATTTACAAACTTAAAACACGAAATCTGTTTTTCCTGTTTCTTTTAATGTTTCGCGCTGTACTTGCTTACATTTTCACCTTGTTACCACATGCTGTGGTTTTCCTGTTTCTTTTAATGTTTCGCGCTGTACTTGCTTACATTTCACAGTTTTTCACCTGCAGCCAAATAAAGCTTAATATAGAGATAATGTGAAACTAGATGGTTCAAGAGACCTTGTCAAACCATATACATCTATAGTGTATATATGCAGACTGAAGTGACAAGTGAAAATGCTGATTGAGTTGAGGGGGTGTACAAAGTGGGCTGAGGTGTGGGTGGGAATTTGGCTTTAGGAGGGAGGCATGACATGGTAATCTGTACAGTTGTGCAAGTTCGTTGTGCTAGGGTGGTGTAGTGGTTATTGCACCTCCCTAATGAACAAGAGACTCTGGGTCGAGACCCGTGTGTGTGTGTGGGGGGGGGGGGAGGAGGGGAGGGCGGTCAATGAGTGAATGTGTATGGGTGGGTTGGTGGTTGGGTGTGTTCATGGGTCGGTTTTGTCCGATACTTTTATGAGGGCAGAGAACAGAGTTCCGTTGCAGAGAGTTGTGTATTCACTTGTTATTCGCTTTCTTTCGACTACAGCTGTTTGTATGTAGTGTTGTTGTTTAGTTATTAGTTGTTGTCGGAGGCTGTTGCTGTATATGACAATTTTCAAGTTGATGTTGATGCCTGCTGGGTTGCGTTTCATATCCATAAGGTGTTCAGCAAATGTAGAATAACAGCTGTTACTTTTTAATGCTCTTCTGTATCTGTAAACACAGCGTAATTCTGTTTCTGCATCAAGTTGCGACTTGTTACGCAGCAGTAGCCGTACTGGTAGTCAACAGCAAACAGCAAAGAGGTAGAACAGGAGATCGCAAGAGCTGGGGAAGCCCTTCTGTCCGAAGAGTGACGTATCACAATCGAGACGGTAGTGGAAAAAGTGAAAGTCGTTCATGGAACCGTTTCCAACATATTTTGAGCATGACAAAGGTTCTGCCCCTTTGGTTCCGCAACTGCACAGATCCATTCAAAATGCCTGCCAATCGGACACGGCAATGGATATTTCGCAACTGTGTCACGCTAATCCCGATTACCTTTTTGGCCGCAAAATCATCATGGACAAGTGCTTCTTGTATTACAATGACCCAGAGGCAAAGGGGCATAGGAAACAGTGGGTGCTTGTACTTTCAGCATAGCCCGAAAGATGAACAGCCAAACATCTGGAGAGGTATGTGATGCTGAGAGTTTTTGGTACTACCATAGAGTTGTGTTACAACAATATAATCGGAAGGTGCAAACCGCCACAGGACTACACCACTGAAAATTTACGGGAGACTGTTAAGAGAAGTGTCGCAGGAATCTGTCCAAACGAATACTTTTGCTCCACGACAGCAACCCAGATTTTCCTGTACAACCCAGATTTTCCTGTACAGCATACAGTCATACATGTTGCTTCTTTGCGACATTAAATTTTTCCTCACGCTCCCGTATTCTTCTGACGTGACACCCAGTAGGTTGTTCCTCTTTCCTCGTGTTAAGGAACCATTGCTCGACAGCCAAAATACAGACTTCTGCGTCCAAGAGCTTGGCGAAATCACTCATCGTTTGGGACAAATGTGTTGCACTGACGGATGAATATGTAGAGCAAGATTAACATCATCACTCAGTTTCATGTTCTCTGATTTTTTTCGAAGTGGTACTTCAAACTTTATGACTGTCCCTCGTAATTAGAGAAAAAGTCTACTTTTGGGGCCATGATCTGTAAAATACCTCTGTGTACACACCTGAAAACGTCGTTTTACTTATCTAGCATTCAGAGCTGGTCACCAAGGGGACTAATGTTTGTTTACATAGCTATCGGTCCACAGTTGTGGGTAAAGGGAGGGGAGGGACTGAAAAAAAATGGCACTGAGCACTATGGGACTTAACATCTGTGGTCATCAGTCCCCTATAACTTAGAACTACTTAAACCTAACTAACCTAAGGACATCACAAACATCCATGACTGTAGCAGTCGCGCGGTTCCGGACTGAAGCGCCTAGAACCGCTTGGCCACCGCGGCCGGCGGGGAGGGACTGTAAGTACGCATATAGCTTTCCTCCTGCAGAATATTGTTTGATTCTTTTTTTTTCCAATGAGCACTCTCAGAAGGTTTTCTTTATGTATAATGTTGTGCAGCCTCCACTGTGAGAGCCTATGGGTAATTTGCGTCGCGCTGTATCAGTTCTATATAGATGACGTCAAATGCCGTATCAATTACAGAAATTAGTGATGAAAAAGTTTTGATATTCTTAAGAGAGTCATCGCGTAAGTTGAAATCTGAAACTCTGAACTTTTATAATTCTGCTGACTTATTATGAAATGTCTAAATGTCTAATAGCTGTAAATGTATCCTTCTGCTGAAAAGTGACAGACAGTGCCACGAAGCTATTGCTGTACATTGCCTACAAAACGGAGATACATTAAAGCAAAGTTTTGTCGAGCCAGAACAAAATGTATGAAGCTTTCAACAAATAGTAGAAGAACATGGAGTGGGACCAAGGACTGAAAGAGCAAGTCTCCTAGTAGAATTTTGCACAGGTCATAATTAATCACCACTAACACATCGTATAAGAATGGAAAAAAAAGACTTTCTATTTGGAAGTGACCTGAGGGCACTGGAACGTTTGAGATTGATTATATAATGGTAAGACCAACAGTAAGCAATCAGGATTTAAAATGTAAGGCCTTTACAGGAACAGTTGTGAATTCTGACCATAATTTATTGGTTATGAATTCTAGATTAAAACTGAAAAAGACGTATAAAGATAGTAACTATGTAGACTTTCCTGGCGTATATGAAATTCTTGTCGGTTTTCCAACCGGATCAAACTGTCATCTGAGCACAATTTTCAGTGGTCAGTCTGGCCGCCATCATCAGTTGATGGCGGCTAGGTGGACCGATGAAATATTGTGCTCAGATGACAGTTTGATCTGGCTGGAAACCCGACAAGAATTTGATATGAAGATAGTAAATTAAGGAGACAGGGCATGAATTAATTCCAAGAACCAGTGTATGTTCGGAATTTCAGAGGGTGCACAAGGCAAAGTTGTAAAGAAGCAGGGAAAAGGAATACAGTAGGAGACGAATGGCTAGCTTACAAATGAAATCGTGAATACTGCAGAGGATCACATAGGTAAACATCTAGGGTACAGTAGAAATCCTTGGATAACACGGGAGGCATTTAACTCAATGAATAAAAGGTGAAAAATAGAAAGTTGGAGCACACTAAGCAGAATACAGACGTCTGAAAAATGAGATTGACAGAAATTTCGAAACTCCTAAGGAGGAATGGTTATAAGAAAAATGCAAGGACGTAGAAGCGTACATCTACATCTACATATATACTCCGCTATCCACAAAGCGGTGTGTGGCGGAGGGCACTATTCGCGCCAAAGTCATATTCCCCCCCACCGTTCCACTCGCGGATAGCGCGAGGGAAAAACGACTGTGTGAACGCCTCAGTACGAGCCCTAATTTTCCTTACCTTTGGATGGTGATCATTGCGCGATTTGAAAGTTGGTGGTAATAATACATGCTCAACATTCTCGGCGAAGATCGGATTTTGGAATTTAGTGAGCAGCCCCTTCCGTTTAGCGCGTCGTCTATCTGCAAGTGTGTCCCACTTCACACGTCCTATGAGATTTGTAACGCTCTCACGATGGCTAAATGTACCCGTCACGAATCTCGCCGCTCTTCTTTGGACCTTCTCAATCTCTTGAATCAGACCCAACTGGTAAGGGTCCCACACAGATGAACAATACTCTAAGACTGGACGAAATAAAGCATTGTAAGCAATTTCCTTCGTTGAAGGACTGCATCGCTTCAGGATTCTACCAATAAACCGCAATCTAGAGTTCACTTTAATCGTTACTTGCGTAATCTGATCGTTCCATTTGAGATCATTTCGAATAGTCGCACCCACATACTTGACGGATGTTACCGCTTCCAAAGACTGGTTATTTATTTTGTACTCGTACATTAATTGAGATTTTCGCTTTGCTATACGCAGTAGATTACACTTACTAATATTGAGAGATAAATGGCAGTCATTGCACCACGCATTTATTTTCTGCAAATCGTCACTGATTTGTTCACAAATTTTGTGTGATACTACTTTCCTGTAGACTACAGCATCATCGGCAAATAGTCTAATGCCGCTGTCGATACTATCAACTAGATCGTTTAAGTAAATCGTAAAAAGCCGACCTACTACGCTGCCCTGGGGCTCACCTGATGTTACGCTTGTTTCTGTTGAAGTCTCCCCATTCAGGACGACATACTGCTCTCTGTCTGTTAGAAAACTTTCTATCCAACCGCATATGTCATCGGATAGACCGTAAGCGCTCACTTTTTGGAGCGAGCGACAGTGCGGAACTGAGTCGAACGCCTTTCGAAAATCGAGGAATTTGGCATCAACCTGAGAGCCGGTATCTAGAGCCTGTTGTATATCATGCACAAAGAGGGCCAGCTTTGTCTCGCATTACCGCTGTTTCCTAAAACCGAGCTGGTTTTGGCAGATGAGCTTCTCCGAGTACAGGAAGGTCATTATGTCTGAACACAAAATGTTTTCCATAATTCTACAACAAACCGATGTCAGTGAAATTGGCCGGTGATTATGTGCATCCAATTTTCTACCCTTTTTATAGATTGCTATGACCTGGACCTTCTTCCAGTCTTGTGGAACTTTCCGCTGTTCCAATGATCTCTGATAGATGATGGATAAGAATGGTACTTTATTTGTAGCATAGTCAAATTTTTGGAGTCATTTTTAGAATCTGCAGATAAAATATTGCTTTCAAATTCGGTAAAAGAATCTCTCGTTGACCTTTTGAAAGCTGATTTCATTTCGCATAATTTCTGTTTGTCACCGGGGCAACTTCCTAATATATTTGTTGAACCAAGGTGGAACCTTTCCCTCCCGTATATTTAGACTCGATATTCCTCTAGTACGTGGTGGACAATTCCATTAAATTCCGACCGAAGATGCTCAATATCTTTGTGTCCCGCGGTGAATGTTTGGAGTTGGTTATGAAGACATTCATTAACGACACTTTTATTTGCTTTTCCAAGCAAGAAACCTCTACGTTGTTCCTTTGGTTTTTTTGCAACTTCGACTGACGCAGAAGCAACAACGACATTATGGTCCCTAATACCTTCTTCTAGATTAACTTCCTCCGGTCTGTTTGTCCTCAGGTCTGTTTGTCACCAAGATATCTAATATCTTCCCATCTTGAGTTTTCTAACCAATTTCTCAAGGTTATATGATGAGAGCGCTCCTATAATAACTTCACACGAATCTTTGCTTCTGTCCCCTGTGATAAACGTGTAATTTTCCCAGTCAATGGACGCCAGATTAAAGTCTCCACCTATAATTAATGGATAATTTGGATATATATTTACTATGTACTCAAGACCTTCCTTGAAACATTCTGCGACGAGTGTTGCGTATACTGGTGGTCTATAAACACATCCTAATACAATGGTCACTCCTTGTCTGATTGACAGTTTTATCCAGACTATTTCACAGTCCGACCCAGTATCGATCTCAACTGCATTTAAACAGCTTTTAACTGCAATGAATACACCACTTCTCATAGCATCAGCCCTATCCTTCCTAAACATTGTCCAATCCGAGTTCAAAATTTCACTGTTATTTATGTCTGGTTTCAACCAGCTTTCGGTACGTAATACAATATTGGCGTTACTACCGTTTATTTCGGAGAGTAACTCGGGGATCTAACTATAGAAACTTCGACAATTTACTAACATGATATTTAGCATTTTTAAATCCTTTGGCATGACCTGTTTAGGCGAACTACCAATTTTTACAGTCGGCACACCCACATCATTGTCATGAACTGGTAATTTTTCAGACCAACAGTTTGTTTCCCGTGGGAAGGAACCTAATCTGAAACACCCAGCCGGCCGGGGTAGCCGAGCGGTTCTAGTCGCAACAGTCTGGAACCGCTTGGCTTCCACTCCTCGGGAGATGGAGGCCGTCTTCGCCAGTTTAGCTAGCCGTCGAAAGGACCCAAGGATTTCCTCGGAACCCGGACGACTGGCATTGTTGGTGCCGACATGTGCACGCCACAAGTACTGTGCTACCCATGTGGATGCTTCCTGTCTGCAGTACACTCCTGGTCTATCGAGGGGCGTCCTACAACCTTCCATCCCAAAGCGTAGTTCGAGGGATCTTCAACCATTTTCGTCACAGAGTCGACGTAGCCTCTGGTTCAGATTCTCCACTCCACTCCAAACCAGAGGACCCCGGTCCACCCTGGGTACAATGCTGCAAATCGTCAGCTTGGCTTCCACTCCTCGGGAGATGGAGGCCGTCTTCGCCAGTTTACCTAGCCGTCGAAAGGACCCAAGAATTTCCTCGGAACCCGGACGACTGGCATCGTTGGTGCCGACATGTGCAACAATCTGCAGCTGGCCACATCCTGGACAAGGCCCCCCTAGCAAGCACACCGAGTAAACGCTGGGCTTCTTCCCCGCCTTAGCCGCTATGTTCCTGAGGAGCTCCATGACGCGCCTAACATTGGAGCTCCCAATAACTAACTAACCCCTATCCACACCTTCGTAGCCGGATCTTGTTGAAGGAGCGGCAATTATCCTGGCAGAAGGTGTATTATGATCTGGCTCAGCCCCTCCCCCCACCATCAGATAGCACACTGGATCTATTAGCAAAGTGTATGGTATTTGGCAGGAGCCTGCGTCCCCCATGCAGCCTTCGCCTTGAAGCTCGAGACCTCGACTCAGTCCGCCACCTACATTAAGGTGAGAGCGAGCCAGGCGCACCTGACTTCAGCTCAGTGAAAGAGCTGTGACATCCCCCCCTACCCCCCCCCCCCCCCCCCACACACACACACATCTAGTACGGTAGAGGCTGCCCCAGGCATCCCATCCCCACCGCACCTCAAGTTGCCACTCTGGAGCCTGTTGACTGCGGCCAACAAAGCTTCCAGCTGCGTTTGGACTGTGGCCAACTCCTCCTGCATCCGCACACCACAGACACAGACCCTACCCATCTAGCTAATATGTGATTTACTATAAGAAACTTAAGGAAACCTACTGCCACTCAAGGTTAACAGCTACACCCTAGTTGGCAGAAAGGACACTCAACAATGAAAAACAATAAAAATGAATGATAGAAGCTAGAGGTGATGCTTAGATTCCTGTTATGGGCTATCTTGTGAATACTAAAGAAAGAAACAGTGACCTAGAGTAAACTGCAAGGACCCATCTAGTGAATACTATTAAAGAATTAAACAGTAACCTACAGTAAGCTACACCTACTGATTATCCATCGTATTTATAACGTAAACAAACGTTTACATACACGTGAAAATTACCTAATGAAACTATAAAAACTGCTACCTTCAATGTATCGAGTCTAAATGACACTAATAAACGTAAATACTGAGTACTGTACACTGACAGATGCAGGTACAAAACAAAACCTTTAGCTAACAATAAGAGTTCAGAAAGTAAAGCACAAATACTAACTCTAGTTTATAGGAACCGATGGGCTTACAGTACACGACCACTAAAGCCCACAACAAGCTAAGGAATTTAAGCAGACGTCGAGGCGAGTTTTAGCTTGCTGCTAACTAAATCGTATGTAAGAAGGGCTCACAAGATGTATTATAACACTGATTTACTCAGACTGTTAACACTCACAGGTTGCGCTAGTCAAACGTATACAAGGGAGGTTCAAAATGGTTCAAATGGCTCTGAGCACTATGGGACTTAACATCTGAGGTCATCAGTCCCCTAGAACTTAGAACTACTTGAACCTAACTAACCTAAGGACACCACACACATCCATGCCCGAGGCAGGATTCGAACCTGTGACCGTAGCGGTCACGCGGTTCCAGAGTGAAGCGCCTAGAACCGCTCGGCCAAATCCGACGGGCTATACAAGTGAGGTTAGAATTCACTGTCAGTATCACTTTTCCTAATAAAACTTATTCAAACTGCTAAATGACACTAATAAACGTAAATACTTAGTACTGTACACGACTTACTTGATAATCCCGCGCATTTAACGTCAGTTGAGAATGTATACAAACGTTTGCTTACGCGCGAAACTGTCCTAAACAGAAACTTCGCTTTTCCTATTCATACGCAAATAAAAACTGAAACCTTCAATTTATCAAGTCTATCTGACACTAATACACGTAAATACTATAGAATATACAGCAAAAACTTTAATTGCTACCTAAATTACTTATCTCGCAACACAGAAAGCGAAAAGCGCTCGTAGCCGGCGTTAGGGCTGTTATCACCTCGTACATTCCGCAAGGGGAAAATTAAAGAAACTCTTAGAGAACTGGAAGCAGCTGTATGAATATCAACGGCTCCGATGGCAAGCCAGTACTAAGCAAAGAGGGGAAACCTGAACAACAGAACGAATATACAAAAGAATTCTGCAAGGGAAATGATCTTTAAGCCAGCATCATAGAAAAGGAAGAGATTGAGATGGTAGATATCATACTGCGAGAGGAATTTGACAGGACACTGTAAGACGTAACTGTATAGTAGACGAGATTCCCTGAGAACTACTGAGATCCTAGCTAGTGCCAGCCATGACAAAGCTATTCCACCTGGTGTGCAAGATATAAGACAGGATACATATTCTCAAAGTTCAGGAAGAATATAATAAATCCAGTTACAAAGACAGCAGGTGCTGACAACTGTCAATACCACCAATCCATCAGGTTAATAAATCAACGTCGCAGAATACTGACAAGAATTATTTATAGAGGAATAGAAAAACTGGTGGAGGTCGACTTCGAGGAAGATCAGTTTTGGTCCCGGAGAAACGTAGGAATATTCAAAGCAATACTGACTCTATGCCTTATCCTAGAAGATAAGTCTAGGGAAAGAAAATGTACGTTTACACAATTTGCGGGTTTCGAGAAAGTTTTTAGATGTTGACTGAAGTACGTACTTTCAAATTTTGAAGGTAGTTAGGATAAAATACAGGGTCCAGTAGGTTATTTACAACTTTAACAGAAACAGACTCCAGTTATAACAGTCGAAGGACATGAAAGGGAAGCAGTAGTTGAGACGGGAGTCAGACATGGTTGTAGCGTATTCCCAACGTTATTCAATCTGTACGTTGAGTAAGCAGTAAAGTAAACCTCGGAGAAGTTTAGGGAATTAAAGTTGAAGGACAAAAAATAAAAAAAATTCTGGTACGCTGAATACATTGTAGCTGTCAGAGACAGCAAAGAATTGGGAAGACCTGCTGTAAGAAACGTATATTGTGTTGAAAAAATTTTTAGGTGAACACCAAGAAAAGTAAAACAAGGGTAATGGAACACTGAGAGATTAGGAAGTAACACACTATATGTAGTAGATGAGTTTAGCTATTGGGACAGCAAAATAATCGATAACGGCCGAAATACAGAGGATATAAAATACAGACTGGCAACACCAAGAAAAACATTCCCGAAAAAAGTAATTTCTTAACATAAAAAATCAGTTTAAATTTTAAGAAGTCTTTTCTGAAGGTAAATTATTTACCTGAACTGTAGCCCCGTGTGGATGTGAAACGTGAACGATAAGCAGTTCATACAAGAACAGAATAGAATATTTCGAAATGTGGAGCTCTAGAATAATGCTGAACATTAGATGGGCAGACTGAGTGAGTAATGATGAGATACTGATTTGAACTGGGAAGAAAAGAAATTTGTGGTACGACTTGCCTAAAAGAGCCAACGGCCTTGCCGCAGTGGTGCCATCGGTTCCCGTCAGATCACTGAAGTTAAGCGCTGTCGGGCTGGCCTACCACTTGGATGGATAACCATCCGGTCTGCTGAGAGCTGTTGGCAAGCCCTTGTGAGGCAAACTGAGGAGCTACTTGATTGAGAAGTAACGGCTCCGGTCTCGGAAACTGACGTATGGCCGGGAGAGCTGTGTGTTGACCACATGGCCCTCCATATCCGCATCCAGTCACGCCTACGGGCTGGGATGACACGGTGGCCGGTCGGTACCGTTGGGCCTCCCTGGCCTGTTCGGGAGGAGTTTAGTTTAGTTTTACTTGCCTAAAAGAAGGGATCGGATGGTAGGACACATCCTAAGGCCTGAGGAAACGTCCGTTTGGTAATGGATGGAAGAGAGAGAGAGAGAGAGAGAGAGAGAGAGAGAGAGAGAGAGTTTGTGAAAGGGGAAAGTGGTAAAATTGTAGAGGTAGACCTAGGCATGGAGCAAACAGGTTCAAATGCATGGAGGTCGCAGTAGTTATTCTGAGATGAAGAGGCTTGCACATAGTAGACTTGCAGGGAGAGCTGCATCAAACGACGACGACGACAACAATATTAAAGATGTCAGTGGCACAAAAACCGTTGGTTAGAGACTTCTGGACGAAACAGGAGCCCGCATCTCGTGGTCGTGCGGTAGCGTTCTCGCTTCCCACGCCCGGGTTCCCGGGTTCGATTCCCGGCAGGGTCAGGGATTTTCTCTGCCTCGTGATGGCTGGGTGTTGTGTGCTGTCCTTAGGTTAGTTAGGTTTAAGTAGTTCTAAGTTCTATGGGACTGAAATATCCAGCGGTCAACTGGAGTAACGTCTGGAAAAACATTAACAATCCCATCCTCCACTCCAAAGTAGTGTCCACGTGCTATGACATTGTAAACGAGAAGGTCCCCACAGGTGAAAAGCTGCACAATATCAAAATGAAGCAGAGTCCGTACTGCGACCATTGCCATACTGTAGATACCTTGGCACACATTCTCATCTGCCGAGACCAATACCACGTATGGAACTGGACTAGAAAAAAACTCGCAATAATCACTAGAACCACAGATTCTGCTATAACACTTAAAGATGTACTTCAACCAGACTGGCATTTCTTTCCTGCAACAAAGCACAATAGTTACACTTGGATTATCGGCCAGTTTGCATATTTTGCAGTTACGAATACACATGCCACTATAGACGAGTACATACAGTATATAATGGAAGAGCACCACAACCTTAAAACGAGTCGGAAATACAAAGCTTTGTTTCAAAATTTCTTACTTCACACTTTGCCATAAAGAAGCGGTAATTTTTGGTTAGTGCACAACACTACAGCGAGTCTATACTAATTTTGCTTCATTACAATTAAGTTGGCATTTATTTATTTATTTATTTTTATAGTACGGCAAGTCAAAGTGCCTCAGGAAAACTAATTTTGCCAGATGCCGTAACATAAAACAAATCAGAAGTGCTTGATTGATTTCGTGTTCTTCTGTTTTACGGGTACTGGACAGTTTGTCACGGAAAGAAGATTTATTCAGTTTCTTATATATATATATATATATATATATATATATATATATATATATATATATATATATATATATATATATCATTTAAAAAAACAAAACAAATAAAATAAAATAAAAAAGAAAGTAGGTTAAGTTAGGGTGAAAGTGGCGGTGGCAGCAGATTGTCCCTTTTTTTTTAATTTTTAGGTTAGATAGGATTTTGGGGGTGATATGGGTGGTAGGGGCCAACGCCTGAAGTGGAAGAGGTAAAAAAAAAAAAAATGAAAGTTGGTAGAGCACTTGCCCGCGAAATGCAAAGGTCAAAAAGAAAATGGGACTGATGACCATAGATATTAAGTCCCATAGTGCTCAGAGCCATTTGAACCATTTTTGACGAAACAGGAACCTAAAAAAACATAGAACAAAATTAGAAACGTTGAATTCTGTCTTCAGACATTCCTTCACAAAGGGAAATCGGGAAATACTGCCGTCTGTCACTAACTGTTCCGCTGCAGTAGTGACGTTGAAGAACGGCTTACGTCACTATAACACAATTAGCCCATATGGTCCGATAGAATTCCTGCCAAGCTATAGAGAGATTTTAGTAAATACCACAGGTCACACCCGCCTACGAGAAAGATGTAGAATCGATCCACGTAAGTACTGTTCTATATAACTCACATCTACAGGGTTATTCATTTATTCATAAGGTCCTCCTCGGATTGAAGACTACGCGAAAACTATGAAACATACAGAGAATGAAACATGTCGTTGGACATACCAGCTCTCGAAGTTTCGAAGCGTAAGACGCCCCGTGCCATAGTCGCAGAGCGCACGACTTGGCGGCAGGCATGCACTGCTGGTAGCGGGTGGTATAAGTTGAGAATGTGGATCTGATAGGAGACGTACTAGGTTAGTCCGTGAGGTTGTGGCGAC
Source organism: Schistocerca cancellata (assembly GCF_023864275.1). Classification (NCBI taxonomy): domain Eukaryota; kingdom Metazoa; phylum Arthropoda; class Insecta; order Orthoptera; family Acrididae; genus Schistocerca; species Schistocerca cancellata. The sequence continues at coordinate 98,581,916 of NC_064629.1, read as the reverse complement.
CACTGTGTTCGGATAGCATAGTGGTCAGTGCATCTGCGTAATAAGCAGGAGACGCAGGTTCGAATCCCAGTTAGGCACAAATTTCAAACTTGCCTCTTTCATATAAATCAAAGTGCACTGGCCGCTAATGTCTTCATTTCCTTTGTGTCTTGATTCATAGTGGCTGCAGGATCAAAATATCGTCTGTTCTTCCGGATATGTCGTACAGAACAGACACCACATATACATATTGAATGTATTGGATGCACGTGCTCTTCCGCCCGTATCGACTTTAGCAACGTAACAAACGGTGTCCTTACTGTACACCTTTAAAGTGAGTTCAAAATTCGGAAAGACGCTCTATCCACTTATGTGTGTCATTATTTCGTATGCTGTGTAGCTCTCACGCAGTCGTTTTCTGAAATTCCAAAGGTATTTGTGAACGACCTTGTATTTGTTGCAGAATCAAAGAACACGTTCTGAGTTCAAGCTTTGTAATCTAACTAAAAAAAAGAAAAAAAACATTCCATATTCTTAGATATCCGAAATGCGTTTGATACGGTGCCTCGCTGCGGACTGTTAACGAAGGTACGAGCATACGGACTTCGTTCCCAGGTACGTGAGTGGCTCGAAGACTTCTCAAGTAACAGAACCCAGTAGGTTGTACTAGACGGCGAGTATTCGTCTGGAGTGCCTCAGGGAAGTGTGATAGGACGCTCTTATTCAGTATATACATAATGATCTGACAGATAAGGTGAGCAGCAATCTGCGTCTATATGCTGCTGATCCTGCGGTATACGAGGTGGCATTGTCACTGAGTGACTGCAGAACGCTACAAAGTGACATACACAAAATTTCTAGCTGGTGTCACGATTGGCAACTTGCTCTTAATGTTTTAAAATATGAGTCGACGTGGGTGAGCAGGAAAAATAATTCCTTAAAATGCCAATACGGCGTTAGAAGTGTGCTGCGTGACACACTCACTTCAATTAAATGTCCGTGCATAACGTTGCAAAGCAGTATGGAACTGAACGAGAGCGTAAGGATGGCACAAGGGATGGCGAATGTTTATTGGTCGAATTTTGGTATAGTGTGGTTGATCTGTAAAGCAGACCGCACATCGAAAACTTGTGCCACCTGTTCTTCAGTACCGCTCTAGTGTTTGGGATCCCCACTAAAAGGATTAAAGGAAGACATGGAAGCAATTCAGAAGCGTGATGCTATATTTGTTACCGGTAGGTTCGAAAATCACCCCAGTGTTACAGGGATGCTTCGTAAACTCTGATGAGAATCCCTGGAGGAAAGATTATTGAGACGATGTAGAGAACCGGCATTTGAAGCTGAGTGCTAAATTATTCTACTGCTGCTAACATACATTTTCCGTAAGGATAATGGAGATACGATCAAAGGAATTAAGGCTCGTACTGAGTCATAGATTTTCAATATTTCTATTTGGGAGTGGAACAGGAAAGAAAATGGCTAGTAGTGGTACAAGGTCCCCTTCACCGCGCACCACACGGTGGCTTCCGGAGTAGGTATGTAGATGGAGATTCTAGTTGGAAGACGGCTTAGTTTCCGAAAACACGCATCATGTTGAGCTCAATTCGCGCTCTTCACACATGATATCCGCTGTCATGGATTGCGGATTGATGATGATGATATCTGGTTTGTGGGGCGCTCAACTTCGCAGTTTTCAGCGCCCGTACAAATTCCCAATCTTTAGACAGTCCAGTCTCGCCACATTCACGAATGATGATGAAACGATGCAGACAACACAAACACCCAGACCCCGACCGGAGAAAATCCCCCACCCGGTCGGGAATTGAGCCCGGGGGCCCGTGATCCAGAAACATCAACGCTGGCCAGTAGACCCGCGGACTGGATTGAGGGAGCGCGGTTGATTTGGTTTTTCAGACATCAGAAATGCTTTTGATTCATTATCCCATAGACGTCTCTGAAGAAAATACTGTCTTATGGTTCATCTACGCAGGTTTACGACTGCATTGAAATTTTCCTGTCAGGAGATAAATGGTTCAAATGGCTCTGAGCACTATGCGACTTAACTTCTGAGGTCATCAGTCGCCGAGAACTTGGAACTAATTAAACCTAACTAACATAAGGACATCACACACATCCATACCCGAGGCAGGATTCGAACCTGCGACCGTAGCGGTCGCGCGGTTCCCGACTGTAGCGCCTAGAACCGCTCGGCCACCTCGGTTGGCGAGATAGAAAAGGACCAAAAGCTACCATTTCTAGATTTGCTGGTCACGACGGTGTGTGAGAAGGAGAGACAGCTACGTCCATTCTAGTAGCTGTTTCTGCGATGTTCAAATGGTTCAAATGGCTCTGAGCACTATGGGACTTAACATCTGTGGTCATCAGTCGCCTAGAATTTAGAACTAATTAAACCTAACTATCCTAAGGACATCACACACATCCATTCCCGAGGCAGGATTCCAACCTGCGACCGTATCGGTCACGCGGTTCCCGACTGTAGCGCCTAGAACCGCTCGGCCAAACCGGCCGGCCCTTTCGGGAGAATGGAGCACATTATCCTGGAGACATCTGCAGAGAATGAGGGTTATATCTGGTGTCCCCCACGTAAGTGTAACAGGACCGTTGCAGTTCACGATATACAGCGCAGCATTTTAGTTGCCATATCAGGCTTTACACAGATGATAGAACAGTCAACGAAGAATCTATATCCAGGAAAAACTGTAGCAACACTCATTTGGCTCTCGACAAAATATCGACCTTGTGCAAAGACTCCAAACTAACTCTTAATGTTAAGAAATGCAAAGTTGCTAGTTTCATCAAATGCAAAATCACAGTGTTCTTTGACAATTGCATTAGTGAGTCACAAATAGAGTCACTCATGCCATACAAACTTTTGGGAGTACCAATGTATGTAGTGAACCGTTTAGACACAGATGTAGTGAAAGCCAATAATAGACTGGGATTCGTCGACAGAATATTGTAAATCTGCAGTTTGTGTACAAAAGAGTTCGCATACCAAACGCTTGTGTGAGATTCAAATCAGCTCGGAAAATAAAATAATCTACAAAGACAGGAATCGAAGGAATACAGATAGTAGGTCACTGGAAAGTCATTAGTGACTGATAAAATGGGATCAGTAGGGTTAGGATAAACGGCTACATATTAATGAGGCATCGAATTCATGCACACGATGGCGGTGCGGATTGTGATAGGCTTTCTGACTGACGAGAGTCTAACAGAGATGTTGAAAAATCTTACTGCCAGACACTCAAAGACACATTCCGTTGATATCACCAGAAACAGGATTTTTTTTTTAGGGTAGAAGCAACGAATATTTTTCAGCCCATTACACATGTACCCCATTGCGATCGCATGGATATAACTAGGTAAATAACCCGCACAGAAGCGTTCAAGCTGTCATTCTCCTCACGCGCTATTTATGAATGGAGCGGAAGGAAATTTTAATATATGGTTCATCAAGAAGTAACGTCTTTCACAAATTTCACACTGATTCGCTGAAAAGAGCTGTAAAAGCAGAGCCGATTATTTAGACGACAGAGCATTAACTGAATCAACTGTCTTCTTTTGGATGGCCTTATTACTGCTACTCATGTTGGATTTAATATCGGCATACGTACTTTCCAAGCCACCTTCAAGTGCATGACTGAGTGTACTTAGCATTCTACACCATGTTAAGATTTCCTCCCATTTCAATTGCGCTACGAGTAGTTTAATCTTGCCTTCGCGATCGCTGCGGATGCTATGATTAGGGGGCTGAAGAATATCTCAATATTATTCACTTAATAATGATTGTTGAAACTGGTGAGATAATTGTCGTCTGCCTTTTGAGATTTTCTATCATTTACGAGACGCTGTTACGTGAGGCAAACAACCGATCATCTGATCTGCCCTTCTTTGTATATTCCCCGTTTGTCCTATTTGCTCTGGATCCTTCACAGATGAGCAGTATTCTAAGATGCAATACAGATGTTTTTGTAACCTGTTTCCTTTGTAGACTGATTGCATTTCCCCAGTATTCTACTAGTGAAACGAAGTCTGCCGCCTGTTTTACGTACGACTGAGGCTATGTGATCATTCCATTTAATGTCAATACAGATTGTTACATGCAGGTATTTTTATGAGCTGAATGATTCCAGTTGTCCCTCACTGATAATGTAGTGTCTTTCACATTTACGTGTTTTGTGAAACGCTCAGTTTTACATTTTTGTGCACTTAAAGAAAATTATCAATCTCTGCATCACACTGAAATCTTACCAAGATCTGCAAAATGTTGGTGCAGCTGTTTTCAGGTAGTACTTCCTTACACATATCTGCGTCATCTGGAAGATATGTAAGAATACAAGTAATACTGTCTGCAACGTCATTAAAATGCGTAGTGAACAGCATGGACCCGTGTACACTGCCCTGGGACACGCCTGAAGTTATTTCTACTTACGTCGTTTGCTCTTCATCCAAGATAATATGCTGCGGTCTTCAAACCAAGCAGTCCTCAAACCGGTTACTAATTTTGTCTGATACGCCATACGAGCCTACTTTTGTTATTAAATGTTGTCATAGTAGCGAGTCAAATGTTATGCAGAAGTCAGGAAATACTACCTCCATATGACTATATGGAACCAAGGCTTTCTAAATGTCAAGTCAGAAAAATGTTTTCATAATTCGTAATGATTAAATTCTTCTTACGACTGGCTCTTCTGTACGCACATTGTCAGCTTTACCTCGAATTTAAGCGCAAAATTTGTCTGCGAGTCATGCAAGCTTTTAGCAGTGATCGCAGAGAGTATCTTCGAGACATGTGTACATAATGTACAATCTATATTTTCTGGCATTCTGCCATGTCGAAGCTTCCATTCTCGCGCTTGGTACTCAGCTACGCACGTGGTAGAAGATACGTTTGATACGGATCACGCTGGAAAAACAAAGAGATCGGAAACATGTGTGATATCTTAATGTAGAACTACAGCGGATAAAATGCCACCTGCCTTTTCGAGAAACTGTAGTTCGCAGAGAGCGAAAGTAGGTGACCGTAAGGAAAGCTGGCATCTGTGAATGGAAAATTACTGTCATTCGGAAATGAGTAGTAGTGTAAAGTAAGGGGGAGACTGAAGCGAAGTTGAGCAGTGATCTTGTGGCCTAGATGTGGCTACTGGGAAACTGTTCCCGTGCAGCGGCGATCACGACTGCGTGGCCTTGCCATTTTCCGGAAGCCGGTTTGCCAGTGTCGTAAGCGCGCGTCTCTGGCGCTCTGCTGCTACGTAGCCTTGCGCTTTCCGGTGAGCCGCTGCTGCACAAGTAATAGATTCTTATCGCGCTCGGTCGCTGTGTCTGCCGACCCTACCTTCAGACTGCAACACTTATCAATGTTCGTTGCGTTGAGACGGGAGTATTTTGGTCCACATTGGTGTTTATATAACAGCCTCTCCACGATTCAGTATCTAGTAGGAAGCACTATAGAATTGTAAATACTTTCTTTAAATTATTTCCTCTAAAGTGCTTAACATATTTTCCGATTTTTATATGTACAAACAAATAACGGGAAAGTGTTATGTTGATTGATACTGTTACCAGGTCTGTAATGCTTTTTCAGTGCTACTGCATTTCTGAAAGTTTTGGCCCGCTATGGAAATCTATGTAAAATTTTCACGAACGTTTTAACTATCAGTAGACCAACTCAGTAGTTCATGGTGGGACTGGTCAGCATAAAGACGGTCGACTGTGGCATGTCGAATAATCGTTGAAATGCCAGTATATTTTGTAGGGAGAACTCTTTTTTCATAGTCACGTGTAGGAGGAGTTGTTTGGAAGAAGTGAATGTGCATCTTGGAAACCGTAAGCAGTTCAAGCTACGACTTGGAAATTTTTAGACGCATCAGAGGTGAGTGTGGCGTGGTTTAACTAAATTTTGGAAAAGAGAATAGTTTTGGGACTACTGAAAGGAGGAGAAGTTTCTGGGTGATCGGCAGCATTAATTTTGAGACGGTTGACATTGTTATCTACGAGGAACACTAACTGAACGTGTAACATTATAGATGGAGAGTGATGCAATCCTCTGCTCTGTTTTGCCTAATTTTAAGAAGATCGCTTTACTTTGGTATAGACTTTGAAGAGGAAATGCAAGTGCAGAAGACAACAGGAGCTGAAAACAAAAATTTACAAGCAAGAAGATTTAGAAAATCACTGTGTAGAAACTATAGAGCCATTGTACTTCCTATAATCAGCAGCAATCGGTTTCGAGAACACTATTACATCGTCGCTTATTGGGACAGAACACCGCGATTACGATATCTTTTTGAGCCAAAACAGAGACAATGAATTTTATTGTGCTACGACGTTACGAGTTGGGACTAATCGGTATTATTCGGTGCATGAAACAGCTAACTGCTTTGTTTTAAACTGTGTCTCAATAATGTTTATTAAAAGAAACTGCGAACAGTTTTTTTAACTGTATCTCAGTAGTGTGAAGGCCAAGCTTCCGAACAGTTAGTTTGGAAGAAGTAACAAACTGGCGGGTTGATACTCAAATATACGCTCAAGCAGTCGTCTTTGTTGAGTGTGAAAATCAGTGGTCCCGATAGTCTCTCTGAGAATACCTGCCACACAATAATAAAAGAGGCGTCCTACGCAGAATGAGGAGGGACACTGTCGTGGAGCAAAAACACGCCCTTCGACACCGTTCCACGACGTTTCATCTTCATAGCCTTCCGTGACCTTTTCAGGAGATTTAATTTCACCCCCAACACGGCAGCCCCATACAACTTACAGCATCACCTTGCTCACTAATGGTTGGATCTGAATCTTTTTCAGCGATGGTTGCTGTTCCATGACTCACGTCCACTTGTTCACTATCGCCTCGAGTGCAGTATGCCGGTTCTGGAAGACAAGGTTATCCACTTTCTTTGCAGTGTCATGTCTTTCACGAAAAGATGGCGTCCACTTCTTACCCGCCATTCAGATTTGTCGGACCATATTGGAAGCGTGTGCGCCACATAATTACTATCCTCCCGCGGGAGGTTAGAGTCCTCCCTCGGGCATGGGTGTACGTGTTGTTCATAGCATACGTTAGTTTAAGTAGTGTGAAGACTAGGGACCGATGACCTCAGCAGTTTGGTCCCATAGGACTTCACACACATTTGAACATAATTACTATGTTTTATGATAATCAATTCTTGCCGTACTCTTCCAACAACTGAATATGGAGTGTTGCGGCGTCGTTCTCTTTCAAATGCAGAAAATGAACTAGTACCCGGTAGCCCACTTTATCAGTGCGCTATGTAATTTGTTGTGGCTCCTCAAGTGGCGTACTACGTTACTATGACGCGAAGATTTCAGCGTGTACCAGGACTGCAAAGAGTCCTACAACAGAAAAAAATTAATGAAACCATTTTACATTTCCTAGATGATTATTAAAACACTATGAGTATTCTTCGTATAAAACACTGGAAGATCGGTGTTAGGTTGTTAGTTTTGTAAAGCCTCGTCACCAGTTTTTTAAAGGCCTCCTCGCTACTACTGTGGAGGCCGAGTTGCCATTGTTGTTACGGTAGGCCAAGTTTGTGAAACGACTTCTGGAGCAGTACACCGCTACGACAATTTCTCCCTGCCACTGAAATGAAATGATCTTATGGCATCGTTGGCCGGGAGGCCGCATGTGGGGGAGTTCAGCCGCCGTATTGCAAGTCCTTCTTAGTTGACGCCACATCGGCGATTTGCCAGTCAATGATGATGAAGGACACACAACACCTATTCATTTCGAGGCAGAGAAAATCCCTGTCTCCACAGAGAGTCGAACCCGGGACCCTGTGCGCGGGAAGCGAAAACGCTATTGCAAGACCACGAGCTGCGGACTCCATGTCACTATTACACACTTATGTGCTAAGATGAGGTAAGAGGATAGGAGAACAAAGATTCTACAACACTCCAACAAATTAGAAACAAATTCACGCAAATAAGTTAAAATGTTTACTTATCTTTGTGATTAGCTGAATAAGGAAGTATGCAACACTGCTTGTAATATAACGCAAGAAAGGCCCTCAGTGGCTAACAAGGGGACCCTCGATACTGTAAATCACGAATTTTAATGCGCTTCAAATATGTTGTAGAGGCACTTACCCTGAGTAGCTGGCTATCCTGTTTTTTAGCGACAGACCTTGGTTTTTGAGAAAATCGATTTTGAAGTTCATTGCTAGATTTGTAAATCCGTGATATTACATACATTTGGAGCAAGTCAGCGTATCGCAGCGGTAAAGCTTCACGCCAATCGCGCTGGAGGTACCGTGTTCGAATCTTGCTCGTGTACTTTTTTTCAAAAACCACCGAATTTTTCAATTTTATTTCACAGAATATCAACAAACAGTGTAAGATGTGAAAAATTATTAAGATATGTTCAGTTATTAATTTTTTGAAGTATTCATCCCATTTGTGGTTCGCATCATATTCTCCCAATTCATCTTCTCCGTTGAAATCTATCAATTCATCATCAATAATGATTCGTCTTTCGGCCAAGAGATCCTGTATTGCGATACGTATCTCATCGCCAATTGCAACGGAACTGGCAGAGATCACACTAGATCGTGTATTCCTTACGAGATTCAAATCGCGGAGTAGATTTTCGGCGTATTTAATGCCATTTGTGACTTCGCCTTTTGATTCTTCTTTCAACTCCCCTACTTGTGGATCTTCTTCTGCTGCACTACTGCAGAAACACTTGGTTCTTCCATTTCACAGAATTTTTCTAACACATAGCACTATAGTCGCTTTGCGAGCAACTGACGCTGCAGTTAGATGCGAACATAAAGGAATGCAACCCGCATCCTCATTGGCCTAGGAACTGGGGTCCCGTTACGGCTAACGGTATTCACGGGAGAGGGGACTATAATGGGCGGAGATCGATTTCAGGTAATACAAGAAGTGACCGTTGTACGAACATTTGGAACTCCAACTGCGAACCACAAACGGAATGAATATTTGAAAAAATTAATAACTGAATACATCTTTATGATTTCGCACAACTTACACTTATTATTGATATTCTTTGAAATAAAATTGAAAAATTCGATCGATTTTGAAAAAAAAAGTACACGAACAGGATTCGAACACGATACCTCCAGCGTGGAAGACGTGAAACTTTACCGCTGCGATACGCTGACACCACCTAGCGTGATCCCTCTCAGTTCCGTTGCAATTGGCGATGAGATATGTATCGCAATACAGGATCATTATTGATGATGAATTGATAGATTTCAACGAAGAAGATGAATTGGGAGAATATCATGCGAACCACAAACGGGATGAACATTTGAAAAAAATTAATAACTGAATATATCTTAATAATTTCGCAATTCTTACACTGTTTGTTGATATTCTTTGAAATGAAATTCAAATTTGGTTGTTTTTGAAAAAAAAAAAGTTCTCGAGCAAGATTAGAACACGGTACGTCCAGCGCGCTAGGCGTGTAGCTTTACCGCTGCGCTACGCTGTCTTACTCGAAATATATGTAATGTTACGGATATACAAATCGCGCAATGAACTTCAAAATCGATTTTCTCAAAAACTAAGGTCTGACGATAAAACACCGGATAGCCAGGTACTCAAGTTAAGTGCCTCTACAACATATTTGAAGCGCAACGAAATCCATGATTTACAGTATGGATGGTCCCCTTGCAAGTGAAAATAATCGTAGGTAAGAGTTCAAAGTACGTAGCAAATGCAATTTACAACTGTCTGTCCACTTCCAAGAGTTCACTAAACGATGTTACCTGTTTGAGTCAGCACTGGACGATGATCTATAACCAAGTGTGCGAGATCTGCTCTTCTGTCTTGCGAATAGATTTCTGTCCGTTGTCGTCTGGTCATTGGCGTATTGTACTCGGCCGGCAAACCGCCGAGGAGAGATCGATTCTTCATCCTCAGCGCCGCACTGGTGGAACTCGAGTCTCTGTGCACTGGCACTAGTTTGCATCTTGGCGCCTGTGGTGCTTTTGCCCTGGCTGTGTCTTGTTCGGACGACACAGGAGTTGCAGTCGATAGGGTGAGATGTGGCCCGGCAGGGAATAGACTTCGGCGGATTCCCGCGGGTCGAGGCCAAGCGGCGGGTATCCGTCCGGATTTGTGCAATCCGGAACAGTGCTGGCGGCTACCAGGAAGAGCGATGACAAACCGGCTACCGTATGAGGGACGTCTATGCTTTCTACTCATGTTTGATACCTCAAATGTCAGGCAATATTTATGGTGAGCAACGATAACGTCATGACCTGACATTACGATGGTATGAATCGTGTGGCCTATGGGGATGACGTTGGTCATTCCAGCCAGACACGGCACCTGCCGGGCTGTAATTCGCCTACAACTCATAATTCGGATGTGACGTCGCAAACTGTGGGTGATTAAAGCTTTATGTATCACTTCTTACAGCGGACGTCTAGTGTCTTCAGCATCTTCGAAATAATGCTACTGAATCCAAAAATGTCGTAAGTTTGGATGGAACAACCAGTATTCTATAGCGAGAGGCTGTCAGTAAAATACTGTGACTTTATGGGTGAAGAAATAAAAGGTATTACTGCATAGTCCACTTTTAAGTAAATTTACGTTTCCAGAATGAGATTTTCACTCTGCAGCGGAGTGTGCGCTGAAATGAAACTTCCTGGCAGATTAAAACTGTGTGCCGAGCCGAGACTCGAACTCGGGACCTTTGCCTTTCGCGGGAAAGCGCTCTACTAACCTTTTTTTTTTTCAGGGCCTCCCTTCTCCCCTCACAGCCCTTCCAAACGTTCACCTTGTTTGGCCTTCTTCGTCTAGCTTCTATGCTTTGGTCGTTTTTATTATTATTAGTATTATTAAGAGTCCATCCTTCTACAACTTTTTTTTACTTTTTTATTTTATGTACTTTTTTGTGTTTTGATGCCAAATCCTCATGTTTCTTACTTTTTTTGCGAGTGCTCGGCCACTTTTTTTTCTTTTTTTTGTCGGCTTCCTAATTTTTTTCATTAAGATGGGTGCCTAAATTACCTTTGCTAACATAAACGAGAATAAATATTTCGTCTTAATATTAATTAAAGGAAATGAATCTTCCTCTTGCTAATAGAAAGACAAGTATGTTGAAATAAACTGAAGTCTCTCATCTTCACCAGGAAAACATAAAATCTTGTATCCCCTTAAAAAACGTTTTTTAGAACTTACAGCTTCTCTGCGTATGGCATAAGATAATTAAAAAATAAAATACATAAAATTTGATGTCTAATTTCTTCATGAGAATGTAGACCGGTGCGTCTTGCCACGAACTTGATTTCTTTTCTGTTGTATCTCGTGAAAGAATCTATGACATTCTGGTTCCAGTTACCTGTAATCGTGCAAGGTTGACATCTCTGAATTCCGTACCAGTCTTAATCTATTATTGTTCTCTGTATAATTTTATATTTTATTCCATGATTCTATTTAGGAAGCATGCGTTTTTTTTTTTTTTTTTTTTTTTTTTTTTGTAGTCGTTAGATACACCCAGTAATCTTCTTTGATTTTATTTTCTGCCTTCAATATATAGTGCAGCGTGTGCCCTTTTAACCAGATAACAGCATTTCATTTCGTATTAGGATATGGCACCGCGTCTGGAGTCAGAAAATCTACGGCGGTGAAAACGGTTGGAGATGTTCTGTTAACGGTCGCTAATTTCTGCTTAACTATATGCCATATGTCTCTTACTCTTTCACACATGAATCGGTGTTCTTCAGTGTCAAGAAGGTTGCATGACGCGCACAAGGGCGAATTTGTGAGCTGTATAGCATACAGTTTGGAATTTTCCTGTTGACTGCATTATACCAAGTTGCTTTCACCTTAGAGCGTAAGTTCTGATCGTGGATATTTTTCCAAATGGCAGACCAGTCGTTGTTGGGGTATTTTCTTTCAATAATACACTCCTGGAAATGGAAAAAAGAACATATTGACACCGGTGTGTCAGACCCACCATACTTGCTCCGGACACTGCGAGAGGGCTGTACAAGCAATGATCACACGCACGGCACAGCGGACACACCAGGAACCGCGGTGTTGGCCGTCGAATGGCGCTAGCTGCGCAGCATTTGTGCACCGCCGCCGTCAGTGTCAGCCAGTTTGCCGTGGAATACGGAGCTCCATCGCAGTCTTTAACACTGGTAGCATGCCGCGACAGCGTGGACGTGAACCGTATGTGCAGTTGACGGACTTTGAGCGAGGGCGTATAGTGGGCATGCGGGAGGCCGGGTGGACGTACCGCCGAATTGCTCAACACGTGGGGCGTGAGGTCTCCACAGTACATCGATGTTGTCGCCAGTGGTCGGCGGAAGGTGCACGTGCCCGTCGACCTGGGATCGGACCGCAGCGACGCACGGATGCACGCCAAGACCGTAGGATCCTACGCAGTGCCGTAGGGGACCGCACCGCCACTTCCCAGCAAATTAGGGACACTGTTGCTCCTGGGGTATCGGCGAGGACCATTCGCAACCGTCTCCATGAAGCTGGGCTACGGTCACGCACACCGTTAGGCCGTCTTCCGCTCACGCCCCAACATCGTGCAGCCCGCCTCCAGTGGTGTCGCGACAGGCGTGAATGGAGGGACGAATGGAGACGTGTCGTCTTCAGCGATGAGAGTCGCTTCTGCCTTGGTGCCAATGAGGGTCGTATGCGTGTTTGGCGCCGTGCAGGTGAGCGCCACAATCAGGACTGCATACGACCGAGGCACACAGGGCCAACACCCGGCATCATGGTGTGGGGAGCGATCTCCTACACTGGCCGTACACCACTGGTGATCGTCGATGGGACACTGAATAGTGCACGGTACATCCAAACCGTCATCGAACCCATCGTTCTACCATTCCTAGACCGGCAAGGGAACTTGCTGTTCCAACAGGACAATGCACGTCCGCATGTATCCCGTGCCACCCAACGTGCTCTAGAAGGTGTAAGTCAACTACCCTGGCCAGCAAGATCTCCGGATCTGTCCCCCATTGAACATGTTTGGGACTGGATGAAGCGTCGTCTCACGCGGTCTGCACGTCCAGCACGAACGCTGGTCCAACTGAGGCGCCAGGTGGAAATGGCATGGCCAGCCGTTCCACAGGACTACAACCAGCATCTCTACGATCGTCTCCATGGGAGAATAGCAGCCTGCATTGCTGCGAAAGGTGGATATACACTGTACTAGTGCCGACATTGTGCATGCTCTGTTGCCTGTGTCTATGTGCCTGTGGTTCTGTCAGTGTGATCATGTGATGTATCTGACCCCAGGAATGTGTCAATAAAGTTTCCCCTTCCTGGGACAATGAATTCACGGTGTTCTTATTTCAATTTCCAGGAGTGTATTTCCTTCCTTAGCTTCCATCAAATATGTATAGATGTCCTTTACTTTCGTGAACTGCTGTTCTGAGAGCCTCGTTGAGATATAACTGTACTCAACGAGAAAAGTTTTTAGGTGACGAAGACCAGCTGGTTTATGCTGCACATCTATTGGCGGCTGCATGCTCGCAGGAGCAATTTCATTCAGCAAGTGGGCCGTTAAGCTGTCGGGCATCTGTTTCCATTGCTTGCACATTCGACACACATATAACGCTAGTGACCTGTAACTGACATCAACGAGGTTTAAACCGCCTTTCCTTGTTGGGAGTGTTAGTGTATTGAACTTCACTTTGAAAATGTTGCCGTGGCTTACAAAGCTTCCTATCGCGGACAAAATTCTTCTGGCTGTTTCTAATGGCATCGGGAAAGCTTGGACAACATAGTTAAGTTTGGATGTTGTGTACACATTTACTAGTGTGGTTTTCTGTATCTCGTCCAGTTGCCTCATACTGTTTCCTTGTACAGATGCTCGTATGCTTGCAAGTAGTTTTTTATAATCGACGGCAATAGTGTTTTGGATGTTGCTCCTAAATTCAATACCCAAACATTTCAACGTGGATACTTCCGTCAGTTGTCCCCGATTTTGCATGCATATTCCTCTGCCTAGGTTCATGATGCCTGACTTCCTTTTATTTAGTTTGGCGCCAGAAGCAAGTTCATATGTGTGAACAATCTGAAGAGCTTTCGCCACTTCATCTTCATTTATAACCAGGACGCCCACATCATCTGCGTAGGCGTTGCACACTATTTTCTTGCCGTTTATACACAATCCTTGCAGGTGATGCGTGAGTGTCGCGAGGAGAGGATCAATTGCTATTGCGAAAAGGGCCATTGACATTGGGCAACCTTGGCGTACGGATCCAGTCAATTCAATCTCTCTACTTAGTTGTCCGTCTGTCATTATTCGTGCTACACTGTTTTTCAAAATTTGTTGAATAATCCTCACGAATCGTGGTGGGAATCCCATTACTTCCATGATTCCGAGGAGATACTCATGATCTACTCTGTCAAACGCCTTCTCGAAGTCTAAAGACACTAAAGCACATTTTATTCGGCATACATTTGCGGTTGATATTATATCCCTACATTCGCATATGATCTGATAGATTCCACAAGATTTCGGGATTGCAGCCGGATCTCATCGACTTCTTTCCACGATATTTCGGCTGACAACCTTACAGCCATCTTCAGGCCAGTGTTTGACACTGGAGATTGCTAGTGCAAGTCGCTCTATTTATACGTAAAGGTGCCGCAGGCGCGCATGCGCAAGTTACCGTAGGCCGCACGGTGAAGAAGAGCTTTCACGGTTTTTACAACATCTGGATTCCATCCACACAAACATTCAGTTTACGATGGAAGTTGAAAAGGATGGTTGTGTGGTGTCACAGCCAGACACCACACTTGCTAGGTGGTAGCCTTTAAATCGGCCGCGGTCCGCTAGTATACGTCGGACCCACGTGTCGCCACTGTCAGTAATTGCAGACCGAGCGCCGCCACACGGCAGGTCTAGAGCGACGTCCTAGCACTCGCCCCAGTTGTACAGACGACTTTGCTAGCGAAGCTACACTGACAAATACGCTCTCATTTGCCGAGACGATAGTTAGCATAGCCTTCAGCTACGTCAATTGCTACGACCTAGCAAGGCGCCATTACCAGTTTATATTGAGATTATAAAGCCTGTACCGTCAGACCGATGTTCTCCAATTGTGGATTAAAGTTAAGTATTCCAAGAGCTTCGTACTTTACTTATTAGACTCAACTCCTTTAACTGTTCCAGACCTCACGACAGTCTGCGTGAGCTTAACGCGTGCTATTCGGCTACCGGGTATAGTGGATTGGTTGTCTGGCCAGTCCACTACAGGTTGCCTACCATTTTTGGACGTCATGGTTAAACGCAGGGTGGATGGGTCATTGGGGCATTCTGTCTATCGAAAACCCACGCATACGGATCTGCACCTGCAGGCGTCAAGCTGTCATCACCCGTCACAAACTATGGGTGTTCTTCGAACGTTGGTGCAGGGCACATGTCGTGTCTGATAAAGACAGCCTTGCAGACGAATTAGAGCACTTGAAATCGGTATTTCAACATAATGGATATTCTGCACATCAGGTCAGTACTGCTGTAAGGAGGAAAAAACGTGACCACCCACAAGATCAAGAGGATAAGGAGGTGTTTAAGTCCAGAGCATTTCTCCCATATGTCAGGAAAATTTCATCGAAAGTAGGCAGAATTTTAAAGAAACATCGTGTGAAAGCAATCTTCCGGCCACCTACAAAGACTCGTGCTCTTCTGGGCTCAGCCAAGGATGATCTGGGATTACGGAAGGCTGGAATGTATAAAGTACCTTGCGAGTGTGGGAAAGCCTACATTGGTCAAACCACACGCACAGTACACGACCGCTGCGTTGAACATGAGCGCCACACTCGCCTTTTACAGCCCTGTAAGTCGGCCATAGCCGAACATTGTATTTCCACAGGACATACTATGGATTATTCGGCCACGAAAATCTTGGCCCCATCGAGATCCTTCTGGGATTCAGTTGTGAAGGAATCCGTGGAAGTATGTTTAGCGGAAAATCTCATTAATCGTGATGGCGGCTTTTTATTGAATAAGGCCTGGGACCCGTTGATTTCTTTAATTTCAACCAAAAGAAAACTTTTTATGGCTTCTGACATGTCGAGCGACAAGTAATTTTAATTTTAATATTGAAATTTTGCATTTTATTGTTTTGGACACGTCTGCGTGCATGTTTTACTTTTTTCACGCATTCGTTGGCGCTCCATAGATGCAGTAATATTGTAGAGGGCCTTGGAATCGACAGGTGGCGCGCATGCTACGGTAACTTGCGCATGCGCGCCTGCAGCACTTTTACGTATAAATAGAGCGACTTGCACTAGCAATCTCCAATGTCAAACACTCGCCTGAAGATTGCTGTAGGGTTGTCAGCCGAAATATCGTGGAAAGAAGTCGATGAGATCCGGCTGCAATCCCGAAATCTTGTGGAATATTCGATACGCCGGGAAAATTTCGAGAGTAAAATCTGATAGATAGAGTTAATAACCATTTTTATTCTTCTTGCTAATAAGCGGGCCATAATTTTGTAATCACTGTTGAGTAATGTTACTGGGCGAAGGTTTTCAATTGCTTTGCTAAGTGAGTTTTTAGGAATTAGAACTATGATCCCTTCAGGAAATTCTTTGGGAGCGTCAACATTTCCATTAATGAGTTCGTTGTACATGCATAGCAACTTGCTTTTCATTTGTGGCCAGAAACACTTGGTAGAATTCCACGGGGATACCATCAGGTCCTGGAGACTTATTTTTAGGACCCTGTGCTATTGCGTCTTTCAATTCGTCCTCTTCTATTTTAGCCGTGTGATTTTCTACTTGCTCTGTACTAATTCGTTCTCATACGTTTGTAACAAGATCTCGCCGCGCCTCGTCGACGGTAGGTTTGGTGGACATCATATCTGAGATATATTTATGAACAGCGCTTCGAATTTCATTCTGTTTTGTGTGACTGGTCCTATCAGGTAATTTAACTTCTGTCAGTATTTTTCTGTTTCCTCTGTTATTCTCACGCATTACATGGTACATAGCTGTTTCTTCTCCTTCTACAATGTTTTGTATTCTCGCTCTGACTTTAAAACCTTCTGACTGTCGCCGCTTCAGTGCTAAAAGGTTTGCTTTAACTTTCTGAATCCGGCTAAAATTCTCCATTAACCGTGTGTCCAGGGTGTACAGGTCTCTAAGGCAGATGAAATAAAATTCAGTCGTCTTTTTAATCCAGAAACTTTTCTGTCGTGAGTAATCGATCAGCATTCTTCTCATTTTAGGCTTAGCACATTGTAACCACCAAGCTATGGCAGAATTGTATAGCAGGAATCGTTTCTCTCACTCTTGCCAGACATTAGTAAATTCTACGCGACATTCCTCATCTTGTAGATGTGTAATGTTGAGTTTCCATATGCCCCTCGCTCGGTAAGTCTCTTGTTTTTCCAAATTTACTGTGGTGATGTACGCGGCGTGGTCAGAAAACAGAGTGGGCCAGACCTCAGACTGGAATACATGGTTCTTAAGGTTGGACGAGACGTAAATTCTGTCTAGCCTGCTTGCTGAGCGACTGGTAAAATATGTGAAACCGGGCTGTGCGCCATGGGTATGTTCCCAGGTATCGTTAACTGCATTTGGTGGACTATTCTTTCCAGTTCTAAGGACTTGTTGAAATTCGGTGTCTGGTCTTTCGGACTAAGTACAGAATTAAAATAGCCGGCTAGGATTATATAATCTTGACGTGTACCGAAGAGATGAACGATTTCACTTTAAAAAAAATCCACTCTAGCACGTCTGTTATTGTTGCCTAATGGTGCATAAACGTTGATGATGCGGGCGTTATTAAGTCACTGCAACTCCTCTACTGTTTTCAAGTTTTGCTATTTGTGTGACACGGATGCCTTCTTTCTGAGAATTGCGGTTCCCAGCTCTGCACCGATACCGGGGTTTATTATGACGTTGTACCCACGTATCTTTTCTAATTTAATATCTGTTACTTTCTGTAACAGTAGTACAGTACATATTGTGTCTCTGTGCTTACATATTGAGCATTTCCTGTAAAGAACATCATCTTTGCTTTGTCTTACTTTGTTATGCTAATTATTGCTATTCTGATCAGATGAAGCGCCATCTGTCGGACATTTTTTGAACGTTTGTATTTTTTGGTTCTAATAAAACCCCATGTCATTCCAAGCATGTGTGTCAATTTGTACCTCTCTATCTACATTATTCCGTGATTTATTCAGTTTTCAAATTTATACTGACTTTTTGATCACCCGGTATATAAAAGAACCATAGGAGTAGTTGGGTCAGTAGTTGTAGCTCTACATTGCAGTCTGTGAGGAACCTAGTATTTCTTTTGATTATTTTAACATGTTGCTGGTCATGAAGTTGCAGTGGCAAGACGAGGTAAGTTGTCTGTTGCGTACAGGAGCATTTCAGTATAACTGTTACGAGACGTTAAGGAATATTTCAAAATTCGAAGTCAGAAACTAAAGAACTGGTTTTTCATTGTTAGTGTGAAGAGTAATTTTTGTTTTTTGTTCTCTATCAGGATACTGACATGTCCGATAATAGGAGGTGCCAGAAAATTTTTGAATACTGACATGGCGGAATAAGGGTTTCCATAATACAAGTTGTACGGCTACATACCAGATTTTGTGGTCACGATGATAAAAGTTTCACCAGATTGTCTTGCAATTTTTAGAGAAAACTATAGACAACGATAATGTTGTCAGAGATTGAGCTTTACACATTTCCATACGTCTTTCAACATGGCAATAATAATTATTATTACAAGTTTTGACAAACAAGCTTACAACTTTTTGAGACCTCTGTTGGGATCTTCTTCTGGAATCGTTTGATGTCCACGGCTGGTTGAACCGAACCGAGAAGATCAGAAGATTCTTAAATAAGTTCCCAGTAGAAGAGTCGAAATGTCGAATGTTGAAGGAGTAGTTTGAACAATAACATGACGCGGCCTTGTGACCTAGAGCACTTCACGTACAATTCGTAACCTGTCTGGTTCGAAATGAAGTGTTCACAACCTCTCTAGCACTCAGTTTCTCAGTTATAGATTATTGCAGGCCAATCTGATACCGTTCCGTTCTTGTAGAATAAATAGATGTCTCGCTAAATGAAACGTTTTACACCATCACTATTTGTTACAGACTTATACCAGCGGACGATCTTTGATTTCAACCCAGTATTGCCTCACTCTCTATGATGAAGGAGGTTGAGATGTGCCTCTAGGCCCAAAAATTTATGTTTGTGGTCATTCACTGTCTGAACATTAGCCGTGTACAAAGAACCTGGGATCCATTAAAAGCCCTGCTAGCTACCACCGCCGGAAGTAGTCAACATGGCAAAGTTATCTTCATGATAACAACATTTCAATAAGCGAGTGAAGCTCCCCATAAAACTAGCTGCTGTATTCGATAACAACTGAACTAACTGAGAAGTCCTGAATCGTCTACTTCAGTTATGAAAGTAGGTTTCTCGAAAAGAGATATACTTCAGGGATTTGTCGTGAAGAACAGTCTCTGTACCACGACGAAATAAAAATACAGGGAGTGGTAATTCAGAACTGATAGCTTTCTTTGGTCATCAAGCAATTTACATTATCCTTTCGTTCAAAATTTGATTCTGTATGACATTGTTTCATCCAGTATCATTGTCTGAGCCTCTGCAGCACCTGAAAAAAGTTAACGTGTCTTATGAGAGTGATAGAGACTAAACGCTTATAAGTTGTCCGATCAGATAGACATGCAGCCAGTCCAAAGTCAGAATTAAAAGACCGTACTATCTATTTCACGTTTTTCAAATAGCAAATCCGTTGGAATTTTTGAATCTGGGTGCGACAGACGCTAACGGAAATCAAAATGAGAATTTTACAAATGCGTCGCTAACAACATACATTTCATTATTGGTTCGGACAGAGAGCTATATAGTGATGGAGTGACAATGTGTATACGAGTCCGTGGATGATTAAGGAGTGCTTCTAAAGATATTCGTTGTTTTTGTGATTTTGTGGGAATATATGAAATTAAGAGAAGCAGAAATTTGCTGTCAACGCTTACGTAGCACGTAGTACAACTGGAGACATTGAACTCAAGGTCCCCAACCGATGGAAACCGTCACTTGTTTAATCACGATTAGAGACTGAGCAAAGGTTTGGAATTAGCCCAAGACATATCCACGCAGTGTAGTCATTAGTAATTTCGTGCCATCATTAGTCTTGCCGATAACGTCAAAATGGTACCGATGGAAATTTCATTTAACCACAGGATTCGAAGTGGCTTTTTCCTAATCGAGTATCACCACCCTCCCGTACATTATCAGGATTGACTTCTGAGCTGAATATTACCATAGCGAGTGATGAAATAGAGTAACAGGAAATTATTAAATATATTTATGCCATGATACAGGATGATAGTTATTGAACTATATGAAAGAAAATCATCATAACTTTTGAACGTTTTGCATTAGGATGTTGATGTCCTAGAGGAGCACTTTGGGGACCGCATTCTGGCTATTTGGTACCCAGAGCCCAGTGTCATGGGTCTCGATCGCCGCCATATTCTCCGGATTTAAACATATGCGACTCCTTTTTGTGGGGCTATATTTAAACCAAGGCGTACAGCAATAATCCCAAAACCATTGCTGAGCTGAAAACAGCCATTCAGGAGATCATCGACAGCATCGATGTTCCGACACTTCAGCGGGTCATGCAGAATTTCACTACTCGTCTGCGATACATCATCGCCAATGATGGCACGTATATAGAACATCTCATGACCTAAATCTGAATATCGGTAGTGATGTTTTCATGTTGAGTAACGTGTGTGCACGCTGTAGTTTCGAACTAATTTATGTTTTTTTTTCATATAGTTCAATAATTGTCACCCTGTATGTAGGATGTGTGGAACACATATGTCTTGATAACGGACCGGAGGCCATGTGGGTAAGAGACGTTATTTGAAACGTTTCCCTCTTTGGAGCATACTTCCTGAAATTGTATTCCATTAAAATGATTATTTTCCTAGTGCTTTCTGCTCATTCTGGGCCTTTTAAACTTTTTAATGAGCAAACTTTTTAATGAAGTTGTTAACGTTTCATGAAGCTGTGAAGACAACGTGTGCGTTCTTGACATGTTATACGCAGCGATGACGATTTGTGATAAGATAAAATTGTGTCCCTGTCCGAAACAGAAATTCACCTTGTCATAAATGTTCCCTAATGCGGCGTCTCCGAGGAGGGTCATTTCAATTTTGTTAACAATTTTTTCAGGTTAATTTATGGCCTCACTGCTTCCAGTGTTTGAAATTCACAGTTACAGATAATATTCCTTTTCGTGTGCATTAAACGCCACTATGTTTTAATATTCAGCCATAGTGGATGCAGCTAGATATGTCACGTGTAGATCACATTTCCTTCTCTGTGCTCTATTGCTGTCTTTTACAGCTATACAGTTGTTAGACATGAAAATTAGTGAAAGGTCTCCAATACTTTACTAGTGTCAGATGTGATCTGTAGTCGTTTTAATGGAGATGCTAATAGTAAAATAGCGCGTTTATACAATATACCAGTACTGATAACATCTCGAATCGATACAAAATATACAGCTACAGAGGTTCACTGATGCAGAAACCCGACACATTTGTGTATGGTAATGAAAAAAACATAAGATTGAAAGGGAACCATGTCTTCAAAATTTAATAATTCATCCTAAGTAAATACTATTTGCAAGTTGTTTACAGCCGTTTATTCGGCAAGATCGTCTAAATACACATCTCACTATTATTTGTGTGGCAACAACAGTCAACAACAGCGGAAAACAGACTCTATAGTATCATAAGGAAACGATGGGTCGTGATAATGTTTGCCTAGTCCCATAACAAAATAAGTGAACTAGAAGTGACAGATTATGAAGTGTTAGTGGAACTGAGATCGCACGTGCCATGAATATCTTTGTGCAGTTTGTATAATCTGTGACAACTCTGAAGATTACTCAAACGATAGTCTCTGAACGCAAAGTGAACTTTTATATTAGCCCTAGCCGAGTACCCAGTGTTTTCCGGGTACGACTTTATTCCAGTCTTCTATCTACATCTACATCTACATCCATACTCCGCAAGTCACCTGACGGTGTTTGGCGGAGGGTACCTAGAGTACCTCTATCGGTTCTCCCTTCTATTCCAGTCTCGTATTGTTCGTGGAAAGAAGGATTGTCGGTATGCCTCTGTGTGGGCTCTAATCTCTCTGATTTTATCCTCATGGTCTCTTCGCGAGATATACGTAGGAGGGAGCAATATACTGCTTGACTCTTCGGTGAAGGTATGTTCTCGAAACTTCAACAAAAGCCCGTACCGAGCTACTGAGCGTCTCTCCTGCAGAGTCTTCCACTGGAGTTTATCTATCATCTCCGTAACGCTTTCGCGATTACTAAATGATCCTGTAACGAAGCGCGTTGCTCTCCGTTGGATCTTCTCTATATCTTCTATCAACCCTATCTGGTACGGATCCCACACTGCTGAGCAGTATTCAAGCAGTGGGCGAACAAGCGTACTGTAACCTACTTCCTTTGTTTTTGGATGCATTTCCTTGGGATTCTTCCAACGAATCTCAGTCTGGCATCTGCTTTACCGACGATCGACATTATATGATCATTCCATTTTAAATCACTCCTAATGCGTACTCCCAGATAATTTATGGTATTAACTGCTTCCAGTTGCTGACCTGCTATATTGTAGCTAAATGATAAAGGATCTATCTTTCTGTGTATTCGCAGCACATTACACTTGTCTACATTGAGATTCAATTGCCATTCCCTGCACCATGCGTCAATTCGCTGCAGATCCTCCTGCATTTCAGTACAATTTTTCATTGTTACAACCTCTCGATACACCACAGCATCATCTGCAAAAACCCTCAGTGAACTTCCGATGTCATCGACCAGGTCATTTATGTATATTGTGAATAGCAACGGTCCTATGACACTCCCCTGCGGCACACCCGAAATCACTCTCACTTCGGAAGACTTCTCTCCATTGAGAACGACATGCTGCGTCTTGTTATCTAGGAACTCCTCAATCCAATCACACAATTGGTCTGATAGTCCATATGCTCTTACTTTGTTCATTAAACGACTGTGGGGAACTGTATCGAACGCCTTGCGGAAGTCAAGAAACACGGCATCTACCTGTTAACCCGTGTCTATGGCCCTCTGAGTCTCGTGGACGAATAGCGCGAGCTGGGTTTCACATGACCGTCTTTTTCGAAACCCATGCTGATTCCTACAGAGTAGATTTCTAGTCTCCAGAAAAGTCATTATACTCGAACACAATACGTGTTCCAAAATTCTACAACTGATCGACGTTAGAGATATAGGTCTATAGTTCTGCACATCTGTTCGACGTCCCTTCTTGAAAACGGGGATGACCTGTGCCTTTTTCCAATCCTTTGGAACGCTACGCTCTTCTAGAGACCTACGATACACCGCTGCAAGAAGGGGGGCAAGTTCATTCGCGTACTCTGTGTAAAATTGAACTGGTATCCCATCAGGTCCAGAGGTCTTTCCTCTTTTGAGCGATTTTAATTGTTTCTCTATCCCTCTGTCGTCTATTTCGATATCTACCATTTTGTCATCTGTGCGACAATGTAGAGAAGGAACTACAGTGCAATCTTCCTCTGTGAAACAACTTTGGAAAAAGACATTTAGTACTTCGGCCTTTAGTCTGTCATCCTCTGTTTCAGTATCATTTTGGTCACAGAGTGTCTGGACATTTTGTTTTGATCCACCTACCGCTTTGACATAAGACCAAAATTTCTTAGGATTTTCTGCCAAGTCAGTACATAGAACTTTACTTTCGAATTCATTGAACGCCTCTCGCTTAGCCCTCCTCACACTACATTTCGCTTCGCGTAATTTTTGTTTGTCTGCAAGGCTTTGGCTATGTTTATGTTTGCTGTGAAGATCCCTTTGCTTCCGCAGCAGTTTTCTAACTCGGTTGTTGTACCACGGTGGCTCTTTTCCATCTCTTACGATCTTGCTTGGCACATACTCATCTAACGCATAATGTACGACGGTTTTGAACTTCGTCCACTGATCCTCAACACTATCTGTACTTGAGACAAAACTTTTGTGTTGAGCCAACAGGTACTCTGAAATCTGCTGTTTGTCACTTTTTCTAAACAGAAAAATCTTCCTACCCTTTTTAATATTCCTATTTACGGCTGAAATCATCGATGCCGTAACCGCTTTATGATCGCTGATTCCCTGTTCTGCGTTAACTTTTTCAAATAGTTCGGGTCTGTTTGTCACTAGAAGGTCTAATATGTTATCGCCTCGAGTCGGTTCTCTGTTTAACTGCTCAAGGTAGTTTTCAGATAAAGCACTTAAAAAAATTTCACTGGATTCTTTGTCCCTGGCACCCGTTATGAACGTTTGAGTCTCCCAGTCTATATCCGGCAAATTAAAATCTCCACCCAGAACTATAACATGGTGGGGAAATCTACTCGAAATATTTTCCAAATTATCCTTCAGGTGCTCAGCTACAACAGCTGCTGAACCAGGGGGCCTATAGAGACATCCAATTACCATGTCTGAGCCTGCTTTAACCGTGACCTTCGCCCAAATCATTTCAAATTTCGGATCTCCGTCAATTTCCTTCGATACTATTGCACTTCTTATCGCTATAAACACGCCTCCCCCTTCACTGTCCAGCCTGTCTCTGCGGTATACATTCCAATCTGAGTTTAGGATTTCATTACTGTTTACGTCTGGTTTCAGCCAACTTTCTGTCCCTATTACTATATGGGCGTTGTGACCGTTTATTAATGAGAGCAGTTCTGGGACCTTTCTATAGACGCTCCTGCAGTTTACTATTAGCACATTAATATTGTTATTACCTGTTGCATTTTGCCTACTCCTACCTTGCCGCGTCTCAGGAGGCGTCTTGTCGGGCCTAGGGAGGGGATTCTCTAACCTAAAAAACCCCCATGTGCACTCCACACGTACTCCGCTACCCTTGTAGCCGCTTCCGGCGTGTAGTGCACGCCTGACCTATTCAGGGGGACCCTACATTTCTCCACCCGATAGCGAAGGTCGAGAAATTTGCACCCCAGATCTCCGCAGAATCGTCTGAGCCTCTGGTTTAAGCCTTCCACTCGGCTCCAAACCAGAGGACCGCGATCGGTTCTGGGAACGATACTACAAATAGTTAGCTCTGATTCCACCCCACGAGCGAGGCTTTCCGCCTTCACCAATTCCGCCAACCGCCTGTACGAACTGCGGATGACCTCTGAACCCAGACGGCAGGAGTCATTGGTGCCGACATGAGCAACAATTTGCAGTCGGGTGCACCCCGTGCTCTCTATCGCCGCCGGTAGGGCCTCCTCCACATCTCGGATGAGACCCCCCGGCAAGCAGACAGAGTGAACACTGGCCTTCTTCCCCGACCTTCCCGCTATTTCCCTAAGGGGCTCCATCACCCGCCTAACGTTGGAGCTCCAAATAACTAATAAACCCCTCCCCCCGTGTGCCTGCTTGGACCTTGCTGAAGGAGCAGCCACATGTCCACTCACAGGCAGAGCGGGCGATGCCACACTTATCGCTATAAACACGCCTCCCCCTTCACTGTCCAGCCTGTCTCTGCGGTATACATTCCAATCTGAGTTTAGGATTTCATTACTGTTTACGTCTGGTGTCAGCCAACTTTCTGTCCCTAGTACTATATGGGCGTTGTGACCGTTTATTAATGAGAGCAGTTCTGGGACCTTTCTATAGACGCTCCTGCAGTTTACTATTAGCACATTAATATTGTTATTCCCTGTTGCATTTTGCCTACTCCTACCTTGCCGCGTCTCAGGAGGCGTCTTGTCGGGCCTAGGGAGGGGATTCTCTAAGCTAAAAAACCCCCATGTGCACTCCACACGTACTCCGCTACCCTTGTAGCCGCTTCCGGCGTGTAGTGCACGCCTGACCTATTCAGGGGGACCCTACATTTCTCCACCCGATAGCGAAGGTCGAGAAATTTGCACCCCAGATCTCCGCAGAATCGTCTGAGCCTCTGGCTTAAGGCTTCCACTCGGCTCCAGCCAGCCTCCACATTGACCCTCCGCCTCGTGCGCCGCGAACGCCGCTGAACCCGCCACCCCCCTTGGGGAGAGGGTGGCCCAACCGCGCCCGGTACCCGCGAAGATGTCTCGACAGCAGGGAGAGTGGGTGAAGCATGTAACACCTGGGGTGTACCCTGCGACGCACCAGACTCCCCACTGCCGCCACACTCCGAGGCAGCAGCCTGAAGACGGCTGACCGCGGCCATCAACACACTCAGCTGTTCGCGAACAGTGGCCAGCTCCTCCTGCGTCCGTACACAGCAGTCACACATCCTATCCATCCTAAGGAATCAATTTACTGAAGAGAGTTAATCAACCTTTAACTAGACTTCTATTAGTAAGTCTCCTCATTTCCTCTCTCTCTCTGCCCTTCTGGTCCTCCCCCCACTGTCCATACTCTCCTCCACCTCCCCTAAGTCTCTTCTTCACACCTTCTCTAGTTCATCTCCTCCACCCCCTCTCTTTGTCCATCTCCTCCTGCTCTCTGTCGATCTCCTCCTTTCCTCTCTCTCTATCCACATCCTACTCCCCCTCTCTTCCCCCCACTCACTGTCCATCTCCTCCTCCCTCACATCTCTGTGCCCCTCCTACTCTTTTCTTTCTCTGTCTACTTCCTCCTCTCCCTTCTCTCTGACCACTGTTCAGTTCTTTCTCCGCCCTGTCTCTGTCTGTTACCTGTCTTCCCTTACTCTGTCCATCTGCTCCTTCCCTTCTGCCCACCTGCTCCTCCTCGCCCCTCCAAATCCAACTCCTCCTCAGTCCTCTCTCTGTCCATCTCCTGCCCGCATCTCCTGGTCGTGCGGTAGCGTTCTCGCTTCCCACGCCCGGGTTCCCGGGTTCGATTCCCGGCGGGGTCAGGGATTTTCTCTGCCTCGTGATGGCCCACGTACGCACATGTCGCATACATTTCACACATATTTAACGTATTTCACATATATTTATACACTTATTTCACCTGTAATACGGCAAATTTCGCCTTGTAGTATCGTTTACATGCAGCGGAATGTTAATGACTTCGTATCACCTTGTGTCGTACAACGATGGAATTTTGTAGTTACATCCAGTGGTATATGCAAATACTGTCTGCAAAAGGTGTTGCGAACAGACTTAGTAGTAAAGAAGTAATAAATAAAAGATCATGAATGATGTGAAAGTTTTGACGCATCTCATTGTTTATGAAGTCATATCTCCTGACCTATATGTCGTACAATGGTCTATTTTTGCAAGTACATTTAGTATTATGTGAGAATTCTGTCTGAAAAATCTGTTGCAAATAAATTTAGTAGCAAAGTAGCAATAAATTGAAAGGTCTGATGCGGGAGTACTGTTGGATGAACAGCGAAAATATAGTAAGCGATACATTTTTTTCCTCTCAATATTTTGTGGGTGGGTGTCAGCAAGGAGGAAAAAGCTCGCAAGGTTTTGAAATCTTATGAAAATTTAGTTGCAAGCCACTAAGTTCTCTCATTCCCGAATACTGGATGAAAATATTCTGGCTATTGGCGTGTCGTGACCTATACTTCATTTTAGGCCCCACCCCTTTGAGAGGTAGGTAGTCCATACCCCCACAGTGGTTCTTTCAAGACAGTGAGTGATACGTGTACCACGTTTGGTTAATGTTGATCCACTTGTTTAGGAGAAGATGTCGAATATACATACATAAATCTACTTTTATAATATGTAGGGATCTGATGAGAGCCGATCTGCAGCGAACGCAGTCTTCCGTACGACTATTACCGGAAAATGCTGAAGCATATAACACTTGCAACAATGAAGAATGTGCAAAGGATTTTTGAATGGCGGTACAGTTTAACAGGGCGAGGGTAACAGTATGGCCAGTTGCAGATCATAAGCATCGTATAAGCACATGGTTGTGGCGAATAGGAAGCAAATTTTGGTAAACAGATGCGGATACCATGTTTGCTAATAACTTGCTCTATTAGAAAGCCGCTCCTTTTATAGATTAAACAAATATGCAATGACGGTCATTGATCAACACTGAAACCTATGTACAAAATATGGCTCACTTTACATGAAACATAAAACAATGGTGTCAGAGTCGGACTGACTTGTTACCGAACGAGAGGAGGGGTTTAGTATCTAGTATGCCTATGTATGACAACAGAATGCATAGGTATCCCGATACATGTGGACACATGACCCAAACCCTCCCATACCATCCACGTTCCATTTTCAGTCGGGATACCAAAGAATCTGAAATATTTATTGTATGTAATCGCGACCTTGGAAAAATAAACTCCTCCAAAGGGAATGCAGCAGACTGTGTTTGTAATGAGGCCTTACCAACATTTATGAGCATTAAGTGAACACAGCCCAGCCACAGACAACTGATAACCCGATGGCCGAACAGAACCAAGACAGAAACAACAGAATTTGAATCACAAAACATCGAAGCTCAACTGCGGTAAATACGAACTCTCGTGGCAAAGCATATAACTGGCCATCACAACCACAGAACCTCCCATGAGACATGCCATGCATCCAGCAGCTTGCTAGTCCCGAGAGCTACACAAAGCACTTCAGCATCATACATAATGGTTTACGGGCGTGCCTGTTTCATATATGACGTAGTAGCGTTGTTTTAATGTGCCAATGAAACGAGTCGTAAAGCAGACGGCTAGCTTGAAGACAATGTGTAAAGTAGCAGTTAAACCTTTTGAGAAAGGTGAGGGAAAAAGTAACTAAGAGACATTTACCAGTAGGCTATGTAGTCGAGTCTACAACTAACGAGTCGTATGAAAAAAAAAAAAAAAAGAAAAAAAAGAAATCCTCTGTCAAGGACGTTGAACATACGAAAAATTTGAACTTTGCAACCAAAACTACCTCAATAACAACCCAGAGTGTTGGAAACATGTATTTGTAATTGAAAGTAAATGTAATGTTTCTTAACAGATGCTAAAGCTCGTGTGTGGTTAAGTGCCAATGAAGGACTGCATAAGAAAATATCTCACGTTACAGTAAAGCACAGCAGACAAAATATTAGTCTCCCCCTCGAAAGAACACACTGGTCATTCTGGAGCTCCGCAGATGGTTTCGAAATACGAGGCCATTATATGACCCTCCACCGCTTACGTAGGCCAAGGCTGTTAGTTACGTGATGTGTATGTGTCGCTCAGTTGTAGGGAATCAAGGCAGTAAGATGGATTGACGAGGAGTCGTGACGCAATGTCAGAAACGAGCTATCGTGTTGGAACACGCATACGATAACATCGTGATTCCAGTAGCCCGATTTGTAGCGTATCAATGCAGACTGTCCAACTTCTTTACTACGAGCGGTTTTCCACGTGCAGACATGTAACACGGTGCGAAAACAGTGATGGTAATAAGATTCTAACTGACAGAAAAAATGGTTCAAATGGTTCCAAGCACCATGGGACTTAACATCTGAGGTCATTAGTCCCCTAGACTTAGAAGTACTTAAACCTAACTTACCTAAGGACATCACACACATCCATGCCCGAGCGAGGATTCGAACGTGCGACCGTAGTAGTAGCGCGGTTCCGGACTGAAGCGCCTACAACCGCTCGGTCACAGCGGCCGGCTCAACTGACAGAGACCGGAGACGTGTGTCACGTCTTGTCAGTGACAGTCGGTTTCAAACCCGACAGAATCTGCTGGTATCAGTGAATGGAGATTCATCTCAATCAATTTCCGAAAAAAATATTGCGAAAGGCTATACATGCATTGGAGATTTTGCACTGATCATCATAAAAAGAGCAGAACCCAGAAGGATCTGTCCAGTCCCCTGCTAAGTAGATGCCTCTGTTGCATAGTATCTGCTACTGCAATAACTTAAGTCTGCACAGTCGACCGTGCACGCGGGTAGTGTGGGGTAGGGCAGCACGCCGTACCAATCTTGGCTGTAAGAGGACCAAAAACGGCCGTCCCGATCAGCACCACGGCCGGTAGAATTACTAGAACATCACCTGAATGTTCGCTATGCCCGGATTACACATTCGACAACAGGCTGCCCAGTTAGAAGTGTTCGTGAGGGACTGCATCGCGTGATTGCGACAGATTGGCTGCTCCTATCGTCGTATTACTTGCCAAAAGGGTCGTATGGAGACCAACATTGCACATTATTGGCGTCAATCGATACAGGAAGGCATACATGAACGACATGTAGGATATGCACGTCCGACACGCACTGCAAGGACAGAGGACCGACGGATTGTCCGTCTCTAGCGAACGGATCCAGTGGCAACGATAGGGGCTGTTCGTGGGGCTCTCCTGCCTTCTATGCTATATCCTAAAAGTTCTAGTACCATTGGCAGACTGTTGCATGACGCAGAGCTCGCAGCACG
This sequence comes from Schistocerca cancellata, assembly GCF_023864275.1. Taxonomy (NCBI): domain Eukaryota; kingdom Metazoa; phylum Arthropoda; class Insecta; order Orthoptera; family Acrididae; genus Schistocerca; species Schistocerca cancellata. Next base: position 98,551,560 of record NC_064629.1, on the reverse strand, counting down.
CCGACAGCTACGGCATCTGACACGCAGCGTCGCACCCGAGCTGTAACATTGCAGCGGCTCATCTTTCCGACAATTGCTACTTCTGTGTTGAAGGCGACAATCTCCGGGATCATTCGAGAGGCGCAGTGCAGAGTGACACGAAAAGTGGTTTGCGGTCTCCCATCAAACGTCCCGCCACACTAGTGTGATGGTGTGGGCAGCGATATCCGATGGAGCCCGCTCGCCGTTAGTGTTCCTGACAGGATCCGTGACAAGTGCACTGTGCTTGGAGGAGATCCTTCAACATGTGGCTCGCTGACGGCCATGCCCTATCTCGAAAGGATATCGGTCGTCCTCATGCTGCTGCCACCTCCCGAGCGTGCCATGTGGCTGTGGAGACTGTCATGGCTAGCTGCATAGGCCGATCTCTCCCCAATCGCTAATGTGTGGGGTTTCATGACGCATGCCATCAGGACTCGAACTTCACCCATCAAGCTGTGGGACGGAGGAGCCCAAGTGCGAGCGGAATGGGATGGTGGATCTCAGGACTTCTTCTGAAACTTGTACAACTCCGTGCCGTGACTTCTGGGGTCTTCTATTCAGAAGCATGGGTCCTGATTCCACACTAACACGTACGTTTTGTGGCCGTATTTAGCAATAAGTGATGGTCTTTCAAAGCTGAATGAGACTCACTGCGTATGTATGGTACCACCCCACATTGTGTGGAGAAAGCAGTTCAAGTCAGAAGTGGTTATGTGATATTTTATTGGTGTGTTTCGTACCGTTACTTGGGGTCACTAACTCAGGTTACCATGAACATAAGTTAGTATGGTTATTGCAACATTACCGGCGATCAAAATTGCCTTTTATTCTACATCTTCGTGCTGAATTTGCTGTGGACGCTCTCATCTTCTAAGATGACAGGAGCCGCGTTCAGAGGGCTACATGCTAACGTTCCTGGTTCGACGAACTCTCAGGCACAATGTTGTAATCCGACTATCCTGTTAAATTTTAATCTCATAGAAAATATCTTGTAATGTTTGGAGCAGCGGGTTAAACGTGGCAGTCAACATGACCGTAAACTGGTAACTCTACGATACTTAATTATCAATGAATGGCGTCAACTGGATATCGCACACCTGAAGAAACATGTGGACTCTCTTCCTCGCTGAAAGAAGGATATTATCCAGGCCTAATAGTAAAGTTCTTAGGGGAAATGTGCAGAAACCTTTAAAACAAGCAATATATTTAATACTAGTGGGTGATCGAAAAGTCCGTTAATATTTCAAAATTCACGGTATAATGTAGGTAGAGAGGTAAAACTTGACACACGTGCCTGAATTGAAATGAGGCATTACTGGAACGTAATACGAGTGTAAAAACCTGCCAACAGATGGCGCTGGTCTGCAATACGTCAGTGACACCACATGAGAGTAGGGGGAGGGAGACAGATAAAGAAGCAACCGTGACATGTTGACTTTACCAGAAATGGCACTGTTAGTGAAGCTTTGCTGTCGGAATGATACTGCAGCTTTAAGATCCTATCACCATAAGAAAGGTATTGGAATAGGTAAAGGTTTCGCGATAAGTGGGGGAACAGACACCAGTGATACAGCTGCCCGGACTGTTCAGCAAGAAATGGAGGCTTTAGCGGAGTTATCTCCGCATGGTGAAGTTTACATTCGTGAAGTTGCTCGTTGCATCGACTTTCCACGCACTGCTGCCTGGAGAGCACTAAGACGTACCCTCTTATGTTATCAGTACAAAATCCAATGTCGTCATGAACTGTTAGCCAGCGATTTTGTGACGGGGAGAGTATTTGTGGCGTGGGCACTTCAAAAAATGGGGAAAGATGACGATTCGTTGTCTAACGTGCAGTGGACCGACGAAGCCCATTTTATATTCCGAGCGCCCATCAACACACACAGCTGCAGAATTTGGATTACCTAAAATCATAGAACTGTCGTGGAAACACCACTGTATGACGAGAAAGTCTTCTGGTGTGGATTTACCACATCAATCGTGATCGGAGCCTCGGTTTGTTACAGAATGCATGATCCCTATCCACTTGCTGGAAAGTGGAAAGATTTTTATGCAGGATGGCGCTCCATCCTCTTTTGCGACATGAAGGAAAAATCTCTAGCTCGTATCATTTGATGAGTATCGCGTGCTGAGGCGCCACTTCCGTCAAACTTCGCCTCCCCGGTACCCAGACGTCAATGCTTACTATTATTGGTTGTCGGGTTACCTACGTCGCAAGTCTACTCCGATCGTGCGACTTATTTAGGGATGCTAAAAGAAAACATCCGACAGTAATTTCTCACCACACCTAATTACATGCTGTACAACGCGGTTCACAACATTGTCCCTCGACTATAGATATTTTTGATCAATGACATCCGACATACTGAGCATTTTTTACAGAGAACATCGTCTTTGATTAAAAATCAGTTGTTACGCTAATTATTGCTTCGTATCATATGAAGGGCGATCTGTTAGTCATTTTGATCACCTTTTTCGGTTTCAATAAAAACCCACGCCATTTCAAGCATGTGTGTCAATTTTTGTCTCGTTATCTATAGTTTTCCGTGATGTGCTGAATTTTCAAATGTTAAAGGATTTTTGTGACGCTCTATATATTATACAATACTTGAAGAATAATTTTTATTGATGAAAGTCGACATCTTGATTTTGGCACAGGAAAGTGATTTATCGTGGGAGATGGGCGAAGAACATTTTCTTTATTTAGATTTTAAAAAAAAAGTCTTTGTTTTATGATTATTGTTCGTGGTTGATATAAGTAGAGGAATGGCACAAATAAACTCGTATAAATGTGTTGTTTTTCTCATAAGTACGAGGGTAACATTACAAACATATTGTCATACCAGTGGATAAATACTAAATTGTGGCAGTGTTCTTACTTTACATCCGATGACGAACTTGGTTAGAAAGAGCGAATTATAGAAGTGACGCTTCTACTATGTGGGGGAAGATGGAACATCCAATCAGCCGTTGTACTATGGCCAGACGTCTTCAGCACGGTAGGAAATTTTATCGCGGCAGGCGTCGTTTAGTTGGTGAGCGTCAGAAGGAGGCACATTCTTTGTGGCTGTAAGTGCACATTGAGAGTGATTTCCTTATTACGGCGGGAAGGCTGGAGGGAGCGCTGAATGGGCCCCGCAGATAAGCAGCGCATTAACTCGCGCACTGCCGCCAGTCGTAAATCATAGGCCGTGCCCACGCGCATCGACAGCTCACTCCTGACGGCAAACAAACACTTTGTGACTGGCTACTATTTGAGCGGCGCTTAAATGAACAACTCACTCCTACGCGCCTTATGTCGAACATAGCATGCTGTTTTCCCAGTGACGTGCATAAAACTAATTTTTTTAGTGTCAGTCATAAATGCCAAGAAAGGGACCATGGTCTGCGACGTATTTCATCAAAGAGATACACCAGTGACCTCACATTTCGGAGAACAAAAGCATCTAGCTTCTGTATTACTAGCGTATCAGACTAACCATCTTGTCAACTTATTTCCTATCCCAATCGTCTAGCTGGCCGAGGTGGCCGAGTGGTTCTAGGCGCTATAGTCTGGAACCGCGCGACCGCTACGGTCGTAGGTTCGAATCCTGCCTCGGGCATGGGTGTGTGTGATGTCCTTAGGTTAGTTAGGTTTAAGTAGTTCTAAGTTCTAGGGGACTGATGACCCTCCCACGCCCGGGTTCCCGGGTTCGATTCCCGGCGGGGTCAGGGATTTTCTCTGCCTCGTGATGACTGGGTGTTGTGTGATGTCCTTAGGTTAGTTAGTTTTAAGTAGTTCTAAGTTCTAGGGGACTGATGACCATAGATGTTAAGTCCCATAGTGCTCAGAGCCATTTGAACCATTTTTTGAACTGATGACCTCAGAAGTTAAGTCCTATAGTGCTCAGAGCCATTTGAACCATCTGAGCCAATCGTCTACTTACATTCATTCTTTATGTTCACTTTTACGAAGGTTGGAAGGACTATAGTGAATCACACATAAATGTGTCTTGTTGAGAATCTGTCTGCCTAGAATATTACGTCCTCAAAGGGATAATTACGTATTGTCCGAATGATACATATATCCCTCCACCTTTTATCAGTGCCGCTATGGAACGTGTGAATGTAGAAAAAGCTCTCGAGAATGAAGTTCCCATGCGATCGGCGTTGCTCTTACAACGGGATTCGTATCTCTTTCCAGACATTTGGGCTTTCTGTGGTTTCTCAAAATCGCTTGAGGCAAAATCCAGGAGGGTGAACTCGAAAGGACATTGTACAATATTTGAAGAAAGAACTTCCCTCTTAGATTACCTCTTATTTCCAAGAGTAGCTTTGTTGCCAAATGCATTTGCCATTTCATCGGTTTTGTAGAAGGCCTTTAATTATTTCACATTCTTTTCTTAATTATATACATATTTTAGGTTTTACATTGAAGTATTGTGCCCTCATTGCAATGGTGCATTCAGCGTAACGTAACTTTTTGGACTAATTACCTCACATACTCCTCACTTATCTTTATATAAATTGGTATTATGCATTAACTTGCGTTTTTTACTTTGTGATTAAATGATTAAAAAGTTCCGTTTGTATCAACGTGTGACGTTCCGGAAGTAGTTCTCGTAAAGAAGGATAATTATGAGCCCAGATAACATCTAATCTGGACGTCACTACTCTCGCCTCACAGGCAATTGTGTGTTATATATCCAAGGTCAGGATGTAGCCAGATGCCTGTCACGTGTCAAGATGAGGACCCATTCGACCGTCAACGCCTGCCGGGCGCGAGTGTGACTACAAAACGGCTGGAAAATGAAGGTCTCCCATCCACTGTTCCAGTTCCGGCCCCAAAGTCAAGGTCATATTCCCTCCATTAATCAAGGGCAATAGCACGATCTGAAATGACGGGAAGACAAGGTACCCCCTCGCCCCACCCATTTACCCCTCCCCTTCTCACTTTAGACTAATTGTACACCATAGTGTAGGTATTAGTCCACCCATGTCTGTTAATATTATTCTTTCATTAATGTCTTCTATGTGATTTCACTTACGATTTTCTTTTTTCCCAACAGCGCTACGATCCCTGATGATTTGGATCGGAAATCAGCACTAGCAGATATGTTTGACAAGGACGCAACCGGCGTATGCAGCCAAGCAGCAGCTGCAGCACAGAGATTGGAGGTCGAAACAGCCATCGAAGATTCCTCAGTCCACCAAGCTGCTGTAAAGCGGTTCCAGAATACTGCTCTTGATGAACACTTAACAGTGTGACTGCTAGTGGATCGGACCGAGTGATGGCCATGGGAGATTGGAAGAAATCTCCATGTGCAGATAAAACAGCTGTTCTGAGATGGTGTCCAGTTCTCTTCGAAATGGGTCAACAACACCTCGGCTAAGTCTGATCTTGCCCATAAAGAGTCTACTACAAGACATTCTTCAACGTTTACCTGCCTGTCGGCAACTTTACCGCTAGAAGATGCTTTTCAACGCAGCGTGGTCAATTTTACGGATACGTTTTGGACAACGTGACACTGTCAGTGTTTGGGAAAGGCTTGAACTTCGCACCTACGCTTACAACTTTGTCTTTAACTGATTTTATTAGTGCTGCTGAAGAAGCTGCTAGACATCTTTCCAGGGACACTGCAGAAGAAACCAGACGTGAAATCTATCACGCACTTACGAGAGCTCCAAATCAGAAGAGTAACATTTCTCCATGGAAAGGGCAGCTCTATGTAAGCTACGAGAAAATCCTCACACAGTGAACCTTCCAGCGGATAAGGGAATTGCACTTCCACAGATGTTAGTGCTGTTGACATGGAACAAAGCACAAAAAGTGTCTAGCATGTGGCCATAAGGGAATTTAATCTGCTGGACCAAGACTGCAAAGAACACAGTTTAGTATACATGGCATATAACAGTTTGGCAGATCGCCATATTGCCTATCAAGGTTTAGCTGATAAAACCAAGCAAGTACGTCGAAAAAGTCACATAGGCATAGTTCAATATATCACAATTGATATAGGAATTTTCGTCAAACTTAAATTTGGCGCTGAGTTATATTTATGAGAAGTTATGAATGCAGCTCGCCGAATACTAAAGAAGCAGAAAAAAAAACCCTCTGGGATGTATAAAAGTTCCATCCGATCAGCGGTGTCAGCGGTAAAAAGTGTTCTGAAGAGGAAACGAGTAAGAGGTAGATGGGTTAAAATGTCTAGGTTTCTACCATTACCTAAGACGTCCGGTACAGTTATCCCATCCCCAATTCCTGCACTAGCGGGACTTTCAGCTACCGTATCGTTACCTAGAGGGACAACAGCGATAGCCTGAACAATGAAGAACGACGAAGTGCAGAAGAGCTGCTTCAGTGGCCAAAGGTATAATAGGATGAACGAAGCAGTCACTATTAGGAAAACCACAAATGAAAGACAGTTCATTAAAAACTGCTAGTTATACCATTGGACAGACTGCTTACGAAAACAGAACTGCTTAAACCGAGCGAGGTGGCGCAGTGGTTAGCACACTGGACTCGCATTCGGGAGGACGACGGTTCAATCCCGTCTCCGGCCATCCTGATTTAGGTTTTCCGTGATTTCCCTAAATCGTTTCCGGCAAATGCCGGGACACGGCCGATTTCCTTCCCCATCCTTCCCTAACCCGAGCTTGCGCTCCGTCTCTAATGACCTCGTTGTCGACGGGACGTTAAACACCACTAACTAACTAACTAACTAGAACTGCTTAAAATAGTAAAAAAATTTAACAGCACAAGATTTCATAGAGTGCTTATGAGGAATACGCGCAATGGCCTTGCCGCAGTGGATGCACCGGTTCCCGTGAGATCACCGAAGTTAAGCGCTGTCGGGCGTAGCCGGCACTTGGATGGGTGACTATTCAGGCCGCCATTCGCTGTTGCCATTTTTCGGGGAGCACTCAACATCGTGATGCCAATTGAGGAGCTACTCGACCGAATAGTAGCGGCTCCGGTCAAAGGAAACCATCATAACCACCGGGAGAGCGGTGTGCTGACCACACGCCCCTCCTGTCCGCATGCTCACCTGAGGATGACACGGCGGTCGGATGGTCTCGATGGGCCACTTGTGGCCTGAAGACAGAATGGTTTTTTTATGAGGAATACGATGCCGCAGACGATGTGTCACTCTAAATAATGTGGGATTGTAAATTTAGATCTTGCAGGAGGATTTGGGAACAAATGTTATAAAAAGCGGAATCTGGTATGTTACTATGACCCATATATGATCTGAAAATCTGAAGAATGTGTGATTGTAAATTTGGATTTTGCAGGAGGATGTGGAATTCAAATGTTAAAATAAATGGAATCACTTATACTACTTTGACTTTTTCATGAATTTATGCCTGCCTGTACAACGGATCTGCTACTTCACCAACAACAATGTTTTTTTTATGATTTTCGGCGCTACAAAGACTGCCATACAAAGTTCTGTAGCCATTTTTTCTCCTGACGACCACATGAAAATGAGGATCATACACCACCGCATCATCAGTTGTGGTTTATATGTGATAACATACACTCTAACTTGAAAAGAACGATCATCTGCTCTAGGTGTTAGCTTCTTTCAGCCAGTAGATCGAAGCAAGCGGGCAGGCCGCAGTGGCCGAGCGGTTATAGGCGCTTTAGTCTGGAACCGCGCGACCACTACGGTCGCAGTTTCGAATCCTGTTTCGGGCATGGATGTATGTGATATCCTTAGATTAGTTAGGTTTAAGTAGTTCTACGTTCTAGGGGACTGATGACCTCAGATGTTAAGTCCCATGGTGCTCAGAGCCATTTGAACCATTTTTTAGCAAACGGGAATGGAGTGTTTCAATGACTGGATTGGAGACATTCAACAGCATTATTTCTTTCACTGAGGAAAACAAAGGAATACATCTAGGAAGTGATTCAGTTGTGGAAATACCTCCTGGCTCATGTGAAACTGACGATTTAAAAGAATTCATAAAATGACCCGTAAAAGGGTTTGCGTTACAAGCAAATATGTTAATACTTTTAAAACGTTAATAAAAACGACATAGCAGACAACAGGCTTTTCCAGGAAGGTGCAATAGGACCACTATTAGATTTCTCAAGGAATCAAGATTTGGAGAATAATTATGACATAATCTACAAATTCGCTGATTCAATGGATATACTATCGCTTAGCACGATTGATGTCGAGTGTAATATGGAAACATATTTGTATCTCGCCAACAGATTAATTCACACAATCAATAGGCTCCTGACGACAGTTGAACCAATATATAAACTCCTTGATGTGCCGTCAACCCCATATACGTCCCAGACACTGTTCATACATTACACCGTCTCGAATCTAGTATTTCTTACGACCGATTAAGCCTAATGATTAGTGAGGTTTTAAACTGACAAATACATGTATTTCGTGATTATTTTATTCACAAGTTAACATAGGAACGCTGTCTGTCGATGAATTATACTTACACTCCTGGAAATTGAAATAAGAACACCGTGAATTCATTGTCCCAGGAAGGGGAAACTTTATTGACACATTCCTGGGGTCAGATACATCACATGATCACACTGACAGAACCACAGGCACATAGACACAGGCAACAGAGCATGCACAATGTCGGCACTAGTACAGTGTATATCCACCTTTCGCAGCAATGCAGGCTGCTATTCTCCCATGGAGACGATCGTAGAGATGCTGGATGTAGTCCTATGGAACGGCTTGCCATGCCATTTCCACCTGGCGCCTCAGTTGGACCAGCGTTAGTGCTGGACGTGCAGACCGCGTGAGACGACGCTTCATCCAGTCCCAAACATGCTCAATGGGGGACAGATCCGGAGATCTTGCTGGCCAGGGTAGTTGACTTACACCTTCTAGAGCACGTTGGGTGGCACGGGATACATGCGGACGTGCATTGTCCTGTTGGAACAGCAAGTTCCCTTGCCGGTCTAGGAATGGTAGAACGATGGGTTCGATGACGGTTTGGATGTACCGTGCACTATTCAGTGTCCCCTCGACGATCACCAGTGGTGTACGGCCAGTGTAGGAGATCGCTTCCCACACCATGATGCCGGGTGTTGGCCCTGTGTGCCTCGGTCGTATGCAGTCCTGATTGTGGCGCTCACCTGCACGGCGCCAAACACGCATACGACCATCATTGGCACCAACGCAGAAGCGACTCTCATCGCTGAAGACGACACGTCTCCATTCGTCCCTCCATTCACGCCTGTCGCGACACCACTGGAGGCGGGCTGCACGATGTTGGGGCGTGAGCGGAAGACGGCCTAACGGTGTGCGGGACCGTAGCCCAGCTTCATGGAGACGGTTGCGAATGGTCCTCGCCGATACCCCAGGAGCAACAGTGTCCCTAATTTGCTGGGAAGTGGCGGTGCGGTCCCCTACGGCACTGCGTAGGATCCTACGGTCTTGGCGTGCATCCGTGCGTCGCTGCGGTCCGGTCCCAGGTCGACGGGCACGTGCACCTTCCGCCGACCACTGGCGACAACATCGATGTACTGTGGAGACCTCACGCCCCACGTGTTGAGCAATTCGGCGGTACGTCCACCCGGCCTCCCGCATGCCCACTATACGCCCTCGCTCAAAGTCCGTCAACTGCACATACGGTTCACGTCCACGCTGTCGCGGCATGCTACCAGTGTTAAAGACTGCGATGGAGCTCCGTATGCCACGGCAAACTGGCTGACACTGACGGCGGCGGTGCACAAATGCTGCGCAGCTAGCGCCATTCGACGGCCAACACCGCGGTTCCTGGTGTGTCCGCTGTGCCGTGCGTGTGATCATTGCTTGTACAGCCCTCTCGCAGTGTCCGGAGCAAGTATGGTGGGTCTGACACACCGGTGTCAATGTGTTCTTTTTTCCATTTCGAGGAGTGTATATTGCTTTTCATAAAAGCATCAACGTCTTGGTACTACATTCTGAGTACTGCTAATTCGCAGATAAGCTTTTAAGTTGAAAGCTTTGAGTGAGTATCTATGCGTAGATTTCTTTATCGTCGCATTGTAAAAGAGTTGCTTGCGCTGGTTTGTAGTTCCAGACATCGACATAATCGTAGCTGCAAACTTCTGGAATCGTGAAAATTCATGCTGACGAAAATTTTTACACCAGGCTAAATGACTTGTTACATCATGAAACTTATCAGACAAATCACTGTCCCCTGTAGGCCTCTAAGTTCTAACTGTAGGTAGGCATCCTAAACTGATATCTTGTAAATTGATGTTGCTGTTTCTGAAGTGCGCTTTGAAATTCCTAACCAGTCATAATGATGCTTTTGTATCAGGTTTATAAGAAATAATCTCTACTTTGAGCACTGTGTCATGTACGTAAGCTTGCGTGTAAGGGTGCTGTGAACTGAAACATCGTCTTTCCTCCGAAGACAACGTACGGTTTGCACTTCCCCTGCACTTCCCCGGCACATTTTACAGTGAGCGCTCATATTCAGGCAGCGAACGAGCATGAGTGCCCGTACTCGCCTAGCCGCCTCCTGAACAAACCTGCGTTAAATAATACCAAGATGGGACGAGAGCTGTCTACGGAATTAGCGCAATACAAAAGAAATACTGTACAGACAATAAATAACAAACTGGCGAGAGCACAGACTCGTTTAAGATCACTGGACGGAAAAGTACCGTAGCTACGCTGTTACGAGCGGTAGCACAGATGTGTGGGTGACCCAAGAATAGAGGTAGCAACGCTGCACGAAGCGGTTTACCATGCAAGAAATGACCTACTAAGCTCTGCACAGTTGCCTATGCAACAATACTTGGCACACTTACACTAGGTGCAACAGGAATTAACTGAGAAGAACGTAGGTAGCGCTGCTCTACCATATAGCAACTGTCGAGGTCAGTATCGACAGACTAAAACTAGTTGCATGAATCCGATTTCAGCAGCTGGCATGAACACACGATGCTAGTGTTTTACGGTTCGCCCATATCCAATAATGTGGGGAACTATGGGAAAGTGGATACAAGAGAAAACTCAGGAAGTGTTCAATAATCTCGGAACATACGGAATCTTGCGTTCTCATGTCACTGGAAGACTTGCGAGAAAGTTTGAAACCATTATGATTTGTTCAGCCAGAGTAATACAGACTAATGCACAGGCATGTGAATTGCAGTCGTTCTTAGGGAAAACACAAGCGACTAACTTCAACAGAGACGTGCTGGTCCCACAACTTCGTTTATAGAGAGAGGGAGTGTACTGGTTTTGTTCAGTTCGCTCACCGGAAGTCGTAATCTTGAACTGTTATGAGAACGGAAATCCCAAGGGCTTGACAAAAGTGGAAATACGGAACAGCAGGTTATGGATAAATGGTACAGCATGAGATATAGCAGGAACACAGTATCGCCTTCCAGCTACAGTCACCGGTATGACCACACTGTACCATTGATCGGAAAAACCATTATAAGTTTACCAGCTCCAAACCTGACTTTCCTATACGGATCTTGAATCCTGACCTACTAAACTCCCTGCAAAAAACTTACACCATCGCTGAGAGACGAATTTCTATGGTAAATATGTCACAGCATATCCAGCAATATTCAGAAAACGATGATATGACATGACGTCTGTAAGTATTACAACCACTAGTGCCGCCATGATTCCACTAGCAATTTGCATACTCTACTTTTGCTTTAAAAGTATAACTGCTTATCCCTCTGAGTTAACGGAATATCATATACCTATTGAGTGGCTTACTGTCATAAATAAGGAACAGAATAGGTAACCTAATAAAATTACGGATTTGTAATAGTACATAAGGAATCAACAGAGACAACATTGAATGAAGAAACACAATTAGGACTTTCTGAATCAGTTATCATGAACATCTAATTAATAAAAATTTGTATAGTGCATACTTGTAGATGTAACATGTGTTTAATGGGATTGTTTCAGAATCCAACAGGGAAATAATATTTGGTGAATTTTGTAAATGTAACGTGAGTGTTGCACCACAGAAATACATTCAGGCTGAATGTAAACATTTAATGTTTTCCCAGACAGCGCCGAGCTAAGCGAGTACAGGTTCGAACGAAATGTTGCAAATACAATGTCAAAGGGACAGGATAGCTGATATTATATCATGGCACTCAGCCGAGGCCTTTGCCACATATCAGTCGAGCAAAATGGCCAAACTAACAGTTCAACAATATCACGTCACAGTGAAGGAACCATAAGGTCATTCTGACAGCACTGAAAATGTTATAGTAACACAAAAATCTTACACAAGAATGCGTTTCTTCCTACCGACATTGCAGAAAGTGTCAACGTGAAGAGTTGAAAGCCACAGGTCAGACACCAAGGAGCAGTGGAGAATGCGGAGAAGAAGAGAAAACCAGGCCATATTCGGTAGTCCTCACCAAGCCATAATATAATTGCTTCTGATAACAGATCCAACCCCCTCTCTATCGGAATTTTAATGATCTGGCTTTGATGCATCTCCTACCACTTTCCCTCTGTGAGAGAAGCACTGATGCTCCTTGGTGCATTGTCAAACTGTTGCTATACTGTGGTGGCATGCTAGCTTTTGTCCCCTAACTTACATCTGTGAGTAGACCCTGTCATCTGTGACATTTCTCTGGTAGATAGGCTATGAAAAAACTTTGCGCAGCCACTGCTATCCTGCGCAGAGCTGCTGGAATATTTCTGGGATGCGCCTTAGATATCCAAGAGTGCACCCCAGTAAAACGTGTCTTCGAGGTGTTGGGCATCACCGCCAGACAAGCAATGCATTCCTCCAGCTGGGTTGGCTTTCTTCCATGGAACTGCTTGTGCTAAGTTAGTGAATGTGACCTCACTGACGGACTCGAGACTGCTGAGGTCGATGCATCAGCATGTTTCAGTCCTGTGTGCCAACTCCGCTTCTCTCACTGCTGCCATCAAAACTAATACATGTCTAAACCGCTAGCGCTGTCTTACTAGCTCAGAACGCTTGACAGCCCCTTAGCACCATGTTCCACATTTCATAATCGTGCATCTGTGTCACAGCACACACACCCCCTTATAGAGGGTAATTTGTTACAATTTCACTCTAACATGGTAAATGTATTACAGTTTTGATGTAACATGGGTATTTTGTTACATTTTTTCTCCAACATATCGATTCATGGGGCCAAGTGTCCTGTAGTCGCCATTGTGCTTTCATTACGTTAGCACAATCAGCACAAGATAATAACTTTTTTTTTACTGCAAGAGAAGGGATTAATCTCCCTTGTAAAGATATATGGCTAGAATACACAAATACCAGTTTGTGAGTAGTCGTGTTCTTGCGTGAGTGCAGGCAGATTCTGTTTGCAGACCTCAGTGCTAGCTTTAACTCTGAGGTAGTTCAAAGTGTCAACATGTCCTGTCCTAATGTATTTGACACACCTCAAGATCTTGGGATGAATATGAATCTTAATGATGAGTTCTTTGGTTTGTGGTTGTTATTGGAGAACGTGGCTAAATTTCTTACTGATTTTGCTTGCGTAAATCACACAAAAAATGGAATGTTTCTTATCAAGTAGAAACATTTCAATGTGCATGCATCCATTACAGGATCATTTTCTGACCATATTATGATAGTTAAAAAGTCTGATCAAATGGACTGTCATGAAAAATTAGTGAAGGGATAATCTTTCACGTCAAAAAGGAAATGTGTATGGTGCATTTAACAGATTTCTGTGTGGCAAATTCTCCAATATCATCTCTCTGTTAGATGGTGTGAATACAGAAATACCATTTCTAGTACATGGGAATGACCATGTGTTAGCAAGAGAAACACTGGGCAAAATTGACAGGGTAGTATCTAAAGACTCTGTTGCTACAGCATATGAAGTAGAATGGGTCGACCGTAAATTGGGAATTCTGCTGGAACAACTGCTTGTAAAATCACAGTAGTTCTTGGTTCTCTGATGTACATGTTTAACTGTGGAGAAGTACGACTGCATTTCTGTCTTACTTCTATTCAATATGAACACTTCTTTTCATAGGACTTACATTCTGATGTTCCTCTGTAGATACCATTACATTTAGCGTAATACCAATCTTTCTCTTCAGCCTGTGCTCAATTTCCTAAGCACTACCTACATCTATTCTCTACCATGTCGGAAATCTTAGCCTCCTGCCAGCCAAATGTGTCACAGGTTCCTATTAGACCTTTCGTTTCATGCCCATATAATACTGTAATGGTACTGGGTATTAATAGTCATAATAGTTAAATATTTGCTATATAACATTACAAGACACACGTGGCGCTACTACTGTTCTAGCTTAAAAGTTAAAGTGTACTTGTTGATGACTGACTTAGGCTGTCATACGGAGGAAACTACGTAGCACTTCAATTAAATGCCATGCTGTACACTATTAGCACACATTTGTGAATGTAGAAAATGAGGGCTGTCATGCTCTCAACTTTTCACATTCAATTGCTTTCCAAAGTCACCTAAACATTCCAGTGTCTCCATATTGTCTTGGAGAACAAAACGTTTGTCATGTTCTGCTGATAATACTGTATCGACCTACACCACTGGCCATTAGAATTGATACACCACGAAGACGACGTACTACAGACGCGAAATTTAACAGACAGGACAGAAGATGCCATGATATGCAAATGATTAGCTTTTCAGAGCATTTACACAAGGTTGGAGCCGGTGGCGACACCTACAACGTGGACATGAGGAAAGTTTACAACCGATTTCTCATACACAAAGAGCAGTTGAGCGGCGTTGCCTGGTTAAACGTTGTTGTGATGCCTCGTGTAAGGTAGAGAAATGCGTACCATCACGTTTCCGACTTTGATAAAGGTCGGATTGAAGCCTATCGCCATTGCGGTTTATCGTATCGAGACATTGCTGATCGCGTTGGTAGAGATCCAGTGACTGGAGGGTAATACGGAACGCCGTGCTGGATCCAAACGGCCTCGTATTTCTAGAAGTCGAGATGACAGGCATCTTATCCACGTGGCTGTAACGGATCGTGCAGCCACGTCTCGATCCCTGCGTTAACAGATGGGGATGTTTGCAAGACAACAACCATCTGCACGAACAGTTCGACGACGTTTGCAGTAGCATGGACTATCAGCTCAGAGACCATTGCTCCGGTTACCCTTAACGCTGCGTCACAGACAGGAGCGCCTGCGATGGTGTACTCAACGAGGAACCTGGGTGCACGAATGGCGAAACGTCATTTTTTCGGAAGAATCCAGGTTCTGTTTACAGTATCACGATGGTCGCATCCGTGTTTGGCGACATCGCGGTGTACACACATTGGAAGCGTGTATTCGTCATCGCCATACTGGCGTATCACCCGGTGTGATGGTATTGGGTGCCATTGATTACACGTCTCGGTCACCTCTTGTTCACATTGACGGCACATTTCAGCAGGATAATGCACGACCGCATGTTGCAAGTCCTGTACGGGCCTTTCTGGATACAGAAAATGTTCCGCTGCTGCCCTGGCCAGCACATTCTCCAGATCTCTCACCAATTGGAAACGTCTGGTCAATGGTGGTCGAGCAACTGGCTCGTCACAATACGCCAGTCACTACTCTTGATGAACTGTGGTATCGTGTTGAAGTTGCATGGGCAGCTGCACCAGTACACGCCATCCAAGCTCTGTTAGACACAATGCTCAGGAGCATCAAGGCCGTTATTACGGCCAGAGGTGGTTGTTCTGGGTACTGATTCCTCAGGATCTATGCACCCAAATTGCGTGAAAATGTAATCACATGTCATTTCTAGTATAACATATTTGTCGAATGAATACCCGTTTATCATCTGCATTAATTCTTGGTGTAACAATTTTAATGGCCAGTAGTGTATTAAAATCCTAGCAGTGCATCTCTGAATTCAATTACTTTACGCTTGAAAATTACTCCAGAATTGGCGCTCTCATCACCTTTCATGTGATATTTTTAACAGATCCATTGAATTCTCCCAGAACACTTCCGAACATCCTCTCAAGGGCTCGAAACATATGGAAAATACTCGGTAATTGTTGTCACTAGCGTCTTGTATGGAATTTCCTTTACTGATGAATTGTATTTTCCCGGAATTGTTCCATTCTCATTTCCTATTATTAGTTTTATGTGATCCATTTCATACTACACTCCTGGAAATTGAAATAAGAACACCGTGAATTCATTGTCCCAGGAAGGGGAAACTTCATTGACACATTCCTGGGGTCAGATACATCACATGATCACACTGACAGAACCACAGGCACATAGACACAGGCAACAGAGCATGCACAATGTCGGCACTAGTACAGTGTATATCCACCTTTCGCAGCAATGCAGGCTGCTATTCTCCCATGGAGACGATCGTAGAGATGCTGGATGTAGTCCTATGGAACGGCTTGCCATGCCATTTCCACCTGGCGCCTCAGTTGGACCAGCGTTCGTGCTGGACGTGCAGACCGCGTGAGACGACGCTTCATCCAGTCCCAAACATGCTCAATGGGGGACAGATCCGGAGATCTTGCTGGCCAGGGTAGTTGACTTACACCTTCTAGAGCACGTTGGGTGGCACGGGATACATGCGGACGTGCATTGTCCTGTTGGAACAGCAAGTTCCCTTGCCGGTCTAGGAATGGTAGAACGATGGGTTCGATGACGGTTTGGATGTACCGTGCACTATTCAGTGTCCCCTCGACGATCACCAGTGGTGTACGGCCAGTGTAGGAGATCGCTTCCCACACCATGATGCCGGGTGTTGTCCCTGTGTGCCTCGGTCGTATGCAGTCCTGATTGTGGCGCTCACCTGCACGGCGCCAAACACGCATACGACCATCATTGGCACCAACGCAGAAGCGACTCTCATCGCTGAAGACGACACGTCTCCATTCGTCCCTCCATTCACGCCTGTCGCGACACCACTGGAGGCGGGCTGCACGATGTTGGGGCGTGAGCGGAAGACGGCCTAACGGTGTGCGGGACCGTAGCCCAGCTTCATGGAGACGGTTGCGAATGGTCCTCGCCGATACCCCAGGAGCAACAGTGTCCCTAATTTGCTGGGAAGTGGCGGTGCGGTCCCCTACGGCACTGCGTAGGATCCTACGGTCTTGGCGTGCATCCGTGCGTCGCTGCGGTCCGGTCCCAGGTCGACGGGCACGTGCACCTTCCGCCGACCACTGGCGACAACATCGATGTACTGTGGAGACCTCACGCCCCACGTGTTGAGCAATTCGGCGGTACGTCCACCCGGCCTCCCGCATGCCCACTATACGCCCTCGCTCAAAGTCCGTCAACTGCACATACGGTTCACGTCCACGCTTTCGCGGCATGCTACCAGTGTTAAAGACTGCGATGGAGCTCCGTATGCCACGGCAAACTGGCTGACACTGACGGCGGCGGTGCACAAATGCTGCGCAGCTAGCGCCGTTCGACGGCCAACACCGCGGTTCCTGGTGTGTCCGCTGTGCCGTGCGTGTGATCATTGCTTGTACAGCCCTCTCGCAGTGTCCGGAGCAAGTATGGTGGGTCTGACACACCGGTGTCAATGTGTTCTTTTATCCATTTCCAGGAGTGTATCATCCCTAAATACTTATACAAAGTTCACCGCTAATCTTTTAATTAGATACTGTCAGGACCTTTCTCTATGTTACAGAGATTATAATGTATTTAAAAGTAGACTATTTCATTATAACCAGAGGAGATTTTGTCCTCATCTTATGTTGTCTAACGATGATACTTTCCTCTACACAACAGCATTGTCACTGAACAGTCTTATAGTACTGCTAACCCTGAAACTTCCTGGCAGATTAAAACTGTGTGCCCGACCGAGGCTCGAACTCGGGACCTTTGCCTTTCGCGGGCAAGTGCTCTACCATCCGAGATACCGAAGCACGACTCACGCCCGGTACTCACAGGTGCTGGCAGAAGTAAAGCTGCGAGTACCGGGCGTGAGTCGTGCTTCGGTAGCTCAGATGGTAGAGCACTTGCCCGCGAAAGGCTAAGGTCCCGAGTTCGAGTCTCGGTCGGGCACACAGTTTTAATCTGCCAGGACGTTTCATACCAGCGCACACTCCGCTGCAGAGTGAAAATCTCATTCTGGAAACATCCCCCAGGCTGTGGCTAAGCCATGTCTCCGCAATATCGTTTCTTTCAGGAGTGCTAGTTCTGCAACGTTCGCAGAAGAGCTTCTGTAAAGTTTGGAAGGTAGGAGACGAGGTGCTGGCAGAAGTAAAGCTACGAGTACCGGGCGTGAGTCGTGCTTCGGTAGCTCAGATGGTAGAGCACTTGCCCGCGAAAGGCAAAGGTCCCGAGTTCGAGTCTCGGTCGGGCACACAGTTTTAATCTGCCAGGACGTTTCATATCAGCGCACACTCCGCTGCAGAGTGCAAATCTCATTCTGGAAACATCCCCCAGGCTGTGGCTAAGCCATGTCTCCGCAATATCCTTTCTTTCAGGAGTGATAGTTCTGCAACGTTCGCAGGAGAGCTTCTGTAAAGTTTGGAAGGTAGGAGACGAGGTGCTGGCAGAAGTAAAGCTGTGAGTACCGGGCGTGAGTCGTGCTTCGGTAGCTCAGATGGTAGAGCACTTGCCCGCGAAAGGCAAAGGTCACGAGTTCGAGTCTCGGTCGGGCACACAGTTTTAATCTGCTAGGGGGTTTCATATCAGCGCAGACTCCGCTGCAGAGTGAAAATCTCATTCTGGACTGCTAACCCTACCTGTTAAACCGCTTGTGTGTACTGAGATGGCCGGCCGCGGTGGTCTTGCGGTTCTAGGCGTTCCAGTCCGGAGCCGCGCTGCTGCTACGGTCGCAGGTTCGAATCCTGCCTCGGGCATGAATGTGTGTGATGTCCTTAGGTTAGTTAGGTTTAATTAGTTCTAAGTTCTAGGGGACTGATGACCACAGCAGTTGAGTCCCATAGTGCTCAGAACCATTAGAACCATAGCCATTTGTACTGAGATGTGGAACATTGGCCATTGAATACTACGCATTGTGTTCTCTTAGCTAAATATTACTCGACTAAAGACTTTACATATTTCAATTAGGATGGCTTTTAAAGGCCTCCAGTTCATTCTGCACGCTGCACTCTAGAGGACAACACGATCTTGATATTTCATACCACACAATAATTTTTTTCAGCCTAGTGTGAGGTTCACCCACTCAAGCTGCTGTCTGCAGCTCGTGGTCTAGTGGCTAGCATTGCTGCCTCTGGATCACGAGGTCCCGGGTTCGATTCCTGGCCGGGTTGGGGATTTTTCTCTGCTTGGGGACTGGGTGTTTGTGTTGTCCTCATCATTTCATCACCATCATTCGTGACAGTGGCTCTATTGGACTGTCTACAACTTGGACTGTGAAAAAATTGGGAGTTTGTACAGGCGCTTATGAGCGCGCAGTTGAGCGCCCCACAAATCGGACATCATCATCATTCAAGTTGCCATTCTACTGACGTATATGACAACTGCTCTCATGTCTACAAGGGTAACATGTAACGACAGATGGTTACTAACGAGTGGCCATGTCTTTACAGACACAAATGACGCCTCCAGCAGCCGTTTTTGCCCTAGCGCAATGAGGCTTTCGTTTATACATCACTCAGAGCCAGTGCCTGTGGTGTTCGGACCCTGTACGCCACACGACCTAGAATAACTTTAAGTTCAACGGTTGTCGGAATCTTCTGTTCCTGGACAGTTTGGTTTGGTTGGTTGGTTTGGTTGTTTGGGGAAGGAGACCAGACAGCGTGGTCATCGGTCTCATCGAATTAGGAAAGGATGGTGAAGGAAGTCGGCCGTGCCCTTTCAGAGGAACCATCCCGGGATTTGCCTGGAGTGATTTAGGGAAATCACGGAAAACCTAAATCAGGATGGCTGGACGCAGGATTGAACCGACATCCTCCCGAATGCGAGTCCAGTGTCTAACCACTGCGCCACCTCGCTCGGTTCCTGGACAGCCTCTACCACAGGTATTTGCTAGCCACTATTACGGACGACAACGACTCAGGTCCACCCAGGATTCTGCCCTGAAGTAGCAGCCCAGTCGTGGCATCCCACATGGTAAGACAGCTGTGCGCATAGGCTGTGGGCCTGCTGGGTCAGGTGCGGCAGGTCGAAATGGGTGTGGGGTGTGTGCCCACGTAAAATTTTGGCCAGCCTACGTCCATTTACACAGGTCTACTTATGGGTGCAGAGGAAGCTAGTGAGTGCTTCCCCACAGTCGGCTGTGGTCATTATTTTGAACGTCTGTGTTTTAAAAGTCCAGACAATCTGCTCGGCTTTCGACTTGCATGTAGAATGGAAATGGGTAGATTCATGTGCTCAGTGCCACTGTGGTGACAAATACACTGAAATTCAGATGACGTGAACTGAGGACCAGGGTGAAAGGTGTCCCTCTACAGCAAATATAATGGACAGAGCAAAGATTGTAGCTGCTGTGGTAGTGACACATAGGGGAGAGTAGAAAGGGGATCGAAAACTAGCAACCGCATTGTTCTTTGGAACAGTCCAACAACAAATCGACATACACACTTTGCCATGGGTGGTCATGGCGCGACCAAGGGTTGAAATGCTGTGATGGGGCTGATTGAGTGTGAGGGCAGGCCTGGCGGTTGTGGAAAGTGTGCTCTATGGCGCTGTCAACACCAGGCCGGTATACATGATGCCACTCTCTTGCCTTCATTCTGCACATTCCCTAATGTTCAGTGTGGAGGAGCTTCAGTATCAGCAGGCAGAGCATTGGGAAAACTGCCACCTGACATTCAGAATCGTCTATAGCCAACAATGTAACACAGTCAGCGATATTAAGCCTGCGCCATGCCAGGTCTATGGCCTTAGGCAGGTGCTTTGGCCACGCCCATCATATGGCAGACAACATCCTGCAGAGTAGCGGATCGAAACCTGTTTCTCTACTGCTTCCCGCACTGTAATCGGGAATTCGTCGATGGAGTGTCGCTGATTGTTCGATATGGCTGAACACAGCACTTCGTGTCTGCAAACTCTGAATCTGGGCCTCACAGCAAGTGAGAAAGTATGGCGACATTTCAGTGGTGCCTAGTGGACTAACAGTGGCTCTTCTGCAGGTACTTACCATTGCAGTCGCTGCGCTGCCTTACCAAGAAGTTTCGAATGGGGACTGAATAGAGCAACAAGTTCTTTTTTTACCAGTGATCAAGTGAAATGTAGTACCATAGACATATATGTGAAACTTTCTGATACCGTATAAGATAGCCAGCGCCTTTTACTCAATTTTCGAATAATTCCTCTCTGCCGAATTTAATGTTTTAGATGCAAATGCAATGGGCGGTTCCATGACGCCGGCATATTTGTGGGGCAGCATTGCACCACTACCACAACTCGATTCATCTGTTCAAAGTATGAAATTGTAATCGGGATGGAATGTTACTAAACAACTCGCTGACCTAAGGCACTTTGTAACTTGCAGAAAATCTTTCTGTCGCGCCTACTTTCTGCAAATGATGATGCTTTTGGGAAATCAGAGCCGGATTGGCAGTAAATGTCACATAATAACAGAATTTGCCCAGAAACGACTGTATTTCTTTGAGGTTCTTCGGAGCCGGCAAGTTAGCGGTAAGTGCGTAGGCATGAGTCCTCAGTTACTTTAAGACATGTCACAAGGGCCTAACTCTTGGCTCAAAGAAACAATGCAGACCATGGGCTTGGAACCACTCAAACAAAATCTTTAAGGTACACAGGTGCTCTTCCCAAGAGGCCCTGGTAATGAGCAATTCATATAAAGATGTAAGTCAGTTGTGGATACATTAGATGAGCTTCCCAAGATGTCTGTGAAACATCGCGGGAGAGCTTCTATTCCAAATGGCAAACTGTTGTAACGGTACTTGCCGAATGCCGTATAAATCACTAAAAACTCTTTCGTCTGATCATCTGCAGGCAAATGAAAGTAGCTGTCACCAAAATTTATCTTTGAAAAATAATGGCCCCAGGCAGTTTTGCCAACATTTTATTACATCCAAGAGCATAAACCACCGACTCGAAAACACTGGTAATATGACTCCTATACTTAACAAACTGTCTACCTCACTTTTAGATCTCTCGTGCATGGGGAAACCCGGTGGATGAGGTCTACAAAACTTAGGCAGTGCCGATTGCTCTAAGAGAACATGGACCTGGAACCCCGTTGCAAACGTCATGTGGTTTCAAACAGTCGTTTGTACGGTAATTGTGTAAATAACATATCAGGTTTTGCGAATGGTATCACAGTTGAAACTGGACTCACCTCATCCTCAATTTGAAAACTATAAAGGACAAAACGTGTAAGCTAAAACTATGAGTGTGTCGTCCAATAGTTGACTGTCAGTAGGGTTAGTTATGGAGCTAGATTTTTGTATTTAGCATGGATTATGATGTGACCTCACAATGACATCGACTGGGTATTGCACGTCACCATTCTGCATTGAGGGGATCTCAGCTGTGGGGGGCCGATGTAATAGCATGTGTCCTCGCTAATCAGAGACACGGCCATGCCTGTGTCCAGCTGGAAATCTGCTATCACCAACAACATGAACCTCTGCGTCCCTACGGCTGCCGCCATTTGCCCCGGCCGGATAACGCCCAACGTGCTGACAGCCGATGTTGCTGACGCATGCAGGTCGAGGCAGACTCTCGCCGTAGTTTTTAGCATGCAAAACGGGAGACCTCAGGGAGAGGACAGTGATGCCGCCGACGACGTGGACCGCGATTTGGACACGATTTGATGGTGTAAACTTTTCTGGGACTCTTTGACAACGGTGCGGATTGCTAAACGCTGCACTAACTACTGAATCCCATGTCACTGGACTACCTTACGAATGGGTGCTCATCATCAGTCGAGTGTATAGCACAATGGCGACTGGTACTACTAACAACATCTACAGCAGAAGGATCGTGAAACATAGCTTACACTGGCGCAGTTGCTACGTGAGCTTTGGCAAGTTTTCGCACATCACTCGGTGTTGGATCAGACGACTCTGAAGTCTTGGCTACCAGGAGAAAGACATTCAATAACATCACAGATTAATGCATTTACATGCGATGCACCAAATTGTTTACAGGAACAGTCACACTTACGTGCTAAGCCTCGGAATTGAGCTGCTGCGCATATTTGCTTGCGTTGATTAACGCAATTGATGACCTTGAGACGGTCCGCGCCCGGTAGCTGAAAGGTCAGCGTGACGGATTGTCAATCCTCTGGGCTCGGGTATGATATCCGGCTGGGTCGGGGAATTTTCTCCGCCCAGGGACTGGGTGTTGTGCTGTCATCATCATCATCTTATCATCCTCATCGACTGTAGGTTGCCGCAGTGGCGTCAAATTGAAAGACCGGCACCCGGCGAACGGTATGCCCGACGGGGGGCCCTCGACATACGATTAAATAAAATAAAAAAATAAATGCTTTGAGGCTAGTTGCAACTACGTGAGTTTGATGACCGTAATACTAAGCTAGGAAACCACAAACATCAGAAAAGCCAGAACTACAAGGGTCCTAGAGTGGGCGGACTATTTGCGCCACTCAGAGTTTATTATGAGAACACAGAGTGCACTCTGATGTTCTGTTCATACTTTTGACTTGTGTTGCAGTGCAGAAAAAGCGACGTAAATAGTCCTCCCAGCTCTCGTTTGCCTCGGCGAAGCAAGCAAATAGTGGATGGGGGATGTGCGGAAACTGCAACTGCAGACTACTGTTGGCTTTGCAGTAGTAGCACTTGCTGCTATTGTTTTTGGAATTCCCACTGTTTTTGTTACTCTTACTGTGCTGCAGTTGTTGCAGCTCCAACTGCTGTTACCACAACTTTGGAAACTTGGGATCCGTTCCTCACTCAAATAGTTACATAGTAAGAAAGTACGAGGTGCATTCAAGTTCTAAGGCCTCCGATTTTTTTTTCTAATTAACTACTCACCCGAAATCGATGAAACTGGCGTTACTTCTCGACGTAATCGCCCTGCAGACGTACACATTTTTCACAACGCTGACGCCATGATTCCATGGCAGCGGCGAAGGCTTCTTTAGGAGTCTGTTTTGACCACTGGAAAATCGCTGAGGCAATAGCAGCACGGCTGGTGAATGTGCGGCCACGGAGAGTGTCTTTCATTGTTGGAAAAAGCCAAAAGTCACTAGGAGCCAGGTCAGGTGAGTAGGGAGCATGAGGAATCACTTCAAAGTTGTTATCACGAAGAAACTGTTGCGTAACCTTAGCTCGATGTGCGGGTGCGTTGTCTTGGTGAAACAGCACACGTGCAGCCCTTCCCGGACGTTTTTGTTGCAATGCAGGAAGGAATTTGTTCTTCAAAACATTTTCGTAGGATGCACCTGTTACCGTAGTGCCCTTTGGAACGCAATGGGTAAGGATTACGCCCTCGCTGTCCCAGAACATGGACAATATCATTTTTCAGCACTGGCGGTTACCCGAAATTTTTTTGGTGGCGGTGAATCTGTGTGCTTCCATTGAGCTGACTGGCGCTTTGTTTCTGCATTGAAAAATGGCATCCACGCCTCATGCATTGTCACAACCGACGAAAAGAAAGTCCCATTCATGCTGTCGTTGCGCGTCAACATTGCTCGGCAACATGCCACACGGGCAGCCATGTGGTCGTCCGTCAGCATTCGTGGCACCCACCTGGATGACACTTTTCGCATTTTCAGGTCGTCATGCAGGATTGTGTGCACAGAACCCACAGAAATGCCAACTCTGGAGGCGATCTGTTCAACAGTCATTCGGCGATCCCCCAAGACAATTCTCTCCACTTGCTCGATCATGTCGTCAGACCGGCTTGTGCGAGCCCGAGGATGTTTCGGTTTGTTGTCACACGATGTTCTGCCTTCATTAAACTGTCGCATCCACGAACGCACTTTCGACACATCCATAACTCCATCACCACATGTCTCCTTCAACTGTCGATGAATTTCAATTGGTTTCACACCACGCAAATTCAGAAAACTAATGATTGCACGCTGTTCAAGTAAGGAAAACGTCGCCATTTTAAGTATTTAAAACATGGACCTGGAACCCCATTGCAAACGTCATGTGGTTTCAAACAGTCGTTTGTACGCTAATTGTGTAAATAACATATCAGGTTTTGCGAATGGTATCACAGTTGAAACGCCACTGGCGGTAAAATTCCATCTGCCGTACGGTGCTGCCATCTGTGGGACGTATTGACAATGAACGAGGCCTCATTTTAAAACAATGCGCATGTTTCTATCTCTTTCCAGTCAGGAGGAACAAATCGGAGGCCTTAGAACTTGAATGCACCTCGTACTAGTCGCTTCTTTCCTATCCCTCTCTGCATATGTATTACACAGTTTATGATCGCTCACACTGGCTGTAACGCAGAGACTAGTGGAACAAAGGCAGCTCCGGATGTCGATGACGGAGGAGTTCACAAAGTGAACTGTTAAATAAAAACAACTCCAGAGCGTGGCCAAGTCGTCTCGAGCATATACAACAGTCCAGGGAACAATGCAGATCATAAACACAGTACATGTACGGTTAAAACTCTATTGTTCATTGGTGCATAACTAAAGGCTTCAAAGACTAGTGAGCGAATGGCTAGCAAGAGCCAGGTCACGGAATTTACAGCATATTCGCGTCAGCGATTGTTCCCGCGAGACATACTTGTTGCTGTGAACGCTTCGCCCAGCAGCAAGTTGCGACCGCAATACGTAGTCCAAGTACCTCTGACGCGTTGTCCCCATCGATACCCGGGCCGGGTGGATAATCCGAATCACTGTCGGATACCAAACAGAGGGACTGCTGTATCCACCTTAGCTAGAGCAGGTGCCGTCGTTGCAGGATGTCCTAAGCGACTTAACGGAAGATCTCGAGCCTGCAAATGGGGCGTATCACGTGGAGAACCTTGCCCGTAAAACTTTTGTGATGTTTCCTGCCTCCTGGAAATTTCTTCACATTAAGTAAAATAGCAGTATAGGTCACATTCAACTCGTGGCAAATCTCACTGTGGCTGTGACTAGATTATGATCTGCAAAACATCTGGTCACACGTAATATCATCTGAATGTGTTCGCTATGTCGCCCTCCAACCCTAAAATTTCAACGATGTATGCCAAATTCTAACAGCATTTAGTTAGAACGCTAGAATCAACAAGTGACACGAAGGTTAATCAACAGCTGTTATTTCCACGCCAGTAGAGGAGGTAAAAAAACTTGTTGCAAAAAGTACCTCCTACCACAGACAATAAGGTGGCTTGCGGAGTATAGAGGTAGAACCCAGCTCGAATGACCAACTTTCAAAGGTTGTTTAGGGACACTTTCTGATTATTTTTATGTAAGGAACCGATGATCTCTTGTATTCCTTTACAGAGTAATTGCATTTCGTTTGATTTCTTACTCCAGTTTATTTTTTAATCGGTATTGCACTGAAAATACTTGCGCAATACTGCAAATCTCAATGTTGTGTGTATTATTTTGAAACAATCTTGTTACATTCACTCATGATATTTGCAATTGACAAAAGTAACATATAATTTACGCTCCTCCCTCTAGCATTCATTCAGTATTGCTTAGTTCTGTCTCAGGTTTGCTTTTTCAGCAATGTAAACCATGCGCTATCAAAGTTATACAGCAGTAGGGTAGGCTTACCCAACATGCACCTCGTGTTCACTGAATGTAATGGGAGAATGCCACAATGACGCTATGCTGAGCTGTTCCCGCAGTGACTGCAAAAAAATGGTTCAAATGGCTCTGACCACTATGGGATTTAACTGCTGAGGTCATCAGTCCCCTAGAACTTAGAACTACTTAAACCTAACTAACCTAAGGACATCACACACATCCATGCCCGAGGCAGGATTCGAACCTGCTACCGTAGCGGTCACGCGGTTCCAGACTGTAGCGCTTAGAACCGCTCGGCCACTTCGGCCGACGCAGTGACTGTAACCACATCACTGTACTACCGGATTTGTTGGTTGTGGGGTTAACTTATGTTACTGGTGTTATACATTTTGATGACTGCATAAACAGGAAGACTACATGTGTTCTGATGCACCTAATAAAAACCTTTAAATTTCTTGCAATTTTTGACACCGCCAGCCAAAACTTTTATCTATGACACCATCGTTTTGACGCCACAGACCACGCCTCTTTTTCAAAGACAGCATGAAAATGGTGAATGGCAGGAAATTTTAAAATCAAGTATGGCGGATAAGAGCGAGCGCGCGCGCGCACACACACACACACACACACACACGCGCACACACACACACACACACACACACAAACGAATGAACAAGACAGTTACAGGCAACGGACATTCACAAAACTCCATGATTTCTTCGTAAGTCGCTAGAGTCACTAGATCGTGGATCATGTCGGTCGTTCAAAAGAACTTTGTGCATTTAAGTATTTAAACATGTTTCCCCTTAAGAATTCTGTGAAATTTCTCCATAATTGTGATTTTCAAAGCAGAAGAAACGAAGATATATAAACTTTCCCAAAAATGCATCAACTTGCCCCAAAACTGCATCAGTTTACCCTGAAAATATATTAGCCTGCCTTGAAAATGTATCAGCTTGCCCTAGAAAAGCATCAGGTTGGCCCAAAAATACATAAACTTCCCCACCAAAGCTGTATCTTCTCACTCCCAAAAATATATCAACTTGCCCTGAAAATGTGGCAGCTCGCCCCCTGAAAGTGTGTCAACTTTCACTGGAAATGAGTGAAATACGAATATCACAGATTATATTACATGCTTGTGGTGGCAGTTTTAATATATCACAGAATATACACATTTTTCAGTAATAGATAGTTTTTGCCATCTATTTTGCATCATGAATAACCCCTGGAGCACGAAACTGTGCTTCATCAAGAGAGATCTCAGTGATTTCAAAAAATTCAATATAACCCCTGTATGAGCCGCTGTTCTCTCGATCTAGTTTTAAATTTAGTAACAATGTTTCTTGACCAAGCATTCACTGCAGATAAGGCGTACTGTCTTCTGTCAGTTCCAGTTTAATAATACTTACGGTCAGTAAATACTCACTTCAAAGTTATCAGATCTGACCTGAAGCTCAACAACCCATGAGTGTCCAAGTGCCAGCGATTCATTTTCTCTTACTCATCTTCAGAGAGTCTAATATTTTGTGGCTCTCTACCAATGTAATGAAAATAATTGCACAATCATTCCTTGACAAAACTAGACAACATTATTTTCAAAGTAGGCAACATTTCTTCCCGGCATGAATATACAATATATATTAAAGCAATAGGCAATGGTCAGTTTTTCACACCCTGCATAATTCGCTTATTCACTGAACAAGAGCTGTTGTTCATTCTCTAATAACAAAGCTCATCATACATCTTGCATAAAACACCAACCTGTTTTCTTGTAAGTTACATAAGCAAAGTTAAACTTTGAACAAATTATTAATACTTTGCATCGTATCCCAAAATCCGGATTATTTGTGAACTTTCTATGTATTGCAGAAATGCAAACAAAAAGAATATGGGAATAACTGTTGATGAAATTACTAAACAACCTGAGTATGTATGAATTTTAACCAAACAGTCTTCACCAATAGCAGAAAATTATAGTGAAGAAGAAATTTATTCATTGTTATTGCTTCAAAGACAATAGATGTAGAGGCGCAATGTGAGCCTGGTGCTCTACAAAGAAATTCTCAACAGGAAATTGTACACTTTTCCTAGATTTTCCCAGAGAAATTGCAAAAACACATTACGTTGCTTTTAAGTATTTGAGGCCTTGTAACTATTTGTAACGCTGTTGCTTCCTGAATACCAGATTCAGTGCATTGTAATTTTCCGTCACTGAGGCTGTTAGTGAAGCATAGTGTGATTTGTAGCTCCTGTAAGTGGTACGGACGATAATTTGCTGCGAAATTCTGAGAGAGAGGAAATCGATGTATCTTGTAGTCTTGTAGCAACGCTATACTCATATAAGGCGCAAATGCAGTAGATATTGCACAATCAAAGACTGCATTTTGCGAACTACAGTGTTGTGTGTTGGTAGCCATGTTTCTAAACGGTGATTACATCTTACGTACACACACAGGGAGTATCATAATTAATTGCGAAAAACATTTTTAGTGAACACGTGTGTGCAAGCAAGCAGTTTCCGAGATGGGTAAAAAAAAAAAAAAAAAAAAAAGAATACTGCGTCATGTTTAAAAGTATCCATACAATCTGAATTTTGAGTAAGTTCACGCTATGTTCAAAAGTTTTTCAAGCAAGTTGTTAGGTGTTTTAATTATGACCTAGTATTTATCATAATACACAATTATACTACGGATGTTTGTTAATTATATAACTGACGCTTAATAAAATAAAGCTTGATTTCTCTGTAGACCATTTTGGATAATACTAGGCAGCTGATGCTTTTTTTCGCCATCACTTGGCACATTATGACACACACATGCCAACTAGGCATCAGTAGGTGTGGACTCACTGACAGAGCGATTTTCTTGTTCCAAAAACTCTTGTCTTGCTGAATCAAATCGGCGTAATATGACACACATACCAATTAGGCGTCGACAAACCTGAATTCGTTGACAAAGCGTTTTACTTATTGGAACATGCACTTAACTTGTCCTCACTTTTCGAGTAGATGAAATATGAAATATATCAGTTTTCATGCATACACATCAGCAACTACTTATTCGGCTGGAAGGGGGCTTATACAAATGGGAGCAGTCATCCTGGCGAATTGTTGATGTTAAAACATCTTAGCTGTCGTGAAACTTCATGATAGATTAAAATGTGTGCTGGACTGAGACTCGAACTCGAGACCTTTTCCTTTCGCGAGCGAGTGCTCTACCGATGGTAGAGCACCTGAAGTACCGACGGTAGAGTACTTGCCCACGAAAGGCAAAGATCTCGACTTAGAGTCTCGGTCCGGCACGCAATTTTAATCTGCCACTAAGTTTCATACCAGTGCACACTCTGCTGTAGATTGAAAATTTCATTCTGGAATCATAATTGTCGTTCAACATTTCTTGAACATGCACACAACCCTCCATAAACTGTAAGTCTAAAGCACACATGCATACACACGCACGCACACACACACAAACACACACACACACACACACACACACACACACACACACACTATACGACGCTACGGACTATAAGACGCCCCTCAGTTTTTACGAAACTTTCTTGAAAATAACATTTTTCCGTTTTTATTAATAGATTGCAAAGCCGGACTAAAAAGAATATTCTTGGTTGATAAAACAGAACTGACCGTTAAAATCCTCGAAAATCGTCATCTGAACTTTCTTCTTCTTCATTTTCTTCTTCCTCTTCGTCGTCATCGTTGTCCCCTTCATATATAGCATGACCTTAACTGCCATCGAGAGCAGTTCTTCAAAGATTTAAAATTGATTCATTCTAGACCACGACTGTTTTATCCACTGACACACTTGTTTGATTGTAGTGTAGATCGTTTTAAGGCTCCTTTCGGCGCGAATTAATATTGGGTTTCATTCATCGTCCATTTGTTACATTCCTCTCTGATATACACTTTAAATGTTTTATTTATCGAGACATCAAGAGGCTGCAGTTGTGAAGTAAGTCTTCCCGGAATGACAGCAAGCTCTAGATTTCCCTGTCTCAATTTCTCTTTCGCAGAATTTATCAGATGACTACTAAAGTGCAACAAGAAGAGAATTCTTCTTCAATAAGGCGCTTTCCCTTTTCTTCCACACTTTGTTAATCCATAATTTCATACCAGCCTCGTCCATCCAACCCTTGTCATGTGAACAACAACAGCTGGCGGTATTTCAGAAGGTTTTAGTAGTGTTTTGCGCTTGAAAGCGATCGTTGGATTAAGTTTAGTACCGTCAGCACAACATGAAAGGACAACAGTGTAGTGCATTTTTTCATGTCAATTTGTTTTTATAGGTAGAGTTTAGCATCTTTCATGGTAACAGTTCTGTTAGTCGGCACATCAAATGTCAGAGGAATTTCGTCCATATTCGCTATTTGGTTTAGTTCCGCACTGAATAATAAAGCGATGGAATGACAATATTTTCTCTTCGTACTCTTGTGGCAGTTTGTGAGATATTTTGGTTTTGGTTTGCACGCTAGTCCATGACGCTCCATAAACCTGTAGCACCAATCACGCTCCAAGTCTGTTAACTTCCGCTGTGGCGCTATCCAACGAGAGTGACTTTAATAATTTTCCAAGGCCATTTCGAAGGTGTCCTTGAATCAGTTTCAGTACGTCATCTTCTAGTTTTGGCTATTTTGTATTTAGTACTCTGTGTGCACATTTAATCTTCCTCATTTTTTTTTCAGTTCTTCTTTCTCTAGCGCGCCAAGCGCGAATATTTTTTGTCTGTTGGTGGAGGGCCGAGGTGCCGCCTAGTTGCTCTTTTTCCATGTTCTTCTGCATGTACTGTTACTTTCAATTTAAAGTCTGCATAATAAGAATACTTTTTATCTTTTTACGTTATAAAAGTAGTTACTAACAAAAATTTTGTACTGTTACCAATAACACAAATCACTTTCAATTCAAGTTTACTGACACCGTAGACTGCAATGATGCATAGGCTAGACACTGTTCTGGGTTTACGTTGACGGGGCGGGAGGGAAACAGTGTTAGCAAGCTTGTGAATCTACGGAACTCGCGTTCGTCCTATCGGCGCACTTCTGCTGTCATTTGAATCCAATGTTGCCAAATAGAGACAGGTTTCTCGCGGCATCGAATTTTAAGACTGGTGGGAATTTTAAATGAAACACTGGACATTTTTATATTAATTTCGAGTATGAGACGAACCTGAATTTTAGAGGCAATTTTTTGAAGATAAAAGTGCGTCCTGTGATATCGTTTCACCTACTGATTACTTGCTTTAACTCAGGAATGCTTTTTTGTGTGTTCATTGTTTCAGAATCTGCACCAGCTGTTGTCTGTAGTTCCAGATTGGAATAGCTGCTGATGAACTGCAGTGGCTGTCAACAAAATACTCGTTTGTGAGAAAAATTCGACACATGCGGCAAATCTTCAAACACATTTAAATGCGTCATACATATTTCATCTTCCACCTTATTCTTCATTGTTTCAAGTTATGCACATCGTCCCTAAACCCTCTTCTAATGTTTTCTTTTGTCTTGCAGGGATTTGTTGTTTATATTTCTGCCTACTCAGACCTTCCCGTATCTATGAAGACAACTACGTTGTCTGTAATAATTCATGATTTCTCACATTCAATACTGCAGAACCTTCAAGCAGCTGGAGAGAAAAGGGACTGTCAAAAATATAGGAACATGATCGGGCAGCGGAGAATCTGCAGCATGTGCAGGACTGCAGAGGCTGTTACTCAGTCAACGAGAATAAAAGAAGAAGACCGTGGACAGAGAACTCTCTCAGTAAGCAGAGATCGTGAATATCGTCTTTGGCGACTCTGACGCTAGCCAAGTAGTTCTATTTTATTAGCTATGGGAGTACTGGCACAAAGTCGCATTAAATTAGATATTTGTGAAGGGGTTGCTATTGACTTTGCACTTAGAAGTCGAATACGTACAATTATGATAGCTAATAGGTTTGGATTTATGGAGCCTAGACGTTTGTTGGATGCCTGTTTAGGATTTCTGAGAACAGAGCTCGTAAATTAACCAACCTCTTAAAATCAGGTTTTCACTAGTCTGCAACTTTTTCTTGGCTAAGTCAGGTGAAGTAAAACAAATGCACCTCAACGAGAAGAGTCTGAGTTTCAAGCCATCCAAAGTTAGTGGTGACTGGTAATCGACAAATGTTATTGATAGGTTGTAAAAGAAACTTGAGACTTTTCAAGAGAGAGATTCCAGTTTGACGTTGTCAGCAACAATCGATCTGCATGTTAATGTTATGAAAATGCGCATTTTATGCAGTACTACTCGCAAAACATAGACAAATGTAATGTATTGCGAATACATAGAAAGAAGGATCCTTTATTGTATGATTACATGATAGCGGAACAAACACTGGTAGCAGTTACTTCTGTAAAATATCTGGGAGTATGCGTGCGGAACGATTTGAAGTGGAATGATCATATAAAATTAATTGTTGGTAAGGCGGGTACCATGTTGAGATTCATTGGGAGAGTCCTTAGAAAATGTAGTCCATCAACAAAGGAGGTGGCTTACAAAACACTCGTTCGACCTATACTTGAGTATTGCTCATCAGTGTGGGATCCGTACCAGATCGGGTTGACGGAGGAGATAGAGAAGATCCAAAGAAGAGCGGCGAGTTTCGTCACAGGGTTATTTGGTAACCGTGATAGCGTTACGGAGATGTTTAGCAATCTCAAGTGGCAGACTCTGCAAGAGAGGCGCTCT
This sequence comes from Schistocerca cancellata, assembly GCF_023864275.1. Classification (NCBI taxonomy): domain Eukaryota; kingdom Metazoa; phylum Arthropoda; class Insecta; order Orthoptera; family Acrididae; genus Schistocerca; species Schistocerca cancellata. Next base: position 98,518,307 of record NC_064629.1, on the reverse strand, counting down.
GCATCGCGGTGTAGCTTGCTCGCCAGGTTTCAAGAGGGTGCGTTTCTGGATGAGATATCGAATATATTGCTTCCCCCTTACTTATACCTCCCGGGGAGATCACGAATGTAAAATTAGAGAGATTCGAGCGCGCACGGAGGCTTTCAGTCAGTCGTTCTTCCCGCGAACCATACGCGACTGGAACAGAAAAGGGAGGTAATGACAGTGGCACGTAAAGTGCCCTCCGCCACACACCGTTGGGTGGCTTGCGGAGTATAAATGTAGATGGAGATGTAGATGTAGAAGTGAGAGCAGATAAACATGCAGTAATAAATGTTGAGTCAAAGGACAATCCTTGCTTCAGGTGTACATTCTTTGCTCGATTTTATTCTCTAAAGAAGCAAATACAACATGAACACAAATTAAACAGTGCTAACATACTATTTCCTGCAGGGATCAAGCATTTTCACATTTTCAGAAAACAGAACGTAACATCTCTGTAAACGTCTACGGCATCCAGTATTCGTATTATGGATGGCTGAATGTGAAAGACAAGAAAGATGAGGAAGAATTTCCTGATATACCTCTACACACCACAAAATAACATGACAAGGAACGCGAATCTACCGATGTTGTAGACCGCTAATACAGTTCCATGCCATTTTTATTGAATTAAAAATCACGTCGTTGACTGCGCACAGTTTAAGCCCAAAGCAAGCAATGGGTTCCGAAATTTGACTCGTATGACAAACAACGAAAGTTACCATTTGTCATTTATGCAGAGATAGGAAGGTTACTGAATCGCATTCTACTTATATTGCTTGACGAAAATATTTTACTGTACCGAGGCAGAGACTGGAGGAAAAAGCATTTCGAACATCAGAAATTTGTCAGAGCTGCAAGGAACGCTTCAGGAAACCAGATGTGGAATACGGAGATCATAGCCATTTTACAGGTATGTTTCGTGGAACTACACATTATAACTGCATTTTAAACTACAGACTTAATTTTTACCATAATCTAGCGAATTATGATGCAAATTTCATAACCTCAAGCCACTGTTGAGAGGTGGAATAACCATCTAAAACATACCCAGGCCATGATTCTCTTACTGCGACGAATGTGAAAAATTATAAAACATTCACTAAATATATCGCAGTGGGATATTGTAGTGAGATAGAATTTCGGTTTGTAGATTCCTTCAAATTTCTAACGTGCTGTCTGCAAAAATATGTCTCGTACTCGTATTTAAAGTCTAAGGAGTTGAAAATAACACGAAAGTATTTCCCCAGCAGCGAGATGTTTAATTTGATAAAAGAGAAAAGTGTTTCCTTACTGGCATATCACTAATGAACCCATTTTGTTGGAAAACAGTTACCGCCAAGTGAAGCGTTCAAAGGTTGATGAGTGGTGAAACAGAAATCAAAGAAATGGATTATCAAAGGGCATGCAAAGTCTAGAGTTTATCTGGAAGCAAGACATAGGAGATATGCTTCGACTTATATTTGAAAGCTGATGTATTGCGTTTGGCCGGCGTATTTGAAAACTTCCATGCAATCTGTCGTGAAACATACGAAATAGATCAAGCCCTTCATGTAACTGCATGTGGGTTGGCATGGAATGTGCAGCTGAAAACTACCAACCTAAAATTGCAACTTATTACCGGCATACAACATTTAAAATTTGTTGACCATTGTGTCAGTGATGGTATTGTTTACTGCTCCTATAGACATACAGTTGCAAACAATAAGTTCTTTGCTGTTTGTGATGAAAATAGGGACATACCTCGACCTTAGCGGTCTTTATAACCGGGCCATGTTGCAATGTGTTACCACTCCGGCATTCTGCACAGATGTCTAAGGTATTGAAGAAATGAACATACCAGCTGATTCACAGATAATATTTTATCGAGGTGACATTCTACAGCCGTCAAATATTTAAAGAACCGCATTGTTAGTCATCAGTCGTAGAAATAAACCTGGAATAAAAGTACATTTGTATAGCTGATGGTAAAAAAAAATACAATTCCTTAAGTATCTGATGGTTGTAGGAGGTCATTTCACCAAAGTGTTAACTACACTCCTGGAAATTGAAATAAGAACACCGTGAATTCATTGTCCCAGGAAGGGGAAACTTTATTGACACATTCCTGGGGTCAGATACATCACATGATCACACTGACAGAACCACAGGCACATAGACACAGGCAACAGAGCATGCACAATGTCGGCACTAGTACAGTGTATATCCACCTTTCGCAGCAATGCAGGCTGCTATTCTCCCATGGAGACGATCGTACAGATGCTGGATGTAGTCCTGTGGAACGGCTTGCCATGCCATTTCCACCTGGCGCCTCAGTTGGACCAGCGTTCGTGCTGGACGTGCAGACCGCGTGAGACGACGCTTCATCCAGTCCCAAACATGCTCAATGGGGGACAGATCCGGAGATCTTGCTGGCCAGGGTAGTTGACTTACACCTTCTAGAGCACGTTGGGTGGCACGGGATACATGCGGACGTGCATTGTCCTGTTGGAACAGCAAGTTCCCTTACCGGTCTAGGAATGGTAGAACGATGGGTTCGATGACGGTTTGGATGTACCGTGCACTATTCAGTGTCCCCTCGACGATCACCAGTGGTGTACGGCCAGTGTAGGAGATCGCTCCCCACACCATGATGCCGGGTGTTGGCCCTGTATGCCTCGGTCGTATGCAGTCCTGATTGTGGCGCTCACCTGCACGGCGCCAAACACGCATACGACCATCATTGGCACCAAGGCAGAAGCGACTCTCATCGCTGAGTCGACACGTCTCCATTCGTCCCTCCATTCACGCCTGTCGCGACACCACTGGAGGCGGGCTGCACGATGTTGGGGCGTGAGCGGAAGACGGCCTAACGGTGTGCGGGACCGTAGCCCAGCTTCATGGAGACGGTTGCGAATGGTCCTCGCCGATACCCCAGGAGCAACAGTGTCCCTAATTTGCTGGGAAGTGGCGGTGCGGTCCCCTACGGCACTGCGTAGGATCCTACGGTCTTGGCGTGCATCCGTGCGTCGCTGCGGTCCGGTCCCAGGTCGACGGGCACGTGCACCTGCCGCCGACCACTGGCGACAACATCGATGTACTGTGGAGACCTCACGCCCCACGTGTTGAGCAATTCGGCGGTACGTCCACCCGGCCTCCCGCATGCCCACTATACGCCCTCGCTCAAAGTCCGTCAACTGCACATACGGTTCACGTCCACGCTGTCGCGGCATGCTACCAGTGTTAAAGACTGCGATGGAGCTCCGTATGCCACGGCAAACTGGCTGACACTGACGGCGGCGGTGCACAAATGCTGCGCAGCTAGCGCCATTCGACGGCCAACACCGCGGTTCCTGGTGTGTCCGCTGTGCCGTGCGTGTGATCATTGCTTGTACAGCCCTCTCGCAGTGTCCGGAGCAAGTATGGTGGGTCTGACACACCGGTGTCAATGTGTTCTTTTTTCCATTTCCAGGAGTGTACTATGCCTAATCCATCACGTAAGGTTATTCTCCAAAATCAGCCCTGTAAGCTCAGATTAAAGTTATTTGCTCAAAAAAAAAAAAATGTTCAGATGTGTGTGAATTCCTGAGGGACCAAACGGCTGCGACCATCGGTTCCTAGACTTACAAACTATTTAAACCAAGAAATGCGAAGAACACATCCGTGCCCGAGAGAAGACTCGAACCTCTGGTGGGAGGGACCGCTTAGTCGGTGTCATGGCGCCTCTAATCTCGCGGCCACTCACTGTGGCGTTATTTGTTGTTCATAATATTAACATCATAATTTTTCACCTTTCGTTGATACTCTTCCTGTGATGATAGTCTGAAAGACCGAAACGATTAGAGAATAAAGGTTTATTTGTACACCAGATGGTTAGAAATGCACTTCCTTGAGGATTCAGGGTAAATTATAAGTATCCGGAAAGTTTTGTGAACTTCACTCTTATCTGCCATTATGCTCAGAGAAAACTGTACTACAACCTAGTACCCAAGAAGCACAATAGTACATTATACAGTAAGAAAAAGTATGTGATACACTACTGAAAAGCCGGCCGCGGTGGCCGAGCGGTTCTAGGCGCTTCAGTCCGGAACAACGCTGCTGCTACGGTCGCAGGCTCGAATCGTACCACGGACATGGATGCGTGTGATGTCCTTAGGTTAGTTAGGTTTAATGAGTTCTAAGTCTAGGGGACTGATGACCTCAGATGCTAAGTCGCATAGAGCTTACAGCCATTTGAACCATTTGAACCCTAAACTTCTCTCAATAAACCGAATTTGACCATTCGCCTTGTCTAACACAATCCTCACATTCTCGTTCCATTTAACGTCGCTTCGCAACGTAAAGTCCAGACTGGGTCAAGAAGAACACTACCACTGCTGTATCCAAACATTACGAGTTTGTTTTTTCTACTCATCCGCGCTAACTTCCATATTTCTACATTAAGAGACAGCTGGCATTCATAAAACCAACTAGAAATCTTCTCTAGGTCATCTTGTATCAAATTATAGTCATTTATCTTCGAAACCATCCTGTACACTTGAGTATCATCAGCGACCATGGCAGATAGCTGCCTACTCCTTCTGCCAGACCATTTGTGTACACAGCAAATAGCTTCCCCAGTGCACTTCTGATGCTACTCCTGTCTTCGATGAACACTCGCCGTCAAGGACAACATACTGGGTTCTATTACTTAAGCAGTTTTCGAGCCAGAGCCATATCTAGGAGGCTATTCCTTAAGCACTTATCACCGTTAACAGTCTGCAGTGGAGTACCGTGCGAATGCTTTTGGGAAATCTAGAAATATGAGACCTGGCTGTTGCCCTTCATCCATAGTTCACAGTATATCGTGTGAGAAAAGGGCAGGCTGGGTTCCACACGAAATATGCTTTCTAAAGCAGTGCTGATTCATGGATATGAGCTCTTCAGTCTCTAGTACAGTTATTATATTCGAACTCAGACAAGGCGTGACAAGCAGTGACAATTGTCTCCAGTCTGTGTCACTGCTCTGACGCCGTGTTACATTACTGCTACACCACTCCAAACAGACAAGTGTGACAGTCTGCTTCGATACACCAAAAATCTCACATTCATGGCATTGTCATTGATAAGTCGTGAAAATCGTCTCCAGTCTCTGTCGGTTAGGATAGTTTTACAACCACTGTTCTGATGCCGTGTTACGCGGCTGCTAATTATTTACCACTCCAAACAGATACGTTGGACAGTCTGCTTTGACACACCAAAAATCTCACATTCATGGTGTTGTCACAGGCAATTCCTAACACGACAGCATCTGGTCACGTCTCCCCGCCGACCAGTCTTACTGCACTGATACCACACAACCAAGTGGCACATTGAAACAACTTCAGCGCCATGACTGACGTCATCGGAGGTGGTCACACTTGCTGACACTCGTATACCACCTACAGTGCTCCGAAGTGGAATGATTTATCTTCCACGGGAGTAAGTAATATTTTGTCTGTTGAGATTATTTGAATGATCACTAACCACGGCAATATGCAGAGATAGCACTGCCTGTGGCACAACAATCTCAAATTAAATTTATTTGAAATATGAACGTTCGAAGGTCTTTCTTTTCGCTGAGATTGTGAAAGTAAACTAACATTGTGCGCTTCCTCATACAAAATTATATAACGCAGAAAGAAAACTAGGTTGGTATTTGCCCTTTTGAACATGAAAACGTCCAATGGAACAGAAGGTAAGGCGCGTGTGCATGCACGCATTGACACCCGCCTGTAGACGCCGATAAGGCTTTGTGGTCCCGTGTCTGGAATGAGAATGATGCAACGTGTGCAGAAGACGGCAAACACTCGCAGTTAATCGGCTAGTCTCTGCACAGAAGCAGTGGGCTCTTCGGCATCGTTATTAACTATCCCATCGGCGCATGTAGAATGCCTAAGAGCATGAGCTAAACGTCCTTTCAGTGGTGTATATCGTTCATAATTTATATCTTCTCCCATGTGACCGAAAATCATTCTACACTATTCTCAAAACTGCCTTGAATAGAAGGCACAAATGAAACAGCTTAGAATGACTGGAGTGAGATGACGTTGTCAAAATATTTTCTAATATTTTTAATTGCAAATAAATAGCTTCAGATTAGAAAAACAGTGTTTATTTTCTTCAACGGACCTTCGTTTTCGGGACTGCCAGTTAAAACATTTACAATAAAACCAAGTGAGCAATATCCTGGAAGGATACTGGGCCATAGGAAGATACTGTTCTTAACATTAACGCCTACACAATCATATGTCACAAATTAGGTAAATGCGAAAATATAATAGGTTAGACCAATAATTACTAGAGTCACTAGGAACTAGTTTGTTATTAACACGGTATAATATTTTCTTTTGTCATGTATGCAGTCGTTGGATGTCCTCTTGAGAGATATCGTATCAAATTTTGTCCTATTGGTGCATTAGATCTTCAAAATCCCGAGATGGTTGGAAGGCCCTTCCTGTATTGCTCCAAACGTTCTCAACATGGGAGAGATTCGGCGACTTTGCTGACCATGGTATGATATGGTAAGTACAAAGGCAAACAGTACGAACTCTCGTCGTGCGTAGCCGGGCATTATCTTGTTGAAATGTAAGCACAGAGTTCCTCACTTAGGCCCCTGAGTCAGAAGGGCATCGTTACATAACACTATTGAGATGTCACAAAAGACTCATTGAGGATTTATTGATTATCCCACTGGTTTTGTAGGAACAGAAAGATGAGAAATAGGTACCCACTGTACGCAAATGTCTATTATATTAATTCGCATCTCTGCCTGGAGAACCTGCTAATCCATGAGGCGCAAGTACCAAAAAAGTGAAGTAAAACTGCGTAGTTATGTTGTGTAAGAAAGTTAGAGGACCATTCTCTTATCGGTATACAAACTGCACGCCCGAAAGTGATACATGTAGATCATCAGTGGAGAGTATATATCATGGAGAATTGGCGTTGTTTAAAACGGGAGCGTTCCATAAACGTCAACTGTCTAGCGGCTGATGCCGTCAAAAGCAATATCAACCAAGATGCGAATATGATACCCATATGATAATTTATACTACCCAGAATTTCTTACCTAAATCACAACTATTTTACTCTGCACTCATGGTACCATGAGTCCCTTATATTGGCTACCGCTAGAATAAGAATATTTTACCCTGCGTACTTTGAAACTGTTACGAAATGCACAAGGTAAAACTGTTAATTAGTGGATCGTAAATGTTTGTGGTCTCTTAATTAAAAATGGAAATTATAAGAAAGCAAACAGCCTTAAAGAAGAGATCTAATCACTGTCAAGTACTATTTCTCTATAAAGGATGGCTGTAATCGTCTGTTCACTCAGTTTTATCGTAAAAATTTCAACTCTGGCAATGGGTTTGCTTTTAAAGGACTATGGATCCAAGGGATGTATTCCCTCACCCCTAGCGGCTGTTGAGTAGACAAGCTGACACAATATTATCGATGTTATTTATATTTGTCTTACCTAATTTATTGGCCTGTTTTTAACTCATGTGGTTTCTGTATCACCAAGCACTTTGATGTAACACCTGTGCAAATGTTTTATTCATTATCTATGTGAATTTATATTAATTTAATGAATCTATATATGTAACTTTGAAAACAATATTCTGTAAAAGACGGAACGTGTTAAAACATCACTTGTAATATTGGTTCACAGGTAGGGCAAGAAGGTTTGTCATCATGTAAAAGCTGGAGGTAAGTCCCTCCGCAACGAAATCCGCCTGGCGGGAATGGAAACAGGTTTCGTGGTCGAACTGCATGGTTTCCATGCGACGGAGTTCGTGGAAGTAAGTGACAGTTGGTGGCTAGTAGGCAAAGTGTTTGTATCTTGAGAACTGCACACGGCAAGAAGAACAGCAGGATTATATAACATAGTCTTGGATATGGAAGTAATTTGGCTCATTATTCATGGCTTTGGTAAGCTCTGTATTACGAAAATCCAACAATAATAAGATAATTTTCAGAGACTGTTTCACAGCAATGGACATGGATAATTTTACCGCCTTGTCCGAATAGACACGAGAGATCGACACTGCAACCAGCTTCGTCTCAAATGATCAGCTGAGTACTGTTTGTCTGCAATGGCCAGTTATACGGTTTCTTTTTCAGTAACAAGTATGTGTTCTTTAAATTTTATGTTGAGAACCCATATTTTATCGTTACTCATTTACCTAGACAAGGTCGTATCCTAAGTGCTACGTTATTTACAAATATCCTGTAACTGAGCTGAAAAGTATTTCACTAAGCTTTCACTATAGTTAGAAATTTTGCGGAGTAGTTAATTTCATAAATATTCAGTGAGGCTAAGTTTTGAAATACTCCATTTATTTTTCATAAAATGACAGTTAAAGTTTCACCAATATACAGTTTCCAATAAAAGATGTAAAGCATTTAGGTTAAAGATTAGTCTTACTGAGATCTTAATATAGTTTTACAGTCTCCTGCAAAAACCGAGATGATTTATGATAGTCACTGGCTAGTAGAGTGTGAGGGGATAGTGTAACGATTAATTATTGTGCAGGCTTGGAAGTAACGGTATACTAATTATTGAGGAAGATTTAAATTTCATATTACAACTATAACATTAATGAAGTACACTTGTCAGTTTCTAACAGCTGTTCTATGTAATTACCAGCTGACTAGAACTATTCAAACTATACTAGATCCAGATATCACATATCCCGTTTAAGCTAAGCAGTGTGAGGAAGTGAATGCTCCTTAAACATAGCACCAAAGTAGCAACGCCAGAAGATAGTAAGAATTTTCAGAACGACCTGCAGAGAACTGATGAATGGAGCAGGCTCTGGCAGTTGACCCTGAACGTAAATAAATGTAAAATACTGGGCATACATAGGAAAAGAGATCCACTACTGTACAGCTACACTATTGATGACAAACAGCTGGAGACAGCGCCTGCCGTAAAATAACTAGGCGTGACTATCCAGAACGACTTTAAGTTGAATGACCACATAAAACAAATAGTGGGAAAAGCAGGTACTAGACTCAGATTCATCAGAAGAATCTTAAGGAAATGTAACTCATCCACGAAAGAAGTGGCTTATCAGGCTTTTATTCGCCCGATTTTTGAGTACTGCTTATCTATCTGGGATGGAGAAGATCCAACGAAGAGCGGCACGTTTCGCTACGGGATCGTTTAGCTGGCGAGAGAGCGTTACGGAGATGCTAAACAGACTCCATTGGCAGATGTGACAAGAGAGGCGTTGTGCATCATGGGGAAATTTTCTATTGAAACTTCGGGACACCACTTTTCAGGAAGAGTCGGACAACATTTTACTTCCCTCCACATACATCTCACGTATTGATGACGAGGATAAAATTCGTGAAATTAGAGCCAGTACAGAGGCTTACTGACATTCATTCTTCCCACGCACTATTCACCAGTGGAACAGGGTTGGAGGGATCAGTGGTACGGAAAGTACCCTCCGCCACATATCACTGGATGGCTTGCGGAGTATATGTAGATTTAGATGTAAGAATGCAAATAACTGTCAGTAATAATTATATAATTATCTGAAAACACTTTCAGAGACAGTATTTTCCATTAATTCAACTGATAAACGAACCTTACACTCAATTTACTAGAGCTCCACCATAACCAAATCTTTTACTTGTAATGATCATTAGTTTGCTGCTTTATTGTACAGGGAATTACGTGCTACTGAGAGGCAGTTGTTGCAAAAGCAGTTAATATACCTTCTGTGTTGTTCATGCCAAATTACTGTTACATTGCTTGCTAAAATGTGCAATTATTTTACATTACATTTGCAAAACAGAATTTCAGTATCAGGCAGTCCCAATAATTAACTTTCCTTGTGATTAGTGTTTGGTACAACTTAGTCTAATTAGGCTGGTGACCGTTTCCTTTTACGTAATTACGTTTTACTTTATTGCTAATAGAAAATTGGTTCGATTCCTATTTGTTCTGTTGCTGTTTCCTTTCGACAGAAACAAAACTAGTCCAATACTTTAAACATTATACGCACGATTACGATCAAGTTAAAATCCTTTCGAATGAGTAACATTATCGGTGTACTGCTAAATCGGAAGTAGCCGGTACTGTTATAAGGCATAAGTTCTCCCTGGTGCTAGATGGATAGTTTGCCATTCAGCCACTTCCCGTCGTGTGTAGACTGGTAGGAGTATTTGCCTATGCTTTGCAAACAGTACCTGTTGTGTGTTTCTACATTTGTTGTATGTCAGAGACTTCTTCTCGCTGCCTCCACAGCAGTCATCTCCCCACCTCTACAGCGGTCGTCTCGCTATCTCCACATCCGTGACCGTCGCCGACACTTTCACCTGTTGTTTTTTATCGCTACCATATAAGCCTGGACGTCGTGGTTGTCATCTCCATCACCTCGGCGATAATTCGTCGCTAGTAATCGTCATCTACTAACTGTGACCTTGTCCCCTTATCCCACTTGGACACTCCTACCACATCCATCATCTTTACTACCCCATCCCCCGCTCACAGTGTCACTATGTGATGCACTACCTCCAATCCACCATCTTATATCCACCCTACACGTCATAAAATCTCATTCTCGTATGCAACCAATTCCTTCGACTACCCTGCCGTTCCCACGGACTCTTCCCAGCCTTCTACCACTTCCTTGGCCTATCCCTCACTTTTAACTTATACCACACCAACCACTTCCCCTTCTTCACCACCAGCAAAGATAACATCTTACTATGCTCCCATGGAAACGCCAGATGTTGCCGTACCCATCACCCAATCAACAAACTGCTGCTCCAATTCGAGCCAAATGGAAGAACCAGCACCACGACGTGTGACACCATCTCCAAGTCCCCAACCTCAGCTCCGTACTAGTACCTCAAAGCAACCACAGAAGAGCCGTAACATAGGCATCACTACCTGTAATATTCCAAAAAACCCCAAACCAGTCCTGGTCCCACCGAACACATGGGCACAAAATAATATATAAATTACAATAATTTTTATATAATATACTTCAATAACTAATTAATCTTACTCACTGGTATGGGGTTTTATCATTGTTTTCTTGGAACTGCGTGCCGCAGGATACGAGGGGCCCTCTATTGGTCACGTTCCTCCAACCACTTCTCACGTAGGCGCCGTTCTGGCGTTATCGCCAAGAGAGGGCGCTGATTATGTGCGGCAGTCTGTTTTCATTCGTTGGGCTTTTTTAGCTATTTGTTTTGTAATTTTTGTATTATTCTGTGTATTCGGTAAGCTGTTTATTATTTGTGTCATTATCTATAACATCGCCACTTGAGCGTATGTCAGTTACTATCTCTTAACTTTTTCCTTTTTAACAACCTAACTTTTGTCGTGTGTTATTTCATTATTTTTTGTTACTGTAATGCTTTTTATTACTTTAATGCCACCGTATAAGCCCTTTACCGACTTTACTGATAGTATCCCCCTTTATTTTACATCGTACAACTATCGTTGAAGAATATATGTGCGCCTAGAGTAGTGAAAACTGGCGAGCTTGCAACACAAACATTTTGTGGCTACTGTACGGCAGTTTGTTTTGAACAGTAGTACTGTGGACAAGATGACTCTTGTGTGCAGTATTATTTATATATGTTTGACGACGCTGGCGCTGATTTTTTGTTTAGCATTTGACGCTGCCACTATAGCTCCAATATATTAGGATATGATTTTATAAAACAGGTATAACTCATCGTATGTAAAGCGCACAAATGCACATGTATGACAGTAACACTTTTCATCATAGTCTATTTTACTGTTTTAAGCTGTAGACAGTCTGCTACTTGTATTTGTGTTTTTCCCATATTTTGGGATGGTCATTATAGACTGAAACCGGTAGTCTTATCACATAAAAAAATTGTGACCACAGACGTGAAGTAAAGGAAATTTATTCTACTTTCGGGTCACCGTTCAATTCGCGTGTTTAGAAAATGCACAGGGTCACTGTAGCCTGCGGAAGGGCTATCAAGGTGGAGCACAAGAACCTGTCCTCAAATGCTCGTCTAATTACCAACTAATTTAACACGGACAAGAAAACTGATAATACTCGGTGTATCATTACAAGTAGTAGCCAATGGTCTGGGCCAAGACAAACGTGATGAGGGCTGGTCCGTGGTGAATGTGATGACGGGGAAATCTGAGATGACGTCGATGATCCAGGTACAGTGTTGTTGTTGTTGTTGTTCTTGACACTGCAAGACTGAATCCAGACTTACCACAGTTCTGTGCGAAAAAGCAATGAGACATAAATATCTTGTGTGACGATTCCAAAGCAAAAATCATACGCAGGTGTAAATCTTTGTTCTGGCACTTACATAGCCCATAATCCATGCTGGTATCAGTCCATCAGGAGTTCATATCATCATAACTAGGTTCAATGTTTCCCAATGTACTGGCCAGCTCAGGATGGGACTCTGTGACTGCCATCACCATATCATTATCAAGCATGCCTAGAAACAAGAACATATCATATAAGCATTGTATGTAAGTGTAAATTATTATTGTAAAAATATGAGTAACTAATTAGATATTCCATCCTCTATAATTTGAGTCCATCTCCCCGAATGTATATCTGAGACGGGCACCATAGCTAGGGGAAAGAAAAATCTCACCACAATCAGTGTTGACAGCTGGGGCATCGACCCCTACAGATATAGCAGTATCATTAACATTCACACCTAGAAACAATAAGATCTGATAAGCATTGTATGCAAGCATAAATTGTTATTGAAGAAATATGAATTATCACATATGTATCCAGGCATCTATAATCAGAGAGCAGCTCTGCAAGCTTATTAACGAGAATAGGGTCATAACTTGCAGTGGAAAATAATCGTCATGTACATGAGAGCTGGGCACTTAATCTCCCTGATATAACGCTTCATGAACGAATCCCAGTGGTGTGTTCTGGGCGATGTCGATGTTTCTAATAAACACATCAGACAATTGCATAGAAATGTCAGGCTTAAATATTTACACACATATAGCTGCAAAGAGTGAATAGCGTTACATATGTAGATCTGCAGCTGACGAACTGGCCTCAGGTGGAGTAGCGTACTCAGGGGCAATGGAATAAGCTCATCCATACCCATATAGGTTCCATCGTTCAAAATTCCTGCAGAGAAAAAAGCCACCTGTCTCAGGGCCACCAATAATCTCCTTTAGAAGGTCTAATACTTCATTGCCTATCAATGGCAACAAAACGCTGCCATCTGTAACAGTAAAAAGTCGTTAGATCATGGCTATACACAAATAAGCACAGACTCACACCTACATACGTGCATTGTTACCTAATCCAAACTTTGGCGAGGCGGAAGAAATAAATTATAGCCATTAAAATAATGGTAAGGCAGCTATGTTCTGATTGCATTTCATAAAGTAAGTGTAAAATAAATACCGCATAAGACGACAAGTGGCCAGTTGGTTTACAGAAGGGTTATAAATTAGGCAGGTCAAGTGGATGGTTTGTTTATATAAGAAACAAAATAGACAAACTCACCCAGTACCTGCTCAGTCCTCGGAACACCAATAGTGTTCCTAGAAGATAGTTCTTGGGAATGAACAAGGAAATTAATGGTTTATGGTTCGTTGCAAGATGTGTGTGTGTGAAATCTTATGGGACTTAACTTCTAAGGTCATCAGTCCCTAAGCTTACATACTACTTAACCTAAATTATCCTAAGGACAAACACACACACCCATGCCAGAGGGAGGACTCGAACCTCCGCCGGGACCAGCCGCACAGTCCATGACTGTAGCGCCTTAGACCGCGTTGCAAGATGAAATGTTGTTGTGTAAAGATAGAGAAGGAAATTTGATTTGGACAGGCTGTGCTTCTATTTCCACATGTAATTGATTTGGGCTGAAGAGAGCGTTTTAGAAGCATATACGATTGGCTGTTCATGATAAAAATCGCTTATATGAGAAAGAATGGCCCAGCTACTATGGAGGTGCCTAACCGGCCAGGCTAAGGCATTTTGATGGGACATAGGTCACCAAATTCAAAAATGTTATAACTTCTGAAAGACCATAGACACTACTGTGACCATTTACATTTTATACCTTTTTTTACAGATTATTAAGGGGTTCGACGACCTGGAAGGTATTTGGCACAAAATCTGCATAATAGTTAATTTTGTTGAGGTATACGAGTTCGCAAGATGTTGTCGTATTCTAGCTTCATTTAGTGACATATAGTCGATATAACTGACTGTGTTCGAAATGTTTTGAATCAGCTGCTCCAAAAGCTTTGCAAAACTGCTGACGCGCTATCAACTGCGAAATGCAACTTCTTGTACCTTTGTTTTCTTATTGGCAACGTTACGTAGCGCTCTGTACGAAAATCACTGGCTGTGCTGTGTGCAGTCTGTGGCTAGTTTGCATTGTTGTCTGCCATTGTAATGTTGGGCAGCTGGATGTGAACAGCGCGTAGCGTTGCGCAGTTGGAGGTGAGCCGCCAGCAGTGGATGTGGGGAGAGAGATGGCGGAGTTTTGAAATTTGTAATACTGGATATTATGAACTGCTATGTATATTATGATTTTTCAACACTATTAAGGTAAATACATTGTTTGTTCTCTATCAAAATCTTTCATTTGCTAACTATGCCTATCAGTAGTTAGTGCCTTCCGTAGTTTGAATCTTTTATTTAGCTGGCAGTAGAGGCGCTCGCTGTATTGCAGTAGTTCGAGTAACCAAGATTTTTGTGAGGTAAGCGATTTGTGAAACACATAGGTTAATGTTAGTCAGGGCCATTCTTTTGTAGGGATTTCTGAAAGTCAGATTGCGTTGCGCTAAAAATATTGTGTGTCAGTTTAAGCACAGTCGTGTATAAATTTTTCAAAGGGGACGTTTCATATGTCGCCCCTTAGCCGAGGATACCTCACTGGAATCTTCTGATTTTTTCTTGTAGATTTTGTTTATTGCTAGCGCGTAAGTGTAGAGAGAATCTCCTTTATACGAGGGCTGTTCAGAAAGTAAGCTCCGATTGATCGCGAAATGGGAACCACAGTGAAAATTAGAAATGTTTTATTTTTAACAGTTAGCTACACCATCCAGCTACTTCTCTACGTAGTTGCCGTTCTGACTAAGACATTTGTCGTAGCGTTGTACCAACTTTCCAACACCCTCATCATAAAAGACAGCCGCCAGTGCTTTCCGCCAATTCTCTACGCTGGCCTACAGCTCGTTTTCTGTGCCAAAATGTTGTCTTCATAGCCAGCGGTTAATGTGAGCAGAAATGAAACGCAGGGGGAGTCAATTACGGGCTGTATTGTGGGTAGTCAAACATTTCCAATTGAAAACGATGCAGGAGCATCTTCATTGCCCCTTCAGAATGCGGCTGAGAATATTGCCTTGTAGAAGAAACTGCACGACAGTTATGTAATGTTGGCTGTATAGCTTCAGGCGAAATTTCTCACCAGGTCCTCGTACTTGGCGGGAGACACTATTCTCTAGCCAACTTTACGCGATCACTGTGAGCTCAGAAATGAGAGGAGTGACGTGATGCTATCTAGGGTCATACTAGAGACACTGCCCAACACATCTGTGCAAAGCTTTATCGGATTATCATAGTCGTTTCCATTTCGCAATCAATCGGAGCTTACTTTCTGAACAGCCCTCGTAGTTGCAGCCTTTCATTGTTGTACAGTAAAACAGTTGTGGCATGCATGTAGATTTGCACCAAGTATTTCGCAGCTGCGCTTGCAGTTAACTAGATATTATTTTCAGTGCTATGTTAATGTGTTCCCCTTTTTTTGCTCTTCAAATTGTGTTTTTCTGTGTTGTCGTGTGAAATATTGTGACAATAATGGCGTGTGGAAAACGTAATACTAGGCTCCAGAGTAAACTGAGAAATAACAGTGAAGACGAAAGCAGTGTGTTAACGCCACCATGTAATGAATTAACAAGTACTCAAAGTAGTAATTTGGTAACTGTGCATAGGGAAATGGAGCGGGCGTCAAATAATGGTGTAGACAGTGAAACAGGTAGTGAACAGGGAAGCATTATCGATCGATCGGTCGGCAACAGCTCGCTTGAGGAACCCGAAATGACAGGACACAATTACGCAGATACTGTAGATTCAGGTTTTGGGTTCTCACCGTTTTCTCAAATAAGTCAAGACACATTTTCTGCTTTGCCGGTGCAAATTCACTGCCGAAAAGCACTGAGGAACATGTTTCAGACACCAGTGCACTGTTATTACAGATGCAACAAATGGGACAAAGGCTTCAAAAGTTAGACACAATGGAACAAAATCAGAGACAAACACAGCAACAGTTAGACACAATGGAACAAAATCTTCAAAAATTAGACACAATGAACAAAATCAGAGACAAACACAGCAACAGTTAGACACAATGGAACAAAATCTTCAAAAGTTAGACACAATGGAACAAAAGCTTCAAAACTTAGACTCAGTGGAACATAAGCTTGAACAAACACGTGAAGATTTAACTACTGAGTTACATAGCATTGAATCGAAATGTCAAAAAGTCTGTAATGATGTAAAAACACAAATTTGTGAGCATTTTCAACCTATTTTTTCGCGGCATGAAAATGCATTACAGAATCACGAAGCAGCCATAAAAGAACTCCAAACTATCGTTCAAGAAAATCACAACACCTTGCAAGCTAAAATTGACTCAGTTACATCTACCGATTCGGTTACGCAACTTGCAAAAACTCAAGAAAACTTAAAGGACACAGTAGATACGATTTCAACACAAATGGACACTCTGAAACTTGGTTCAGAAAAACACACTGAGGAAATAAGTACACTATCGGAGAAAGTAGCCGAACTTTCGGATCACTTCACTAACTTATCTGCAAAGGTAGATGATGATCTGAATGACACAAGACCTGTAGCCATCACTGACACAGAAGAGTGCGAACAAATTAGGAAATTCAAACAAAATCAGAATCAAATTAATACGCAACACCAAAGAGAAATCCGGGAAGTACAAGATCAGCTGACACAGGTAATACAAGAATTACGTATTTCAGAGGCCACTCGCGCTCCAATATGGGAAGAGGGACATAGAAATACGGAACAGCCACAAAATAATAACTCAGGGCACTTCGGAAATTATGAAAGAAATTGGCAAGGTACACCGAATTTTGAGATGGAACCGCCGACACGACGTAACAATGACCGATATTGTACTCGCCGACACGATGATTTTGACTATAAGTTGTTCATTACTACACGTAAATTCAAAATGTTGAAGAATTCTGCCAACGACATTCATCCACGAGCGTGGCTCCATCAATTCTCTCATTGTTTTCCTCCCAACTGGTCATTGGAGCACAGGTTAGAATTTATGTGTGGCTACTTGGAGAATGAACCAGCTGTAAGAATGCGATCGGTCATTCACGATTGTCACAGTGAAGGAGAATTTTACCATGCGTTCCTCTCAGCATATTGGTCTCAAGCTACACAAGACCGAGTAAAACGTAGCATCATAATGATGAAACATTTCGAACAATCTGAATTTTCCAGTCTTGTGAAATATTTCGAAGACATGTTGCACAAGAATCAGTACCTGTCAAACCCATACAGCCCTTCAGAACTCATCCGCATTTGCTTAATCAAACTGCCTGAACATTTATGACATATTATTTTAGCAGGACGTTGCAAAGACGACATTGAAGCTTTTCAGGGACTGTTACAAGAACTGGAAATTGACACTGACAATCGCGGAACGCGAAAACAGGAGCACAACAATTACAGATCACATCTGTCACAATTCCGTGATGACAGAAATAATATACAACAAGGCTATTCTTTCAAAGTAAATCGTGACCGAAACAGACACCACCCATATGACAACCGTTGGCAGAGTAGTGATAATTACAGGGAAAGATGACCTCTCCGCAGTAATGACTATCACCGAGACAATCAGAGAAACAGACAATTTGGGAACCAAAATAATTATTATCAAGGGAGACAGAATAACTTTAGACACAATGGTCCAGCACGCAGTTACGACTCAGGGAGAAATTCTCCACCACGTGACAGACAAGAAAGAAACTATGGAATCTACCGACATGACGACAGACGATATGATCGTAACGACAGACCTGAACTTCATCAGAACTGGCGGGATTCAAACAGAGCAGGGCACTTTCGACAACGTGAATTTGTAGAAGCTAGGTCTCCTAATCCCAATAACGACGCGCGCCAACAAAGAAACAGACAATGATTCACACCGCAGGCAGCCGCGCGTGCGCCGGCTGGCTCACAGAAAAATAACATAGACGCTAACCTTGAGAAAAAACTTCAGCACTCCTCACCGACGTATGCCGCATGATAATTCCGTTCAAGTTGAACTTCTGCGTACTAGGAAGAGTAAAGGTTTACACCACATTTCACATGTAAAACCCTTATTGTAAGATAACCTGCTTTTTAACTTTTTCTTTGCCATATAACTTTTCACTTTACATTACCAGTATGCTTTGTCAGACTTAGTATCTGTTAACATGCAACAATGTTTGAAGTTAAATATCCAGTCAAGAACCAAGAGAAATTATTTAAACAGAAATTACGAATGCATTGTTATTGTGAACAGACGACACAGTGTTATTGTGTGGGTGCATTCTTGCTTGTTAGTTGCACGATTACGTAACGACTATAAGGCTCACATACTTAGAACATTTACCAGTACTGCTAATGAGATTTTAATGCAACATTTTGGTTTACTTGAAAATACATTCTGAATTAAAGTACTTTCTGAGAGATACCAGATGACACAGTGGTTAGTTTATGTGACAGCTACACGATTTTATCATGACGATACTAATGAGTGACAATTTAAAATGTTGCTTTTGCGGTGTATCTGTTTTATATCTGCACAGTTTTTCTGAATTCTTCTGGAAAGTAAAACATGTTTTAGTAGTAACTTTTGTGGTGTAGCTACAAGGAGACAGCCTTTTCCGTAGCACAACAATACGTTACAGCACAGTACTGTCATCATCACAACAATAAGCGTAATAACTAAGATATCTATACGCAAGGCATTTCACTTTTGTTTATCATAGGTAAGTACATTGGTTTCTGCAGAACTTAGCTTTCAGAGGAAAATAACTACGACACTTCCACAGAGATTATCTTACAACAAGACGCACATTTAGCGCTACAGGACACGCATTTCAGTGATTAATTTTGTACTTAAAACATTTATTTTTTAAGATTTTTGAATTACAAAGAAAGTTTTCCGTGATGCATTTCATTCCATAGCTGTAATCTGTAACACCTGAAGGTATAATTACATTGATCCTCAGGGGGGTACACGCCTACTTTGTGTATCATGAGTTTGGCAAGCACAAGGAGCCCTAGCTAATATGGTATTTGTTTACACAACTTTACACATCGGTACCATATTTCTCTAACACATAATTACAAAGCTATCTGATCATTTAACAGAGAGAGACAAACTTTTTTACTACGTCAGTGACACATGTTTACGCAATTACAGAGTTGGATTACTTCACACTTACGAAATTGTATTTTGTCTGTACTTTGTGAACTGTTCATATTTTTTCAGACCCATTGTGATATTATGAGAACTTTGAATGATATATTTGGTATGGGATCACGATTTTTAAAGTACGTTTGAGGCAGATGACACTTTTGACATGAGCAGAAAATTTTTTTTAGGTTTTGAAATTATTGGAGGAAGCTACGACGATTTTGAGAGTTGACTGAGGTGTTATGATGTTATTTTTACGACGGTGATGTGTATTATGCTGTTGAGGTATGTTTATGATCAATAAGGCGATGTTATATGAGGAATTTGATTATGCTACATATTTATTAAGATGAAATATTGAAGAAGTGTCGATGAATATATATATATGTGTAATAAGGTAAGGAGTAATGAATAGTGGTTAGGGACTCTGACTTGTGAAAAAGGATGTTGGAAACCAAGAATCGTACTTTAAGAGATATGAAATGTGTGTAAATGTGTGAATGTATCACAATGCCGACGAAAATTTTTTGGACACTGTTATATCAATAGAATTTTGTTTCTACAGACTTGTAACGCAAATTCTCGACCCGTGAAATTTTGTATATGAGACTGTCACTGTAGCGAAAACTGCCGTCGTAAATATTTCCGTAAGAAAGTTAAGTGACCACCTGCACGTAATGCGTCGTGGACACCCAGCTGTGTCAGTCGCCTGGAGAACAAGCCATTAGGGTGTGCCTTTTGAGAGGCACAGGTAAAAAAAATAGGGAGGCCATTAACCTCGCTATTGACATTCCTTTGTAGAAAGCATCGTAAATACGACACCCTCAAACTTGAAAACATGATAACACTGTGGAGGTCTTAATTTATGATATTTACTGCAATGCCTAATGAAATGACGAGAAATATTTTTTGTCTATACCCTGATTATGACTACTGTCTTTCTAGTTGAGAGAAATGCCATATGTCTTGCTTTATGTATTTATTTACTCATTTTGTTTAATATCTAGTTTCTAGCTGCCCTGCAGCATTGGTTAAAATAAAATTTTATAGATGTACTAATATAAATATTTTATGCCTACAGACCCAGTAAAGAATAACTTTGATGTACTTAAAAAAAACGAAGGAGCACAAAGACATTTCCGTTCACAGGAACTGCATACATAATTTTCTTTTCAACTACTTGGTAATTTTTTTGGTAGAGTAAGTTTTTGTGATGTATCACTCTAGTGTTAAGATGTGACCTAGGTATTAAACATGGCCATTTTTACTGTAATATTTTTTCTGCTTGAGCTATGTCTTGTTTAGATAAGTTATTTCATTTGCTGCTGATGTTTGCCAGGCATTGTTTGTTGTTGTGGTCTTCAGTCCTGAGACTGGTTTGATGCAGCTCTCCATGCTACTCTATCCTGTGCAAGCTTCTTCATCTCCCAGTACCTACTGCAACCTACATCCTTCTGAATCTGCTTAGTGTATTGATCTCTTGGTCTCGCTCTACGATTTTTACCCTCCACGCTGCCCTCCAATGCTAAATTTGTGATCCCTCGATGCCTCAGAACATGTCCTACCAACCGATCCCTTCTTCTAGTCAAGTTGTGTCACAAACTTCTCTTCTCCCCAATCCTATTCAATACCTCCTCATTAGTTACGTGATCTACCCACCTTATCTTCAGCATTCTTCTGTAGCACCACATTTCGAAAGCTTCTATTCTCTTCTTGTCCAAACTAGTTATCGTCCATGTCTCACTTCCATACATGGCTACACTCCATACAAATACTTTCAGAAACGACTTCCTGACACCTAAATCTATATTCGATGTTAACAAATTTCTCTTCTTGAGAAACGCTTTCCTTGCCATTGCCAGTCTACATTTTATATCCTCTCTACTTCGACCATCATCGGTTATTTTACTCCCTAAATAGCAAAACTCCTTTACTACTTTAAGTGTCTCATTTCCTAATCTAATTCCCTCAGCATCACCCGACTTAATTTGACTACATTCCATTATCCTCGTTTTGCTTTTGTTGATGTTCATCTTATATCCTCCTTTCAAGACACTGTCCATTCCGTTCAACTGCTCTTCCAAGTCCTTTGCTGTCTCTGACAGAATTACAATGTCATCGGCGAACCTCAAAGTTTTTACTTCTTCTCCATGAATTTTAATACCTACTCCGAATTTTTCTTTTGTTTCCTTTACTGCTTGCTCAATATACAGATTGAATAACATCGGGGAGAGGCTACAACCCTGTCTCACTCCTTTCCCAACCACTGCTTCCCTTTCATGCCCCTCGACTCTTATAACTGCTATCTGGTTTCTGTACAAATTGTAAATAGCCTTTCGCTCCCTGTATTTTACCCCTGCCACCTTCAGAATTTGAAAGAGAGTATTCCAGTCAACATTGTCAAAAGCTTTCTCTAAGTCTACAAATGCTAGAAACGTAGGTTTGCCTTTTCTTAATCTTTCTTCCGAGATAAGTCGTAAGGTCAGTATTGCCTCACGTGTTCCAACATTTCTACGGAATCCAAACTGATCTTCCCCGAGGTCGGCTTCTACCAGTTTTTCCATTCGTCTGTAAAGAATTTGCGTTAGTATTTTGCAGCTGTGACTTATTAAACTGATAGTTCGGTAACTTTCACATCTGTCAACACCTGCTTTCTTTGGGATTGGAATTATAATATTCTTCTTAAAGTCTGAGGGTATTTCGCCTGTCTCATACATCGTGCTCACCAGATGGTAGAGTTTTGTCATGACTGGCTCTCCTGAGGCCATCAGTAGTTCTAATGGAATGTTGTCTACTCCCGGGGCCTTGTTTTGACTCAGGTCTTTCAGTGCTCTGTCAAACTCTTCACGCAGTATCTTATCTCCCATTTCATCTTCATCTACATCCTCTTCCATTTCCATAATATTGTCCTCAAGTACATCGCCCTTGTATAAACCCTCTATATACTCCTTCCACCTTTCTGCTTTCACTTCTTTGCTTAGAACTGGGTTTCCATCTGAGCTCTTGATATTCATACAAGTGGTTCTCTTCTCTCCAAAGGTCTCTTTAATTTTCCTGTAGGCAGTATCTATCTTACCTCTAGTGAGACAAGCCTCTACATCCTTACATTTGTCCTCTAGCCATCCCTGCTTAGCCATTTTGCACTTCCTGTCGATTTCATTTTTGAGATGTTTATATTCCTTTCTGCCTGCTTCATTTACTGAATTTTTATATTTTCTCCTTTCCTCAATTAAATTCAATATTTCTTCTATTACCCAAGGATTTCTATTAGCCCGCGTCTTTTTACCTACTTGATCGTCTGCTGCCTTCACCACTTCATTCCTCAGAGCTACCCATTCTTCTTCTACTGTATTTCTTTCCCCCATTCCTGTCAATTGTTCCCTAATGCTCTCCCTGAAACTCTCTACAACCTCTGGTTCTTTCAGTTTATCCAGGTCCCATCTCCTTAAATTCCCACCTTTTTGCAGTTTCTTCAGTTTCAATCTGCAGTTCATAACCAATAGATTGTGGTCAGAATCTACATCTGCCCCAGGAAATGTCTTACAATTTAATACCTGGTTCCTAAATCTCTGTCTTACCATTATATAATCTATCTGAAACCTGTCAGTACCTCCAGGCTTCTTCCATGTATACAGCCTCCTTTCATGATTCTTGAACCAAGTGTTAGCTATGATTAAGTTATGCTCTGTGCAAAATTCTACAAGGCGGCTTCCTCTTTCATTCCTTCCCCCCAATCCATATTCACCTACTATGTTTCCTTCTCTCCCTTTTCCTACTGACGAATTCCAGTCACCCATCACTATTAAATTTTCGTCTCCCTTCACTACCTGAATAATTTCTTTTATCTCGTCATACATATCATCTATTTCTTCATCATCTGCAGAGCTAGTTGGCATATAAACTTGTACTACTGTAGTAGGCATGGGCTTTGTGTCTATCTTGGCCACAATAATGCGTTCACTATGCTGTTTGTAGTAGCTAACCCGCACTCCTATTTTTTTATTCATTACTAAACCTACTCCTGCATTACCCCTATTTGATTTTGTATTTATAACCCTGTAATCACCTGACCAAAAGTCTTGTTCCTCCTGCCACCGAACTTCACTAATTCCCACTATATCTAACTTTAACCTATCCATCTCCCTTTTTAAATTTTCTAACCTACCTGCCCGATTAAGTGATCTGACATTCCACGCTCCGATCCGTAGAACGCCAGTTTTCTTTCTCCTGATAACGACGTCCTCTTGAGTAGTCCCCGCCCGGAGATCAGAATGGGGGACTATTTTACCTCCGGAATATTTTACCCAAGAGGACGCCATCATCATTTAATCATACAGTAGAGCTGCATGTCCTCGGGAAAAATTACGGCTGTAGTTTCCCCTTGCTTTCAGCCGTTCGCAGTACCAGCACAGCAAGGCCGTTTTGGTTAATGTTACAAGGCCAGATCAG
The DNA here is from genome assembly GCF_023864275.1 of Schistocerca cancellata. Lineage (NCBI taxonomy): Eukaryota > Metazoa > Arthropoda > Insecta > Orthoptera > Acrididae > Schistocerca > Schistocerca cancellata. Next base: position 98,494,361 of record NC_064629.1, on the reverse strand, counting down.
TCAATCATCCAGACTGTTGCCCTTGAAACTACTGAAAAGGCTGCTGCCCCTCTTCAGGAACCACATGTTTGTCTGGCCTCTCAACAGATACCCCTCCGTTGTGGTTGCACCTACGGTACGGCCATCTGTATCGCTGAGGCACGCAAGCCTCCCCACCAACGGCATAGTGTTACTGAATTTGACTTTGTGTTACTCTGCTAAGCCAGTTTACTACTGATTTATTTTTCTTGTTTGCTGCTCATTGCCTCATATTAGTTGTAGTATTGTTGCTTACTTTGCCAATTTGAATTTTTTTGTCATTGCTGTTCGTGTTAATTGTTTTGTGCTGCTGCATTGCCTCGTCCCTTAGTTTAGCATCTGAGCTCAGTAGATTTAAGTTAGCTTAAGAGGGGGTAGCCTATAAGAGAATGAGTTGCGATGAATTTGAAGAAATGCACTGAGAGGTTATACGAGAAAAATACGGATAGCATGCTTGGATAGGATTTTTTTTGGTGGAAGCAAAGGTTGAAATAAGACGAAAGATCTATGGAATGAAGTTTTGGGTTGGACTGCAGTACCAAATGTTACACTGAAAACGAACCCTGTCCTTTCCTTTTGTGTTATTCTGCTATGTGTTTGGGTACCCTTGTTTATTTGTTTTTTCCTGTGTTTATGTGTTTAGCTAATAAGACTTATGTTGTAGAATTTTTCTGATAATATGTTATTTTCTTTGTAAAGATGTTTAGACATTATTTATTCTGTTCTGTTTTAATGCTCATGTGTAAAGTTGATGTTTCGAAAGTTATTCTGATCTTTTATGTATGTACTCATGTCATAATTCCTGTAACACTGATGTATATGTTATTTCGATTCTTTTGTAAAGCTTGTACTACAAATGTTATCTGTATTGTTATGTTCTTTAATGATGTTTTCTGTATTTCTGTAATTGTATTCTCATGTTATAATATTGTGATTGACACCAGTTCATCAAATTAAGTAACTTGTAAGCATTCATTTCACTGCACACATTTCTGTTGGTCTTAGTAATGCACAATATGTGAGAAGTAGGGACTGATAGTGTTTGCACGTGTGTTAATAATTCAGCAAGGGACTGGATAACAGCATTGCTGGTTCTAAGGACATTTCAAAAAAAATTTTTGTGAGTGCACAAGTGGTGGTTATGGACTTGCTATATTATCTACAAGACTCTTCAATGGTGATTGTGCACCTGCACAGTCACAACAGATGGCTGCTGGCCATCTCTACAAGGACTACAGTGGGTCTGCATCTTTGATGACGCAACAATACCATTATTTCTACAAGGACCACAGTGGGTCTACACCTTTGCTGACTCACCAGTACCATTATTTCTACAAGGACTGCAGTGGGTCTGCACCTCTGGTGGCCCACCAATACCGTAATCTCTACCAGGACTACAGTGGGTCTACTCTGTGATGACCTACCTACCAATATTCATCAACTTTGACTGACTCTGCGGTGGGTTTGCTCTGTTGTGGCCCATTACCTGTCTGCATGTCAAGAGTCAGCACTGTCTTTCCGTTATAAGGACAACACTACTTCTTCAAGACTGCATGGAAATCCACTACTTCTGTGTGCAATTTCTTTTACTAATGAGACTTTGTGAAAAAACTGTAATTACTATTATGATGAATGATCAGGACTGTCTTTATGGACTGTGAGAAAATTTTAGCTTTTGACCAACATTGTATCAATAAGTGTGTGCATTTGATATCTTTGTTATTGTAACTATGATAAATTTTTTCAAATCTGTATTGGCCACTGCCCAAAACTATTTGTAAAATTTTTTGTGGTGAGCATGGGGGCTATGTAAGTAGGCTGTTTATGTTTTCTTATTGGCAACGTTACGAAGCGCTCTGTATGAAAATCACTGGCTGTGCTGTGTGCAGTCTGTGCTAGTTTGCATTGTTGTCTGCCACTGTAGTGTTGGGCAGCGGCAGCTGGATGTGAACAGCGCGTAGCGTTGCACAGTTGGAGGTGAGCCGCCAGCAGTGGTGGATGTGGGGAGAGAAATGGCGGAGTTTTGAAATTTGTAAGACTGGATGTCATAAACTGCTATGTATATTATGATTTTTCAACACTATTAAGGTAAATACATTGTTTGTTCTCTATCAAAATCTTTCATTTGCTAACTATGCCTATCAGTAGTTAGTGCCTTCAGTAGTTTGAATATTTTATTTAGCTGGCAGTAGTGGCGCTCGCTGTATTGCAGTAGTTCGAGTAACGAAGATTTTTGGTGAGGTAAGTGATTTGTGAAAGGTATAGGTTAATGTTAGTCAGGGCCATTCTTTTGTAGGGATTTTTGAAAGTCAGATTGCGTTGCGCTAAAAATATTGTGTCAGTTTAAGCACAGTCATGTATAATTGTTCAATGGGGACGTTTCAATGTATGATGGTGGCATTAGAATCATTCTGCAGTAAGCTTGAAATGACGGTTTTATAAATTTTCCCAATAGTGTTGCCTTGCCTCCAGTGATCCCCATTTCAGTTCCCAATTCACCACCGTAACACATGAGTGTTGTTCAAACCTAGCGGTAACAAATCCAGCAACCCGCCTTTGAATCACATCGATGTCCTCCTTTCATCCGACCAGGTACGGATCCCAAACACACGAACAGTAATCAAGGACAGGTCGTAGTAGCATCCCGTATGCGGTCGCTGTTACAGGTGAACCAGTCTTTCCCAGAATTATCTCAATCAACGGAAATCGACATGTCGCCTTCCCTACCACAATCCTCACTTGCTCGTCCTGTTACATATCGCTTTGCAACGTTACATCCAGATATTTGAACGATGTTACTGTGCCTAGAAGAACAGTACTAATACTGCATCCAAATATTACGAGTTTGTATTTCTTAATCATCCATATTAACTTACATTTTTCTACATTTAGAATCACCTGCCATTCATCACACTAACTAGAGATTTTGTCTGAATCACCTTAAACCTCCTGCAGTCAAGCAATTGCGATACCGTACCGCCCACCGCAGCGTCAACAGCAAACAACCGCAGATTTGGTGCCCACTCTGTCTACCAAATCATTTATGTATATAGTACATAATAACGGTCATGTCACATCAGCGGGGCACTACTGATGACATCCTTGTCTGTCATAAACACTCGCTGTAGAGGCCAGTGTATTGAATTCTATTACTTAAGAAGATGCTACGGTATCTAACGGTTAGTGTTGCTGTGTTGTTGTTCTACACAGCATCCCATACGAGCATACCAGTTGCGTCTTTCTCTGAGGTTACTCGTATTGTAGTACCTGGGCTATGCACGGCTCGGTTTGAAATGAATAGCTCTATGAAGTCATAGCGTCTAGCCATGCAAGCTTGATTTCATGCCCCGCAGCTAATTTGCTGCAAACTGTAGCTGTGATCCTGCTGTCAAATAGTCTATGCAAAGACTAGAATTACATCAAAATACACAGAAACATAAAATCAAAGTTAAATGAATAATTTAGTAAAAACGATTCTATACTAACACCTGAAATTGTTGTGGACAACAGAGAACTACGTTGAATAACGTTTATTCAAGAAATCACATCTCAAATGAATGGGATGTGGTCCTACGATATTCAGTTAAAATACAGACAGAAAATACCATTATCAAATGCTGCAAGGTTACGTTGAGAGTGTTATGAGAATTGTAGCAAAATCCCCAAAGTAAATAGTCGACAAACATACGCGAAAACTAGTTCATATAGTAATCATATTACACGAAATATTCACCAGCTCGAAACAGCTCAGAGTTCACAATGATGATTTACAAATTAACTCACACGATCCGAAGAATAGTAATTTATATTCTATCTGTCTTCAGTTCCTCAATAAAAGCGGAAAACGGTAGACTACTATACTGAAGCACATTAAGACAACTCGAAATATAAAGTCCATTCAGAAGTTGAAGTATGGTAAGGGCCATTCCCCACCCAGAATCAATCACATACACGTAAACGTGCCCAGAATCACTCCATTGAGCTCTTCACTCGAAAAAGACTCAGTCTTCACTTGACTCCCATAGTGTTTCACTACTGCCTGCTTTTCCCTTTGCTTATGGCCATTCGTACAAAAAATACGTTGTTCTCTAGTTCAACAGACTTAACTTCATCTGTTCCTGGACTAGACAAATATGTTAGAACAATATTTAAGTAAAGAATGTTATAAACATTCTGTCACACTCTGAACAAACAAAATAAATATAAATATAGGTTGGTCCATAAATAAATACGCCAATATTTTTGTGCAAGTGTGCTCATGATAAAATACAATAGATTGCCGTTAAACAGTGTTTGAAAAGTTGTTTGGAACTGCTTGTCAGAAACGTCTGTTGATATTCTTGTAGAAAGGTGGTATCAGCTAACAAATGCGTCTGACCACTTCTTAAATTACTATGCTTTGTATCATCACTTGTAATTAATATTTTAAAAAAGTTACTGGCGAAATTGTAAAATGTTCCCTACATAAATACACAAGTATATCAAAATGTGAGATATTCCTGCTGCATTCATTTATTGTGTAATTGTGGAGCATACAATTTTGTGGCCAACATTTGAATAACGAAAAGATATGAAAAACGTAATAAATCACGAAATAAAACAGATATAAATATGTGGCCTACATAGATGATAGCTATAATGTAATTCTATCATCTGTGAAACCGTCTGTTGAAATCACATCTATCCCTGGCATGTTCGATAGCGTTCATGTCTGGAGAACATGCTGGCCACTCTATTCGAGCGATGTCGTTATCCTGAAGGAAGTCATTCACAAGATGTGCACGATGGGGGCGCGAATTGTCATCCACGAAGACGAATGCCACGCCAATATGCTGCCAATATGGTTGCACTAACGGTCGCAGGAAGATATTCACGTAACGTACAGCCGTTACGGCGCCTTCCATGACTACCAGGGAACCTCCACCTTGCTGCACCCGCTGGACAGTATGTCTAAGGCGTTCATCCTGACCGGGTAGCCTTCAGATACATCTCCGACGATTGTCTGGTTGAAAGCATATGCGACACTAGTTCCAATGGCTCTGAGCACTATGGGACTTAACTGGTGAGGTCACCAGTCCCCTAGAACGTAGAACTACTTAAACCTAACTAACCTAAGGACATCACACACATCCATGCCCGAGGCAGGATTCGAACCTGCGACCGTAGCGGTCGCGTGGTTCCAGACTGTAGCGCCTAGAACCGCTCGACCACTCCGGCCGGCCATATGCGACAATCATCGGTGAAGAGAACGTGATGGCAATTCTGAGCAGTCCATTCGGCATGTCGTTGGACCCATCTGTACCGTGCTGCATGGTGTCGCGGTTGCAAATATGGACCTCATCATGGACGTAGGGACCGAAGTTGCGGATCATGCAGCCTATTGTGCACAGTTTGAGTCGTAACACGACGTCCTGTACCTGCATGAAAAGAATTATTTATCATGGTGGTGTTGATGTCAGGGTTCATCCTAGCCATAATCCATAGGTAGCGGTCATCCACTGCAGTAGTAGCCCTTGGGCGGCCTGAGCGAGGCAAGTCATCAACAATTCCTGTCTCTCTGTATCTCCTCAATGACCGAACAACATTGCTTTGGTTCACTCTGAGATGCCTGGACACTTCCTTTGTTGAGAGTCCTTCCTGGCACAAAGTAACAATGCGGACGCGATATAACCGCGGTATTGACCGTCTAGTTATGATTGAACCACAGACAACATGAGCCTCGTACCTCCATCCTGGTGTGGAACTGATCGGCTGTGGGACCGCCCCCCCCCCCCCCCGTCTAATAGGCGCTGCCCATGTATCGTTGTTTACATCTTTGAGTGGGTTTAATGACATGTCTGAACAGTCAAAGGGACAATGTCTGTTATACAATATCCACAGTCAACGTCTATCTTAAGGAGTTCTGGGATTGTTACCAGTTTTGATTTTCAGACAAAAATCGACATTAACGATGCTGTAACTTCTTGTGGCAACATCCAACAATATGCTTTTGCTGCTCGTAATACTTCGAGAGCTAACTACTGATTTCAGACAAATCCAAACACTCAGCTTTATCGACATCTCGTAATTTTTGCACAAGACGCTGTGTTTGAAGTTTGGTGAATAGCAGAAAATCAATCTGTTTAACAATGTCCGCTATGCTATTGGATGCGTAGCTGCAGACTTCTGTGGTATGAGTCCAAGGCCTCGCGTACTGGATGAAATGACGCGATTGGTGATGGTGGTGGCGGTGGTGTTGGGCTTGGATGCTGTTCTGGCTTGACGAGCTGCTGTGGTATAAATTGTCGCTGTTGTTGCTGTTCCAGAATTTGTATTCGAAGTTGCAGCTTTGCTTTTGTCGGCGTTAAGGTTGTTGATAGCTTGCAACATGAAGAAAGAAAAGTTACAAGCTATCAAGAGTCTTAACGCAACTAAGAGCATATTAGTACTGTCTGCCAATAAGGGAGATGAGAAAGTCGTAATGAAGATCGAAGGTTATGAAGCGCAGATCAGACGCAGCGGATCACACGGACACGAATCGGTTATCAAGGCGTTTCTCTTTCGGGAGACATACAGCGGAACCTGCGCTTCACGGAAGCCCTACCACTTCGACTCTGGATTATCAAAGATCCAGATGAATAATGTTCTATTACGACGACTGTCAGCGCTCATCGCTCACCGACGTATACACTGGCAAAACACTCGGCCTCTCTCCTCCATCTGCACGTACGAAGTACTGACATCTACCATAAACGACTCAGGACATTTCATTGAGAAGCTGAAGAAACTAGAGCTTGCACCAAACCAAATCCTGGTCAGTGGTGTAATTTATTTGTTTACTCAAGTGCCACTCAGTGACTCTCTGGAATACATCGGTCCCAGTTTCCGGCAAGACGTCACCAAGCTCTTTCAAGAATGTCTCACCCCGAGCAGTTTCATGTGGAATGCCAACTTCTACGAACAGCTGGAAGGCGTCGCCCAGGTTAGTCCTCTTAGTCCAATGGTGGCCATCTTCTTCATGGACCATTTCGAGGTGCAGGCACTGGAATCGGCACCTTGCAAACCTAAGATGTGGTACACATACGTCGACGACAACCTTATTGTGAGGAGCCATGTTGAGGAAAACCTTTAAGACTTCATTGTTGTTGTTGTTGTGGTCTTCAGTCCTGAGACTGGTTTGATGCAGCTCTCCATCCTACTCTATCCTGTGCAAGCTTCTTCAACTCCCAGTACCTACTGCAACCTACATCCTTCTGAATCTGCTTAGTGTATTCATCTCTTGGTCTCCCTCTACGATTTTTACCCTCCACGCTGCCCTCCAATACTAAATTGGTGATCCCTTGATGCCTCAGAACATGTCCTACCAACCGATCCCTTCTTCTGGTCAAGTTGTGCCACAAACTTCTCTTCTCCCCAACCCTATTCAATACCTCCTCATTAGTTATGTGATCTACCCACTTCCATTCCTGCTCCTTCCAGTGCCTGCTCCTCGAAATGGTCCATGAAGAAGATGGCCACCATTCGACTAAGAGGACTAACCAGGGCGACGCCTTCAAGCTGTTCGTAGAAGTGATTTCATAAGATACCTGAATAGCTTCCATGCCATAGTAGTATTTATCATGGAGGTAGAAAAATGGTTCAAATGGCTCTGAGCACTATGGGACTTAACTTCTGAGGTCATCAGTCCCCTAGAACTTAGAACTACTTAAACCTAACTAACCTAAGGACATCACACACATCCATGCCCGAGGCAGGATTCGAACCTGCGACCGTAGTGGCCGCGCGGTTCCAGACTGTAACGCCTAGAACCGCTCGGCCACCCCGGCTGGCGAGATAGAAAAGGACCAAAAGCTACCATTTCTAGATTTGTTGGTCACGACGGGTAGTGAAAACCTGGGACACAGCGTGTATGGAAAGCCGACACACACGGACCAACATCTACACAATCTGTCAAGTCACCACCCGAGCCAGAAAAGAGACATGATTAACGCTCTCGTGAAGCAAGCAAAACAAATATGTGAGCCGCAGTACCTCAGACGCAAGATGCAATACATGGAAAGTGTTCCGAGGAGCAACGGGTACTCCACAGTTACAGAAGAAGTGCCGTAGAATCAAATACTTGGCGTTGTGACAATTCGAAAAAGAAATGTCAGTTACAGTCTTTCTGTCACACATTCCTCGTATGACGGACAGAATCGGCCATATACTGCGCAGGCACGGGGTAAAAACTACATACAAACCGACAAAGACGATCAAAGGATGTCTCAGATCAACGAAGGAGAAAAGGGATCTACCTGCAATGTCGGGATTATACCGGACACCATCTACATGCGGAAAAATCGATGTTCGAATTACTGGACGATCAATGAACACCATGATCACTGATCATCGAACATGAGCGGCATTGCAGTTAGGAGCAAGAATAGAAATCGGCGTGGCGGAGCACACGCTGTGTGAGACCGACCACAAAGTAAAATTCGTCAACATGGAACTTCTGGCTGTAAAGAAGAGCTATCGCACCCGCTTGTTCAGATAAGCTATAGAAATACACAAACATGAGAATAACTACAACAACAAAGAAGAAAGCCTCAGGGTGACCTAATCCTAGGTTTCCGTACTGCAGCGAACGACTATTGCAGGTAGCAAGGGGAGAACAGCACCCGAAACACCCACGAAAAGCCCTTGGTCGTAGACGCGCAAGGTATATATAATATACGACCACGAGATCGACTCCAGTCCACCACCTGCAGTGGAGGGTGAAGCTTTGACAATGTCAACCACTCGTGATGGTGAAACGTCAGAAAAATAATGAAACAAACGTCGGTCGAAGAACCCGAGACAGAAGCCAATTAATCAATATCACAGAGCAAAGTAGCACACGTGTTCACAACTACATGTATTCTGCGCTGAAGAACATACTGCAGAAAAAGACAAACGCTGTCTGAATATTCATGCAGATTTGGAAAATACAATACATGAGAGTGGAAATAAAGCAATTCGCAAAAACGTTATAATGGAATAATAATATCCTTTTCTTGATTCTTTCATTCGGATACAGACACTTCTCAGAACATCACACATATTTTAAACTATTGGTAAATTATAATAAGATTGGCACTAGCTCAGAAACTGAGCATGCACTATCATAATAGTTTCCAGTGCGGAACTTTTTACCTAAAAGGTAAATGATATTCGTTGTTAGTGAATGGGCTGACATTCGGCATTTTGTCGTCTTGAGAAGCACTTTTAATAGCAGACATAAGATAGTGTTATTTGCTAGCATTTCCGATCGGAATGGAGACTGTCACTTGAACGTTGCTACATGCCTGGCGTGGATGCAATCTAGGGGATGCGACTCGGCACATTTCCAACACGGATGCTACAACTGCAGTAGAGAAGCCATCATTAATTTCACACTTGTGTAGCTTCGCACTTTGGCTTTGTCAGTCGAAGAATCGCTAAATCAGAATCAGTTACGGAAGTGCATGTTATTTGCGTGTCGAAAATTTATCCTCCATTCCTACGCAGATTCTTGAGCAAGATTTACGGCAAGTTTCAAAAACCTGTACAAGGAATTATTGAGGATAGCGCTGTGACTGTTTATGTACAAGACGGCTTCATTTTCCATGAAACTAAAGTTGAATTTCACCATTTTGGAGATTACCTACAAGGGCTAAACATTGTTGTAGGACATCTAGGCCGCGTGGGATTAGTCGAGCGGTCTAAGTAGGACATCTAGGCCGCGTGGGATTAGTCGAGCGGTCTAAGGCGCTGCAGTCATAGGCTGTGCGGCTGGTCCCGGCGGAGGTTCGAGTCCTCCCTCGGGCATGGGTGTCTGTGTTTGTCCTTAGGCTAATTTAGGTTAAGTAGTGTGTAAGCTTAGGGACTGATGGCCGTAGCAGTTAAGTCCCATAAGATTTCAAACACACACAGGACATCTAGTTCTTACAAAACACATCGTATTTTTGTGTCAGACAGGACATCGGAAGAATCTGATATTTGCACGACCATTGCAGTACACTTCATTTTTGTCTTTCACTACGAACATCTGTGTGTTTATATTCTTAGAGGCTACACAGTGATACCTTCCTAAAATGAAGCCAGCACCATAATAGACTCCTATTATTGAACAAGTACTCTGACGTCGAAACTTTCAAGGAAGAGTTATCTTTTGTGTCCATGTACTTCATCACTACAGTTTCATCTTTGAATAGACCTTAAAAAACAATTTTAACCCTCATTATTGTAGGTGGGAAAAGTTGAATCCTCAGACTGTTACGGCATGAGCTAAATAACAGAGTCTCATTAAATAAAGTTATAGGTAACTCTGTTATCAACCCGAAAGTTGTTTTGAGCTTCAAGGAGCATTGCTACTCATGGTCCTATTGGGACCAGTATGCCGTTGCCTTCCTCCGTCTTTTGAACTGACGTACCTAGTTACTTATAGGGGGCACGCACAGTTTAACGCCGACTCTCAATCACGGTGCAGCGCGGGATTAACAAACAATGACAAAGGTGAAAAAGTGATAAGATACAGACAAGAATCTTTGGATTGACCGGGGATTGAATCAGAGACATATGCATTCGTAGCGGGCTATCTTACCACTTTTTCTTTCGATTTTAGATATTTTTTTCTTTTTCTTAACTCCTCCCACCCTTCAGTTTCTCTTTTCGTTAGCCAATTCATTTGCCTTCTCAACCTGGCTTCATTGTCACTGTCGCATTGCAAAATACGAAGTAGTTCCATGTTCATCATTTGAAACTCAAATGAAAGGTATCTTATTTTCTTACCTGCATTTTTACTTGTGGATTTGAAAAACCGACAAAATGGAATAAGATGATAAATTAAATGAAACTCTCCTCATTATTTTCTTCTGTTTCATTATACTTGAAAAGCTAAAGAGAGATTGAAATGTAAGAAACTGAATTCTTCTTTCAAGAGTAAAAAAGCGTTGATATTTATTTAAACGACAGTGAAATGGAAAATCTTTTCCTTCTTCTTCCTTCCCATTAGTCTTGTAAGTAATTTTTCTGTTAACTCTCACATCTGTAGGTAGGATAAAGCACTACGCAGATATTTCTGGCAGGTGTATTGACACTTGTGCTGGGGTCGATTCATGACTTGAAAATGTTTTGTTGATAGATGTATGAAATAATCTTTCATGTTTGAATTGCTACAAAGCTTCAGGCCAACCGCGTTCAACTGTTAAGCAACAATGTAACCAAGTCCTCTTTAGAAAGTGCTGTATCTCAATCATAAAAATGGTTCAAATGGCTCTGAGCACTATGGGACTCAACTGCTGAGGTCATTAGTCCCCTAGAACTTAGAACTAGTTAAACCTAATTAACCTAAGGACATCACAAACATCCATGCCCGAGGCAGAATTCGAACCGGCGACCGTAGCGGTTTTGCTGTTCCAGACTGCAGCGCCTTTAACGTCACGGCCACTGCGGCCGGCCTTTCAGTCATATGTGACGCCGTGCCGTTCATGAGGATTAGTTTCTTCCTTCACTAGTTTCGTGTGATGACTTGCCGTTTACACAGACCAATGTCAGATGTGGACTGAATAACGTGACAGTCATCGCAAGGCGCCATGGTGGAGCTTTGATCCTTAGTCTTTCCTCCTATGTGGAGGTGGTTTCCGCAGCTGGACCGTACCAGAGCGAGCGCCGATAAGTTCTATGCGTTCTGTTAAGCACGTTGCCCCAAATCGTCCACCTTTTGTGAGGTGGAGGCTTGTTGACTAATGGGTGGTGCGGATCTTGCAGCAGCGCCTTGTAAACGTGTATAATTGATTCTTTTACACTACTGGCCATTAAAATTGCTACACCACGAAGATGACGTGCTACATCTACATCTACATGATTACTCTGCAATTCACATTTAAGTGCTTGGCAGAGGGTTCATCGAATCACAATCATACTATCTCCCTACCATTCCACTCCCGAACAGCGCGCGGGAAAAACGAACACCTAAACCTTTCTGTTCGAGCTCTGATTTCTCTTATTTTATTTTGATGATCATTCCTACCTATGTAGGTTTGGCTCAAGAAAGTATTTTCGCATTCGGAAGAGAAAGTTGGTGACTGAAATTTCGTAAATAGATCTCGCCGCGACGAAAAACGTGTTTGCTTTAATGACTTCCATCCCATCTCGCGTATCATATCTGCCACTCTCTTTCCCTTATTACGTGATAATACAAAACGAGCTGTCCTTTTTTGTACCCTTTCGGTGTCCTCCGTCAATCCCACCTGGTAAGGATCCCACACCGCGCAACAATATTCTAACAGAGGACGAACGAGTGTAATATAAGCTGTCTCTTTAGTGGACTTGGTGCATCTTCTAAGTGTCCTGCCAATGAAACGCAACCTTTGGCTAACCTTCCCCACAATATTATCTATGTGGTCTTTCCAACTGAAGTTGTTCGTAATTTTTACACCCAGGTACTTAGTTGAATTGACAGCCTTGAGAATTGAACTATTTATCGAGTAATCGAATTCCAACGGATTTCTTTTGGAACTCATGTGGATCACCTCACACTTTTCGTTATTTAGCGTCAACTGCCACCTGCCACACCATACAGCAATCTTTTCTAAATCGCTTTGCAACTGATACTGATCTTCGGATGACCTTACTAGACGGTAAATTACAGCATCATCTGCGAACAACCTAAGAGAACTGCTCAGGTTGTCACCCAGGTCATTTATATATATCAGGAACAGCAGAGGTCCCAGGACGCTTCCCTGCGGAACACCTGATACCACTTTAGTTTTACTCGATGATTTGCCGTCTATTACTACGAACTGCGACCTTCCTGACAGTAAATCACGAATCCAGTTGCACAACTGAGACGATACCCCATAGGCCCGCAGCTTGATTAGAAGTCGCTGGTGAGGAACGGTGTCAAAAGCTTTCCGGAAATCTAGAAACACGGAATCAACTTGAAATCCCGTGTTGATAGCGGCCTTTACTTCGTGCGAATAAAGAGCTAGCTGCGTTGCACAAGAACGATGTTTTCTGAAACGATGCTGATTACGTATCAATAGATCGTTCCCTTCGAGGTGATTCATAATGTTTGACTACAGTATACGCTCCAAAACCCTACTGCAAACCGACGTCAATGATATAGGTCTGTAGTTCGATGGATCACTACCCTTCTTAAACACAGGTGCGACCTGCGCAGTTTTCCGATCTGTGGGTACAGAACTATCGGTGAGCGAGCGGTTGTATATGATTGCTAAGTAGGGAGCTATTGTATCAGCGTAAACTAAAAGGAACCTAATCGGTATACAATCTGGACCTCAAGACTTGCCCGTATCAAGCGATTTGAGTTGCTTCGCAACCCCTAAGGTATCTACTTCCAAGAAACTCATGCTAGCAGCTGTTCGTGTTTCAAATTCTGGAATATTCCATTCGTCTTCCCTGGTGAAAGAATTTCGGAAAACTGCGTTCAACAACTCCGCTTTAGCGGTACAGTCGTCGGTAACAGTACCATCGGCACTGCGCAGCGAAGGTATTGACTGCGTCTTGCCGCTTGTGTACTTTACATATGACCAGAATTTCTTCGGATTTTCTACCAAATTTCGAGACAATGTTTCGTTGTGGAACCTATTAAAGGCATCTCGCATTGAAGTCCGTGCCAAATTTCGCGCGTCTGTAAATTTTAGCCAATCGTCGGGATTTCGCGATCTTCTGAACTTCGCATGCTTTTTCCGTTGCCTCTGCAATAGCATTCGGACCTGTTTTGTGTACCATGGGGGATCAGTTCCATCTCTTACTAATTTATGAGGTATGAATCTCTAAATTGCTGTTGCTAGCCGGCCGTGGTGGCCAAGCGGTTAAAGGCGCTACAGTCTGGAACCGCGCGGCCGCTATGGTCGCAGGTTCGAATCCTGTCTCGGGCATGGATATGTGTGATGTTCTTAGGTTAGTTAGGTTTAAGTAGTTTTATGTTCTAGGGGACTGATGACCTTAGAAGTAAAGTCCCATAGTGCTCAGAGCCATTTGAGCCATTTGCTGTTGCTACCATATCTTTGAATTTGAGCCAAATCTCGTCTACATTTGCATAGTCAGTTCGGAGGGAATGGAAATTGTCTCTTAGGAAGGCTTCTAGTGACACTTTATCCGCTTTTTTAAATAAAATTTAACCGACAGGAAGAATATGCTATCATATGCAAATGATTAGCTTTTCAGAGCATTCACACAAGGTTGGCGCCGGTGGCGATACCTACACTCCTGGAAATGGAAAAAAGAACACATTGACACCGGTGTGTCAGACCCACCATACTTGCTCCGGACACTGCGAGAGGGCTGTACAAGCAATGATCACACGCACGGCACAGCGGACACACCAGGAACCGTGGTGTTGGCCGTCGAATGGCGCTAGCTGCGCAGCATTTGTGCACCGCCGCCGTCAGTGTCAGCCAGTTTGCCGTGGCATACGCAGCTCCATCGCAGTCTTTAACACTGGTAGCATGCCGCGACAGCGTGGACGTGAACCGTATGTGCAGTTGACGGACTTTGAGCGAGGGCGTATAGTGGGCATGCGGGAGGCCGGGTGGACGTACCGCCGAATTGCTCAACACGTGGGGCGTGAGGTCTCCACAGTACATCGATGTTGTCGCCAGTGGTCGGCGGAAGGTGCACGTGCCCGTCGACCTGGGACCGGACCGCAGCGACGCACGGATGCACGCCAAGACCGTAGGATCCTACGCAGTGTCGTAGGGGACCGCACCGCCACTTCCCAGCAAATTAGGGACACTGTTGCTCCTGGGGTATCGGCGAGGACCATTCGCAACCGTCTCCATGAAGCTGGGCTACGGTCCCGCACACCGTTAGGCCGTCTTCCGCTCACGCCCCAACATCGTGCAGCCCGCCTCCAGTGGTGTCGCGACAGGCGTGAATGGAGGGACGAATGGAGACGTGTCGTCTTCAGCGATGAGAGTCGCTTCTGCCTTGGTGCCAATGATGGTCGTATGCGTGTTTGGCGCCGTGCAGGTGAGCGCCACAATCAGGACTGCATACGACCGAGGCACACAGGGCCAACACCCGGCATCATGGTGTGGGGAGCGATCTCCTACACTGGCCGTACACCACTGGTGATCGTCGAGGGGACACTGAATAGTGCACGGTACATCCAAACCGTCATCGAACCCATCGTTCTACCATTCCTAGACCGGCAAGGGAACTTGCTGTTCCAACAGGACAATGCACGTCCGCATGTATCCCGTGCCACCCAACGTGCTCTAGAAGGTGTAAGTCAACTACCCTGGCCAGCAAGATCTCCGGATCTGTCCCCCATTGAGCATGTTTGGGACTGGATGAAGCGTCGTCTCACGCGGTCTGCACGTCCAGCACGAACGCTGGTCCAACTGAGGCGCCAGGTGGAAATGGCATGGCAAGCCGTTCCACAGGACTACATCCAGCATCTCTACGATCGTCTCCATGGGAGAATAGCAGCCTGCATTGCTGCGAAAGGTAGATATACACTGTACTAGTGCCGACATTGTGCATGCTCTGTTGCCTGTGTCTATGTGCCTGTGGTTCTGTCAGTGTGATCATGTGATGTATCTGACCCCAGGAATGTGTCAATAAAGTTTCCCCTTCCTGGGACAATGAATTCACGGTGTTCTTATTTCAATTTCCAGGAGTGTACGACATGCTGATATGAGGAAAGTATCCAACCGATTTCTCATACAGAAACAGCAGTTTACCGGCCTGGTAAATGTTGTTGTGATGCCTCGTGCAAGGAAGAGAAATGCGTATCATCACGTTTCAGACTTTGATAAAGGTCGGATTCTAGCCTATCACGATTGCGGTTTATCGTATCGCGACATTGCTGCTCGCGTTGGTCGAGATCCAATGACTGTTAGCAGAATATGGAATCGGTGGGTTCAGGAGGGTAATACGGAACGCCGTGCTGGATCCCAACGGCCTCGTATCAGTAGCAGTCGACATGACAGGCATCTTATCCGCATGGCTGTAACGGATCGTGCAGCCACGTCTCGATCCCTGAGTCAACAGATGGGGACGTTTGCAAGACAACAACCATCTGCACGAACAGTTCGACGACGTTTGCAGCAGGATGGACTATCAGATCGGAGACCGTGGCTGCGGTTACCCTTGACGATGCATCACAGACAGCAGCGCCTGCGATGGTGTACTCAACGACGAACTTCGGTACACGAATGGCAAAACGTCATTTTTTCGGATGAATCCAGGTTCTCTTTACAGCATCACGATGGTCGCATCCATGTTTGGCGACATCGCGGTGAACACACATTGGAAGCGTGTATTCGTCATCGCCATACTTGCGTATCACCCGGCGTGATGGTATGGGGTGCCATTGTTTAACGTCTCGACCACCTCTTATTCTCATTGAAGGCACTTTGAACAGTGGACGTTACATTTCAGATATGTTACGACCCGTGGCTCTACCCTTCATTCGATCCCTGCGAAACCCTACATTTCAGCAGGATAATGCACGACCGCATGTTGCAGTTCCTGTACGGGCCTTTCTGGATACAGAAAATGTTCGACTGCTGCCCTGGCCAGCACATTCTCCAGATCTCTACCCAACTGAAAACGTCTGGTCAATGGCGACCGAGCAACTGGCTCGTCACAATACGCCAGTCACTACTCTTGATGAACTGTGGTATCGTGTTGAAGCTGCATGGGCAGCTGTACCTGTACACCCCATCCAAGCTCTGTTTGACTCAATGCCCAGACGTATCGTGGCCGTTATTACGGCCAGAGGTGGTTGTTCTGGGTACTGATTTCTCAGGATCTATGCACCCAAATTGCATGAAAATGTAATCACATCTCACCTGCGTCTCTTCTTGGTGTAGCAATTTTAATGGCCAGTAGTGTAATAAAATCCTCAATACACCTTTTCTCGAGTTGATACAAATCAGTAAAGTGAAGTGTGGAGCATTGAAGCCAAGATTAAGAGATGTCTCCATATTCTACGGTTTTAAAAGACGGTAAAAACGTTGAGCTCTACGGTCGCTATTTGCAGCCAGAATCTCATACCCCCGTTTTACCAGTGAGCCTCCGCAGTTATGGAACCGAAATGTTGAATAGTTGAATACTTTGTTGTATATCTATAAATTTCCAGCCGTCCATCTGTGTCAAAGTCCACATTCTTTTGTCTGTCAAACATGAGTATATCCGGAAATTTCTCTGTCTGTGGCCAGTGCAGGACAATGTGAAAAAAAGGTCATTTAATTGACTACTTGACGAGAGGAGCTGGTTCTCGATCTATATTTTATTTCAGTCTGCATTATTTTATTCTAATGGTGAGATTAAATCCAATTGCCAGTCGACCCCGTGCACCAACCGTGTCATCCTCTGCCAACAGCGTCTTTGGATGCAGTGGGGAGGGGCACGCCGTCAGCATACCGTTCTCCACGTCGTTGTCGGGTTTCTTTACCTTGGAACCACTACTAATCTTCGATTAGCTCCTCAGTTGGCCTCACGAGGCTGAGTGCAGCCCTCACCAGTCCTCCCACAGAGAAAATAATCGATAGTAGTACCGGGAATCGAACCCGGTCCTCCACATGATAATTATTTGTGCAGGCCACTTAGCTACGGACGCGAACATACACAGAATACAATAATTACAGCGTGGTATATAATACAAGCAGACCAGTAGCGACAATTGTGAGAATATAGGTAGCAATAATAACATAGACAATGGTAGTAATAACTATGTTAATGCACAATAAATGTTATGTGTGCAGTATATTAAAATATATTTTATTTTATTTTAGCACTCGGTGATCAGTTAAGGTAACCAGGTAGGTGCAAAACGCTTAGCTAATTTGCACACTTTGCAATCTAAATTATCATTAATTCGTTTAGAGGAATTCGATTGACAGTGTTATTTTGTTCAGGAATGTCTACAATGGTAAAAACAAAATATTGACGAAAATCTGTATCTACAGCGTGATAGACAGTCGCATGCTAATATGGAACTGTGAAATAATCGAAAACTTTCACACAGATGATGCTGGGTGGAATCCTCTCAACATGAGACCACCAAAAATTATGTGGGGCTCTCCTGATCTCGGCCGAGCGGTTCTAAGCGCTTCAGTCTGCAACCGCACGACCGCTCCGGTCGCAGGTTAGAATCCAGTCTCGGGCATAGATGTGTTTAATGTCCTTAGGATAGTTAGGTTTAAGTAGTTCTAAGTTCTAGGGAACTGATGACCGCAAAAGTCCCATAGTGCTCAGAGCTATTTGAACCTCTCCTGACCTCAAAGGGACAAATGTAAAAGACTCAGTGTTGCACTAGAAATAATTGACCAGATTATTTCCGTCTCCAAATTTCTCACCCTAGCGGAATACTTCATCAGCTATACACAAATCGTCAACGTAACGTATCAACAACTTCCAAACTAAAAATTGTCAGGTATATCCCAATCTCATGCTGTAGTCCAGACGAACAAAGAAATGCAAATTTGAGGATTCAAATAAAGCAACGATGTGAGGTACGTAGTGTTGAATTCAGTCCAGTCATCTCAAGCAGGAACGTCACCAACTAAACGTTTTCTGAAATGCACCCTACAACGCCGCTCAAGAAGACTCACACAAGGATTACCCCGAAGCTCATGACACTTAGAATTTGTCGAACTAGATATAATTTGTTACAATACAATAGCACGAAAAATTAGTAAGGGCATATAGTATTGTGTTTAAATAGCCATCTCCTTTTAATGTTTTTTACTACATTCGTAATAACTCTGTGTAACTGACAGAGCATTTAGATCTTCTTATGTAAATAATGTAATTCTGTAGTTTTACGTTATTGTACAGGATGGTAAAAAAAGTGACGTATACTTTGAGAGGTGGTAGTACTCACCGAAAAAAGAAAAATAGCTCCAATATACATGGCTCCGGAAACGCGTCCTTTCCGACATAAGCACGCGTTTATGGGATGGGCTGCCCCATGCTTGGTTGCGGATATTAGCACAGTCGTTGCATTGGCACTCCGTCAAATGTGTCGGTATGGTATTATGATGACTTACTCACAGTACTCTACCTACCATTATGTGGTCTGTAATCATTTCGAGTAGCCGGCCGTAGTGACCGAGCGGTTAAAGGCGCTTCAGTCTGGAACCGCACGACCGCTACGGTCGCAGGTTCGACTCCTGCCTCGGGCATGGATGTGTGTGATGTCCTTAGGTTAGTTAGGTTTAAGTAGTTCTAAGTTCTAGGGGACTTATGACCACAGCAGTTAAGTCCCATAGTGCTCAGAGCCATTTGAACAATTTTTTTTAATCATTTCGAGTCGTGTTGTAGGCTATATTGGTTTTCGTCGTGTTTGTGTGCCTTATTGTACAATACTGTCAGCCCATGGAACGTATCATGGTGTTTTAGCTTCTTCCAAACACGGTTTCACTTATGTGTTTATTGTTATTCCGCTGTTTGTACGTTCAAATGGTTCAAATGGCTCTGAGCACTATGGGACTTAACTTCTGAGGTCATCAGTCCCATAGAACTTAGAACTACTTAAACCTAACTAACCTAAGGACATCCCACACATCCATGCCCGAGGCAGGATTCGAACCTGCGACCGTAGCGGTTGCGCGGTTCCAGACTAAAGCGCCTAGAACCGCTCGGCCACTTCGGCCGGCTTGTTTGTACGCACAAATGGCGTAGTACATTTACGTTTTTTCTGGAAGCCTACTACTCGACAAGCGAAATGGCTGATACGATATTATGCTATGGTTTAGAAAATGGACGTAGCCTGCGAGCCCATGCCCTCTACGCAGTGTCCTCTGATAAGTTGTTCGACAGACTTCTCCAGCGTCTGACGGACACAGGTACCCTTGCACCTCAGAAGACCGACAGTGGAAGGTCCCGCACATTTCGGACGCGAAGGAGCGTGCTCAACATTTCGTGGAAGAAACCCCTGGACCAGAGTGCAACGATTAGCAGCAACAAGAGTCGTGTCTCACTCTCTTATCTGGCTGTCACTTCACGAACAGTTGACGTACCCATATCATCAACTGCGCGTTCACGCCCTGAGATCACAGGATCATCTTGGCAGAAAGCGTTTGTGTTAACAGCTGTTGCAGAAGTGTGCCGCAGATCCACTGTTCACATCCAAAATCTTAGTTACCGATGAGGTATGGTTCGCAAGAGATGGTATTGTGAATTTTCATAACCAGCAGTTCAGGAAAGAGGTCATCAACACCGATTCTCAATTAATGTGTAGGTAGACGTACGTGGTAATAGATTAATAGGGCCATACGTGCTACCACAAAGATTAACATGGGCGCATTATCTGGACTTCCTCATTAATGTATTGCCTACCTCACTGGAGATCGTGGCATTGGAGCAACGAATACAAATGTGGTTCATGCGTGATGGCGCACCAGAAAACTTTCGTCACAATGTGCGTGAACATCTGACGCAGACATTTCAGGATCGCTGGATTGGTCGGGGGGCCCCACACCTGGGGCCTGCCTGTACCCCAGACCTCATCCCTTACACATTTGGCTATGGGGTCACGTAAAGCCGGTCTCTTTGGCCGAGCGGTTCTAGGCGCTTCAGTCCAGAATCGCGCTGCTGCTACGGTCGCAGGTTCGAATCCTGCCTCGGGCATGGATGTATGTGATGTCCTTAGGTTAGTTAGGTTTAAGTAGTTCTAAGCCTAGGGGACTGATGACCTCTGATGTTAAGTCCCATAATGCTTAGAGCCATTTGAACCAGTTTTTTGGTCACGTAAAGGAATTGGTCTACGCCACGCCAATCAACGATGTGCGAACTGTACAGGGTCGCGTCTTCAATGCGTGCCAGCAGGTACAACAACAACCGGGTATACATGAAATGATGCGTCATTCCTTACGCCGGAGGAAAGAGGAGTACATTGTCATGAATGGATGCTACACTGAACGCGTCCTGCAAGCTCGTTTTTATAGCAGAAAGTATACATTTCCGGATCCATGTTTATTGGACTTGTCTCATAAAGTATTTATTTCCGGATGCATGTTTATTGGAATTATTTTTCTTGTTTCCATGGTTCAAAAATGGATCAAATGGCTCTGAGCACTATGGGACTTAACTGCTACGGTCATCAGTCCCCTAGAACTTAGAACTACTTAAACCTAACTAACGTAAGGACAGCATGATGTGTCGACAGAAGAGCCGACACAGTGTTATTTTGAGGGGGCCAATATGCACGCTATAAGCTCACCCAGAATATCGTGAAGTCTGAAACAGGACGCTCAATGAATGCTAATAAGAAAAGAACGTAATGTCTGTTTACTTAACTTTATTATCCTTGTGGTATACATCGTTCTTGTTGAGACATGCTTTGGACGATAATTATCAATTGCTATGTAAGGCTAATGACGCCTTGCTAGGTCGCAGCCATGGACTTAGCTGAAGGCTATTCTAACTATCTCTCGGCAAATGAGAGAAAGGCTTCGTACGTCTAGTCGCTAGCAATGTCGTCCGTACAACTGGGACGAGTGCTAGTCCGTCTTTCTAGACCTGCCATGTGGTGGCGCTAGGTCTGCAAGTACTGACAGTGGCGACACGCGGGTCCGACATGTACTAATGGACCGCGGCCGATTTAAGCTACCACCTAGCAAGTGTGGTGTCTGGCGGTGACACCACACAGCACACAACACCCAGCCATCACGAGGCAGAGAAAATGCCTGACCCCGCCGGGAATCGAACCCGGGAACCCGGGCGTGGGAAGCGAGAACGCTACCGCACGACCACAAGATGCGGGCTTGTTTCCATTAGTACACTCCTGGAAATGGAAAAAAGAACACATTGACACCGGTGTGTCAGACCCACCATACTTGCTCCGGACACTGCGAGAGGGCTGTACAAGCAATGATCACACGCACAGCACAGCGGACACACCAGGAACCGCGGTGTTGGCCGTCGAATGGCGCTAGCTGCGCAGCATTTGTGCACCGCCGCCGTCAGTGTCAGCCAGTTTGCCGTGGCATACGGAGCTCCATCGCAGTCTTTAACACTGGTAGCATGCCGCGACAGCGTGGACGTGAACCGTATGTGCAGTTGACGGACTTTGAGCGAGGGCGTATAGTGGGCATGCGGGAGGCCGGGTGGATGTACCGCCGAATTGCTCAACACGTGGGGCGTGAGGTCTCCACAGTACATCGATGTTGTCGCCAGTGGTCGGCGGAAGGTGCACGTGCCCGTCGACCTGGGACCGGACCGCAGCGACGCACGGATGCACGCCAAGACCGTAGGATCCTACGCAGTGCCGTAGGGGACCGCACCGCCACTTCCTAGTAAATTAGGGACACTGTTGCTCGTGGGGTATCGGCGAGGACAATTCGCAACCGTCTCCATGAAGCTGGGCTACGGTCCCGCACACCGTTAGGCCGTCTTCCGCTCATGCCCCAACATCGTGCAGCCCGCCTCCAGTGGTGTCGCGACAGGCGTGAATGGAGGGACGAATGGAGACGTGTCGTCTTCAGCGATGAGAGTCGCTTCTGCCTTGGTGCCAATGATGGTCGTATGCGTGTTTGGCGCCGTGCAGGTGAGCGCCACAATCAGGACTGCATACGACCGAGGCACACAGGGCCAACACCCAGCATCATGGTGTGGGGAGCGATCTCCTACACTGGCCGTACACCACTGGTGATCGTCGAGGGGACACTGAATAGTGCACGGTACATCCAAACCGTCATCTAACCCATCGTTCTACCATTCCTAGACCGGCAAGGGAACTTGCTGTTCCAACAGGACAATCCACGTCCGCATGTATCCCGTGCCACCCAACGTGCTCTAGAAGGTGTAAGTCAACTACCCTGGCCAGCAAGCTCTCCGGATCTGTCCCCCATTGAGCATGTTTGGGACTGGATGAAGCGTCGTCTCATGCGGTCTGCACGTCCAGCACGAACGCTGGTCCAACTGAGGCGCCAGGTGGAAATGGCATGGCAAGCCGTTCCACAGGACTACATCCAGCATCTATACGATCGTCTCCATGGGAGAATAGCAGCCTGCATTGCTGCGAAAGGTGGATATACACTGTACTAGTGCCGACATTGTGCATGCTCTGTTGCCTGTGTCTATGTGCCTGTGGTTCTGTCAGTGTGATTATGTGATGTATCTGACCCCAGGAATGTGTCAATAAAGTTTCCCCTTCCTGGGACAATGAATTCACTGTGTTCTTATTTCAATTTCCAGGAGTGTAGTAGCACCTCTCAAAGTAATCGACACTTCCTTTTGAACACCCTGTATTTGTGACTGGAAAATTTAACTTACACTATCGCAATTAGGTGAAAATCATTTCCTTAAAGACTAATGATAACGAAGCAATAATTGTAGATTTTACCTATGGCTGCAACTGGTATAAGTAACGGCGTAAGAAACAAGCCAACTGTTATGTGTGTCGACAGAAGTGCCGACACAGTGTTATTATGAAGGGGCCGAATAGGGCACGCGTCAACTCACGCCGTCCTGCGTTAAGTCTGAAACAGGATACTTAATGAATGCTAATAAGAAAAGAACGGAGCTTCTCGTATACTTAACTTTATTCTCTTGTGTGGTACATCTCTATGATGAATACAAGTAAGACTCTCTCCAGATATGGTTAACTGCGCCTTGCTAGGTCGTAGCTATGGACTTAGCTGAAGGCTATTCTAACTGTCTCTCGGCAAATGAGAGGAAGGCTTCGTACGTCTAGTCGCTAGCAATGTCGTCCGTACAACTGGGGCGAGTGCTAGTCCGTCTTTCTAGACCTGCCATGTGGTGGCGCTAGGTCTGCAAGTACTGATGGCGGCGACACGCGGGTCCGACATGTACTAATGGACCGCGGCCGATTTAAGCTACCACCTAGCAAGTGTGGTGTCTGGCGGTGACACCACACCAACCATAAAGTTACACGAATACGATAATGAAGCACTGGTTACATTTCTTCTTCAGTGATAGATTGTTGCTCATCCAGACAGTCCTGCTGATTTTCTGAACGCATTTAAATTGTGTTTTAAAATATACGAGGAGGCAGCCTAATTTTCCACACTTTGAACCAGTCGCTCAAATGCGAGAGTCTGTTTACAAAGGTGTTGGTCGTTTGAGGCTGCTGCTTCACGTGAAAGCTGCGTAGGTGAAAGGCGGTCATTGCAGCGCAGACGTAACGTTGTGGCGAGCCATCACCTGCCGGCGACTCCTCCCGTCTGCGGCAATAAAGCGGCTGCCGTTATGGCAACAATTTGAGTCCATCGCCAACGATCAACGTCTTCATAAAGCCGCCCGCCGACACAAATTGTCGCTGCCGAAGCCGGGGAAGCGACGCCGTCGACGCTTTTATCACTCGCGGCCGGGAATCATCTCTCGTATTGCTGCGGCTCCCGCACCACTGCCGTTCCTACGCGCCGCTCCCTTCTCTCCTTCTCCGTATCTTCTCATTTCTTTGTTTTGCCAACACGTAGCCCTGAAATTGTCGTCCAGCTGTGTTGAACTCACTTAACACTCGCAATATGACAGTTTACTGGCGTGCTACTCGTCGAGGCACCGTAATCTACTATACTAAATAAAATTAGGACCAGAACCCCGTAAAGGCACCTGCTGTACTTTTGCTGTCATTAATAAACTTCTGCCCATGAAAACTGCGATGCCATGAACAAGCCACACAGGAAACGCCGAACTGGCATGAAATGAGCTACATGCACGTGTATACAGTGATGAGCCATAGTATTATGACCATCTACTTAAAAGCGTATTGGTCCACTTCTGGAACGCAATTCGCAGGTGATTCTGCGTGCCATGGATTCATCAAGTGTTTTATAGGTTTCTAGAGGTTTGAAGCTTCTGATGCCTACGCACCAGTCACACACTTCTTATAATCGACCGGCGGTTGGTTTGTGGGCGCAGAGCTGGCTCCCTGTAGCATCCTAGTTGGGTTTCATCGGTTTCATACAAGCGAATTTGATGCCCAAGACATCAAGGTGACTTCACAATCACACTCCTCAAACCATTGCAGCACGATTCTGTCCTTCTGACACGGCCAGTTATCCTGCTAAAAGAAGCCATCGCTGTTGAGGAAGACAAGCATAATGGATTATAGGTGGTGCCTAATAATATTCACGTAGTCCACATCTGTCATGGCACATTTGATTACTCCCGTAGGCCCATGGAAGAAGAGCAGCTGTCCGCCTGGATGACGGCGTATCTGGAATAGACCATCGACCTGGTTTAACAATGAACGGGATTCATCCGACCAGTCATCAAGATTACATTGATCCCGGGTCCAATCTCGATGATCCCGTGCCAACTGTAATCATAATTGACGATATTTTTGGGTCAGCATGGGAACACGTAGGAGACCTCTGCTACGGATCAAAACGTTCAACACTGTTCGCTGAACACTGCGCTCCAAAACACTTGTGCCTGCATCAGCACTGTACCTTGTCGTCAGATCTACCACAGATAACCGCCTATCCGGCTTTAGAGGGCGGACAAGCCTCCGATCCCTATGTTCTGTGATGAGGACGTCCAACTTCCCGTCGCCTACTCGTGGTTTCAGCATTATTCAACCACTTTCCATGTATGCTCGCGACAGCAGCGGGCGAGCAGCCTACCAGCTTCGCCACTCCAGAGATGTTCGCTTCCCGGCACTTCGGCACAACAATCTGGCTTTTGTCAAAGTTCCTTAAGTGGCCGGATTTCCACATTTCCGCCACTTACAGTCGCTAGAATGATTCCCCATTCGTCTCTGCTCCGCTCATGTACTTTTCTCACCTCGTCACGTTCCCTCAGCGCCACCAGGCAGCATACAACCTCGCCGTGGGCAGTGGTCATAATGTGTTGGCTCATCAGTGTAAACATTATCAGCCTTTGAGACCAACCTCACAAAGTAAGTGGAAGTAAAGCCACCTACACTTCGACTGTAAAGAAAGGTCACACAGTAGCTTTCCCATTAATAAACAGCATTTGAGATTTGATAACTGAGTGTTTGTGAGAAGATATAAAGAGTAGAAACGTGCAGTAACACATTTCGGAAACCTACAGCAGGAGGACTGTGGCCTGTTGAGACTGTGGTTTACCGTTATGCAATATTGCTGTTCGCATTGATTGGGACTCAATGTCTTTCATGCAGAACTGGAGTAGATGGGTTCAGGACGACCACACTCAACGCCATTGAGGATCTCAACGGTCCCACGTGGCTAGCGCTCGAGAGGGCAGACATTTTTCACTCGGCTGTACAGTATCGTAGAACTGTAGCACATAGCCTGGATCAGGAAATGGGCTCGTTTGCAGCAGGACAAGTACCTACACGAACAATGCAACAACATCAGAAGAACCAGAAACTTCCAGCGTGGCTAGTCGTTTTGCAGCTTCCCTCAACACGACAACAGAAAGAGCCACACTGAAATTAATGCTCCTGAAGATACCACTGGACACAAGAGTGGCATCAGTTCTACTTTTCAGGGGAACCCCAGTCCCGTGTATGACATCGTGATGGACTAATTTACATATGGCGGCCGCTGGAGAACGAACGTTGTCAGACACCATTTATCAGCTTCGTACATCTCTGCCCCAGGAGTGATGGTATGCAGTGGCATTGGACACGCAATACCAAAGGCTCACATAGCTACTAATTTAGACAGTAGGTGCTACGTTTCTAAAGTATTAGGTCAGTGGCCGTGCCCTACCTTCAGTGTCTCCATGGCGTTATCTTCCAACATATAACGCAAAACCACATGTTGCATGTGATGGTTCAAATGGCTCTGAGCACTATGGGACTTAACTGCTGTGGTCATTAGTCTCCTAGAACTTAGAACTACTTAAACCTAACTAACCTAAGGACATCACACACATCCATGCCCGAGGCAGGATTCGAAGCTGTGACCGTAGCGGTCGCGCGGTTCCAGACTGTAGCGCCTAGAACCGCTCGGCCACTCCGGCCGGCTGCATGTGGTGTCCTCACCTTTCTTGATACGGAAGGTATTCAGTTGTTGAGCTCTCCAGCAGATTCTCCCGATATTTCAATCATTAAAAACATCTGGTCGTGAGTTACCAAGGGACTGGTCCTCATCACTCACTGGCTACTACGACTAATGAACTCTGGTATAAAATTAAGGCAGCGTGTTATGATGTACATTTATCTGTCGCCCAGGCTGAGGTTGAGGCGACACCCTGTGGCGTTAGGATCATTGCTGGTGTCAGAGATGGAAATCCTGTGCACTAAACTCCGCAAATTAATTCCCTAAATCATCTACAAATTTAATCACGTGTTCTTACTCCTGCACTGCAAATGTAAAGATGATATCAACCTACAGAGCTTTACTAGAGATGTTTCTATTGGAGATGGTAAACCGTTGCCTTCATCTGACCTTGCTCACTGACTTACACATCCAGTTATTGGGATCGATAGTTTAGCGTGGGCTCCGAACCACGAAGAAAGTCGGTACATTTCACGTTAATAAGCGTAACCATAGGAGAAAGAAATATTAACCGACAAATAAAGATTCAGGGACTGACATAAGATCGAGCCCAAGTCTTGGCACTCTGTATCTGAACCACCGACACAGTTAGAAAAACTTGGTTATTTGGTATCTCTCCATTGTTTATAATTTTAACGCCCAGCATTGTGCTTGTAGAAAAATCAGGTGCCACACGGTGATTCATTGGAAGGATTCTAACAAGATGTAACTGACATACAAAATATTCATTTGACTGGTATGGTACTTCAGTATTGCTCGTCACTGGGGGTCTTTCTCAGGTAGCATAGCAGCAATACTATGTATGTTCTTGATAGAAACTGACCTTTCAACTTTCAGTAGCCTAAATTCAGGTGTAAGAGCAATGTAGCTTGACCTTTGACCTTGAACTTGGGCTAAAGAGGGAATCATGCCCCTCCCCTCCCATACCTTCCACCACACCCACCTCTCCCCTCCACCTGTCTTCAACCAGTCACATCGAATTATTAATAATGAAACAACCAATAAAAAAATCCAAAATGGTGAAACTACCTTCTTTCCAGGCAATCACACCCAAGTATTCAAATGATGTGTAAAAATGGTGTCAAGTTACAGTGTTTCTGTGAAAGTCAATGATAATTACGTACATGTATATACCTGTGCATCTAGTGCAGTTGTGCTTCCTTCACCGTTCCTCCCCTGCCAATTACATCAAAGTACTGAAAGCCCCCTTCCCCCTCATACTCGCCTCCCTCACCACTCAGAGATTAGTATTAAAATGATGCATAAAAATCGCGTCAAATATACAGTTAAAATTATGTAACCTCCACTTGAAAGTTAAGATATGTATTATTTCCGTGAAATTCAAAGATATTTAGAGGCCTATGATGTAACATTAAAGTGATGTATAAAAATGACGCCTCTTTCATTACTTCCGAAAGATATTTATGTACCTATGGTGCAAGATTAAAATGATGCATAAAAATTGATCCAAGCTACGCTATTTACATGTAGATATAAACCTCTGACGTAAAAACTGAGTGATGTCAAGTTCAACGAGATGATTTCTTTATGTAAAAACCGTGTACAAATATGCATCTCTAGCGCAATATTGAAATTATTTAAAAGTTAAGTATATTCGTTATAGAGGGTGTTAGGGATGTATGTTCAGATATTGTTATCATTGGCACGTTAGTATGTACCAACTTCAGTCTGTTAGTTGTTTTTTCTCTGCACCTACCAGTCATCCCGCAAATACGCTACATAATTCACTACCTGATGCTTTTTTCACGGTCCTTACTGCACCTTTGTGTGTGCTGTGCATGTTAATATGGTCTAACCCTTCTGCGTCCACACTTCAACATCTTACCTACTACTCAGAAGAAAGTAATCATTGATGGCTTACTCATGTGACATGTACTTGGAGGTATTACCCAACTTGCAGACATACAACTCATAATAGCTATAATTATTAGCCTACAAATGAAGTGAATACTGATGTAATGCTGATCAGTAGACCGTTATCTGTTACCATAAAAATATATGCACATCTACCCTAACACATGTAAAAATGTAAATGTAGATGTAAAAAGGCAGAATGAATTATGTTCGCGTGCCCCCACACACACTCACACACACTTATATACCCTCAAAACTAACATTTTACGAAAGCTTTGTTTACTTCAAAAAATGGTTCAAATGGCTCTGAGCACTATGCGACTTAACTTCTGAGGTCATCAGTCCCCTAGAACTTAGAACTACTTAATCCTAACTAACCTAAGGACATCACACACATCCATGCCCGAGGCAGGATTCGAACCTGCGACCGTAGCGGTCGCGTAGTTCCAGACTGTAGCGCCTAGAACCGTTCGGCCACCCCAGCCGGCTGACAGTTTCAGATACACATTACATACTTCAGCCTGCATTTTGCACTAAGACAGTATGTTGCATGCACTGGCTTGTGCACAGATATAGACAACGGATCAGCATCGCCATACGCTGGATCCGACGTTATCTGATTACTCACTGACCAATGTCAAGCAGCAACAGTAGCTACTGAAGAAGCAAGAGGCACTGGTGACCTCGATGTTAAGGGCTCTAAATCCATGCCATAACGAGAAAATATTAGAAGTATCATTCAACCATTTCCAGCCAGAAACTAAACAACAATCAAAACAGCGCTTAGAAGCCGGTGAATTTGCTCCCAAACAGATGAATTCCATTTCATCCACCAGGTATTTTGCGGCCAGATTTTTCTGGGATGCAAAAGGAAATCTTCTTATTGACTATGGTATAGTACGTAAAACATTAACTGTCGACTACGACGCGTATCTTGTGGATTTCATGTCTGAGATGGTGCATAGACTGGAAAGAAAGATATCATACTTCACGAGGATAAGGCATTTGTTCGTGAGAGTATTTCGATAACGGGAAAGTGAGGTGTTTGAGGTAGAAGTTGTCGGAATATCCACCGTGTTCAAAAGGTTTGCGACCGAGTGACTTCCACTTAAAATCACGTCGAAAGAAATCAGTGGCTGGAAAATGTCTCGAGTTTAATAAAGAGCCTATGACATTATGAGAATTTTGAACTCTTTTCTTCGGGGATGTATTCTAATGTAAGGTTGTCACATCCCGAAGGTTGATTTGGACACGAAAATATTTTACTAGGCGTGGTCCTATTGGAGGTAATCTACCTCTGACTTGGAAATGACTTACCTATCCACTTAGTGGGAGACTTGCAGTTTGACGTGGAGTCCGAACTACGTTACCACTCGGCGTTTTTCACATTAACAAACATTACAAAAATTTAACAAAGTGATAACTCACAGAAAAATCCTAGGACTGACCAGGGATCGAACACGAGACATTTGGGTTTTTAGCCTAGAACTCTGTCACTGGGAAACTTTGTAAGCACGAAATTGTTCTATTGTTCCGTAAGCTAAATACATTGACACTGAAGGGCACTTGATTGTCAGGCAGAGAAATTTACCCACTGCTTTTGTATATTTCACATAGAAATATCTGTGAGTTATGGGAAGTAGGAGAGAGATACTGGCAGGAGTAAGGCTGTGAGGGTCGTCAGTCGTGCCTTGATAAGTGAATCGGTAGACGAACTGCCCGGGAAAGGCGAAGCTTTCGTGTTCGAGCACATCCTCAGTATACAGTTTTAATCTGTGAGAGTTGAAACCAGCGTACATTTCACTCCAGAACGAAAAAAATGCTTAATTTTTCCTCATAATAAGCTCTAGCCCTCCTTCGCCACTTATATTCATGGAAGCTACATGTCGAGTTCATCAGGAAGCTCCCGGTGGCCGTGGGAACGAATGCCAGAGGGACAGCAGTTTTGAGCTGAGGATAAACTCATAAATTTCTCGCCCTCTCCCAGCGCAGATGAAAACACGCGTCAGAGGCAACAGTTGCGGCGCGGGAGAACCTGATTTGCATTGAACATACGGGACCTGCGTGATTCACGAGTTTAATGCATTCGACAGCAATTGGAACCGGAAGTGGAGCGCTCTCGGAGCGAGCGCAGAACAGCTGCAGTCGACGAAGCGTGAAGATGCCGCCATTAGGCGCCTTATCAGTGACGCATTATGTGCCAGATGTTTATTCAGGTCTCATTTACATGGATAATATTGTAACCATTATTAATGCCCGTGTTTAGGCACTGTCAATATGTGCTCACGTTGCGCTATTAGCATAACTCCACGGCATCCAGGGCTTCTCCAGTAGCCGCAGCGCTTTCTTCGGAAGATGAGACCTCTCGTTTCTTCATTGTTGTGATACGTTATCGGAAGAACCTCAAAAGTTGGACAAACAGTTCTCGTTTCCTGTGGTATTTTCATTTGCCGTAATTCTTCGAGTAATCAGAAGAATGCTGAGTAAAAAGGTTTGTAATTTGAGTATATTTCTCGTTTGTATTGTAATGTGTAACTTGTGGAGACTTTTAGTTATGGGTACGACAGTATACAGGAGCGGCATTTGCTCTGGACACTTTGTAAGGTTCAGTTGAATACTGCAATCAGAAGTTAATTTTTATACCTTATTATTTATTGAAAATGTTCGAAAAACAAGACTTACTATTCGCTGTTTAAAAATTTCTGTTAAAATATAAAAATGAAATTAAATTTAATTAAAAATCAGACAAAATATTCATTACCCGACAATTTCAGAGAGGTTCCTTCTCGGAGTCCTCACTCGCAAACCATTTCCACAAAGTTTTTCTCTGACT
The DNA here is from genome assembly GCF_023864275.1 of Schistocerca cancellata. NCBI lineage: Eukaryota > Metazoa > Arthropoda > Insecta > Orthoptera > Acrididae > Schistocerca > Schistocerca cancellata. Next base: position 98,462,720 of record NC_064629.1, on the reverse strand, counting down.
GTTTTATCAGATACTTCAACCCATGAAGTCTTCAGCACAGCATTTATATCTTTTACTGTACGCCGTCGTTCTTACAGAGAAAGACGTCAGATTCTGCGAAAGTCCTGATCAGTCAGTATTGATTTTCTGGCAGCTTTTGGAGCAGCTTTGGTTGGCCCAGTTTCTTCATACCGCTAAGAGGCTTTCCCCACACTCGAATCTGTTGCATCTCCGCCCAACATTTTTACTATCTCTGCATATGTATAGCCTTCTTCACAGAGTGTTATTGCCTTACTCCTTTTACTCAGCAAACAGGCAGCACACTTCGTCACTAGAAACCTTGTTTTCGATGTTGTCTTCTGTATCAACTATGCAGAAATTAAGTAAATCTTACTCTTAACAACAATTTGTTGCTACTGAAGTTATAACAATGATCTGAATGATTTTTCTCACTGGATAAAGCAATAAAAATTAATTTTTTACTTTGTTGGAACAAAGCAAATGACAAACTTGCTTTGCCGCTGCACAAGCGTGTAAAACAGTGAACTTAAAAATCGCTGTCAGTTAAGTCTATTCATTTATTTTTAGTGAAAATAATGTAATATGTCATATTCTGAAAATGCTTAATATTTAATATACATACTTTAATATAAATGCACAATTCATTGGTTTATTTTCAGCTACATACGTACGTCTCCCTCTGATGTTAAATGAATAACATTTCAAAAAACCGCCCAGAATTAATGCCACTATTGCACGTTACTGTTGCTATGAAAAATTTTAGCAGTTCTGTTCGATACACAATTTCATTAATGCTGTTGCTTCTACTTAAATTTAACGCTATGAACTGTAACTAACTTAAGAAAACTGCGACATTTTCAACGTGGAATTGATCTCTCTAAAGCCACCAATGACTGGAAAGGTTTGCATAATAATAACACAGGGTGTTACAAAAAGGTACGGCCAAACTTTCAGGAAACATTCCTCACACACAAATAAAGAAAAGATGTTATGTGGACATGTGTCCGGAAACGCTTAATTTCCATGTTAGAGCTCATTTTAGTTTCGTCAGTATGTACTGTACTTCCTCGATTCACCGCCAGTTGGCCCAATTGAAGGAAGGTATGTTGACTTCGGTGCTTGTGTTGACATGCGACTCATTGCTCTACAGTACTAGCATCAAGCACATCAGTACGTAGCCTGTTCTTCCACCTACGCTCAATGGAGCACGTTATCATGATTTCATACGGGATACTCTACCTGTGCTGCTAGAACATGTGCCTTTACAAGTACGACACAACATGTGGTTCATGCACGATGGAGCTCCTGCACATTTCAGTCGAAGTGTTCATACGCTTCTCAACAACAGATACGGTGACCGATGGATTGGTAGAGGCGCACCAATTCCATGGCCTCCACGCTGTCCTGACCTCAACCCTCTTGACTTTCATTTATGGGGCATTTGAAAGCTCTTGTCTACGCAATCCCGGTACCAAATGTAGAGACTATTCGTGCTCGTATTGTGGACCGCTGCAATACAATACGCCATTCTCCAGGGCTGCATCAGCACATCAGGGACTCCATGCAACGCAGGGTGGATGCATGTATCCTCGCTAACGGAAGACATTTTGAACATTTCCTGTAACAAAGTGTTTGAAGTCACTCTGGTACGTTCTGTTGCTGAGTGTTTCCATTCCATGATTAATGTTATTTGAAGAGAAGTAATAAAATGAGCTTTAACATGGAAAGTAAGCGTTTCCGGACACATGTCCACATAACATATTTTCTTTCTTTGTGTGTGAGGAATGTTTCCTGAAAGTTTGGCAGTACCTTTTTGTAACACCCTGTATATTCACTGGGACTGGAAATACTGACCAAACATGACTGTAGCTCATCAAAGGATCTTTGAAACGCTGTGCATCGGAAACGGCCGAAACTGTCGTAATTGACGTAGTGCCCTTACGTAAGATGAGTGAGTATACAGGGTGTCCCATTTATCTTGACCACCCTAAATAAATGTTTGTCCAGATGCAAATTACAAAATGTTTCAAGCAAATGTTCTTTTGCCGTCAGGGGGATATCAATCAGCATCATTTCCTTCCTTGCAGCTTTGTTTTTTTACAAAGATATGAACACCGGTATGACTTTTTTAAATGGCAACCTGTATTTTTTATTCGGCAATTCATTTCTTTTCCTAAAGACCTATTCAAAAATGTATTACAATGTGCCATTCACTGAAGCACAGGTTTATTAATTACATAACACAACATTGACGTTGACGCTCCCAGCACTTAGTGCAGGTAGTCGTGGTAAAGGAACATATCCACGTGTTGACGTTGACAGAGGCCAAATGTAAACATAAGTAGAATGCACACCCATCATTCCGTCAACCACCGTCAGCTGAAGAGTTGTGTGAGTAGAATCTACATCAACGAAGAGAAGGTAGAAATGCTACTCATCTATGGGGAATGTAAGTTAGCAGAACAGTAATAGCAATACTGTTTTCTTATGTACGTGTACATTTAGTACAGTAGTTTAGTCCTTTTAAATACTGTTGTGTAAAGTAGGTATACAGTAAAGGCTGTCCTTCCCGCAAACTGTATCGACATAACGTTTCTTTTATTGTTGTTGAAGGTAGGCGAAATGCTACGCAGGCAACGGAACAGTACAGAGGGCGATATCCTGACAAGAACCCACCTTGCTTACAGATGTTTTCTCGTCTTGTTGCGACGCTTCAGTGAACGGGAAGCTTCAGTCCACGAAATGCAATAGTCGTAGCACTCGCACAGACGAAGCTGCCGAAGCTACTGTTCTTGCTTCCGTTGCTATGAATCCACATGTGAGCACACGACAGCTTGAACTCGAGATTGGCATTCCTAAAACCAGTGCACATCCATCCTTACCATGTACACCTAAATCGGGAATTGTATGGGAATGATTTCCAGAATCGTGTACAGTTCTGTCAGTGGGCACAGCAGCAACCCGAACTTCTTCTACAATGTTCTATTTACCGATGAATGTTCCTTCTCAAACAGTGGGCAGGTAAATACAAGGAACATGCATTACTGGTACAGCGACAATCCACGATGGCTTAGACAGGTAGAACATCAGCGTCAATGGAGAGTTAAAGTCTGCTGTGGGATTCTTGTTACTACAATTATTGTCCCTTATTTCATCAATGGTAGTCTAAACGGCAGAGTGTATGCCGACTTCTTCAGACGAATTCCTCTTCCTCTTCTGCATGAAGTGCCGCTAAGAACCAGAACTCTTATGCGGTATCGGCATGATGGATGTCCAGCGCATAATGCCTTGCGTGCACGTCGTGTGCTGAACCGAAGGTATCCTGCCAGATGGATTGGTCGAGGCGGAGCAGTTACTTGGCCTGCTAGGTCTCCTGATTTAAATTCTCTGGACTCTTTTCTTTGGGGATGCATCAAAGATGTTGTCTATCGCGATTCCAACCACTCCAGAAGACATGCAGGAAAATATCGTGCTTGCCTGTAATTCTCTTCAGCAGGCAACATTGGAAGCAGTAAATAATTCTTTCATTCAACGAGTGCAGCAGTGTATCGGTGTCCAGGGTCACCACTTGAGCACCTTTGAATGTTCTACTCCTGGACAATGGTACAGCAGAGTCAAAGTCAATTTTGTGTTATGTTTTTACTTGGTTTCATTTGTTTTCAGACAACTCCAGCAACTGGACGGACTCAAAGTCAATGTTGTGTTGTATAATTAATAACGTCGTGTTTCAGTGAATGGTACACTGTGATACATTTTTGAATAGGTATATAGGAGAGGAAATGAATTACCGAATAAAAAATACAGGGTGTCATTTAAAGAAGTCATACCGCTGTTCATATCTTTGTAAAGAACAGAGCTACAACGAAGGCAATGATTGTGATTGATGTCCCCCGCCGGCCGGAGTGGCCGAGTGGTTCTAGGCGCTGCAGTCTGGAACCGCGCGACCGCTACGGTCGCAGGTTCGAATCCTGCCTCGGGCATGGATGTGTGTGATGTCCTTAGGTTAGTTAGGTTTAAGTAGTTCTAAGTTCTAGGGGACTGATGACCTCAGCAGTTAAGTCCCATAGTGCTCAGAGCCATTTGAACCATTTGATGTCCCCCTGACGGCTAAAGAACATTTGCTTGAAATATTTTGTAATTTGCATCTGGACAAACAGTTATTTAGGGTGGTCAAGAAAAATGGGACACCCTGTATATATCCCTTGTAGTCTGTCACATGATACGACTGGGTGATCTTAAGTACCAAACCTGACTATAGATCACCATAAAATGCATCCAACAGAAAGGATCAAATAATTTAGAATGGTGGTGTGACACAAAATCTGCAAATTAGTTTTAGAACAATAATATAAAGGAGGTAACTAGAAGACCGCTGTGAATTTTCACACTCTATGGAATAATAACGTTGACAAATGCACACGATAGTTATTCCATACATACACTGATGGAAAAAAATAGTACACTTGGAGAGACGACGCCGATTTTGATCCGATCACGGCATATAACACCTCGGAGACAGCAGATGTACTGATAATGGTTTCAGCATCGCCTACCAACAGATAGCGTGGGCTACGGGATAGCTACCAGAGCGTTTTCTGTGAGTCTCCTTCAGTAGCCAGAATTCTCAGTGTGATGCAGATGCGTCAAGCAAGCAGGTAACCATGCCACGGACACGTACTCGTGCTTCGTACAACCAAATGAGCGTGTTTGAAAGGGGTCATATTATGGCTTTCGAGTGGCGGGATGGTCCTTTCGGAGAACTGCCACACAAGCTGGACGTGTTGTGCCAGTTGTGCAACAGTGCTAGAATGAATAGTCACATGAACATTCTCACACCCATAGACGAGGTTCTGGACGTCCACACAGCACAGACTCCCGCCAGGATCGTCGTATTGTATTGGCGGTAGTGGCATATCGTACAGGTGCCACAGCCAAGATGGCTTGTGAGGCCAGATTTGTTAATACAACCTGCTGCGGAAAGGGTTATTAGCACTGGGGCTACGGACAAGCCTACATCTAGCTGTCTTCCACTCACGCCACAGTACCGACGGACACGTCTCGACGGGTGTCGTCAGAGGATCACTTGGAAGACGGAATGATGCAGCGTGTACTTTTAGCGTTGAAAGCAGATTCTGCCTACGCACAAGCGATGGTCGTTTGCACGTGCGACGGAGACCTCGTGAGCACCGTCTCTTTGAGTGCATTCGTCGCAGACAGACCGGCCCCATCCCAGGCCTTATGGTCTGAGGTGCGATAAGCTACAGCTCTCGTTCATCTATGGTGTTTCTGGGAGGAACGCTACCCAGCGCTCGGTACGTGAAGAACGTTGTTAGACCCATTCTTTTGCCGTTCTTGCAACAGGAAGGTGACATGTCGTTCCAAGAGGATAATGCTCGTCCACACACTGCCCGTGAAACACAACGTGCTCTGCGAGATGTGCAGCAACTTCCCTGGCCAGCACCATTTTCGGACTTTTCTCCTGTCCAGCACGTGTGGGATATGAAATGACGAGAAATGAGTCAAATGTTCAAATGTGTGTGAATTCCTAAGGGACCAAACTGCTGAAGTCGTCGGTCCATAGACTTTCACACTACTTAAACCAACTTAAACTAGTTTACGCTAAGGACAACACACACACCCATGCCCAAAGGGAGGACTCGAACCTCCGGCGGGAGGGGCCGCGCAATTCGTGACATAGCGCCTCTAACCGCGCGGCTGAGAAGTGAGTCATGTGGCTCGTCAGCCAGCAACTCTAACACAGCTTCGTAAACAGGTCGAGCAGGCATAGTATAACGTATTCCAGCACGGTATTCATCATCTGTGCGACTGACTGCATGCCAGAGTCAGCGCCTGCATTTCTGCCCGTGGCGGCAACTCCACGTGCTAGTATGGGTGTTTCAGCTGGATCGACACATGGTACCTCAGAACCGCTTATGCTGTTGATCTGTAAATGTAATCACCGGCCGGTGTGGCCGTGCGGTTCTAGGCGCTTCAGTCTGGAGCCGCGTGACCGCTGCGGTCGCAGGTTTGAGTCCTGCCTCGGGCATGGATGTGTGTGGTGTCCTTGGGTTGGTTGGGTTTAAGTAGTTCTAAGTTCTAGGGGACTGATGACCAGAGATGTTAAGTCCCATAGTGCTCAGAGCCATTTGAACCATTTTTGTAAATGTAGTCATTTCATGTGTTTCATATGTACTGTTGCAACAATAAATCTTGAGTGAATGGGAAATCTCTAAAAGGGGAGTATTATGAAGATAGATGTATGTACTCTGATCAGCCAGAACATGATGACCACCGCCCTGCTAACGATATAAACACGTTCAGTTCATAGTATCATCACCTGGCGAGGAATGACTGCTAGTCAGACACACGCACCGCGCATGTAGTATAAGTGAGCGTGCTGTCCGTGCGTGGAATAGGGAAGGTACGCGATCTGTCCGAGTTTGACTGAGAACGGATTGTGATGACCCGGAGGGTCGGCACGAGCGTTTCGGAAACTGCGCGACTTGTCGGGTCTCGACGAGTGATGTGGCGAGTGTTTTCAACACGTGGCGAAACAAAGGTGAAACCACGCCCAGACGTCCAATGGTTGGGCGGCCATCCGTCATTACAGATGCCGGACGTCGAGGTTGGGCAGACTAGTAAAACAAGACAGGCAACGAACTGTGGAGGAATTAACGTCAGAATTTAGTGCTGGGCAGAGTACAAGTGCGTCTAAACACACAATACAGCGAACACAGTTAACGATGGATCTGTGCTGCCGACAACCCATGCATGTGCCAATGTTAACACTAAAAATCGCCAACTACAACTGAAATGAGCACGTGACCATCGGCACTGGACGTTGGCGCAGTGGAAGAGCGTTGCATGGTCTAATGAACCACGATACCTTCTTCATGATGCTGCTGGGAGGGCGCGAATCCATCGTCTTCGAGGAGGAACAGCTGCTTGAAACCCGTAGTGCGTGACGGAGATAAGCTGGCGGCGGCTTTGTTATGTTCTGGGGAACATTCACGTGGGCAACCATGGGTCTAGTGGAGCTCATGCAAGGCACAATAACGGCCAAGGAGTATCGTATACTGGTTACAGACCACCACGTACACCCCTTCATGACTGTCATGTTTCCCGACGCCAGCGGCATTTTTCATCAAGATAATGCGCCATGTCACAAGGCCAGGAGTGTGATGGAGTGGTTCGAGGCACACAGTAGCACGTTCCAACTGACGCGGTGGCCCCCCAATTTGCCAGGTCTGAACCTGTTCGAACACGCGTGGGATGTAATTGAATGTGGCGTCAGAGCCCATCGCCCCCCTCACCGGAATTTGCGGGAATTAGGTAACTTGTGTGTGCAGATGTGGTGCCACCTCCCTCCAGCGAATCATTGCTTCTACGCCACAACGCCTCACCGCTGCTGTTAGTGCCAAAGGGGGACATACCGCTTATTAGGTAGGTGGTCATAATGTTTTGGCTGATCAGTGTATATATGCAAGTATGTACGTATATTGCACATCTCCTCGTAAACCATTGGACCGATTTCAATCAGATTTGGTATACAATGGGGGTAAACAATCACATACCTGAATGAGATTTTCACTCTGCATCGGAGTGTGCGCTGAATTGAAACTACCTGGCAGATTAAAACTTTGTACCGGACAGAGACTCGAACTCGGGACCTTTTCCTTTCGCGGGCAAGACGAGGTACTGGCAGAATTGAAGCTGTGAGGACGGGTCGTGAGTCGTGCTTGGGGAGCTCAGACGGTAGAGCACTTGCCCGCGAAAGGCAAAGGTCCCGCGTTCGAGTCTCGGTCCGGCACACAGTTTTAGTCTGCCAGGAAGTTTCAATCACATACCTACCAAAGGGCGGGGGGAGGGGGGGGATGTAATAGCAGCTTAATGCGCGAACAGTTAGTACCCTTACTTTGGTCATCCAGTATTTGAGAACGAAAGCACTTAGTGACTCGCAACAAAGATTACGCATAGTTTCTAACCTTCATGAAACTTTTCTTGCTGACAACCCCCATAAAATGGTGAAAGGAGAAAAATTTACCGCTTACTATATTTTTGCTGTTCATGCCGTAAAACTACCGCATGAAGAATGACGTTTTAATTTATTGTTTCTTTACTACAGACTGTACTTGCGACAAAATTTTCAGACAGTTTTCAGAGACGAAACTAGATGATAAAGCTATTTGAGACATCAGTGTGAGCAACGTTTGATTAACGGTGGAAAAAATCAGATAAACGTTTTCACTGCAAATGAACAAAGTTGTGCGTAATTAGGCACGGAAAATACTACTGTGCTATAAAGTTATAGCATCTCTGTATTACTGTGCACTGGACTCGCATTCGGGAGGACGACGGTTCAATCCCGCGTCCGGCCATCCTGATTTAGGTTTTCCGTGATTTCCCTAAATCACTTCAGGCAAATGCCGGGGGGGGGGGGGGGGGGGGTCCTCTGAAAGGGCACGGCCGACTTCTTTCCCAACCTTCCCTAATTCGATAAGACCGATGACCTCGCTGTCTGGTCTCCTTCCCCAAAACAACCAACCAACCTGTTACTGTGCACTCACAGTATAAACAGAAGGTTATTCGTTGAATAATTTGGACTATATCTCAGACGAAAATCATTTATGCTTAATGACAAAAAGCTCTCTTGTTATTAACAATATCTGTGAAGAAATCTGCGTACTGCACATTTTTCTACACTCATGTGAAATTGTGCGTACCTGTCGTCACGAGGAATGGACTAGTGCGTCCTGTAAGATGACGGAGAAGACGTGATATGTTGTACTGGCTGTTGGTGTGACAGTCGATTGCATGATGGACGAGAGACGCTTCATCAAGGAATCTGATCGCGGCCATATTGCTAGTACATTACTCCATCTCCTAGATCTGTGGGTTCTGGGCTTTTCACGTGCCACAATGTGAAGGGTTTAAAGCGAGTACTCGATTCGCTGAAAATCTCAGCCGTTAGAGTCATCTACTACGCGAAAACGTATTTATGGCAGGTATTCCCGTCGAATATTGCGAGCTGCAACAGCGGGTGGACTAACCACAGGGTAGCAAACCAATCACTTAAGGCATTGTTGCACAAGAACCGCCGGTGAACAGCTCAGTCATGTAGCACCATCTCTTTCCTATGGTGCACAGAAGCCACCTCTGACATGGCTAAGACGGCGCACCGCACGTCACAGGGAACGAAGACTAGCATGCGTGCGTAGCATGGGGCTTGGTACGATAAACGTTAGTACAAGCCAGTGGCAAGGTAGTGGAACACACTCCTCAGCATCCCGTTGAGGCCAGTGCTGGGGATATTCTCTTGCAGGGGATGTTTAGGCGGGATGGTATGAAATATTTGCATCATTTCTTCTCGGCGAGCGACATGGGAAGCTGATGTGAATCCGTTTGTCCGCCTATAGAGCCCCGCAGACGATAAATACCTTCACAAAACACCATCGCTCTTGAATGATGTCAGGGTGGTTTCAGGTACAATTGACTCACACGAAGATGAATGGGTGCTTCCTCATAACATCTGAACTTAGTGCAATATATTGAGCACGTCTGGGAGCGTGATGTGCGCCATTTGGAAACAGCTCCCACCAATGTAGTGTACAACAGCTGCCCAAATATCGATAGGAATTAATGTTGCGCATATGATTCTCTAACACGTAAATGTGTTTCAGTATAAAATTAATATTTAATACTTAAACCACTATGGAGCCTTATCTCGTACGAAAGCTCACTGTTGCGAAAAAGAATAACTGCAGTTCTCTACGTATTGATCTACTAAAGAGAGATAACTGAAAAATTCGTTGAATATTTGTTATCCCAAAGTAATTTCAGAGACCATTAACAGATGAAATCTCATGGGATGACAACATTGTCTGACGTCATCTGAAACAATAGCTCACACGTCGTTGCCAGTTGCAGGGGATGATCATGGAAGTTTCCTCCTGAAAAAAAAAAAAAAAAAAGCCTCGCCGTTCATCAGAGTTTCAAACTGATTGCGGTTCGGACGACGTAATTTCATACAATTTTCATTTTTATTGCGGGTCTTAGTTTGTCAGGAATTGTACTTAAAACTTAGCAAACTATAGCGAAAACTACCTTTGTTCGGTGGTGGCCAGCCAGCCTGTCGAATACTAGGACTGGAAAAACACTCTATCATTTGCACACACTCTCATGGAAGCCAGGGTGGAAAAATGACCCCTGTAAAGAACTGGACTCTCTGCTGAGGACCACTTCAGCCATCGGCAAGTGGTAATAAAAACGCCGAGTGGTTATCGATTGCGCGTAAAAAGTTTTACTGTTTGCCCAACTGCGTAAGAGTAGGTTCAACATTATCTCAACAAAAAAGTCGACTGTACGTGAGTGTTTTATTTGCCGCTTGGTGATGTCTGCTCTGAACCGTTGGTTGCGCTGTTACCATTAGTTTTTTTCTCGAGTACTGTGTTGTGTATGCCAGTTCCAACTCATCGTATGTGACTAGTAAGTTAGAAAGCAGTTGTAACGTTACTGTGGAGCATTTGAAAAGTGAAAAGACGCCATAAGCTGATCGTTGTTGGAAGAAATAAATTTCTGGAAGACAGAGAAACACAACGTGGAATTGTGTAGTGGCGCACAGTAACAACTTGTGACATATTTACTTAAAAGATTCTATTTACTAATGAAGTCTGTCTTAACCATGAAGCCAGAGACAAATAACTTCCAATAGTGTAAAACGGAAGGCTGTTAATGAGTAATGTTAGGAACCTTTGAAATTAATTCGCGAAGACGTTGCCTACAATCGAGTCGATATTTCCAGCCAAAATGTTACTAAGATAAAAAATTATATTTATGTGGATAGTAGGAATATTTTGCCGCCATTGCCGAAAAGGTTAATTGAAGTTCAGTGTTCCGCCCGAAATTTGGGCTGCCAATTTTATAAATTCTGGTAGAACAAGCAGTACTCATTAGGCATCTGGCATGGCTTTTGGCCTTAATTGTGAAAGCTCACATCATATGTATCATTTAGTTGACGCTATAGTTCCAAATCAAACAACCACCTACATTAAAATGAATGATGCAGACAGGCTTCACCGATCTAACAATATACGTGAAATACATGTGCAGTATGTACGGGAACTGGTTTTAAAGTACAGAAATGGAACTATGACACGTTTGAATTTTTCAAAAAGAATTTCTTATTATTATCATAAGCAATGAAAATAATTTCCGTGTCTTTTTAAATACTTTGACGAGTGCTCTATTATGGATATGAGTATTTTGTAAAGCATTTTAACGATAATTATGACACCATGTACAGCTGACTAGTCTCGAAAAACGACCACGCACTCAGTTGACCACTTCAGGAGAAGGTAAAATTTTGGCTTCGCGGCCAATCGGGATCACCCAAAAACGTCGACTAGTGGCCGTGGGAATTTAAAAATTAATTTATTTATTGCTAATATACATCTTTTCTAGAAAGTGAACTAAACCGTAATTTTTATTTATTTACAATAAATAACATTCTATAAATTTATTTAGTAAATCTTATCAGAAAAATTTTGTTTTTCTGGCTGAATCCGTAAGTACTAACGTAAATAAAATTACAAACTAAATTTACCTCCTCATTATCTTAACTACATAATATTGACCATGGTATCAGCCCTTTCTTTAGTTAGTTCTATTGCTTGCATTTAGTATTACAAACGAGCGCATATATTAACAGTAACAAAAATTACCGCCTATTGCGTAAGTTTAACCTTATTATTTACAGTGCTATCATAGCTACAAAACTTACAGAAATGATGAAATAACTGTACAGCTATTTAACATGTTTAAAATTTAACGTTCTACTGTTCTTCAGCTCAATGTATAAAACAGATATCCCCTGGATTGCTATATGCGGCAGTTGCTTAGTGTTTCTGGATTCCAGAAGACCTCGACCGTAGCAGAGTCCAATTCTCATAGTTTTTATATTTCCTTAAAATTTTACACTGTTGTCCAATGTTTTAATACTTATTTACGGTGTCGTTCTCCTCTTTTGAGTCACATTTTCAGCACTGAAGTTGCCTCCATGACTATAGAAAGAACTTATGCTGCGCCTCGGCAAGAATCACAGTATTTCTCTCGTTTTCCCTGATTTCTGTTCTCAAACGTACCGCGTAGAGCGCCGGCGTCTACAGATGTTGTAACTCCTGGTTGCCACCTACGCCTATCACCCCATCACATGCAACTCAGCACACGATTACGCCACAATCGTCACTGATAAAGTGATAGGAAAACAGAATACGTCTTCAGTTGAATAAACCTTATCACTGATCTCTGAGGGCGGATGCCCTTCCTGTGGCCACAGTCACCAGTTAAACTAGGGGTAGGATGTCCTGTGTACTATCTGTATGTGAGTCGTGTAGAACGTTTGTTTTGTGTCGTATGTTACCTGTTCGGGTACCGTATTTTCTGAGGCGGAGATTCAGGAACAGACCAGAATTTGCCTATATGACCGTGAAAAACAGCCTAAAAACCACACCCAGACTGTCTGTTGTAACAGGCTAAGGTTGTCAATCCGCCGTACGGATTTAGTTTGGGTCAGGCTCGCCTACGTGTCTCGCTAGTACGCGCGCTACGCATGTCACTAACGCACTACAAAGCGATCGCTTGAAAATGGCATGAAATCGATATCGATAGACAGCGCATAAGAATAATGAATTTACAGACAGAAGCTGATAAAGAATTCCTTTAAACAATTTCCTGTTTTCTACTAACCGAACGGCTTTCAACATGCAGAGACACTACTGCAAGCCGGAAAGTGTATTAAAAATTACCATTTAGTGTATATTTGAAAGTATTTTCATTTGCAGTACCAGTCACTTGTGCAGAGAAACCCAAACTGCCGGACTAAGCGTCACGGCTTCCTGTAACTTAACAAGGATCCGTGCACGACACCGAAAATTAGCATATCAAAACAGATAACAGTAACGCGCAGGTGTGTTGCGTTGAGGGATTCTTAATCAGTGGTGCACATATGCCACGTGTGTCGACGCGATTTGCATACTGTTTTCCCGCGTATTCAAATATGACACTCGAATGCACCATTTGCATTTTGCGTGCTCGTCCGCACACAAGTGCACCAAATCGAGCACTTACATATGTGCAATTAGCGCACAGATCCTTTGGCTAATGGCATACGGTTCTCTTCAGAGATCTGGTTTAAAAATCTGTTATAGGCAAATGAGCCATGTGGAGCAGATGAAGAGTAGCGTGCAGGTGCTGAATCCGCCGAGGGGAGAACCCGACTGCCGCGGTGCATCATGGCCAACACACCAGTGCACCGAACATATGGCAGTGTCTTTACGTACGCGTTTCCATATTTCGAAACCTGATTTTTAAATGCTAGATCTATGGCCATCGTTTATTAGTCCAAGACAGAAAAGTTCTGGTTCCGTATTAGAATTAAAACGGAGCACAGGCGAACTGTCATTCGGTTTTTCCTCCCATTTGAATTTTCTGCTCTCGAACTTAAAATGTAAAGCAGTTATCAATCCTGGAACACCACAGTGCTTTGGTAGTCATGGTCCTGTTTGAGGTGGCATACCGTTACCCTCCCCCTCCCCCCACCGACCTTTTGAAGTGACTTACATAGCCAGATATAAGGACACGTACAGTTTAACGTAGATTCCGACCATTGTAGCGCTCATGAACTGTCCAGTAGACAGAACTGTAATAGAGCAAGAATGTACACATGGCTGTACAATTTCATTATTTTGGGAAACGTTGAGATTCGTTGACGCACGGAATGATAAGTCCCTTGGAATCGAAACATTATCGTAAGTATTATGCACTGAAGACGGCTGACATAGACACAAAGCATTAAGTGATTTTCATTTGCTTTCTTTCACTTTTGATAATAGTGATTCATGTAATGCCCGTCCAGTACCATCTACTCTCAAGATGTAGCCAGTCTTTCGACTTTTGTCATTGTCTTTGCCACGTATAATCATATTTCTTATCTTAGTTCTAGTTAATTTCTTTCAGGATTTATCTATCATCAATACGGTGATCGTAATCACTTCCGCGTTCCTCTGAACTTCTAAGTATTTTGTTGTCACTTTTATCGCTCCAATGTACTCAAACATCATTTCGTCTAACCATTCTTCAGACATTCTCAGGACATTGCCATATGATTTCAAGCTCATTGCTACATGCAGTTTTTGCATAGTCCTTGAAAAATTCTCATGTTCCCTGAGTTTCCTATGGTGTTACCACATTCTGCAACGTTATTCTTTTCTCTCCTAAAGAGACTGCCGCTATCCTGTCTTGAAAGCATCTCAACTTACGTGTTCTACGAGACATCTCCTCTTTATTCTCACTGAAAATATGTCACTAGTATCAGCACTACATGACTTACGTCTATTTTTAGGAAACTGCAGGTCCGTTTTCTCTTGCATTTTCATCTACGAAGTGTGTCAGGGAAGTAAGCACCTTTTTCGAAAGGGAATTGATAAAAACATTTTTCAAACCATAATTTGTTTTTACACGAAAGAGTATTCCTTAAACTATTTTTCTACGTAGTTGTCACCATTCTTCAGACATATGTCATAGCAGGAAACCTACTTTTGTATGTCCTCTTCTCAGACAGATGCCGCCAGTGAAGTCAGCTCTACTATGATTTTGTATGAAGGTGTTTTAACAGCAATAACGATGCAAAATGCAGTGTTTAGCAGTGGCTGTCTTCACTAGCGGCATCTTTCTATGACAAGGGTAGAGAAATGTTGGTTTGCCGCTATGACAAATGTCTGAACAATGGTGGCAACGATGTAGAAAAATAGTTTAAGAAATCTTCTTTCTTATAATAATAAATTTTGGCTTGAAAAAAAAAAGATTCTTTGAGAGTTTTATTTTCAAATAGTCCTCGCTTTCCGAACGCGCCTCATACAATCATTTCCATGATTTGGAAAACTGCATGATTTTGAGTTGATAGGGTAAGATCACCAGTATATTTCTAGGCCCTCATACTCTTCCCTCCCAACGGATAACCGTTCCACTATCTCTGCTTAAAGAGATTTTCGCAGATACTAAGATACTAATAATTTTCTGCGCGGCAGTATTAAAGATGACTGATTTCATTCTTCTTCTTTCTTCAACTTCCATTTTACTTCAACAGTACCTGAAAATTTTCCGAAAAACTTCGCTCTCAAGATGGTAATCACAAGTGTACGTCCAACTCCTGCAATATGATGAATATGGCTTTTACGTTTATTGAGTTTTAGAGATATTTTTAAAATCGAAATAAGTAGTACGATATCCGGAAATATACTGAATAAAAAGTGCTGCTCACTGATAACGAAAGAATAAATAAAGTGATTATAATTAGGGCTAATGAAACCACATTACTGGAAAGAGATGCGCAGCTTATGATGCTACTTCGAACTGTAATAAGACTGTCTTTACATCAGTACATCATACCAAAGAAGGGTTGAACTTTACACGATACTTGCCATGTGTTTCATAGTGATTCTTCAATTTATTAATTGAGGCCTCTGGTGGACACTGTCCAGTTGTGATATGTTAGGCAATTAGTAGATTAAGAAAGGCGTCTTATGTGCAGTGCAGGGAAAAAGTTTTGTACTTTACATACAACATGTGACGGAGCAGTAACGTGGTACAGGATAAGACTGGAAGTATAGTGTGGGAAGAGATTGAGTTTCCTCTCTACTTGCCGCACTTAACAGTTACTGCTGAAAACGTCCTCTTTGAATTTGTACGGAACTACAGCTAGAAAGACTATTCAAATGTATCCAAATTCTCAAGTTGTGCGGAATAGTGCCCAACGGCAATTGTTTTTGATAGTATAGAGTTGCTGTACGAGTGTGCCACTCTGTGTGCTCTCTTGAATGACAGAAAATGTCTGTTTCCCACAAGGTCAACATGTGGGAACAAATTAAGGAAATTGCCTGTATGCCTCGTAGACGTAAAAGGGCGCAAAATCAACATGAGGGACCTGTAACACGGCAGTAATCGTTCATATGGAACGCCTGCTGGGGATGTGGCTCACCTCCAGTCTAGCAAATTGCCTATTGGGCGTTAAGATGTGCGCAAAATTCTTGTTCGAATCATATTAGCGGTGGCACAAAATCCTGAAAGAGGCAATAAGAAATTAAGAACATGTTATTACATGAATTAGAGCCCTTCCACTTAATATAGGCGCTGAAATAAAATAGGATTAACTTTAGCTCCTGGAAACATAATTTTCTCTAAGACATTTTCAGGCAACAGGGAAGACAAGACGATTAGGCAACCGGTTTTAGACGTATGAAACCGGAACGTTTATTATACAACTCCTTACGAAGAGGAGAGGGTCGTGTGTTCTATAATGAGGTGCTCATGGTATTTAATCTTTCACCAAAGACAAATATCGCCGGCCGCTGTGGCGGAGCGGTTCTGGGCGCTTCAGTCCAGAACAGCGCGACCGCTGCAGTCGCAGGTTCTAATCGTACCTCGGACATGGATGTGTGTGATGTCCTTAGGTTAGTTAGGTTTAAGTAGTTCTAAGTTCTAGGGGACTGATGACCTCAGATGTTAAGTCCCATAGTGCTCAGCGCCATTTGAACCATTTTTGAAAGACAAATATCATGGAAAGAAAATCGAAGGAGACAATGGATGTAACCAGATAAGATATTTTTGGAGACAAGCGGATTGGAGCTCGACAGAGACACATTAACTATCGCAACCATAAAGAAAACTTTAATAATCGATGTGATCATGCCATTTCTTACGTACCGTCATAAAATTTTTCTATCTTGCAGGTTTGGTAAAAATCATAGATCGACGTGGATCAGTGACAATACACACCACTTAGATAACGCTTCTGCTAACACGTCGATATTTATATATACTTACTACGCAGCTCGTCTATTCTTTTGTCAGAATATCGACCTAAATTGTATGCTCATTCGACAAATACAGAGAAACTATGGAACACCACTACACATACAATCTTACGCAAATCATATACTTCTATGTACTGTTCTCAACCAGATGATGACATTTTATTTCCGCACACAAGAATCAGCACACACTGTTGCACATCACTGTCATTGTACGAATAAAGAGACTGATGTACAGTTCTCTCTCTCTCTTTCAAGATCAACTGAAGAAGCTCCGTAGTCTGAACACGGTGGCTTACTTTACTACAACCGTCCAAAATTATAATAGGTTCTTCTATAGTATATTTTGATGACAACAGATAATCGAGGAAATAGTGGATCCCTGTCTTCTGTTCGTTTGTTGCCTATCGATACTGCGTTTAACTTAGCTATAACGTTACCCAGATGTATATGGTATCGATAACCACTTGATCTGTAAAGAGATACAAATATTTGTTCTGACTCGAAGCTATAACAATATGCATAACAGGAAATTTCAAAAATCACGATGGTAATTTTTTAGCACCATTAAGTCGTTTTAATAACAAATATAATTATTACTTTGAGTGAGACATGCCTTGTAGCATTTTCATTTTACCAAAGGTAAGAAATTTGGACCCCAAACACGTGGTATACGCATGGAGTAATTTACAGCTAGAGTGTTCGAGTAATTTTAATTCCACATGCCATTTTCTGCTACGGCCGTCATTGAATGCTCTAAATAAAAGAAAAAGGACGAACAATAGGAAGAAGTGTCCATGAAGTACAGTATAGAGTCACCCAACAGAACAGAAAACTCCTAACTGCCAGCACCGCCTAGGTAGACAGTGGCAAACCCTTGCATTTCAAGGAGGAAACGGAAGTAAGGAAATTCCGTCTTTAGATATGAATACCTTTCATCAGAAAAGGTCTTCATATCATTTATCCATAAGTGAACTGTAAGTCTCTGGCAAGATGCAAAGACACTCAGTGCACGGATTTCGTCTGTTAGGAACGCCACAGACTGTGGCTGCATAACGTAAGCACATCGGGGATTCTGGCTGAACAGTCATGTATAAGGTCGGTTGAGCCCGATGTGGACTGTGAGACAAAGACACTTGTATTTCTGGAGTTGCAGAGGCCAGATTTATAGCATGGGTGCTGCCTGCATTTACATGTTTAATCTGTCTTGACGACTTTGTCTAACGTTTCTGTGCCGCAAATTACAAGAATCTGCGGTGAGAATGTCGCGCCTCGCGCTCTATGGCGTCATATCCTATTTAATTTTCAGCTTTATTTAATTTTCAGCTTTATAGATGTACTTTCTTTGTGACCAATGCTAAATCCGTTGTCACGAACGAGAGCCTTTGTTCCTTGTTCAAGGACCAATATCGGTGTTTGATTAACTGATCCGTAAATATAAATCGTGGTTCAAGATACTGTTCCACTTATGAAGTATTGCAGTGAGGTGACAAAAGTATTTGGATACTTCCTAACATCGTACTGGAAACCTTTTGCCCTGCGTAATGCAGCAACGTGACGGGGCATCGACTCAACAAGTCGTTGGAAGTCCCTTCCAGAAATTTGGAGCCATGCTAAAGTGTTGCCGGTGCAGGACTTTGAGCTTGATCTCAGCAATCGATTGTGTCCCATAAGTGTTCGATGGGATTCATCTCGGGCGACATGCGTCATCAAACCATGCGCTCGAATTGTCCAGAATGTTCATCAAACCAATCGTGAACAACTGTAGCCCAACGCCAAGGCGCATTGACATTCAAAAAAATACACTACAGGCCATTAAAATTGCTACACCACGAAGCTGACGTGCTACAGACGCCAAATTTAACCTCCAGGAAGAAGATGCTGTGATATGCAAATGGATAGCTTTTCAGAGCATTTACACAAGGTTGGCTGCGGTGGCGACACCTACAACGTGCTGACATGAGGAAAGTTTCCAACAAATTTCTCATACACAAACAGCAGTTGACCGACGCTGCCTGGTGAAACGTTGTTGTGATGCCTCGTGTAAGGAGGAGAAATGCGTACCATCACGTTTCCGACTTTGATAAAGGTCAGATTGCAGCCTATCGCGATTGCGGTTTATCGTATCGCGACATTGCTGCTCGCGTTGGTAGAGATCCAATGACTGTTAGCAGAATATGGAATCGGTGGGTTCAGGAGGGTAATACGGAACGCCGTGCTGGATCCCAACGGCCTCGTATTAGTAGCAGTCGACATGACAGGCATCTTATCCGCATGGCTGTAACGGATCGTGCAGCCACGTCTCGATCCCTGAGTCAACACATGGGGACGTTTGCAAGACAACAACCATCTGCACGAACATTTCGACGACGTTTGCAGCAGCATGGACTATCAGCTCGGAGACCATGGCTGCGGTTACCCTTGATGCTGCATCACAGACAGGAGCGCCTGCGATGGTGTACTCAACGACGAACCTGGGTGCACGAATGGCAAAATGTCATTTTTTCGGATGAATCCAGGTTCTGTTTAGAGCAGCATGATGTTCACATCCGTGTTGGGCGACATCGCGGTGGACGCACATTGGAAGCGTGTATTCGTCACCGCCATACTGGCGTATCACCCGACGTGATGGTATGGGGTGCCATTGGTTACACTTCTCGGTCGCCTCTTGTTCGCATTGACGGTACTTTGAACAATGGACGTTACATTGCAGATGCGTTACGAACCGTGGCTCTACCTTTCATTCGATCCCTGCGAAACCCTACATTACAGCGGGATAATGCACGACCGCATTTTGCAGGTCCTGTATCCAGGGTATCCCAATACAGACAATGTTCGACTGCTTCCCTGGCCAGCACATTCTCCAGATCCTCACCAACTGAAAACGTCCGGTCAATGGTGGCCAAGTAAGTGGCACGTCACAATACGCCAGTCACCACTCCTGATGAACTGTGCTATCGTGCTGAAGCTACATGGGCAGCTGTACCTTTACATGCCATCCAAGCTCTGTTTGACTCAATGCCCAGGCGTATAAAGGCCGTTATTACGGCCAGAGGTGGTTGTTCTGGGTTCTGATTTCTCAGGATGTATGTACTCATATATTAGAGTTGTTTGGGAAGATGAAGTCCATGAATGGCTGCAGATGGCCTCCATCTAGCCGAACACAATAATTTTCAGTGAATGATCCGGTTTCTTGAACCGGAGCAACCAGTCAATTCCATGTAAACACAGCCTACATTATGGATCCACTACCAGCTTGCAAAGTGCCTTGTTGACATGTGTCGTCCATGGCTTCGTGGAGTCTGCGCCACACTCGAACCCTACCATCAGCTTTTACCAACTGAAATCGCCATTCATCTGTGCAGGCCACGATTTTCCAGCGGTCTAGGGTCCAACCGATATAGTCACGAGCCCAGGAGGAGCGCTGCAGGCGATTTCGTGTTGTTAGCAAAGACATGGGCGTCGGTCGTCTGCTGCCAATGCCCATTAACGGATACGCTCATCGTCCGTCCCACTTTGACTTCTGCAGTTCACGCAGTGTTGCCTGTCTGTTCGCACTTACAGCTGTAGGCAAACGCCGCAGCTCTCGGTCATTAAGTGAAGGCCGTCGACCACTGCATTGTCCGATGGCTGAAACCTGGTTTTCTCTGCACACTCTTGACACTGTGGATCTCTGAACACTGAATTCTCTACAGATTTCCGACATGGAATGCCCCATGCGTCTAGCTCCAACTGCCAATCCTCATTCAAAGTCTGTTACTTTCCGTCGTGCGGTAATAATCACGTAGGAAACCCTTTTACATGATTCCCTTGAGTATAAATGACACCTCCGCCAATGCATTGCTCTTTTATGCCTCGTGTATGCGATACTACCGCCATCTGTATATGTGCGTACCGCTATCCTATGACTTTTGTCACCTTAGTGAACCACAGGGATTACAAATTATATGGGGTTCTCTTTGTTCTGATTTTGGTGATTGGTAATCATTGTATTCCACGTCTGTAATTTCACTGCTGAGCCACAGTGCTGTTTTCCTTGAAATATTATCAACCATTATTCCAGTTTGTCTTTAATTAATTGTCACCCCGAAACAAATCGTAATTTATCATCCTTTCTTGGTCAGTTCCCATATGCTTATATAATGGTTGTCTAAACTCATATTCGACATGAGCACACTAACTGAATACTCTGGGCCTTCAGCGGAGTCATTGTTTACGCAAGCTGCATCCGAAGATTATACAATTGTTTCTCTGCATGCATGTTACAGCAAGATTGAGATAGACGTGGGCTGCAGAGAACTTCGAGACCAGTACTAGTCCTCAGTATGCTGAGAATGACTGGTGTGTTTAAATCTTGTTAAGAACAGATGTTAGTTTATACAACTTGGGATCTACATTGCTACTGCACACATGATTCATATAAGGTAGGATAAAATACACTTTAACATCGTGTTAGCAAGCTTTGAGTGTACTGAAGCTGTTTAAGTACATGTTGAAGATCCTCTATATTTATCATTGCGGAATGAAAATCTTTCCTACCTCCGAATGTCTCACAAATATCCCAGATCGCGTTAATATTAATTTATTGCTCAAAAACCTCTACACGAGGGGTATATATTCAGGGCACTGATATTGATTTTACACCAGTAATGTACTCAGATTGAAAAGGAGTAGGACGCATTCAGAACGTTGATTTCTATGTTTTCCACGTAGGTAAAAATCTCTCATGCTGCGGAGTATTTCGCATCAGCTGCCAATACCACGTCTGAGAGAAAGCGTGAATATTGAAATACGAGCTCTTTCACGTACGATACGAGGCTATCTCCCGCCTTGCAGCGGAACCAACACAACCGCAGGCGGTAGGCCAGCCCCCATTATCGCAGGACGCTGTAGCCCGTCGCTGACACCCAAATCTCCACCTGTCAGTCAGATCGTTACCGAGCCCTGTATACCGTCAGAGTATCAACCAGAACTTCGATATAGCTTGTGCTACGTGCTGTCGTCTAGAATAACGTGCGTAAACAGTAAGTAATAAGTAACACTTGACTTACGGAGCACAGGAAGAGCATAACTGTGAGTGGCTGTCATGTACAGTTCACGTGCGGAAGACGGTAGATCGTTAGTTTGCCTTACCAAGGGCCCTGGGTTCGAACACTGGTCATGCCAGTTTTTGTATCTCTGTGCGTGTGATAAGGTTGTCTAGGACAACATATTCCTGACATGTAAAAGAACTGTCAGAAGTTTGTAGCAATATTCAATTGGCAGTCAGCGTTCGCTTCGTTTTCTTGAAAGTAGCAAAGCTTTAGAGTACATTTGTAGTGCCACAGAATAAACATAAACAAGTGGAGTACAAAACTGCGGTGTACGGGAAGGTATCATAGTTGAGGGACTGTAGGAGGACGCAATATGACTTAGACAAAATATCTAGTTGGCGTCATGAATGTCAGTTAGCTCTATATGCATAAAAATGTAAATTAATTCGGATGAGTAGGAAAAACAAACCCGCAATGTTCGGATATCGCAGATGGAATAAGTTCACATATATGTGAGCGGTTTGAAGACTTCTCAAATAACTGAGCCCCGTACGTTGTCTCGACTGCGAGCGTTCATCAGAGACAATGGTACCGTCTGGAGTGCCCCAGGGAACTGTGATAGGACTGCTATTCTTTTCGATATAAATAAATGATTTGGAGGACAGGATGGGCAGAAATCTGCGGTTTGTTGCTGATGATGCCGTGGTGTACGGGAAGTTGTCGATGTTGAGTGACTGTAGGAATATATAAGACGATTTAGACAAAATTTCCAGTTAGTGTAGTGAATGGCAGCTAGCCATATATCTGTAAAAATGTAAATTAATCCAGATAAGCAGGAAGAAAACGCCTGTAATGTTCGGCTACAGTATTACTAGTGTCCTGCTTGACACAGTGAAGTCGTTTAAATATCTGGGCGTAGCGTTGTAAAGCGATATGAAATGGAACACGCACGTGAGGATTGTGGTAGGGAAGGCATGTGGTCGATTTCGATTTATTGGGAGACATTAGGGAAAGTGTGATTGATCTGTGAAGGATACCACATATAGGACGGTAGTGCGATCTCTTCTAGAGTACAGCTCAACTGTTTGGGATCTGTACCAGGTCGGATTAAATGAGGACACCGAAGAAATTCAAAGGCGGTCTGCTATATTTGTTACCGATAGGTTCGAACAATAGGCACGCGTTGTGGGTTGCTTCTAGAACTCTTTTCGAAGAACGCTATTGAGAAAATTTAGAGAATAGACATTTGAAGCTGACTACAGAAGATTCTACTGCGGAAAACATACGTGTCGCGTAAGCACCACAAATTAGAGCTCATACCGAGACATACAGACAGGCGTTTTCCCCTTGCTCTATTTGCAAGTAGAACAGGAATGTAAATGACTAGCCGTGGTACGATGTACCCTCCACCATGTACCGTACGGTGGATTATGGAGTATGTACGAAGACTTAGATGTACATGTCAGGAACATGTTGTTGTACACAATAGTTTCACGCGTCGTGCAGAACAAAAACTGGCATGGCCAGGGCTAGAACCCCTGATATGGCAAACAAACGCTCTACCGACTACCCCACTGGAGCTCTGCTCGACGACAGTTATGCTCTTCCTGTGATCCGTAGATCAGATGTTACTTACCGTTCATGCACATTCTCCTCGACGACAGCAGACACTACAAATTATATGGGAGCTTTGGGTGATATGGTGTCGATATACAACGTTTAGCAACGATTTCACCGACTGACATCTGGAGGTTTGGCTATGAGGCACTATGGCAAGTGGCATATCGGTTTTATTCGTTAAACAATTAGGCGAGCTAGGAGTGGTCTTCGATAGCAGTCCGACAAAATCATTGCGCCACGTAGCACTTCTAAATGGTTCAAATGGCTCTGAGCACTATGGGACTCAACATCTTAGGTCATAAGTCCCCTAGAACTTAGAACTACTTAAACCTAAGGACATCATACACACCCATGCCCGAGACAGGATTCGAACCTGCGACCGTAGCAGTCCCGCGGTTCCGGACTGCAGCGCCAGAACCGCACGGCCACCGCGGCCGGCCGTAACACTTCAGCTCGCGTGTCAGTAGCACCTGCTCGCAGAGCTGTACGTCAAATCACACCTCAAAAAGTAACGCTAGTGTATCGACTCATTGATTTAGATATTGTTGCTCGACTTCAGTATGTCACTGCCTATTGTGGTCTGTTTTCGATGGAGAGGATGGCCCAGCAATGCTCTTATTTCTAAGTAGGACTTCATTTGTCGGGATACGTGATCCTGCAGAACAACCGACGTTGCAGTTCCGTAAATGGTCATCTGTGACATCAAGAGGATGTTTATAATTCGAAAACGGTTGTACGGTGTATAATACACTACTGGCCATTAAAATAGCTACACCAAGAAGAAATGCAAATGATTAACGGATATTCAATGGAGAAATATATTGTACCAGAACTGACAAGTAATTACATTTTCACGCAATTTGGGAGCATAGATCCTAAGAAATCAGTACCCAGAACAACCACCTATGGCCGTAATAACGGCCTTGATACGCCTGGTCATTGAGTCAAACAGAGCTTGGATGGCGTGTACAGGTACAGCTGCCCATCCAGCCTCAACACGATACCACAGTTCATCACGAGTAGTGACTGGTGTATTGTGACGAGCCAGTTGCTCGGTCACCATTGACCAGACGTTTCCAATTGGTGAGAAATCTGGAGAATGTGCTGGCCACGGCAGCAGCCGAACATTTTCTGTATACAGAAAGGCCCGTACAGGACTTGCAACATGCGGTCGTGCATTATACTGCTGAAATGTGCCGTCAATGCGAACAAGAGGTGACCGAGACGTGTAATCAATGGCACCCCATACCATCACGCCGGGTGATACGCTAGTATAGCGGGGACGAATACACGCTTCCAATGTGCGTTCACCGCGATGTTGCCAAACATGGATGCGACCATCATGATGCTATAAAAAGAACCTGGATTCATCCGAAAAAATGACGTTTCGCCATTCGTGCACACAGGTTCGTCGTTGAGTACACCATCGCAGGCGCTCCTGTCTGTGATGCAGCGTTAAGGGTAACCGGAGCAATGGTCTCCGAGCTGATAGTCCATGCTGCTGCTAACGTTGTCGAAATGTTCGTGCAGATGGTTGTTGTCTTGCAAACGTCCCCATCTGTTGACTCAGGTATCGAGACGTGGCTGCACGATCCGTTACAGCCATGCGGATAAGATGCCTGTCATCTCGACTGTTAGTGATACGAGGCCGTTGGGATCCAGCTCGGCATTCCGTATTACCCTCCTGAACCCACCGATTCCATATTCTGCTAACAGTCATTGGATCTCGACCAACGCGAGCAGCAATGTCGCGATACGATAAACCGCAGTCGCGATAGGCTACAATGTGACCTTTGTCAATGTCTGAAACGTGATGGTACGCATTTCTCCTCCTTACACGAGGCATCACAACAACGTTTCACCAGGCAAGGCCGGTCAACTGCTGTTTGTGTATGAGAAATTTGTTGGAAACTTTCCTCATGTCGGTACGTTGTAGGTGTCGCCACCGGCGCCAGCCTTGTGTGAATGCTCTGAAAAGCTAATCATTTGCATATCACAGCATCTTCTTCCTGTCGGTTAAATTTCGCGTTTGTAGCACGTCATCTTCGTGGTGTAGCAATTTTAATGGCCAGTAGTGTAAGTGTACCTCGAATTATTGGTCCGATCTTTCCCCACGAAACCATCGCCTTTCTTCAGAGAACTATGAACTGCCCAGAAATTTTCATGTATTTCATGTGGGACAACGCAAGAGCACACTCTACCAATGCCTTTATGATAGTATTACGAAATGTTTTTGATTATTTGGTATTTGACGTGGCTCCGGGTTCTTTCTTTACGGAAATTTGAAAGATAAGGTGTACTCAAACAATTCTCATACGGTAGAACAACTGGAAAACAGTATTCGGTTTTGGATTTCAAGAACTGCGCTGCAGAAATTTGACGGATCTTTGACAGTGAGGTGTCAGGCTGCTGTAACTGCAAAGGGAGGCCATTCTGATATCCTGGTGTAAAGAAAAGTAAGCTTCATTTATTCGCATTGCGTCTTCGTTAATGCTTAACTCAAGGAAGTTGCACCGAGTTATGAAGTGGCAACTGCAGAGAGTACTGACCGGTGCTTATTTACGTCTACATTTACACCTACATCTGCATTGGAAGCAAGGGGATAAGGACTGATTTTCAAAACAGGTAACCACTAACCGGAATAGGAATGAACCTGTACATTCACCGCAAGTGCACAATTTTATTGCACACTACACTGTCTAACATAGTGTTACGTTTAAACTGATGGAGCTTTATTGTATCTTCAGACGATCGAAGAACTCTGAAATTGCAGCTATGGCAGCAAAACGCAGTTTTTGCTGTGGGGAGTAAAATAAAATACCTTCATAACGAAATTACTGCCTTCCTAAACTAGACGTATCTAATAGCATGAAGCAAG